>NC_064642.1:683450809-684650809 GCF_023864345.2 Schistocerca serialis cubense
TTCCTGTTCACCGCCCGCAGTGGCCGAGCGGTTCTAGGCGCTTCAGTCCGCAACCAAGCGACCGCTACGGTCGCAAGTTCGAATCCTGCCTCGGGCATGGATATGTGTGATGTCCTTAGGTTAGTTAGGTTTAAGTAGTTCTAAGTTCTAGGGGACTGATGGCCGCAGATATTAAGTCCCATAGTGTTCAGAGCCAGTTGAACCATTTTTTGAATCCTTTCCTGTTTCTCTTGCAAACAAATGGCTCTTGCAAACAGAGTGAGGTAAATACGAGTGTCTGTATTCCTCCTAACAAGCCCTAATTTCTGTTACCTTCGCGATTTTTAGGCGAAATGTTCGTTGGCGGCAGTGGGACTGTTATGTGATCATTTGCATTTCTCGGATCTTTAAATGTGCGCAATGTTTCGCGAAAAGAACGTCGTTTTCGCTCCAGGGATTACCATTTTAGTTCACGAAGTATATCCGTAATACTCAAATGTTGCTCGAACCTACCGGTAACAAACCTAGCAGCACCCTACTGAATTGCTTCGACGCCTTCCTTTAATCGGACGAGGGTGGTGGGAGGGGGGGGGGGGTGGGGGGGGGGGGGGGGAAGAGGGGAATCCCAGTCACTCGAGCAATACTCAAGAATCGGTCACAATAGTGTTCCATATGCGATTTCCTTTATTGATGAGCTACACTTCCCTAGGATTCTATCACTCAACAGAAGTCGAACATTCGCCTTCCATACTGCCGACCTTTCGTGCTCGTTCCCTTTCATATCGCTTTCTGACGTTACTGCTAGATATTCAATTGACGTGATTGTTTCATAGAGCACTTCTTCTGCTTTCGAACATTACAAGATTGTTCTTCTTAACTATTTGCATTTAACTTACATTTTTTTCTACACTGACAGCAAGCTACCATTCATTACAGCAAACAGAAATTCTGCGTAAGTCATCCCGCGTCCTCCGACAGTCACGCAACGACTACACTTTTCTGTACTCTATGGCAACATCAGCAAACAGTCGCAGATTACTGTCCACTCCATCTGTCCTTGACAGCATGTCCAAGAGATTTTGTGTATTCCACCTATGGCAAGCGGTGGTCTAGTTCCCACACAATAAAATTCACAAGGGACATCTTTTACTGATGTAATGAAGGACATCAGCACTAGCTGTGATAAATGCCATCTTCCTGTCTTTTAGATATCCTGCTCTGAAGACGATCTACTTCGACTGAAATTGGTGCTTACAATTATCATGTGATCTAGAGGTGTACACTTAATCATAAGAAATATTGCTCTTATCTCCTGCAAACCAATGCCGCGTATTGGCACCTACTTTTCTGTACTAGCCAACGGCACGGATCCCCGTATAAGGTGTTCGGAAATTCCTGTTACAAACATCTAGGATTTCTAGAGGGTAGTAAATGCATTACATTTTGAATAGAAACCTACGTCCGAAAACATCATCCACTGACACTGTAGAGCGTCAGCGTCGTAGGCGCCGGCGCCTGTAAATGTATGTTTTTACAGGGTGATACCGTGATGATGTTACAAACTTTCAGCCCTGATGGAGAAGGACAAATGTATCAATTTGAGGTGAGGGTACCTGTAACGAAACCGAACGAGTCGAAGCTTATACGCGGAAATCATTCTGAAACCCCTGGCTGTGAAATACATGTGCCAGTATGGTCGTTGCTAAGAATGTAGGGCAAACTTTCAGAGGTGGTAGTATACACCAAGAAAAGAAAAAAATTTGTAGTAAATATGGGCTCTAAACCTCTATTGAACAAGTGTTAATAAATGGTTCAAATGGCTCTGAGCACTATGGGACTTAACATCTGAGGTCATCAGTCCCCTAGAACTTAGAACTACTTAAACCTAACTAAGGACAATACACACATCCATGCCCGAGGCAGGATTCGAACCTGCGACCGTAGCAGCAGCGCGGTTCCGGACTGGAGTGCCTAGAACCGCTCGACCACAAGTGTTAATAGCTCTTAAGGTGTGCATTTTAGAGCCCATGTTTTTTTTCTTGTTTTGGTTCATAATACCACCTCTGAAAATTGCATATCCTACAATGTTAGCAACAACAGTACCGCTACATGTATTCCACTGTCAGATGTGTCAGAACAGTTTTCGCTAATAACTTTCGACTTGTTCGTTTACGGTACAATGACCCTTGCATCATATTAATACATATATCCTTCTCCATCATCGTTGAAAGTTTGTAACATCATTACGGTATCACCCTGCATAACTTTGACTCTGTGACGTCGTTGGACGACCTTTCCGGACGTGGGTTCCTATTGAAAATACACTACTGCCCATTAAAATTGCTACACCACGAAGATGAAGTGCTACAGACGCGAGATTTAACCGACGAGTAGAAGATTCTGTGATATACAAATGATTAGCTTTTCAGAGCATTCACACAAGGTTGGCGCCGGTGGCGACTCCTACAACGTACTGACATGAGAAAAGTTTCCAACCGATTTCTCATACACAAACAGCAGTTGACCGGCGTTGCCTGGTGAAACGTTGTTGTGATGCCTCGTGTAAGGGGGAGAAATGCGTACCATCACGTTTCCGACTTTGATAAAGGTCGCATTGTAGCCTATCGCGATTGCGGTTTATCGTATCGCGACATTGCTTCTCGCGTTGGTAAGAAATCCAATGACTGTTAGCAGAATATGGAATCGGTGGGTTCAGGAGGGTAATACGGAACGCCGTGCTGGATCCCAGCGGCCTCGTATCACTAGCAGTCGAGATGACAGGCATCTTATCCGCATCACTGTAACGGATAGTGCAGCCACGTCTCGATCCCCGAGTCAACAGATGGGGACGTTTGCAAGACAACAACCATCTGCACGAGCAGTTCGACGACGTTTGCAGCAGCATGGACTATCAGCTCTGAGACCACGGCTGCGGTTACCCTTGACGCTGCATTACAGACAGAAGCGCCTGCGATGGTGTACGCAACGGAGAACCTGGGTGCACGAATGGCGAAACGTCATTTTTTTCGGATGAATCCAGGTTCTGTTTACAGCAACATGATGGTGGCATCTGTGTTTGGCTACATCGCGGTGAACGCACATTAGAAGCGTGTATTCGCCATCACTCGGCGTGATGGTGTGGGGTGCCATTGGTTACACGTCTCGGTAACCTCTTGTTCGCATTGACGGCACTTTGAACAGTGGACGTTACATTTCAGATGTGTTACGACCCGTGGCTCTACCCTTCACTCGATCCCTGCGAAGCCCTACATTTCAGCAGGATAATGCACGATCGCATGTTGCAGGTCCCGTACGGGCCTTTCTGGATACAGAAAATGTTCGACTGCTGCCCTGGCCGGCATATTCTCCAGATCTCTCACGAACTGAAAACGTCTGGTCAATGGTGGCCGAGCAACTGGCTCGTCACAATACGCCACTCACTTCTCTTGATGAACTGTGGTATAGTGTTGAAGCTGCATGGGCAGCTGTACCTCTACACGCCATCCAAGCTCTGTTTGACTCAATGCCCAAGCGTATCAAGGCCGTTACTACGGCCAGAGGTGGTTTTCTGGGTACTGATTTCTCAGGATCTATGCACCCAAATTGCGTGAAAATGTAATCACATGTCAGTTATAGTATAATATATTTGTCAAGTGAATACCCGTTTATCATCGCAGATTTCTTCTTGGTGTAGCAATTTTAATGGCCAGTAGTGTATATGGTACTCATTCCCCTCTACAAGTCCTATAAGTCTGTAACGGAAATTCTAGAACACCCAGTATTTTGATTCGCTGCACATAATGAAGATTCTAATTGAAAGAAAAGATCTAACGAATATGATGTGTCAGGTGGCGAACGAATTGCATCAGTTCAAACCGTAGTATCCTCAGATTGGCAGAGTAGTTCGCTGCATTAGTTTGTTCCAGTAACTCGCCATATGGAACGTGCGTTGGCCGAGAGACGAAACGACGCGGAAGCAGCGGATGAAGTGTTCAAACAAACTGCTGTCGCTTCCCCAGGTTTAGAGCTCATTTCTGCGGGAGACAGCAAAAGAAAAAGGTAAAAAGTTGGAGTGGAAAGGGTAAAAAAATACACGTTAACGCGAGCGCCGTGGCGACACCGCACGGGCGCACGTAACGTGACTGCGTCGTCCGCCCGCCGCTGCGGACGTATCCGCGCGCGTGACGCGCTCAAAAATTAATCTGGGCGCGAGCCATCTGACGCCGCAGCCGGCACAGATATAACGGCCGGCAGCGCGCGCGCCGCGGCAGCGCGCTGCTCTGACGTCAGCGCCAGCTATCGCAGCTGCGAGAGAAATAATTGAACAGGTGAGTGCCTATTGGTCGGAGCAGCACGCCTGCGTCGCGCGGACCACCAATAATATGGATCGGTGAAAAGAGTTGGGAGGTCGCACTGGTGTCCTTCCCTTCCCCCCCTCCTCCCCTCCCGCCTCCGCCCTCCCTCACGGCGCCGCCGCCGACGCCGGCGACCTCCTTGCGCACGCGGCCGCCAGATGGAGGGGCGGCAGAGGGGTGGACGGTTTAGCGACCCGCATTCCGCCGGCCACGCCCGACCCGCCGGCAATACGGGGCCAGCACTTGTGCTCCGCTGCCCGGACCGCTCTGTCCGTGGCGGTCGAAAGGGCACTCGTTACGGACGAAAGACCCGACTATCAGAACAAATAACAGATGTGCGGTGGTAAGGTGCTCACAGTTACAAGTTTATGAAAAACAACATTTTCACAATCCCTTTGAAATTGCCTGGCCAAATATCTCTAACAAGGGAACCTCCCCATCGCACCCCCCTCAGATTTAGTTATAAGTTGGCACAGTGGATAGGCCTTGAAAAACTGAACACAGATCAATCGAGAAAACAGGAAGAAGGTGTGTCGAACTATGAAAAAATAAGTAAAATATACAATTTGAGTAGTCCATACGCAAGATAGGCAACAACAAGGATAGCCCGATCTCAGGAGCGCAGTGGTCCCGTGGTTAGCGTGAGCAGCTGCGGAACGAGAGGTCCTTGGTTAAAGTCCTGCCTCCAGTGAAAAGTTTAATATTTTATTTTCAGTTTATGTGACAATCTCTTATGTTTTCATCACTTTTTTGGGAGCGATTATCACATCCACAAGAAAACCTAAATCGGGCAAGGTTGAAGAATCTTTTTACCCATTTGCCAAGTGTACAAGTTAGGTGGTTCGACAACATATTCCTGTCATGTGACGCACATGCCTTCACCAGTGTCGTATAGAATACATCAGACGTGTTTTCCTGTGGAGGAATCGGTTGACCTATGACCTTGCGATCAAATGTTTTCGGTTCCCATTGGAGACGCACGTCCTTTCGTCTACTAATTGCACGGTTTTGCGGTGCGGTCGCAAAACACAGACACCGAGCGGGGTGGCGCAGTGGTTAGACACTGGACTCGCATTCGGTAGGACGACGGTTCAGTCCCGCGTCCGGCCATCCTGATTTAGGTTTTCCGTGATTTCCCTAAATCACTCCAGGCAAATGTCGGGATGATTCCTCTGAAAGGGCACGGCCGACTTCCTTCCCAATCCTTCCCTAATCCGATGAGACCGATGACCACGCTGTCTGGTCTCCTTCCCCAAACCAACCAACCAACCAAAACACAGACACTAAACTTATTACAGTGAACAGAGATTTCAATGAATGAACGGACAGATCATAACTTTGCGAAAATAAGAAATTAAAATTTTGACTCGAAGGCAGACTTGAACCGTTGACCTTTGCGTTCCACAGATGCTCACGCTAACCACGGGACCACGGCGCTCGTGAACTCAAATTATCCTAGATGTTGCCTATCTTGCGCATAGACAACTCAGTTTGTATATTTTGCTTATTTTTTCATAGATCCATACAACTTATTCCTGTTTTCTCGATTGATTTGTGTTCAGTTTTTCAAGGCCTATCCACTGTGCCAACTTATAACTAAATCTGAGGGGGGTGCGATGGGGAGGTTTCCTTGTAAGCAAGCTTTGGAACATCGTGGAAAAAAACGAAGGTTTCCGACACATTTAATACAAGGATATAATTATAATTTCTTATTCCATATATGCTTTTAAGTTTGATTGCTTTTATTTTACGATAGCCCTGTTTCGACTGAACTGTCATCACCAGGTTGTCTGTAAGTAAGTGGTACGTAATTCTGGTACATTATTTTTAATTTTAAAGGTAATTATTAAATGGAATTCATTATTATACATTCCAAAATACCTCAGATGATTTTAAAATCTATGCGATATCGTTCTGTCAGTGTGTATTTGCTTGTTAGTGACGTTCCGTTGGTGTTATTGTTATGACGATGGTTGGTTATCCCCTTATCTGACTTATAACTTTATGTAGTTGTCGGATTATACTCTTAATGGCGTTATTTTCGTAACAGTGATATTTTATGGTTACGGGCAGTACTGGTCATCATTGCCTTTATGTAGGTATTGACCATTGCGTGTTCGTATGGCTGGAAGCTGTCACTGTAATCTATTTTCTTAGACGGATTTAGGTATAGGCTATCTTCAGTCCTGTGTATTCTTTTGTATTCAGCTATAAACGGAATTAAACATTTCTTACTTGTCATGTGCTATATGTTCTTTCTAATTTTCATAAGTGCGTCTTTCTGCCTTCTTGTTAATATCTTTTCCAGCGATGTTGTATGGTTACAGTAATGGTCGTTGCAATCTATATCGTGTTGTGCATTTAGCAGCCGTCCGGTGTGGCCGAGGGGTTCTAGGCGCTTCAGTCTGGAACCACGCGACCGCTAAGGTCACAGGTTCGAATCCTGCCTCGGGCATGGATGTGTGTGATGTCCTTAGGTTAGTTACGTTTAAGTAGTTCTAAGTTATAGGGGACTGATGACCTCAGATGTTAAGTCCCATAGTGCTCAGAGCCATTTGAACCATGTTAGTGCTCATTTTCTACTTCTCTTCATAATCACATTAATCATGAAAACACAACTGGTTTGAATCATAGTTAACAAAAAGAATGAAAAAAGTTGTGCTGAATAATTGATGCAATGTTGGAAGGAGTAATAAATTTTAGTGACAAGGGAGAAATCACGAAGGCGTCTCACAGGGTTCAATTTTGGATTCACTTCTATTCCTTGTTACGGACTGTCGAGAATCTTCACGAAATAGTGCAGTCACATCAACATAGATTTTCTGTCAACGTCTGTCATCGTTGTTCTTGTCATACGGTCTCAACGAAGAAACTTGAAATTCTTGTTTAGAAAAAACTTTACCGCTTCTGGCAGAACATGTGCCTTGACGAGTGCATGGAATCTTGTACTTCGTGTACGATGGAGCTCCTCCTTATTTCAGTGTTAATGTTCGTAGGCTTATAAATAACAGATCCCTTGACAGATGAATAGGCAGAGGCGGACCAATTCCTTGGCCGCCTTGTTCTCCAGACCTAAACCCACTATATTTCAGTTTGTCGGGGCATTTGAAAGCTGTTGTGTATGGAACCCAGGAACAAGATGTACAGAGTCTTCGTGGCCTTACAGTGGAAGGCTATGAAACGATACGCGACTCTCCATGGATGTATCAGGAATTCAAAGCGACGGCGGGCTGTTGCATGTATTCTTGCTAATGGGGTGCATTTTGAACTTTCCATTTAGTGAAGTGTTTCATACTGAGCTGATACGCTCTTTTTCTCTGTTTCCTATGATTAATATGTTGAGGAATTATAGAAACGTGGAAATAAAGCGCTCTAGACGTATCTCCATATAACATAAAGTAATTTCTTCCTGTGTGTGTCAGGAACGTTTCCTCGTAGTTCGGCCAACAGCGTTTAGTTACACCGGTGTATTCAATATGTACTCAAATGGTATTGTTAGACAGTAATAACTGTAACTTAAACAAAGTGTTAGGTTAATAAAAAGACAAGCATACACACACACACACACACACACACACACACACATTCTCTGCTCCTTGTCGATGACCATGCAAAAATCTGGAAGAGAGAAAATGATGTCCAGTCTGCAGTACATCGATTAAATCAAATATGTAAGAATTACCAGCTAAAAATCTCAGTAAACAGTTTAAAATAATGCTTTTAAATATAAATTTCCAATAGTCTCCAAAACAGTACTGGATGAATAATCAATAGTGTCTCATTTTGCGTTTAGGATGCGACATCAGTTATGAACATGGATACGACGTCACTAGCAAATAAATTTCAAATTATATGTGGCACAATAAAGAGAACGCTGGATGACAAAGCTAAGAAGGATACAACGCTAACATTTTACGAAGTAATGCCAACCCCCTCTCTAACAAACGTAAGAGAGTCTTGGACATTAACTAAGAAAGGCAAAAGATGGACTTTCACTCAGAGATCAAATACAAAACTATATTATAAATGAATAACGTAATTTATATGGTACAAATGATTAAAAAGAGAGTGATGAGACATACAATGGAAACAACATATCAACAGAATGGCGGGATAAAGATGAGTTAAACATAAAATCAGTTGTAAACCAACAGGAAAAAGAGATGTAGAACGACATACGAACAGATGGCTTCAGTGAGCACGGAACAGACTGTAAACCTACTCACTGAAGTGAAGAAAAAGATGAAGAAGGGGTATAGTTCTAAGTCTTCTTCTTCATCTTCACTTAAGATATGGGGCCTCTACCTAATACAGTCCGCACGTCTTGCTTCGCTGAATTCTTCGGCCTACTGGATTATAATTTCTGACTTTGTAGGATAGACCGCCGGAGTTAATTCATGAGAAAAGTTGACTCCATTTTCTTTTGTTGTTTTCAATTTTATTTCTTACTTTAAACATTTGTAATTCCTTCCTAATGTTTCTTAGTCTGCATTCCCTGCTACATCCTTTCACAGCTTTAAGAAAACTCATTTTAACAACCTCGTTCTTACTTTCTTGTCGTTCGTAAAATTTTCGCTTTAATGACCGACGACTCACTTCCGAAAGTTGTTGTGGCCACTGCCATTACTTTAACAAATTTCATTCGTTTTATTTTTTGTGTCTTGTTTCTAATGTACCTGTTTGTCGTTCTGCATATGTTTCCAGATTATGGTACACCAATCTTTGCCACACTCGTGTGTGATGTGACATCCCAGGTAATTAAAATGACAGATCTGATCAACCACTGTATCGTTCACCACAATTTTTGTTCTAATGCGGTGCCTCCTGTAAAAGCCCTTGTTCTAGATTTCTTTGTGATAGGAGCCACATTGTTGTCTTCGGCTACTGTGTTTAGGAGACGATTTCCTTTTTGTAAGTGATTCCATTTCCCCATTCAAATCGTGACACTATCTGCATATAAAAAACAATGCCGAGTAGTCTCTTTGTTCTTATACCTGCACGAAACTTGGCAGTTCTAAGTGTGACGAACATAGATGCAACGACTGGTCACAATAAGTTCGATCTACCTCTAGACATCATCAGAGTATATCACAAAACTGCACTTGTTTTGTAGCTGGTTACGCTGCAATTGTTTGAGCGCATAGGTTAAGATTAGCAAATCCAAACTAGCTCTACATCTAGTGCAGAGGAGCACACTACTGAGAACTACTGGTGTATGAAGGACCACCTCCGCGGAAGCTTTCTCATAATTTTAGAGATATGTCCCCTTCCCCCAGTACTCAAAAGGTTGCGGAGAGATGACGCAGAGAAAGTGACAGAGGTATTAGGGCAGAGAGAAAACACCAAGCAGGAAATCAATTTGTGCATAAAGCGAGAATGTCAGGAGGACTAAGAGGCTATATAGGATGATGTGTCTGTGAGCTCTTCCCCAATGTACGGGAAAGGTCTCAGATTAAGTATATTCAACCAGCCGCTGGTATGACTCATTTGACTATAGGACATGGACCTTACCTTGCGTTCCTGAACAGAATAGGATGTCGGCTTAGCAGTGACTGTGGCTGCAAAGAAGCTCCAACGTCGGACAATACTGTTCAGCAGTGTATTTCAGAGACGTCTCATAGTACCAATGAGCTCAAATAGGGCATTAAACGTTTCACAATTTCAAGCAGTACGAATAGAAGTGGCACAAGGTAAAGAAAACAACCGATGAGGCATCTTCAGAGACAAGAGAGAAATAACACTGATTTTCCCTAATGAAATAAAAATAAGTGAAAATCGCCACATAGACACTTTTTTACATGCATGTGGCAGGATGGTAAGAGTTCTGAAGTGTCAGGAGTTAATTCAGTGGACCCCACGGCTGTTGTTGCCTCTGTTGCAGTAGGTCTTTGCTGGAGTCATGAAGACAATTTCTGCACCAGTGCCTATTTTTGAAGTTATATGTACTTAAGGAAACTAACAGAGCAGGATCCTAGCATCAACTAAAGTAGTAATACCTCCTCCTCTTATATCCTCTAGCTGGGTGTGATTCTCACCCCCCTCCCCCCCCCCCGCCCACTAACGTACTAGTTCCCAAGGGAGCGAATTCACTAACGGTAATTGGTGGGAGGGTTCCTGTTCTACCAGGAACAGAAAAGGTCCGTCAGTGTCGCAGTAATCGTCAGATGCGGAACAAAGACTTGATTTGAATAGTTACATCTCAGTTAGACGAATAGTAACATCGTGACAGATATCAGTTTCTCTAAAGACTATGTACGACTTGTTGTTGTTGTTGTGGTCTTCAGTCCTGAGATTGGTTTGATGCAGCTTTCCATAGTAAATTGGTGCTCCCTTGATACCTCAGAATATGTCCTACCAACCGATCCCTTCTTCTAGTCAGTTGTGCCAAAAATTTCTATTCTCCCCAATTCTATTCAATGCCCCCTCACTAGTTATGTGATCTACCAATCTAACCTCCAGCATTCTTCTGTAGCACAACACTTCTAAAGCTTCTATTCTCTTCTTGTCTAAACTATTTATCGTCCATGTTTCACTTCCATACATGGCTACACTCCATACAAATACTTTCAAAAATTACTTCCTGACACATAAATCTATACTCGATGTTAACAAATTTCTCTTCTTCAGAAACGCTTTCCTTGCCATTGCCAGTCTACATTTTATAACCTCTCTACTTCGACCATCATCAGTTATTTTGCTCCCCAAACAGCAAAACTCCTTTACTACTTTAAGTGTCTCATTTCCTAATCTAATTCCCTCAGCATCACCCGACTTAATTCGACTACATTCCATTATCCTCGTATTGCTTTTGTTGATGTTCATCTTATATCCTCCTTTCAAGACACTATCCATTCTGTTTAACTGCTCTTCCAAGTCCTTTGCTGTCTCTGACAGAATTACAATGTCATCGGCGAACCTCAAAGTTTTTATTTCTTCTCCATGGATTTTAATACCTACACCAAATTTTTCTTTTGTTTCTTTCACTGCTTGCTCAATATACAGATTGAATAACATCGGGAAGAGACTACAACCCTGATGTACGACTTACATGCTTATATCCCTGCATGTAATACAAGCCGTACGAAATAATAAACGCGCCAGAACTGTGTGACCTGCTACTAAGGTCGAAGAACTTCCACTCGTTGTGCAGCTAGCTCCATCTTCTCCACTCGGCGATCGTGGCAATCAGTCGCGATCACTGAGCAGCAAACAACATTGCGAGATGTTCTGTCACAGTACAAAGTCACCAATGCTGCCGATGGGATAGCCTATTGGCAGGCGCTGGCTCATATAGTGGATGTCATTTCCAGACAGGGGTTGCTATCCTCAAGTTGTTCCACAACACGCCCTCAATGCCCCCTCAAAGTTTGTCGCAACATTTCTAGGTCACCCTGTATGCAGCTGCATTATCCATCAAACTGACATAAAATTGAGACTTGTAAGATAGTCCAGGTTGGAATATCTGCAATTTATGAAAAGGATAGACTGCTATTCACCAGAAAGATGACACATTGAGTTGCGGACAAGGACGACTGTCACACACTTAGTTTCCAGCCAAAGCCTTGTTCAAAAAAGGAAAGAAAGGAAAACAAGTAGTCACACCTCATGCACACATGACAGCTATCTCCAGCCACGATGGCCAGCATGCAGTAGTTTCCTTTCTTTTCTGAAGAAGGCTTTGTCCGAAAGCTAATCCTGTAACATTCTTTTCGTTGTTCTTGTCTGCAACTCAACGTGTCATCTTTATAGTGAGTAGCAATCTATTCTTTTCATAATATTGTAGATATGAGAGATAAATATGTATTTCACGTTGTTCGCATTTGACGTTTCACTTTTAACTAGTAGATGGATGCTGCACGAACTGAATACATAAAACAAGAAATTTCGAAGCTTTAGTTTGCCCAATAACTGAACCGGATACTAAGTCAATTTTCTGTTTCAGGATTTTCCCCTGCTGCCTGTAAATGTTATTTGAATTTATTTCTAAGAATCGTATGTATTACTGATGGAAACTTTCTCTAAAATGTCCCATTTCCACTGCCTTGATCTCACTCAAGCCCTCGTCGCCCGCAAAAAATCTGTTCCCACTCTGGAATCAGAGACAAAATACCTACTGTAAAACGAAAGCAGTTATCTACTTGTTGTAATATTCCTTACGCTACCGTTGTGAATGATATCAGAAGCTAGTCAAATTTGGCAACAAGTCTGACTACTATTGAAACTTGCTGACAGGTTAAAACTATGTGTTGGAGTGGAACTCCAACTCGGGACCTTTGCCTATTGCGAGCAAGACATCTTACTCTAGCATTACTTTTCCTCAACAGTACTTGTTGATACCAATATTATTTTTCAAATTTTGGACAGGTCAATATTAACTCAGCTGCTTTTCTGAAAATTTTCATATAATTTTGTACACAATATGTTATATTTGAAACTAAAATTTATGAAAGGGAATTACTTTATTTTGGATGTTATAATCGATAAATATTAGTTCTGAACGTACAGTTAAAGTAATTTTTTTAGAAACATTTGAAATTACGAATTATTTGGCACACTTAAAATTTCCAATATTAATTACACAATCTAGTACTGTTTAACATGTTTATTTCTGGATTCATTTACGAAATAATAATCGAACTTTATAGAAATTCATTTGTCAAGAAAAATTTTAAGCCCTTTGGAATATTGTTAGGACTGGCCGTGATGGCCGAGCGGTTCTAGGCGCTTCAGTCCGGAACCACGCGACTGCTACGGTCGCAGGTTCGAATTCTGCTTCGGGCATGGATCTGTGTGATGTCCTTAGGTTAGTTAGGTTTAAGTAGTATTAAGTTCTAGGGGACTGATGACCCCAGATGCTAAGTCCCATAGTGATGAGAGCCGTTTGAATATTATTTCCGCTGAGTGAAGCAGTAGTAAGCATGCCTCTGATGTGATCGGACATATTTTTGTATTTTGGACGAACAATGTTGTTCGGCTTTGTTCATGTGAAAGTTCAAAAGACTGTATGATATGCTAAAATGTGACAAAATATATTAAAGTAACAACAAAAATTCTGCAACAGCAATCTTCAAATTTATTTAGACCAGTTCAACTATGAGGACCTGAAATGTGAGAATTTCAGCTTCAAGAATCAGATCCCTAGACAAGAATAACTGGAGCCCACTTTACACGAAAAGCTAAGTAAACTAGAAAGTTTATTGTAATATTCGCTCCTTTCAAATTTTTCATAAAAGACTGCTTGTTGTGGACAATACCTGGAATTGGGAAGGAGGGGGGAGATTACAAACGCTACCACCAGACCTAGCGAAGCACGCCTCACGACCCGCTCTTACAGCTTCACTTCTGCGAGTACCTTATCTCCTAGTTCAGAAGATAGGGTATGATGATCTGCCAGGAAGTTTCATGTCGATGCTCACTCCATTGCAGTGCGAAAAATTCATTTTGGTCACTATTATTTACCCTGGCTGGGCTACATACTTACTTCTAAGGTAATAGATATCCTGAATCAGCTCCATTTATGGCATCATCATCAATCTTCCGTAAGAGACTAAGTCTTCAGGTATCCTGTTCAGCTGTAGCGGCTAGGAACGTCCATCTATACAGTATGTTAGGGGTATAAGTGCAAATATTTTTAATGGTGACTGAGAACAGTGTACTGAACATTACAACATTATTTACTTTATTTGCAGACTAATAATTATAGTTATTATCATTAGTACGTTTTTAGGTTGGATATTACCTCAAAGTATGTGTGATTACGACAAGCCGTTAACGTTTAGCTTCCCCAGGGCCGCAGATCAGATGTTGAAGTGTTGACACGTGGACGATAAAAAGTTAATCCATACTGACACACGTAGTTCACGCAGTGGTGCAGAAAACATGAAGTAGTAAATTATATTACGTGTTTGCAGGAAGATTTTCGGACGCAGAGAAAAAGAACTAACTCATTAAAGTGGGCATATTTGAAGATATATATATTAAGGTACCAATGATCACAGTATACCCCTAACATCTTGTATGTAGACGGGAGGTCCGGCTCATTGCTCACCCATGTTGTGTGTTTCGTAAGACTCTATTTCTTTGCCGTTCGGATACATTCACCATTTTCATGCTATATGCTTGGACGATCCCTACTTTTCGTTGGCATATGCTACGATTGGGAATTTTCTATGCTACTTTCACCGTTTTTATGAATCACTGAGAATTATTTAGATAAGGAACGCCACTTTTTATCTAGAAAAATAGAGAATATTACTTACAAAGCTTTCTAATTGTGTCCTACAAAGCCTTCATAAAAAACTCTCCATTGTTAACAAGATCGAGACCTTCCCCAGCTCCACATACAACGTTGTGTTACAGCCAACATGAAACATCGTCTCCTATAGTGCTATTTTTTTCTGTACAGGGACCTTACTTAACAGTATTCCTCCCTTTTTTTCAGTTTTCTACTTCCAACAGTCCTGTTCTAGTTAATGTGCCTGCGGCATACATCCATTACATTTCAACAGCCGTACTGCTCTGCTCGAGTAATAAGTGATTTTAATACTCACCATTAGATCAGTGACATGACTAAAAATCTTATACGATATTTCTCAAAAGCTGCCTTATTTAGGATGCTGCGTACTTATTATATTTCTTTGTCCACAGACGGCAAAATCGCAATTTTTAAAAAGTATAAAAATACTTGAGATAAAGTTATCATTTAACATGCGCAATATATTTCCTTCGTTTAGATAACAGTATTCATTTGTTTTCCATTTTGTTGACATTTATGTGTTCTGAAGCACATGACACAGCATAAAAGATTAATGAAATGCATAGCACGAAAGACAAATTCAAGAACGACAGAGAGAAAGCCACGTCATTCACTGAGCTGTAACTTAGCAGCTGACGGCTTGTGAGCAGAGCAGCAGGATTTTTTCTATATACCCTAAAAGACATTCTGCGTAGAACTGTATAATTCGGTTAGGGAAATAACCCGTTACTTTCTGGCTGGACATACACACTTCGATATCGTAGTGCAACCACAGACAGACAAAGCTATGATGGTTAAATAAGAATTAAAGAACCACAAAAACGACACAGTATTGACGATCTACATTACAATGGTTCCAATATCATAGTTTGACATCCATGTCTGTCATTTGAAATAGCTAATGATTTTCTGACGTGTGGAACATAATATCCACCGTACGCTCAACATACTCCGTAATCTTTGGTCCCTCAACATTTTGGACTACATCAAATTAACTGAAAATTTTAGGGCTGTTGATAGATGCAGTAGCTATTGTCCTAATTTCTGTAATTTTTGAAAAGCAGCCTGATATCAAAAATTTTCGGGGTGTACTTTGGAGGTCTCTGGCCTACTGATTGAATCTCACAGACATGACTCATCTCACGAAGACGAGTACTTGCGATTTAAAAGACTCTGTAAACTGTCGATAATGGATGTTTCACCCTTCAGCGGAGTGGCACTCTTTTAAACTTCCTGGCTGATTGAAACCGTGTGCCGGACCGGGACTCGAACCTGGAACCGCGCTTCTCGTGGAAAATTATCTTAGTGACTGTGCTAACAACCAGGCACGACTCACGTACCTCTGTCCTGCCTTACAAACTTCACGGTCGTTCTCCTCCATTGCTTGCGAGACTAGCCCTACTGGAAGAAAGAATGTTGCAGTGATATTGCTTAGCCACAGCCTGTGCAAGACAACGTTCCTGGTTCGAATCCCTGTTCGTCACATTGTTTTATTCTGCAAGGAAATTTCACAACGGTGCACACTCCGCTGTAAAGTGAAACATTTACTCTAAAATAATACACAGGACTGTGATTTAAATGATGGCACAGTTCATTTCATTGTTCATATTCGCAACGTTAATGCGAAGACCATTGGAATAGATTGACGTTTCCTATCATGACAAAAGAGCGACTATATTTGCTTTGTGGGCCTTAGTTTAATTCTATATTTTAAAAACAGCTTTAGAATTGTTTTTCCAATTTTTCGGTTTTTGTTCATTCTTTTTAAATGCGATTTCCTTCCTGTTATTTTCAATCTTCAGCGCCGTTTCACCCAATATACTGTATCGATTTCATTACTTCTTTGACAGCATGGGTAGCTTGTTTGAACTGTCCCAGACTACACATGAGTGGTTGGTGATCCATTTGGTCTGCTTTGTCGCATCACAGACATTGCTGCAATGCTCTCATCACAGAGTCGAATGTCAGCATGACCGGAAAGTAAATGCAAAGTTACGAAACTTCCTTCTGTGTAACAACCGGTCGCGACTAACTGAAACAGGTGTCTCAGTTCGTTTATTTACACAGTACAAATAGATTTAATGTCACAATAGTAATACGATTGGGGGTTATCCCACTAAATCCCTTTTATTGACAGGCCAGCTTATTCGTTAAAGCACGAGACACATCGGAAATCCCTGTACTTTTTTATTTTATTCGTGATGTAACATATATTGTTTCCTCCACAAGCTGAAATTTCTTTCGGGGGCCTCATCAGAACATGCCACTGGTTATTGTGAAATACATGGATGAATTATTGAGTGCTATAAAGAAGTATTAGGACCAGACAGTATCGCGTAGTTTTTAAGTATGTTAAGTCTGCATTTGACACTCCACTACCTCACTTACTACCACGTATCCAGCTCTCGTACAATTTGTAAAGCTTGCACTATAACCAAACTGACAGTAATTTTTATGAGACAAATAAGAGAGAACCCGAAAAATTTGGCAGGTAAATTGGTTCATACCCTTAAATTGAGTGTTCAAAATTTTCGCAGTAGACCGAATGCTAGAACAGAGTATTTCATCAACGCATATGGTGCCTAGCAGTAATTCTTAATTTTAAACAACTGTCATTAAGACATAGTACAGTGTGGAGACTTATAGGGGCTACGTAGGCAATCAACTAGCCTTTTAGAATGTACGGACTGCTAAACTTAATGAGTCAGTGAATACAGAGAATGTTCGATTCGCCTCACTGCAGCTGTTCAAATACTATCGCGGCGCATTTATAACTTTTGCACATGGGTGGTCATCGAACTATTGAATGTTTCCATAAAAATTTTAGTATCTAGAGGACGCGGTATTGAGGAAGCGTCCAAACACAGTAACAAAGGAGTGTAACTTTATACAAATTCAGTGCTACATTGTATTTGTACAGTCATAAAAGGAACTAAAGGCGATTTTCGATTAGATGTATCCAAATAGCAGATAACCTGCTGATATTTTGTGTAAAGGACAGTCAAACGATAAAGAAAAATATAGAGAAAAAGTAACTAAACTGTTCATTATTTCAACAGTAATCACCATTACAGTTAATAGCTATTCCGACTGTGAGATAAGACGGTCAATGCCCTCGTGGAAAAAACTGTGCTTGCCTAATGAACTATGATTTCGCCTAGGCATGCCCCTTTTGTTCGAAGTAAATCGATGCTGGGAAGCCCTTATACATACTGTATACAGTTCCTATCTATTCACATACTGACTCCATAATTTTGGAGACCTGGAGAAAGACATTCGCGGCCACCGATTTGCTTCGGGCAACGAAGTGCACCCCTGGTTACAACAATGGTTTCGCAGGCAACCTCAAATATTTTTCCATTAACGCGTTGACAGTGGTGTCTCACAGAGGGAAAAATTTATCAACTGTTATGGCTGTTAGTTTTGAAATAAAAAGCAGCTTACTTTTTTTCCATCTGTCTCGTATTCATTTGACTACCCCTTGTAATATCCAAGAAGCAAACAAAACTATTTCGGTAGAAGAGTAACGTGTACAAGAAAAATTGCTCGGAATTCAAACTCTCGAGCAATTATCTGACTTCAGCTGCCTCAAATGTCATTTGACTATCAATACACATACTAACACCTGAACGAAAACTAATAACTCCAGTCAGATAAATGAACCACGAAAAACCTGAGGATTGAAATGTGGATAAAACGATTCGTAGAGTCCAGTTGAAGATATTAAAATCGGTTTTAGCTTTTTTTTAAATAAAATCATCTAGATCGCTTGGTATATTACTTTATTTATAACGTCGTTTCGGCTGCTGCCATCATCACACCAAAGCTTCGATCTCTTAAACATCGTTCAGTGTCAGTCAATGAAAACTAAGCGTAAGTGGGGCAGTTTGTAGTTGAAACCCCACGTAAAATTAGGTTTTATTGATACTGACACTGAACGTAGTTTTACAAGTAATAAGCTTTGATTTTATGGTGGCTGTAGCCGAAACGATATGATAAATAAAGTAATATATTTAGAATTTTAGACTGTTTTATTCACAAGATGTCCACAATGTTCGCAGACTCACTCTGGAAATTTATTTCTTTTGTTAATACCCTTATTTCATCAATTTTGCTGCCGAAGAAACTTTATGAATCGAAATGTAACAGTAAGTGAGACGCAGGTAAAGCAACGAAGCCGTGAACAAGAAGACAGATGTTGATGAACAATCATGTTGGTTTCCTGAATTACTATTTGCTTTTACCTCTAAAGTTATATTGTTACGTCTAAATTTACAATAAAAAATCGTAACAGTAGTATTCAATATATTTCTACGTGCTCATCAAATGCCATTTCGGATACTGGAAGTCAGTTTAAGAAATGCAGTACTGTAAAAAAAGTAGCTTCCTCCTGGTGCATACATTGTATTGTTTCGTTACTCATTCACATTTGATGATTTTTGGCAGATTCGTAGGCCATCACAGTATCCGGTAGTATTTTTCTATAATCTCTCCTCATTTCGATACAAACGTTATGCACCGCCAGTAGCTGCAGACCGCAGTGAACGCCTACCCTTATATGCAACCGGGCGTCGCTATTGCGTCGCAGGTTGCATATCTATCCCACGCGCTTTAATCGATACCCTGAATTACGTTGGAGGGGCTACTATCTAATGCCCGACGGCATCCCTGTAAAGTCCCGTCAATAAAGAAGACTTTATAAACGGAACTGGTTTTAAAATCAGTAATTTATGAACATGCACAGATCTTTTTTTCGTGTGGATCGCTCACAGTGTAGCTATGCTTGCTAACTTGTGCTGTACGAGAACTGACAAAGATCGTACAATGCTGGTCGCGTCACTAAGAAACTGTTCGTCGTATGCTATTAGAGCAGACTGTTTGCGGCCTGAGTTCCTTCATTATGTTGGAAAAATAATAATAAAAACCAATCAGTACTGTGTTGGAGGACGAGCCATTTACTACATAGAGTTTAATAAAATAATTGCGATTCTTTTTTTTTTGTTTTTTTTTTTTTTTTTTTTTTGTTTTATTTAGCTGTTACTCACAATCTCCTACTGGGGGCGAGCCGCCAGAGTACAAATTGCCGATCACCGATCAATGTATTGTGAAATTTTCCTTTTTTCGTATAGAGTGTTAGGAACATAAAATGAGGCCACAGCAAGTTAAACAAGCAATCTGCCATTATTTACGAACGACATTTCAGTTCTCCTTTAAAATATTTTTATTGGGAATACAGTGGTAAAAACTGTTTCTTACAAAACAAGCAATTTACCAGCAGAAATGTCACGGAAAAGTAGGTATTGCTTGCAAAACTAACAATCTCCATTTCAGCCAATAAAACGAAGTCGTGAAGAGAGAATTACTATTGGTTTTATATGATGGAATGATGTGGTGTTTTTCATGGTGTTTACTAAGTGCATATGTTCCATCTGAGTATTTTATTAATTTACTATTAACCGTAATTTGTCTTGGTTAAAACATCATTAATGATATATCATAAGTTCCTTCAAACAAAGCCAGCAAATGTGTTCCTGTCCATCACAATGGAAACATTGAAAACTCAAAACAGCAAGATCTGTATCATAAAATAACTTTTGATTTGACTGTGCAAGACTTCAGTATTATAGTACTAAGCATGTTATTTTCTTTCTAGATGTAAACCTCACAACCTACTATCATATTCTATATGTCAGCACCAAAATAATAAAGCATTGCTCTCCAGAACATTGAACGTGAAAGACTGGCAATCACATAGCGAAACATTTTATGCTATTCCTGATAAAGTGAGTCAAGATGTTTTCATCTTAATGTACTGTAATACCAACAATGTGAAACGATGTTATCCAAAGAATAAGACTCATGTTATGAAGAAATTCCATAGCAAATATTTTGTAGCAATACTTCAAACTTGCTACAGGTTTGTCAACAAACTTTCCACACGTTTTATTGTAGAAAGAGTGGTAAAGAATTAACAAACTGGTCGTTCACCTTCTGAAAACAGAGGAGAAGATCTAGAATTCGAGAAGTATACTCCCTAACGAGATGCTTTCATCAAATTTGTAAAAATCCGTAAATATTATGGAATCCCACTACTGTAGGAGTAAGACATTGGTTCGAAAATATTTAAGATCTGAGCTCACCGCTAGGGAATTAAATGAAGCAATTGCAGAAAACTTGAGGGCTACAAAAATTTTCTTCGGAGAATTTTTACTCAGAAGTTCAACTTTGGATTTGGAAGTCTTTTAACAGATGTTCCACATGTATTGAGTTGTCGTTGAGGACTAAAAAGTCTCAGGATTCCATTGACCAGTCAGATTTGATAGCTCAGTAGCAAATTCGAAATAACGTTCCAAGCCCTTTTTTGAACTTGCTACTCAGAAACGATCTGTCTTGTTAACATTGTGTTTTGATTGTGAGAAAAATTTACTACTACCTAGGCTCCTGGATCAATCAAATTATCGTTCAAGGCTATTATAGCTGCCAAACTTTACTATAACAGAAGTCTGCTTCTCAGACCCTTTAAATAAGCAAAGTGTTACGTGGCGCAACTTTGAAATATAGAGAAATCTTGATCGCACGATTCTTTATGAAGCGTTACGCATTTCAAAATTTCATCGTCAGACTGAAGCTGTCGAATGAAGTGTACAAGAAATTGACAGAAACTATACGTAAGTGTGCATCTAAGTATTTCAATGTACAGAAATTCCAAATAGTATCGTACTTACACAGAAATCAAATTTTAGTACAAGGCTTAAGAAAGTGAGCACACAAGCTGAATACAAGACGAATTTCATCTCATGTAGGTACATTTGACAGTGCCGTCGTCTATCAAATAGAACCAGTGCCAAAATAAGTGTGGCGATTGAACTATCAAAGAGGTAAGCGACAGTCAGGACGTGGCGCCGACATTGACAATAGAAAGCAAATCAAAAAGTAAATTTACAAACTTCTGTACACTGCCATTAAGTACATGTCAGCATCTCACGAACAAATTTGACAAATATTTTTGCTATTTTTATAGAATTCATTCTAACATCATGAAAAGTGCGTCATTAGCTAACATCGTAAAAAACGTTACAGAAGCAGTCTTTAGTAAAAATCGAAATAGAAAACAACTGTAACCAATAACTGGTGTGGTACAGTATAAACATAAAACCAATAAGAATAATAAGTAAAAGTAAGTGTGAAGGAATAAGTTCACAACCATCACCACATAAGTAACACAAAATGTTATCAACTACAGTAGACGAACATGTAATAAATGACATAACAGAATCATCGAGGTGAGCCAAGATTGGTGGTAACACCTTGAAATGAAAGATCTATTATGTAATAAAAGGGGGCATTTCTTTTTTCCTTCTTTAACGTAGTGTTTGATCGTGTAACTGGCTGTTATCACTTTACAACTATCACACAAGGAAATGTTATATACGTATGACGAACTGTAACATTTCATTTCAAGTTGTTGACACTCATCTTGGCTTACCTAAATGGTCATATTGTATGTCATCAAATGTTTGTTCGACTAATGTAATGGTTACAGTTGGTCATACTCATGTAACATTTCTTTGTATGATGGTTGCAAACTGATAACAGCTGGCCACTTACACGATACATCATTAAGTTAAAGAAGAAGAAAAACCTTCTATTATATAATAGCTCTTTCATTTCAAATTGTTACCACCAATCCTGGCTGACCTAAAACATTCTGTTATGTCACTTATCACATGTTCGTCTGTTATAATTGACTACATTTATGCTGTTAGTATGAGTTACGCTCCTATAAAAGTAGCAAAAGTGGTTTTGTCAAATTTGTTTACGAGGTGCTTACATGTACTTAGTCACAGTGTACACAAGTTTGTAAACTTACTCTTTGACTTGCTTTCTATGGTCAATGCCAGCGCCACCTGCTGACCATCGTTTACCTCTTGATGGCTCAATCGCCACACTCAATTCGTCACTGGTTCTATACGATATACGACGACACAGTCAAATTGCTCACATGAGATGAGGTTTGTACTCAGTTTTGTGAACCTTGTGCTAAAATTATATTTATGTGTAAGTACGATACTATTTGGAATTTCTGTATATTGAAATACTTAGTTGTACAGTTATGTATATTTTCTGTCATTAATTTCTTGTACACTTCATTCGACAGCTTCAGTATGACGATGAAATTTTGAAATGTGTAACGCTTGATAAAGAATTGTGCCATCAAGACTTTTCTACGTTTCAAAGTCGTGCAAAATCTGAATGGTCGCCTGCCTCTACCATTACTAGGGAAGTATTTCTGCATCAAGTAATGGAAAGTGTTGTGTGTTATGTGTGGATAGAAACTGAATTTGGTAGAGGATGAAACTAAATTGCCTCTGCCCTACACCATTGATTCTTGAATCTTGACTCTGAAGGTAAGAACATTGTAGGTCTGGTTGCTGATGATTGTTCTAGACAAAGTAAAAATATGATTGTCAACACAGTGTTGTCTCTGTGGCTCAAAAAACGATGCTCCTAAATCAATAGACAGTGCCGGAAGTCGTGTTTCCTGTTACACGCCATTCGTTTCCTCCGTATGATCGTGTGTAATATTGAAAAAAATATTAAAAAATCTGCAAGAAATAGTGAAACCAGAAGAATATCATGATATTCGTGATCGACTGTTCGGTACTGTTTTACAACTTGATACTGATACTCAAGTTCATGATTTCAAGTCAGCTACTGCACTGACAATTAAGCGACCTAGTGTGTTGCACTTCACAATAAATCAGTGCAAACGATTATCCATACGCAGGAACAAGAATGGAAGCCGGCCGCAGTGGCCGAGCGGTTCTAGGCACTTCACTCTGGCACCGCGCGACCGCTATGGTCGAAGATTCGAATCCTGCCTCGGGCATGGATGTGTGTGATGTCCTTAGGTTAGTTACGTTTAAGTAGTTCTAAGTTCTAGGGGACTGATGACATTAGCTGTTAAGTCCCATAGTGCTCAGAGCCATTTGAACCAACCCAAGAATGGAAATAATTGTGAAGTGAGACGGGCACTTGTGTATAAGCACGACATAGGGAGTTATGCATCAATTACAAAAAATCGCCGCGCTCTGGAAGATCTTCAGCTGAATGTCATTCGTAAGAAACATGCGAAATTACAATGAAATAGTATTGTATTACTATTAACATTGATATTTTTCATTATGTGCTACCATTTTTGGCATTAATAATGTTGTTCCTCTGTTTCTTTGGATTTCTCTGTTAAAAATATTAAATGTCTTAATAATGATCAAAGTTGTTATAGTTTTCATAACAGTCTTCCTCTTTCATTATAACAAATGATTACCGTCAGAACCAGTAATCTCCACCTCATTTTTCTCACAAAAGCAGCAATCTCCCTACTTTCCTTGCAAGAATAGCAATCTAAAAAACCGTTTTTCTGAATATAATAATGCTTTCTGTAACAGGGAATATCACTTGCCTTTTTGTAACAATGTTACCGACATACTATTGCCAAATGTACTTCTGACAATTGTTTTACACCAGTGCTATAGTTTATTTTTATTCCTGTAAAACTGTGAAACGTGGAGATTGCTGGTTCTGCAGGTGGTAGCCTCAAATAGATAATGATGCTCATGACAAGATGATGACGATGTGATATACGTTATCTTTATTGTGAGTATACTAACTGAGGCCTATGGTAACTGTATTAGAGACTATGACATGAAAAATGTTATGGATTACGTTATGTGGGATGTCTATGAGGATGTAAGGAGACAGACAGCGGGTGTGCTGACCTGTCTACGTGACCAAGTGGTGGTCGTGCAGCTTTGGAGAGAACAGAGATGCAATTTTTTTTTTTTTTTTTTCGCTGGAGAGGCCGTTCCCACACGCGCGAGTCCGGCTCCCACCCGCCGCCGCTTCAACAGACTTACTCAAGCGTGGCAAGCTGCCCCAGCGGGAAAATCGCGAGCTAGTTAACAACACAAAAACCGAAGTACAGATTAATAAGTAAGGGAGACATGCGCTTCATGCATAAAAATTAAATTAGCAGTAAGTGTAAATGAACGATGCCTGGTTCGTGGAGGGTGATTTGCTAGTCCCCTATTGCCTATTTTCAAAATTACACAAGAGGAAATAGGAACGCCAGCCTGTGCATGAAATCACGAGCCAGTAGTTTGCTCTGAGTAGAACCTTGACACATGTCTGATATGCCTCACGGGGGAATTACTTGAAGTAAGTACTAGGTCTCGAGAAAACACAGTACAGATTAACTGTATAAAGATTTCTTTGTTAGGGTGTAGATTATTTATAGTACTGTTCTGCCTGTTCAGTTGTTTAGTTGTGAAGTGACCTTATTGCAATGAAAGAATTTTTTTTGCCCATTGGTAAATGATATTTTAATGTACCAAACAGCACGACTATCATAATATCGCGTCAATTAATGTGGACAATTACAATTAACACTCAAGCATGAAAGCCACTCGAAATATCTTTCAGTGTTTTCTAGATGGTAGACTCTAGTGGCGACCCGTTTCTGTAGTAAGTAATTTGGTGGTTCTAAACCAACAGGAAGAGTGGGGTAGTGGAAGGCGCTAGTCGTTTTATTGAACAAATTTGACCTCTTTGTTTACTAGTAGAAAGTAAATTGTGAACGTTGCACGTCTTGGCAAGACCGATTACAACCGACTGGTCACAACAGTTTGACCTCGAAACATTTTTGACCGCATTTAGCTAAATATAATTATCTTTCATCTTACAACCAGGTTCAAAATGTATAGCTGTAATATTTCAAGCACAGTACATTAAAACAACATACAATAAAATCAGGCATACATGTATTATCAAAGCACCATCATACATGAAATGTGATAAACTGAGTGCTAATGAGCAATATTAAAAGTCAAAATATTAGGACGAATCTATCAGCACGTTCCTTAAAATGAACATTCACGCAAAACTTTAGAATAAGCCATTCACTGATGAACCAAAACATATGACCTCCTGCTTAATAGATTGTTGTCTTTGCAACGAAATATATCACTGATTCTGCGTACGCGGTGATGGTGCCCGATAACGACCCGTATGGGTTCTATAAGATTTACATCAGATGAACTTAGTCGCCGAGACGTCATCGTGAGTTTACTATAATGCTCCTCAAATCATTGTTGCATCGTTCTGGCCCGGGACTATACTGCTGCAAGATGACATTGCCGTCGGGGAAGACATCAAGCGTAAATGGATGTAGGTGGTTCGCAGTTGCCAGTGTGTCTTCGATTACTAACGCAGGTCCCATGCAAAAAATGGTTCAAATGGCTCTGAGCACTACGGGACTTCACATCCGAGGTCATCAGTCCCCTAGAACTTAGAACTACTTAAACCTAACTAACCTAAGGACATCACACAACACCCAGTCATCACAAGGCCAGGTCCCATGCAAGCGCAGGAGAATATCTCCCATAGCGTAATACTGCTCCCACCGGCCTGCGTCGGCGGCGGGCTGCACATTTCGAACCGTCGTTCACCTCGATGACGACGTTTGTGGAGACGACCATCAACCTAGCGTAGCAAAAATGTGATTCACCCGAAGATCCGTCGCGTTTCCATTGATCGACGGATGAATTCCGATGGTTCCGTGATCACTATAGTCGTAATTGACCATGTCGTTGGGTCAACACGTGAAGGTGTAGGCGTAGCCTGTTGAAAAGCTCCATGTTCAACAATGTACGATGAATGGTGTGCTCCGAAACACTCGTGGGTGCACCAGCATTTTGCTCTTTAGGCAGAGATACCACAGAACGCCATCTATCCTACTATACAGAATAGACAAGCCTCCTAACCCCACATCCCTATGAAGAGTCATGGACATCCAACGATTTTGCTCTTGTGGTAATTTCATTATCTCTCTATCGAGAATGTTCACGACAGTTGGACGTGAACATTCGACCAGTTTCGTCGTTTCCGAAATACTCGTTCACTGTTGTTGTTGTTGTGGTCTTCAGCCTGAGACTGGTTTGATGCATCTCTCCATGCTACTCTATCCTGTGCAAGCTTTTTCATCTCCCAGTACCTACTGCAACCTACATCCTTCTGAATCCGCTTAGTGTATTGATCTCTTGGTCTCCCTCTACGATTTTTACCCTCCACGCTGCCCTCCAATACTAAATTGGTGATACCTTGATGCCTCAGAACATGTCCTACCAGCCGATCCCTTCTTCTGGTCAAGTTTTGCTACAAACTTCTCTTCTCCCCAGTCCTATTCAATAGCTCCTCATTAGTTATGTGATCTACCCTTCTAATCTTGAGCATTCTTCCGTAGCACCACATTTCGAAAGCTTCTATTCTCTTCTTGTCTAAACTATTTATCGTCCATGTTTCACTTCCATACATGGCTACACTCCATACTAATACTTTCAGAAACGACTTTCTGGCACTTAAATCTATATTCGATGTTAACAAATTTCTCTTCTTCAGAAACGCTTTCCTTGCCATTGCCAGTCTACATTTTGTATCCTCTCTACTTCGACCATCATCAGTTATTTTGCTCCCCAAATAGCAAAACCCATTTACTACTTTAAGTGTCTCATTTCCTAATCTAATTCCCTCAGCATCACCCGACTTAATTCCACTACATTCCATTATCCTTGTTTTGCTTTTGTTGATGATCATCTTATATCCTCCTTTCAAGACACTGTCCATTCCATTCAACTGCTCTTCCAAGTCCTTTGCTGTCTCTGACAGAATTACAATGTCATCGGCGAACCTCAAAGTTTTTATTTCTTCTCCATGAATTTTAATACCTGCTCTGAATTTTTCTTTTATTTCCTTTACTGCTTGCTCAATATACAGATTGAACAACATCGGGGAGAGGCTACAACCCTGTCTTACTCCCTTCCCAACCACTGCTTCCCTTTCATGTCCCTCGACTCTTATAACTGCCATCTGGTTTCTGTACAAATTGTAAATAGCCTTTCGCTCCCTGTATTTTACCCCTGCCACCTTTAGAATTTGAAAGAGAGTATTCCAGTCAACATTGTCAAAAGCTTTCTCTAAGTCTACAAATGCTAGAAACGTAGGTTTACCTTTCCTTAATCTTTCTTCTAAGATAAGTCGTAAGGTCAGTATTGCCTCACGTGTTCCAGTGTTTCTACAGAATCCAAACTGATCCTCCCCGAGGTTGGTTTCTACTAGTTTTTCCATTCGTCTGTAAAGAATTCGTGTTAGTATTTTGCAGTTGTGACTTATTAAACTGATAGTTCGGTAATTTTCACAACTGTCAACACCTGCTTTCTTTGGGATTGGAATTATTATATTCTTCCTGAAGTCTGAGGGTATTTCGCCTGTTTCATACATCTTGCTCACCAGATGGTAGAGTTTTGTCAGGACTGGCTCTCCCAAGGCCGTCAGTAGTTCCAATGGAATGTTGTCTACTCCGGGGGCCTTGTTTCGACTCAGGTCTTTCAGTGCTCTGTCAAACTCTTCACGCAGTATCATATCTCCCATTTCACCTTCATCTACATCCTCTTCCATTTCCATAATATTGTCCTCAAGTACATCGCCCTTGTATAGACCCTCTATATACTCCTCCCACCTTTATGCTTTCCCTTCTTTGCTTAGAACTGGGTTTCCATCTGAGCTCTTGATATTCATACAAGTCGTTCTCTTATCTCCAAAGGTCTCTTTAATTTTCCTATAGGCAGTATCTATCTTACCCCTAGTGAGATAAGCCTCTACATCCTTACATTTGGCCTCTAGCCATCCCTGCTTAGCCATTTTGCACTTCCTGTCGATCTCATTTTTGAGACGTTTGTATTCCTTTTTACCTGCTTCATTTACTGCATTGTTATATTTTCTCCTTTCATCAATTAAATTCAATATTTCTTCTGTTGCCCAAGGATTTCTACTAGCCCTCGTCTTTTTACCTACTTGATCCTCTGCTGCCTTCGCTACTTCATCCCTCAAAGCTACCCATTCTTCTTCTACTGTATTTCTTTCCCCCATTCCTGTCAATTGTTCCCTTATGCTCTCCCTGAAACTCTGTACAACCTCTGGTTCTTTCAGCTTATCCAAGTCCCATCTCCTTAAATTCCCACCTTTTTGCAGTTTCTTCAGTTTTAATCTACAGGTCATAACCAATAGATTGTGGTCAGAGTCCACATCTGCCCCTGGAAATGTCTTACAATTTAAAACCTGGTTCCTAAATCTCTGTCTTACCATTATATAATCTATCTGATACCTTTTAGTATCTCCAGGGTTCTTCCATGTATACAACCTTCTTTCATGTTTCTTAAACCAAGTGTTAGCTATGATTATGTTGTGCTCTGTGCAAAATTCTACCAGGCGGCTTCCTCTTTCATTTCTTAGCCCCAATCCATATTCACCTACTATGTTTCCTTCTCTCCCTTTTCCTACACTCGAATTCCAGTCACCCATGACTATTAAATTTTCGTCTCCCTTCACAATCTGAATAATTTCTTTTATTTCATCATACATTTCTTCAATTTCTTCGTCATCTGAAGAGCTAGTTGGCAAATAAACTTGTACTACTCTAGTAGGTGTGGGCTTCGTATCTATCTTGGCCACAATAATGCGTTCACTATGCTGTTTGTAGTAGCTTACCCGCATTCCTATTTTCCTATTCATTATTAAACCTACTCCTGCATTACCCCTATTTGATTTTGTGTTTATAAACCTGTAGTCACCTGACCAGAATTCTTGTTCCTCCTGCCACCGAACTTCACTAATTCCCACTATATCTAACTTCAACCTATCCATTTCTCTTTTTACATTTTCTAACCTACCTGCCCGATTAAGGGATCTGACATTCCACGCTCCGATCGGTAGAACGCCAGTTTTCTTTCTCCTGATAACGACATCCTCTTGAGCAGTCCCCGCCCGGAGATCCGAATGGGGGACTATTTTACCTCCGGAATATTTTACCCAAGAGGACGCCATCATCATTTAATCATACAGTAAAGCTGCATGCCCTCGGGAAAAATTACGGCTGTAGTTTCACCTTGCTTTCAGCCGTTCGCAATACCAGCACAGCAAGGCCGTTTTGGTTATTGTTACAAGGCCAGATCAGTCAATCATCCAGACTGTTGCCCTTGCAACTACTGAAAAGGCTGCTGCCCCTCTTCAGGAACCACACGTTTGTCTGGCCTCTCAACAGATACCCCTCCGTTGTGGTTGCACCTACGGTACGGTACGGCTATCTGTATCGCTGAGGCACGCAAGCCTCCCCACCAACGGCAAGGTCCATGGTTCATGGGGGGGGACTCGTTCACAGGCTCTGCATAATAACAATCTGCCCTTTGTCAAAGTCGCTTATCTCAATGGATTTTCCCATTTGGACCCCATATTTTCGTCAACGTGTCCCCCATCCATGTCTCCTCCGCTTACATACTTTTGTTACTGCGTCACGTACCCGCAACGCCACCAGGCGGCAGTGGTCATAATGTTTTGGATTGTGAGTGCATGATGTGTCCATCAGTTCTCTTGAAATGCACTACTGGCCATTAAAATTGCTACACCAAGAAGAAAGGCAGATGATAAACAGGTATTCATTAGACAAATATATTATACTAGAACTGACATGTGATTACAGTTTCACGCGATTTGGGTGCATAGATCCTGAGAAATCAGTACCCTGAACAACCACCTCTGGCCGTAATAACGGCGGTGATCCGCCTGGGCATTGAGTCAAACAGAGCTTGCATGGCGTGTTCAGGTACAGCTGCCCACGCAGCTTCAACACCATACCACAGTTCATCAAGACTAGTGACTGGCGTATTGTGACAGCCATTTGCGCGGCCACTATTGACCAGACGTTTTCAATTGGTGAGAGATATGGAGAATGTGCTGGCCGAGGCCGCAGTCCAACATTTTCTGTATCGAGAAAGGTCCATACAGGACCTGCAACATGCGGTCGTGCATTATCCTGCTGAAATGTAGGGTTACGCAGGGATCGAATGAAGAGTAGAGCCACGGGTCGTAACACATCCGAAATGTAACGTCCACTGTTCAAAGTGCCGTCAGTGCGAACAAGAGCTGACCGAGACCTGTAACCAATGGCACTCCATACCATCACGCCGGGTGATACGCCAGTATGGCGATGACGAACACACGCTTCCGATGTGCGTTCACCGCGATGTCACCAAACACGGATGCGACCATCATGATGCTGTCAACAGAACCTGGATTGATCCGAAAAAAATTACGTTTTGCCATTCGTGCTACCAGGTTCGTCGTTGAGTACACCATCGCAGGCGCTCCTGTCTGTGATGCAGCGTCAAGGGTAACAGCAGCCACAGTCTCCGAGCTCATAGTCCATGCTGCTGCAAACGTCGTCGAACTATTCGTGCAGACGGTTGTTGTCTTGCAAACGTCCCCATCTGTTGACTCAGCGACCGAGAAGTGACTGCACGATCAGTTACAGCCATCGCATAAGATGCCTGTCATTGCGACTGCTAGTGATACGAGGCCGTTGGGATCCAGCATGGCGTTCTGTATTACCCTCCTGAACCCACCGATTCCATATTCTGCTAACAGTCATTGGATCTCGACCAACGTGAGTAGCAATGTCGCGATACGACAAACCGCAATCGCGATAGGCTACAATCCGACCTTTATCAAAGTGGTACGCATTTCTCCTCCTTACACGAGGCATCACAACAACGTTCCACCAGGCAATGCCGGCCAACTGCTGTTTGTGTATGAGAAATCGGTTGGAAACTTCCCTAATGTCAGCACGTTGTAGGAGTCGCCACCGGCGCCAACCTTGTGTGAATGCTCTGAAAAGCTAATCATTTGCATATCACAAAATCTTCTTCCTATCTGTTAAATTTCGCGTCTGTAGCACGTCATCTTCGTGGTGTAGCAATTTTAATGGCCAGCAGTGTATATCAAACTGCTTGTGTACATTGGCACAACTGGTGCGCTAAGCTTTAGTTATACACAGAAAACTCTACACAAGAACACATATGGCATGTACACACGTTAAACTTAAGACACATGGAAATCTTTACCTCTTACTGAAGCATGATACTCCTTTGCCGCACATAAATACATGATTACAGACGTAAAGAAACAACAACCCACACGTGACACTAATTTGAACAAATGAAAGAAAACGAGAACAAATCTTGACATGGCATAATAGGGCACCTCACTTACACGGGAGACCAACGAACTGACATACACAGTTTGACAAAGCACTCAAATGCAGTGGCGTACAGACCATAATGACTAGCAGAACAACGTTAGTTAATGTGAACTAAGAAAATGATAAGAAAACAAAAGACAAATTTTAAACATTCTTTATTCTCAGTTCAAACACTTTTACAGCCAGTACATACCTGTAGGAGCCTCAGCTGAGCATCGCGCTAATTTCCCCAGGGCGTCACCCACCAGAGACACACAGCAGCGAGAAAATGTAAGCTGACTGCTTACACCCATTGGTGGTGAATCCACAGCGCTCATCTAGGCGCCGTATTCAGTACACGGCATCAAAGTAGCGACAGGTCGACAGCCTGTTCCCAGTGTCTGTGCATCCACACATGACACTGAGAAGAGGCAAACAAACAAACAGCCTGTACTCGTTGCTTGCAGCTCAAGACAGCCCTCGGTGTACAGGGATCGTGACCACAGCTTCGATAGACAGGCCGGTCATTACGCAACGCACTGCAATGGACCGTGTATTTCTTCGTTGTTTGTATGCTGATTGGTGACTGAGCCCGCTCAACAGCCGATTCTGAAAAGCCTCTCTGATATTGATTACCTGAGATATCCTCATGCCTCAGGCATTATTTTAGCATCACGCTTTGCCACAAAGCAAGGCCAAACAACATAGCGCACTGCATGATGAGCGGCAGTGTAGTAGGTAAGCAACAATAACCGTACAAGGCAAGGAATTGATAGGTGGGCTGTGAGTGTTATGAGTAAGAAGCCAACTGGACAAGGAAAAGTTGGGTTTGAGCCTTCAATAGGATTGGGATGTGATGGATAGGGTAGGTTGGACACCAACAAACTTCGAAGAGTCGTAAGCAGTGTCTTGAGGAAAACATTGAAAACAGGAACCAATGTCCGCGCAGTGCGTCCAATGACGCTGCAGAGAGTCGAAGCTATAGGGGTCAATATCTGCCGTCAGGCTACCTAACGCCGAAAAAGACGAGTTTGGACGGTGACATTATGTTTAACGGTCTCTACAGTCTTGAAGTGATAGACGAGTATGCACAAGACGCCATCTGACGACGTAAACGCCTTTGTGAGCATTTCCACTTGCAGTAAGACAGTGCACATACTAACGCTTATATGGATGTGTGGTGTATATTCTTTCGAACACATCTGAAAGAACAGACACCACGTGGAAACCACAGTTGTGATACATGTTATGTACATTGAAGGTGGAGGGAGGGGAAAGGAAAGGAAGGGAAGTACTGATGTCAGCTAGTTCGAGACTTTATGGGAAATCAGCGGCAACGATTCCAAATATGTGTCAGACTGGGATTTGAACTCGAGCTCTCCCGCTCACTAGGCGGTTCCATTAACCACTGCACCACCCACACACAGTGTAGATGGTAATTCCGCAGGCTACCTCGGCCGACCCTCTTCCACACCTATAGTTCAATTCTTTTATCTTGGCGGTTCGCGCATGCTCGCCCAGACGCGCGAGATTGCTGCGTTGCCAGTTGTACGCGCCAAGAGATGTAGCGCCGCAGTATAGTTCGCAAACTAACGTTTAGAGGGGAGCGCGCAGTTTATCAAGTAAAGCCACCACGGCCGCATTAACCCTTTCGCTGCTAGAGAGACGTGCTCCCCGCATTCCGCAATGTGCGCGATTTTGTCATCATTGTACTGGTCGCCTGTGCAGACACATGCTTTCACACACTTTATCATTCGATTTCACAAAAACTATTTGGACCAAAAATTTGATTTTTACACATCTTCTTGACTGATACCTTCCCCCCATAAATGACTTAATTTTGTTTCGATGTTCAACTCAGTTATTGTGCAGCATTAGATGTAGTAAACCATTGCACGAATTTTTGAAGAGTTTGCAGAGGTAAAAGTCCATAGCGTATACTTCCCGTATGGTCGATTTTGGTTGCTAATAGAAATTTCAAAAAATTACATTCAAAGGAATAAAATGCATGAAGTAAGACACTCCAATATTGTTTTTAAAATAAAGAAAATATTAAGCAGCGATCAAGGTTTGAAATCAGAACCTTTCACTTAGCAGCCATACACTTTAACCATTACGCTAACACAGCTCGGCATTCACTATTTCTCCCGGAGGACTTTAAAATATCACGCAAAATACCGACAAACACTGTTGGTATGATTATGAATCACGCACGTTTCGTCGAAGTACAATAGGAAATAAACAATTACCGCTCTTCTTTATTGCGAAAAAGCGGTTAGTGAGAATGATACAAACACCTTTCCTTGCTATCGCCTGAATTAGGAGGCTTATATCTCGTTTGGTTTAATTAATTAATAGAATATGAAGCAATTGGTATAAAGAACGCTTTTTCCATACTTTCTATAAAAGAAAGTCTGCTATCAAGACATTGCTTTTGTTCAATTACTTTATTTATGACTGAATGTTTCTAAAACTGAAGACACTCGTCCGTGCTCTGCACTGCAGTCGAGCTGTGGCAACGTCGTTCTCTGTTCATTGGCTGACTGTGTTTTGTGACGTCAGATGCGCAGAACGAACCTAAACTCGGCCGCCGTCATAAATGACGCGCACTTTAACGCCGTGCCCTCCATGCTCGCTACTTTTAGATTTCCACAGGAAGTCGAACGTATTTGTGGATCCATACTGTAGGTGGTGGATTCATTGCCCATCAATTATATAATACGTGGCGTCTGTTCCTTCAGATTTGTCTGAAAAAACACCATGCAGAATTCGCAGCTGTAATAGGTATTATGTAAATTGGAGGCGGAGGGGCGAGAAAGGAAAGGGAAGGAAAGGAGCTATTGATATCTGCTGCATCAGCACTCTACGGAAAATCAGCGGCGACTAATGTTAGCTGCAGAATGTGCAGCTCTTCAAGACACCTTCTACAGTCCCAAGTTAGACGTGTCTGTATTTCGTGAGCTGTTATTATGCAGGATAGAAGAAAACAACCTGATAATAAGGTCAGGTGAGGCCAGAAGACGTCAAATCGAGCAGTATATTCCAAATAACAGTAGGTCGGAAGTTTATAGTTGGGAACCAGACCAACCAGTCAGTGACATGCACGCAGAAGTGTGTGTACTTAACCTGACTTGCATTTCTGTTATCTGTTACAGTAAACAGTACAGTTACTAATTAAATTAACTGAATAATGATCTCAGCTGAACAATCGGGGCTAGGTAAACTCCAGATACCTAAACTTGGATCGTTACCATCAGATGTGATGTTTATTGGTTGAAGCTTGACTATCATATCAACTACGTTGAAAGTACCGTACGTTAATAAGTTGTTAACATAATAAGCTGTAGTGCAGAAGTCACAGTGAAGAACTTGGGTGTAACTTTGGATGAGCATCTCAACTGGGCGGAGAATACAGTCGCAGTGTGCCGAAAGACGTCTGCTTGTCTCTATGCTCTCAAAACGTTTCGGAACATATTTCCACAGGACTTGAAACGCCAGCTCGTGCAAGCACTCGTTCTAGCGAACCTCCACTATTGTGATGTGATTCAACAAGGCATGAGTAGTGAAAACAAAAGACGGCTAGAGCTAACCATGAATGCCTGTGTGCGTTACACCTGCAACATTCGCCGATATGATCATGTTAGTGCTTCATACTCCGAGCTAGCGTGGCTGCGGCCGGACAAATTGCGTGACTACCACACTCTATGTCTACTCCAACGACTCCTCGTCGCGCAAGCACCCCAGTACCTTGCTTCAGAGATTAAAAACCTGTCATGCCATCATAATCGATACACGAGGTCACTCTTATTTGGTATCTTAACTGTGCCCACTCACAAAACAAAAACTTTTGCAAACTCCTTCTCAGTTGCCGCTGTCCGCCTCTGGAACAAACTGCCCCTTACCTTGCGCAAAATTCGATCTCCTGCTGCTTTTAAGAAGAAGTTGAAGCATTTCCTACTTTCATCCTCACAAAGTTCTCCACAAAATTAATGTACAAGGACAATCCCCTCATCTGTCAAATAGCAAAGCTAGCGTCTCCTACCTTGCTCCTGAGATGCCTTCCTCTTCATCTATCTCTATTAGCCACGCAATCTTCTTTTCCTTTATATTTCCTTAATTATGTTTCTTCATGTCTCTATTCTTCTCCTCCCTTCACCATGAGTCTCCCTCATACTCCCTGCTGCCAGCACTCCTATCTAAAATCTGTCTCTTCAATAATGTCTAATTATAACAGTACTTGTGACCTAAGAATATAAACTCTATATGTATGTATTTTTCCAGGTGTACCTTTCAAATTGTTTATTTCACTTTTTGTACTAGATGTAGTTTAACATGCCTACTAAAACATATGAATGTAAAATAAGTAGAATGCCTGGTTAGATGTAAGAGAGGGCCTGATGGCCCTAATCTTGCCAGGTTAAATAAATCAATAAATAAAAAAAAAATAAACGCTGCATGCTTCTATTTCCTCTAATGTAAAGATTGTGTGAATGACAATTTCAGTAGATTAGAAAAGTGACTAAGAAAAGGGGGAAAAAGAAGACAAAAAGTCAAATTTTAAACATTCTTTATTCTCAGTTCAAACACTTTTACAGCAAATACTCTATCTTGCTGTCTCTGACATCAACACAAATTTGATTTTGTGAGAGAATAATGATCGCAGCTTCATGATTTTCTTTTATTTGATTTGAACAGGCTGATAATAACAACGGTGGTCGTAGCCCACTACTGCCCGCACCAAAACAGTGTTTGTTGCGCGGTTTCGCTCACTCTGATTCTAATAAAACCAACAAGTACCCTTAAAGAGTAGTACAGGGCCATTTACTAGTTCTACATTAGAAACAATTACCCGAATATTCTGTGTCTTTTGATCTCCAACGCTTCGTGCTGAAAGACTCTGTGTGGTGTGGTTCCATCGTCCTCATCACGCAGCCTACAAAAAAATGGCTCTGAGCACTATGTGACTAAACATCTTAGGTCATCAGTCCCCTAGAACTTAGAACTACTTAAACCTCACTAACCTAAAGACATCACACACATTCAAGCCCGAGGCAAGATTCGAACCTGAGACCGTAGCAGAAGCGCGGTTCCGTACTGAAGCTCCTAGAACGGCTCGGCCACCCCGGCCGGAAGCAGTCTCCAATTGGGGCATATTTTGCCATATCCATCGTGCGTAGGTGTTTCTTTAAGTGCCCATGAGTTTAGTCCGTCTCCTGTTCAATCACAGGATTACGTAACTTCTTTTAAAACGTCGCTTTGGCATCATTAACTTGACATGTTTTTGTTTTTGGATTATAGTCCAATATTCTGCATGCTGCCTTCTGTTCCAGTATCGGAGTTCTGATTAACCATAGCCTTACTGAGAGTTAGGACACGTTCCAGTCCAACAAATCAAGTCGTCGCAACTGTTCTGACTGGCCTGTAAACTTATTCATTGCCACTGACTCCTGAGCGGCTAGGGACACACAGAGTTTTACCCTGTTGCGCTCCCTTAGCCTCACAAGGTCTTTCTGGTATCCCGCAACTACCTTTGGTATCGTTATATGGTCTGATAAAAATTTCAGAACTGCTTGGCTGTCTGAATAAATTAAGATGCTGAGATTGTTACAGCATCTACGCAAATCATCCTCCACGCAGATCCTGAAAACAGATATTTCCGCCTGGAAGACCGTGGACAGTATCCCTAGAGAGATTTGCGCTCTCTAGTCTACGCTGTACTAGGTTGATGATGATGTTTGGTTTCTGGAGTGCTCAACTCCGCGCTCATCAGCACCCGTAAAAAGTCCCAATTTTCTTCACAGTCCAAGATAGCCACTGTGACGAATGATGATGAAATGATGAGGACAATACAAACATCCAGTCCCCGGGAAGAGAAAATTCCCATCCCGTCCGGGAATCGAACCTGGGACTGCTGTACTCGGTATATCCCAGCCCCAGCGCCTCCGTCTATTTTCGACCCGTCAGTAAATCAGATTATTTCTCATGCACGGTAGTATGGTCCGTTCTTCCATTACTTCCAACTTCCAGTTGTTACACTGAAAGGTTTGTAAAGTAGCTGGACGTTATTGTATTATCCGGCATTTCCCCGACCATTTCTGTATTTACCACATTCCCTGTATTGGTATGCGATTCACGATATCCTAAAGGTATCAAGTTACTTCCAGGTTTTAGCAGCCTGCCGCTGTACCCAGTTTAACTCACAGGTGTAAGGGGGACACGTCCAGCACGGTCTCCATCCCAGCAGTGGGTGTGCTGCTACTTCCACCTGTTATACCTAATCAGGCCAGATTCTGCACCTTTCCAAGCTCCTTACCAGCCACTTTCTGGTCCTCTTGTTCCACCTTAGTGTAGTCCCATAAATTGTCACATATCTTAATACGCTGACGTATACCCGGAACATAATCTTGGAGTTTAGAACCCAGTTTTTTTTTTCTACAGGCTCTTCTAATGCTCATAAGAGCGACTTTCGCCTTCGACCACATGCTGAAGAGCCAGAACATTATGACCATCTATCTACTATCTATATAAACGCGTTCAGGTGATAGCAGCGTCACCTGGCGAGGAATGACTGCTAGTCAGTCACACGCACGGTGCATGTAGTATCAGTGGGCGTGCTGTCCATGTGTACAATGAGTGAGGCGCGTTCTATCTGAGTTTGACCGAGCGCAGACTGTGATGGCCCGGGGACTCGGCACGAGCATTTCGGAAACGGCACGACTTGCCGGGTGTTCGAGGAGTGCTGTGGGGAGAGTTTTCAACACGTATCAAAACCACGGTGAAACCGTGTCCAGACGTCATGTGTTTGGCGGCCACTCCTCTTTAAAAGTGTCGGATGTCGTAGGCGGGCATACTGGTAAAACAGGATAGGCAGTGAATTGTGGCGGAACTAACATCAGGCTTTAATGCTGGGCAAAGTACAAGTGTGTCTGAACACACAGTGCACCGAACACTGCCAGTGATGGGCCTCCGCAGCCGACGACCCACGTATGTGCCAAGGATAACACCAACCACGGCATTGGCAATTACGACTGAAATAGGCACGTGACCATCGGAACTGGACGTTGGCGCAGTTACAAAGCGTTGCATAGTTTGATGAATCCAGATACCTTCTTCCTCATACCGATTGGAGGGCGTGAATCCGTCGACTTCCAGGATTACACCTCCTTGACATCTGTTCTGCAGGACAGAGACAAGCTGACGGCGGCTCCGTTATGAGCTGGAGAACATTCAATAGGCACCCATGGGTCCAGTGGAGCTATTGCAAAGCACCATGACGGTCAAGTAGTATCTTACACTGGATGCGGACCGTATACACCCACCAAGCGAAGTGGCGCAGTGGCTAGCACACTGGACTCTCATTAAGGAGGACGACGGTTCAATTCCGCTTTCGGCCATCCTGATTTAGGTTTTCCGTGATTTCCCTAAATCACTCCAGGCAATTCCGGGATGGTTCCTTTGAAAGGGGACGGCCGATTTCCTTCCCCGTCCTTCCCTAATCCAGTGATACCGATGACCTCGCTGTCTGGTCTCCTTCCCCAAAAAAGCAACCCAACAACAACATATACACTCCTTCATGACGATCATGTTTCCCAACGGCAGTGGCATTTTTCAACGTCGTTATGTGCAGTGTTACAAGGCCAGGAATGTCGTGGAGTGATTCGAAGAACACATTGAGGAGTCTCAGTTGATATGCTGGCCCCCCGACTCGCCGAATCTCGAATCTGAACCCTAGTGAACACATCTGTGATGTGATTGGACGTGGCGTCTGAGCTCCGGCCGCTTTCCCGGAATTTACGGAAAGTAGGTGATTTTTGTGCGCAGATGTGATGTCAACTACCTCTAGTGACCTACCAAGGCCTCATTGCTTCATGCCACGACGCCCCGCCGCTGTCATCTGTGCCAAAGGTGGACATACCGGCTGTTAGGTAGGTGGTCATAAATTTGTGGCTGATAAGTGTATATTTTTTATGTGAGGAGTCCTTGATAGTTTCGCATCCAGTGTTACCAATGAATACTTCACTACCCTCTCCACAGGGAAGGGTTAGTTGAACGAATCTGCTCTGCTATACATATTCAAATACGTTCGTTTTCCGGACAAACTTCTGTGCGCCTGTCGCTAATTTCCTGTCGCTCCACCACGGTGCATTTCTGACACAATCTATTTGGGAAATTTCGCTGGACTCGATATCCTCTACCCTGCTGTGACCGTATCATTAGGTTGTTTCTCTGCACTCAGTATGCCAACCCGTGGTGAGAAGAGATTCCGTAGAATAAATAAATTGGGAAAGATATGAACAATACAGAATCTCAATCGGTTTTTGGAGAGATGTCGGCGCTCCTAATGTTGGTTGCTTGAAATGAATTGTTCAGTAATAAACTGGAAACAATTTGCAATAAAAGCAACCAAAATTGGGATACAAACATTCACAAGAAAAGTAGCCGTGTTTTGCATACAAAACCCCTTCTTTCATGGGTTCGCATAGTGAAACATGCTGCAAGCTTTGTGAACATGAACTTAACGCAAGTTCACACGTAGTGGATGGCAGAACCACGCAGAAAGCAATTTAAAAGGTCTCCTTTATAGTAAGCGCGTATCCTCAGTGTTGTTCTTGCTGTCGCAAGTCCGAAGACTTGCTTGACGCAGCTGTACATACTGGTTTATCCTGTGCATGCACTTTCAACTCTGCGTTTTTACTTCAAACCACATCAATTTGAATCTGCTTACTGTATTCTAGCTTTCATCTCACTCTTCAATTTTTACCTTCTCCCACCCAACCCCACATTGTTCCATTAGCAAATTGATTATTCCTCAGGAACTCCTCTCAAATGGTCGCTTCTTTTAGTCAAGTTCTGCCATAAATTCCTTCTTTCATCAGTTCTGTTTCATATCCCCGTATTAGTTATTTGATCTATGTATCAAATTTTCAACACTTTTTCTGTAGAACTGCTTTTCAAAAGCTTCTTGTCTGAACTACCGTACAGACAGAAACCTTCATAAAACACTTCCTCATTCTTAAACTTATATTATATGTTAACAAATTAATCTTTTTCAGATAGTCTTTTCTTTTTGTATCCAGTCTGCATTTTATATCCTCCTTATTTCAGCAACCGTCGGTATTTTTGTTGTGCAAACAGAAAAATTAATCCGCTACTTTTAGTGTCTCATTTCCTGATATAATTCAATCAGCATCATCTGATTTGATTCGATTACATTCAATTACCCTTGTTTTACTGTCGCCCATATCCATATTGAATTGGAAATGAGCGTTTGGCGTCATTGGCCGGGAGGTCCCTTGCGGGGCAGGTCCGGCCGCCGTGTTGCAGGTTTTATTACATTCGACGCCACACTGGGTGACCTGCGCGCCGGATGGGATGAAATGACGATGAAAACAGCACAACATCCAGTCCCTGAGAGGAGAAAATCCCTACCCAGCCGAGAATCGAACCCGTGCCCGTAGGACAGCAATCCGTCACGCTGACCACTGAGCTATCGGGGCGGACATTTTCATATTACAACCCCTTTTCAAGACACTATCCCCTCCATTCAACTATTCCCCCAAGTCCTTTAGGTATCTGACACTATTACGATATCATCCCCAAACGGTAAACTTTATATTGCTTTCTTCTGACCTTTCATGCCCTTTCCAAATTTCTCCTTGGTTCCCTTCAACGTACACATTAACGTCAGGCACAAGCTACAGCACTCCCTATTAAACTACTGTCTCCCTTTCAAGGTATAATTGTAGCCCGCTTTCTCTGTGAGCTGTACACAACTTCTCACTCACTCTATTTAAGCGTTGCATCTTCTAGAATTTCAAAGAGTGTAGCCGTATTCCAGGAAACATTTATACATCTACAAAACTATAAACGTAAAGTTTCCTTCCCTTAACCTGTCTCTTAAAATCAGCCGGGGAGTCAGTACACCCTCGCCTGTTCCTGCATCTCTGTGAAATCCAGCCTGTGTTTGACTTCCGTTATTAACTGAATTTTGATGTCAAGAAGAACTTACTTGGCTCCTCTACGTATTAATTTTCTACGTTCTAGATGGAAAGACTCCGCAGAACACTGGCAAAACATTGTTTTCGTGGTGTCATGATTTGGTTTTTTCAAAAGATTAACAATTAATATTAATTATTTTATTTTTTCAGGTAATTTAATGATAAAAGGAAGCATTGGGTCCTACAACTTTATCGACATTTTAATATATCAAAACTTTCCCAAGTTTATCTGCAGGTGAGCTGGGTATAAATACGATGACGGAGATGAACGTGGGTCATTGACATTCAAAAAATAGCGAAAACAAGTACTAAACAACAGTCACGTCCAGTGAATATAGAAGTAAGCGGCTCTTATATAACAAAGTATCTGTCTGGTTAGCACCAAAAACGAAGTGTATTCATAGAGTTGTGAGTGTGCAATGAAAGGAGAGATTAAAAACTTCGTAAAATGGAAAAAGTTGGGAATGTACAAACATGCCTGCACTATGAAACAAGAATAAATTTTTTTAAAGAAAGAAAATATCAGTGGACACTCTTATCAAAGAAGGGGATACAAAAATAGCTACAGTTTTCTTAGCTTCTAATCTACAATTTTTAGTAATATGATAATTATCAGAACCATCCCAGAGTTAGCAAGCAGATAAAAAATTTGGTCTGCCCCTGTGATAGTTACACATAGGAAAATGTAAGAAATGAACACTCAAATAGCATTAAAGTGATTGTGTTTTGTAACTCATTTGAAAATTACTATTCAAGACAATGAATGACATGAAACGGTTGGTTGAAAATCTGGCCTAATAGGATACCCTTATCAAAGTATATAACAGAATTTTAAAGGGAAGTCGTTTTTGTCTTAAACTATAAGGGACAGTCAAATGATAACGGTGCAGATGGGAAAAAATTAGTAAACTGTTTATTGTTTCAAAAGTAATCGCCATAACTGTGAATACGAGAGCGTGTTCAAAAGTGATGCCTCCGTATTTTTAAGCCAATACTCTTACAGCTTTTAAAATAAATCAAACGTTATTGAGATTCTACACCTTTATTCATCTTATCTATATACCTCTGCCACTAGAAGGCTCCGAATCGTAATGTGTAAAATGGCGATGTGTAAAGTAACTTTGTCGGTGCGTGAGAAATAGCGTGCTGTATCGACTTTCGAATTCGAAGAGTTCGTCCGCACATGGAGCACCCTCTCTTTCAACATGACAACGCCTGACCACGCACGAGCGCTGCGACATCTGTAACAATCCGACTCCTTGGGTTCACTGTCATGGATCATCCTCCATCCTCATCAGACTTCGCCCAACCCTATTTTCATCTGTTTCCAAAACTTAAACAACGCTTTGATAAAAGTGAATCGGTGCAAGCAGAGGTGAAGTTGTGGCTCCGTCAACATAGACATTTTACACTGACCGTTTCAAGAAACTGGTCTCTCATTAGAAGAAATGTATTCGTCTGCCGGCCGGGGTGGCCGAGCGGTTGTAGGCGCTACTGTCTGGAACCGCGCGATCGCTACGGTCGCAGGGTCGAATCCTGCCTCGGGTAAGGGTGTGTGTGATGTCCTTATGTTAGTTAGGTTTAAGTAGTTCTGAGTTCTAGGGGACTGATGACCTCAGAATTTAAGTCCCATAGTGCTCAGAGCCATTTGAACCATTTTTTGTGTTCGTCTATGTTGAGAAGTAAATACACTCCTGGAAATTGAAATAAGAACACCGTGAATTCATTGTCCCAGGAAGGGGAAACTTTATTGACACATTCCTGGGGTCAGATACATCACATGATCACACTGACAGAACCACAGGCACATAGACACAGGCAACAGAGCATGCACAATGTCGGCACTAGTACAGTGTATATCCACCTTTCGCAGCAATGCAGGCTGCTATTCTCCCATGGAGACGATCGTAGAGATGCTGGATGTAGTCCTGTGGAACGGCTTGCCATGCCATTTCCACCCGGCGCCTCAGTTGGACCAGCGTTCGTGCTGGACGTGCAGACCGCGTGAGACGACGCTTCATCCAGTCCCAAACATGCTCAATGGGGGACAGATCCGGAGATCTTGCTGGCCAGGGTAGTTGACTTACTCCTTCTAGAGCACGTTGGGTGGGACGGGATACATGCGGACGTGCATTGTCCTGTTGGAACAGCAAGTTCCCTTGCCGGTCTAGGAATGGTAGAACGATGGGTTCGATGACGGTTTGGATGTACCGTGCACTATTCAGTGTCCCCTCGACGATCACCAGTGGTGTACGGCCAGTGTAGGAGATCGCTCCCCACACCATGATGCCGGGTGTTGGCCCTGTGTGCCTCGGTCGTATGCAGTCCTGATTGTGGCGCTCACCTGCACGGCGCCAAACACGCATACGACCATCATTGGCACCAAGGCAGAAGCGACTCTCATCGCTGAAGACGACACGTCTCCATTCGTCCCTCCATTCACGCCTGTCGCGACACCACTGGAGGCGGGCTGCACGATGTTGGGGCGTGAGCGGAAGACGGCCTAACGGTGTGCGGGACTGTAGCCCAGCTTCATGGAGACGGTTGCGAATGGTCCTCGCCGATACCCCAGGAACAACAGTGTCCCTAATTTGCTGGGAAGTGGCGGTGCGGTACCCTACGGCACTGCGTAGGATCCTACGGTCTTGGCGTGCATCCGTGCGTCGCTGCGGTCCGGTCCCAGGTCGACGGGCACGTGCACCTTCCGCCGACCGCTGGCGACAACATCGATGTACTGTGGAGACCTCACGCCCCACGTGTTGAGCAATTCGGCGGTACGTCCACCCGGCCTCCCGCATGCCCACTATACGCCCTCGCTCAAAGTCCGTCAACTGCACATACGGTTCACGTCCACGCTGTCGCGGCATGCTACCAGTGTTAAAGACTGCGATGGAGCTCCGTATGCCACGGCAAACTGGCTGACACTGACGGCGGCGGTGCACAAATGCTGCGCAGCTAGCGCCATTCGACGGCCAACACCGCGGTTCCTGGTGTGTCCGCTGTGCCGTGCGTGTGATCATTGCTTGTACAGCCCTCTGGCAGTGTCCAGAGCAAGTATGGTGGGTCTGACACACCGGTGTCAATGTGTTCTTTTTTCCATTTCCAGGAGTGTACGTAGACACAAAAAATCAATATGTAGAATGTTAATAAAATTTGTTTTTTTTTTAAATCTTTAAGAGTTTTCACAAAAAAAAAAATCGGAAGCACTACTTTTCAGCACCTCCACGTACGCTTATACCGCAGTGAGAAAGTACGGTAAGTGCTTTCATGGTAAAAAAATTGCGGTTGCCTGCGGAACTACGGTTGTACCCATGGGTGCACATTTTCGTCCGAAGCAAATCGACAGCCACAAGTGTCTTTCTTCAGGGTTCCAAAAATGTGGACATCAACAGTAAGATACGGAAGGGCATTCCAGCGAAACTCCTGCAACGTAGTGGAAACAACTTTGACAATGTGTGGGCCCGCCCACAAGTTTCGCTGAAAGACCTTCCACATTCTCCATACAGTCCCGACCTCTCCTCATACGATTTCTGTAGTTCTGGAGAACTGAGGAAAGATGTTCTTGACAGTCCATTTGCTTCTGACGAAGAGGTACACGCCTAGTTACAACCATAGTTCCGTAAGCAACTTCAAACAATGTCCCATGAAGCCATTCACCGTCTTGTCTCACAGTGGGAGAGATATGGCGATTACTTTTGAAACAATAAGCAGTTTACTTACTTTATCTCTGTTTCGTTTTCATTTGACAGCCCCTTATAATTGGAGTAAAGCGTAAGTGGTCCACTGTGAGGTATGCTGGCGATTATTGCTGTCTCAGTAGCAAGTGAAATAATAGAGCTACAGTGGAAGTGCTCACGTATAGTGAACAGAAGAGTGCAGCTCGGCTCAGCAACTTGGACACAGAGTTAGCGTTAAGATGGCGTCAGTGGCTGCTAGGATAATGACGTGGCTCTCTGGGACGCAAACTTCGCTGTGTGAGCGAGGGAACGCACTCCCGCCAAATTAACGTCCAGAGCCGCAAAGCGAGTGTCGTATTTTCTGTTGCACTCCTTCGTAAGGAGCTCATTCCATACATGTCTCAAGTCTAGCTATCAACAGAATAGCTATAGTGAATGGGAGCGGAGAGCGAGAAAGCTCGGTAGCTTTTCCTCCTCTTTGGTAACAAAAGTGCGTAGGTCGTGTAACGTACCTATTTCACACACCGAAAAAATGAAACATAACTGTTAGGAATGGAATATATATATATATATATATATATATATATATATATATATATATATATATATATATATATGTGTGTGTGTGTGTGTGTGTGTGTGTGTGTGTGTGTGTGTATATATGTGTGTGTGTGTGTGTGTGTGTGTGTGTGTGTGTGTGTGTGTGTGTGTTTGTTCAAATGGTTCAAATGGCTCTGAGCACTATGGGACTTAAGTGCTGAGGTCATCAGTCCGCTAGAACTTAGAACTACTTAAACCTAACTAACCTAAGGACAACACACACATCCATGCCCGTGGCAGGATTGGAGCCTGCGACAGTAGCGGTCGCGCGGCTCCAGACTGTAGCGCCTAGAACCGCTCGGTCACTCCGGCCAGCTGTGTGTGTTTGTGTGTGTGTGTGTGTGTGTGTGTGTGTGTGTGTGTGTGTGTGTGTGAGTGAGTGAGTGAGTGAGTGTGTGGGTCCGTTTGGGAACCAATATGTTAGGTAATCATTGCTTAGTGACACAGAACACAAACATCGAGACGTGCGTATCTAATAGAGAAATATACAGAATTATTGCACTGTATTGGACGATTTCCGATTATTTGAAGTACAAAAGATTGCCAGTTCAGGTGGACACACACTGTTTAAAACAACTTTGCTACACGTATATGGATTATTTTTCCCGAACGCCAGAATTGGGACACTAACTGCGCTCTGTTATGTGCAAACTGCTGTTATTTATCACTTATTGCTCACACCTAAGCTCACCAGACAAAAAATTACAGTCATAGTGTCTTTACAGATGACGCAGCGATCGCATCACATCTACATCTATATCTACATCCACATACATACTCCGCAATCCACCATACGGTGCGTGGCGGAGGGTACTTCGTAGCACAACTAGCATCTTCTCTCCCTGTTCCACTCCCAAACAGAACGAGGGAAGAAAGACTGCCTATATGCCTCTGTACGAGCCCTAATATCTCTTACCTTATCTTTGTGGTCTTTCCGCGAAATATAAGTTGGCGGCAGTAAAATTGTACTCCAGTCAGCCTCAAATGCTGGTTCTCTAAATTTACTCAGTAGCGATTCACGAAAAGAACGCCTCCTTTCCTCCAGAGACTCCCACCCGAGTTCCTGAAGCATTTCCGTAACACTCGCGTGATGATCAAACCTACCAGTAACAAATCTAGCAGCCCGCCTCTGAATTGCTTCTATGTCCTCCCTCAATCCGACCTAATAGGGATCCCAAACGCTCGAGCAGTACTCAAGAATAGGCCGTATTAGTGTTTTATAAGCGGTCTCCTTTACAGTTGAACCACATCTTCCCAAAATTCTACCAATGAACCGAAGACGACTATCCGCCTTCCCCACAACTGCCATTACATGTTTGTCCCACTTCATATCGCTCTGCAATGTTACGCCCAAATATTTAATCGACGTGACTGTGTCAATCGCTACACTACTAATAGAGTATTCAAACATTACGGGTTTCTTTTTCCTATTCATCTGCATTAATTTACATTTATCTATATTTAGAGTTAGCTGCCATTCTTTACACCAATTACAAATCCTGTCCAAGTCATCTTGTATCCTCCTACAGTCACTCAGCGATGACACCTTCCCGTACACCATAGCATCATTAGCAAACAGCCGCACATTCCTATCCACCCTATCCAAAAGATAATTTATGTAGATAGAAAACAACAGCGGACCTACCACACTTCCCTGGAGCACTCCAGATGATACCCTCACCTCCGATGAACACTCACCATCGAGGACAACGTACTGGGATCTATTACTTAAGAAGTCTTCGAGCCACTCGCATATTTGGGAACCAATCCCATATGCTCGTAACTTAGTACCGCGCTGAACCACATGAGCACTGCCTCTTCGTGAGCAAAAGGAAGCACATTGAAGAACCAAAGAAACTGGTACATCTGCCTAATAACGTGTAGGGTCCCCGCAAGCACGCAGGAATGCCGCAACACGACGTGGCATGCACTCGACTAATGTCTGAAGGACTGCTGGAGGACACTGACATCATTAATGCTGCAGGGCTGTCCATAAATTCTTAAGAGTACGAGGGCTTAGAGATCTCTTCTAAACAGCACGTTGAAAGGCATACCAGGTATGCTCAATAATGTACATGTCTGGAGAGTTTGGTGGCCAGAGGAAGTGTTTCAATTCAGAAGAGTGTTCCTGGAGGTAATCTGTAGCAATTCTAGAAGTGTAGGGTGTCGTATTGTCCTGCTGGAATTGCCAAAGTCCGTCGGAATGCACAATGGACATGAACGGTTACAGGTTATCAAACAAGATGCTTACGTACGTGTCACCTATTAGAGTCGTATGTATACGTATCAGGCGTCCCATATCACTCCAACTACACATGCCCCACACCCCTTACAGAGCGTCCACCGGCTTGAACAGTCCCCTGCTGACATGCAGCGTCCATGGATTCATGAGGTTGTCTCCATACCAGCACACGCCCATCCGCTCGATACAATTTGAAACGAGACTCGTCCGACCAGGCAACGTGATTCCACTCATCAACAGTCCAATTTCGGTGTTGATGGGCCCAGGTGAGCAGTAAAACTTCGTGTCGTGCAGTCATCCTAAAGCCCATATCAATCTACATCTACATCTACATCTATACTCCGCGAGCCACCTTACGGTGTGTGGCGGAGGGTACTTATTGTACCACTATCTGATCCCCCCTTCCCTGTTCCATTCACGAATTGTGCGTGGGAAGAACGACTGCTTGTAAGTCTCCGTATTTGCTCTAATTTCTCGGATCTTTTCGTTGTGATCATTACGCGAGATATATGTGGGCGGTAGTAATATGTTGCCCATCTCTTCCCGGAATGTGCTCTCTCGTAATTTCGATAATAAACCTCTCCGTATTGCGTAACGCCTTTCCTGAAATGTCCGCCACTGGAGCTTGTTCAGCATCTCCGTAACGCTCTCGCGCTGACTAAATGTCCCCATGACGAATCGCGCTGCTTTTCGCTGGATCATGTCTATCTCTTCTATTAATCCAACCTGGTAAGGGTCCCATACTGATGAGCAATACTCAAGAATCGGACGAACAAGCGTTTTGTAAGCTACTTCTTTCGTCGATGAGTCACATTTTCTTAGAATTCTTCCTATGAATCTCAACCTGGCGCCTGCTTTTCCCACTATTTGTTTTATGTGATCATTCCACTTCAGATCGCTCCGGATAGTAACTCCTAAGTATTTTACGGTCGTTACCGCTTCCAATGATTTACCACCTATGGCATAATCGTACTGGAATGGATTTCTGCCCCTATGTATGCGCATTATATTACATTTATCTACGTTTAGGGAAAGCTGCCAGCTGTCGCACCATGCATTAATCCTCTGCAGGTCCTCCTGGAGTACGTACGAGTCTTCTGATGTTGCTACTTTCTTGTAGACAACCGTGTCATCTGCAAATAGCCTCACGGAGCTACCGATGTTGTCAACTAAGTCATTTATGTATATTGTAAACAATAAAGGTCCTATCACGCTTCCCTGCGGTACTCCCGAAATTACCTCTACATCTGCAGATTTTGAACCGTTAAGAATGACATGTTGTGTTCTCTCTTCTAGGAAATCCTGAATCCAATCACAAACCTGGTCCGATATTCCGTAAGCTCGTATTTTTTTCACTAAACGTAAGTGCGGAACCGTATCAAATGCCTTCCTGAAGTCCAGAAATACGGCATCAATCTGCTCGCCAGTGTCTACGGCACTGTGAATTTCTTGGGCAAATAGGGCGAGCTGAGTTTCACATGATCTCTGTTTGCGGAATCCATGTTGGTTATGATGAAGGAGATTTGTATTATCTAAGAACGTCATAATACGAGAACACAAAACATGTTCCATTATTCTACAACAGATTGACGTAAGCCAAATAGGCCTATAATTATTCGCATCTGATTTATGACCCTTCTTGAAAATGGGAACGACCTGCGCTTTCTTCCAGTCGCTAGGTACTTTACGTTCTTCCAGCGATCTACGATAAATTGCTGATAGAAAGGGGGCAAGTTCTTTAGCATAATCACTGTAGAATCTTAAGGGTATCTCGTCTGGTCCGGATGCTTTTCCGCTACTAAGTGATAGCAGTTGTTTTTCAATTCCGATATCGTTTATTTCAATATTTTCCATTTTGGCGTCCGTGCGACGGCTGAAGTCAGGGACCGTGTTACGATTTTCCGCAGTGAAACAGTTTCGGAACACTGAATTCAGTATTTCTGCCTTTCTTCGGTCGTCCTCTGTTTCGGTGCCATCGTGGTCAACGAGTGACTGAATAGGGGATTTAGATCCGCTTACCGATTTTACATATGACCAAAACTTTTTAGGGTTCTTGTTTAGATTGTTTGCCAATGTTTTATGTTCGAATTCGTTGAATGCTTCTCTCATTGCTCTCTTTACGCTCTTTTTCGCTTCGTTCAGCTTTTCCTTATCAGCTATGATTCGACTACTCTTAAACCTATGATGAAGCTTTCTTTGTTTCCGTAGTACCTTTCGTACATGATTGTTATACCACGGTGGATCTTTCCCCTCGCTTTGGACCTTAGTCGGTACGAACTTATCTAAGGCGTACTGGACGATGTTTCTGAATTTTTTCCATTTTTGTTCCACATCCTCTTCCTCAGAAATGAACGTTTGATGGTGGTCACTCAGATATTCTGCGATTTGTGCCCTATCACTCTTGTTAAGCAAATATATTTTCCTTCCTTTCTTGGCATTTCTTATTACACTTGTAGTCATTGATGCAACCACTGACTTATGATCACTGATACCCTCTTCTACATTCACGGAGTCGAAAAGTTCCGGTCTATTTGTTGCTATGAGGTCTAAAACGTTAGCTTCACGAGTTGGTTCTCTAACTATCTGCTCGAAGTAATTCTCGGACAAGGCAGTCAGGATAATGTCACAAGAGTCTCTATCCCTGGCTCCAGTTCTGATTGTGTGACTATCCCATTCTATACCTGGTAGATTGAAGTCTCCCCCTATTACAATAGTATGATCACGAAACTTCTTCACGACGTTCTGCAGGTTCTCTCTGAGGCGCTCAACTACTACGGTTGCTGATGCAGGTGGTCTATAGAAGCATCCGACTATCATATCTGACCCACCTTTGATACTTAACTTAACCCAGATTATTTCACATTCGCATTCGCTAATAACTTCACTGGATATTATTGAATTCTTTACTGCTATAAATACTCCTCCACCATTGGCGTTTATCCTATCCTTGCGGTATATATTCCATTCTGTGTCTAGGATTTCGTTACTGTTCACTTCCGGTTTTAACCAACTTTCCGTTCCTAATACTATATGCGCACTATTTCCTTCAATAAGAGATACTAATTCAGGAACCTTGCCTGGATACTCCTGCAGTTTACCAATATTACGTTGACTTTTCCTGTTTTTGGTCTCTGAAGACGGACGTTCTTTATCAACGATGATAATGTCCTCTCTGGTAAGCCGTCAGGTATTTTATCGTTTCGCCCAAGGGGGGGTCCCTCTAACCTAAAAAACCCCCGTGTGCACGCCACACGTACTCTGCTACCCTAGTAGCTGCTTCCGGTGTGTAGTGCACGCCTGACCTGTCTAGGGGGGCCCTACAGTTCTCCACCCAATAACGGAGGTCGATGAATTTGCAACCATTATAGTCGCAGAGTCGTCTGAGCCTCTGGTTTAGACCCTCCACACGGCTCCAAACCAGAGGACCGCGATCGACTCTGGGCACTATGCTGCAGATATTAAGCTCAGCTTGCACTCCGCGTACGATGCTGGTTGTCTTCACCAAATCAGCCAGCCGCCGGAAGGAACCAAGGATGGCCTCAGAACCCAAGCGGCAGGCGTCATTCGTTCCGACATGTGCTACTATCTGCAGCCGGTCACACCCAGTGCGTTCAATAGCTGCCGGAAGGGCCTCCTCCACATTACGGACGAGACCCCCCGGCAAGCACACCGAGTGCACACTGGCATTCTTCCCCGACCTACCCGCTATTTTCCTGAGGGGCTCCATAACCCGCCTAACGTTGGAGCTCCCTATAACTAATAGGCCCGCCCTCTGTGACTGTCGGGACCTTGCCGGAGAATCGGCCACTGGCCCAACAGGCGAGGCATCCTGTGGTGGCTCGGAAACGATGTCATCACCACTAGGAAGCACCCCGTACCTGTTGGAAAGGGGTAAGGCAGCTGCCACGCGGCCAGATCCCACCTTCGCCTTTCGGCCAGGCACGCGCGAGCCCACCACTGTCCGCCATTCACCCTGGAGTGATGGCTGACCGGTAAGATGCTCACTGCCGGAAGACGCAGCGACATCAGGGGTTCCATGCGATTCCAAGGCCACCGAAGTAGGCATAGGTCTCACCACAGTTGCCCCAACGCCACTACGAGCCGACGCCTGCGCCTCGAGCTCGATGAGCCTAACAGACAAAGCCTCCACCTGCCCCCGAAGAGTGGCCAATTCTTCTTGCGTCCGCTCACAACAACCACAGTCCCTACACATGACTATGTTTACCCTACAAGCGAACGGTGTACTCGCCTTATTAGCAGCAGGAAATCGAAGTGCTCTCTCACTGACGGTCTAACCGACACTGAGCTGTTCTCACCAAACAAACAAAAGCCTGTACGATACGAGGGTCGATAGCAACGGCGATACTGTACACTACACTGTTATTAAAATAAACGGTTGTGTCTAGTAGGCACTCAAACACGCAAGAAATTACAAAAATAAAATAGTAACTACCCAGATAACTGAAAATAAGTTGTACCTGTTTGAAGCTCGCAAAAATGTGTAACAAGCGAACGGTGTACTCGCCTTATTAGCAGCAGGAAATCGAAGTGCTCTCTCACTGACGGTCTAACCGACATCAATGATGTTTCTTTGAATGGTTCGCACGCTGACACTTGTTGATGGCCCAGCATTGAAATTTGCAGCAATTTGCGGAAGGGTTGCACTTCTGTCACACTGAACGGTTCTCTTCAGTCGTCGTTGGTCCCGTTCTTGCAGGATCTTTTTCCGGCCGCAGTGATGTGGGAGATTTGATGTTTTACCGCATTGCTGATATTCACGGTACACTCGTGAAATTGTCGTTCGCGGAAAATCCCCACTTCATCGCTGCCTCGAAGATGCTGTGTCCCATCGCTCGTGCGGCGACTATAACTTCACGTTCAACCTCACTCAAATCTTGATAACCTGCCATTGTAGCAGCAGTAACCGATACAACAACTGCGCCAGACACTTGTAGTCTTACATAGCGACCGCATCGCCGTATTCTGCCTGTTTGCATATCTCTGTATTTTAATGAGTATGCCTATAACAATTTGTTTGGCGCTTCAGTGTAGCATGAGTGAGATGTTCATCTTTCAAGCGGGCATTGTACGTAAACTGGGGTAAATGTAAGGCCGTGACAGATAGTAAAACGGGGCAATCGGGTTTGGCCGTGCCCGTGACCGTACGGCGTGTGAAGTTGCTGGATTTGTTGGTGTTCCGCGGAGAACTGTTGAGCGTGTCTACAAGCAGTGGTGAACACGAGTGGCAAAGGAACACAACTTCAGAACTGTAGTCGGAGAAACACCCTAACTGAGAAGGACCGGAGACACGTTTCACGGCTTGTGAATCAAAGTCGGTTACAAACCCGACATGAATTTCTGCAGGCAGTGAATGAAGGTCCACACCCACCTGTTAGCAACGAGATATTGCTGCGGGAACTCCATGGAATGAAGATTTGGAGTCCACCACCACACAGGAAAATTAGGCTGCACGTCTTCAGTGGGCTACGAATCATTGAATGTGGACAGTAGCCTACTGCGGTCTGCGAATCACGCTTTTGCCTATATTCAAATGGCGCACGTCGTCGAGTGCATCGAAGGCTAAGCATCTTGTACTGAATGTGTGGAAGGTCAGGCTAGAGCCGGAGGTGGGTCTCTGATGTTTTGGGGGTGTTTTTCGCAACATGAATTGGGCCCGTTCACGGAGGTGATAGCTGGCATGAACCAGCATGTTTATTTAATCATTCTGGATGATCAAGTGTTGTCTCACATTCAAAATTTGCATTATGCGTATGCTATTAATACCCCATTTTTCAAGACGACAACAGCAGAGCTCATCGGGCTGGAACAATATGTGATTGCTTTCTGGAAAGGACCCCCTTCCCCATTTGTACCAGTATTTGACTGCAAAATCAGCTGACTTGAACGCCATAGAAAATCTGTGCGACATGTTGGCACAGAGGGTAACACACCGACATCAGATACCCCGCAATTTGGTGAAAATGCGGGACCAAATCCTCAGCGAATGGTTTAATCTGCATGCGACGTACCTACACAACCTGGTCGACTCTCGTCCCAACCGAATCCAGGCGGTTATCAGGTCCAAGGACAGAATTAAACGGTATTACATGATGCTTGCAAACGGTACTAAACTATGCTTGTAATGATTTCTCTAGGGATTTTCCTGTAAGCTTACAGTGTACTTGATCTGAGCACTATGGGACTTAACATCTGAGGTCATCAGTCCCCTAGTACTTAGAACTACTTAATCTTAACTAACCTAAGGACATCACACACATCCATGCCCGCGGCAGGATTCGAACCAGCGACCGTAGCGGTCGCGCGGTTTCAGACTGGAGCGCCTAGAACCGCTCGGCCATATCGGACGGCCTTACAGTGTACAGTACCTCTGAGGAACTTACCATTAATTTCGAAATTCATATAGCTTTTACATCTGAGTAGAGGAAAATTAATCATCACAAAATTTGTTACTATGTTTTACCTGGGTTGCTTTAATTGTCAACTCAAAAAAATCCAGTGCACAATGAAATCCCCGCCCCACAGTGTCGTAGCGCGTTGCGAGAGCAAGCAAAACAAGATGGCGTGGCCTACTGATGACATAGACAAGCTGTTCGCTCATAGTAAGAGAGTTCAGACACCTTAGACAAAACCGTTGTTATTGACCATCTTTTCTCACTGGGGGGCAGATAAGGTCGGATTCGGTTTTGATCCAGCCCTAATTCTCCCCTTGTTTTTTTCCCAGAATGTATACGTAAATAGATATTTTGAGATTACGCCTCTGCAATTTAGGTATGTCGTGGAGATCCAAGGGAAAATCAGTACCGTCAAAGTTCTAATATCAACGAAGATTGTCCATCTGGTGTGGAGACGTATGCTGTGCAGCTGTCTGGGAATTTCTTTCGCAAGCCAGAAGTGACTAAGCAAAGCAAAAGTTCTCATCATTTTGGATATTAATAATGGCCTGTTTTCTAGCTATTTTCTGTGGAACATGGATATAGGAGGACACCCATTTATTGGATGAAAAACATGTGAGTGGACGTTCAGGTGAAGTATTCTGCTTAGAGCCCTCCCAAACCCTCTTTCCTGCAATTCACACAACTCGGTCTGTATGGCACTCAGGTGAAATCATCGAACCACTCGGCAATTGAGATGCTCCATGATATCACGCCATTTTCCCCAACATGTGTACAGTGCTTTGTTCTTCACTGTAGCCATCCTGTTTGTGCATGAGTTCGCAGCATAACACTGCACTACAGTCAGTGGTCGGATATTTCAGATCATTTACGATTTTAGGAGGAGCCCTTTCCAAAATGGGTAGACACTCATTTAGGAAATGGATCGGACGTCGGTAGGCAACGATAGAATTATCAATATTGGCAAACGATTTCATATCTCCGAATGTGCTTCTAAGTAAGTCAAAACTGGCACAAAGTGCACCTAATGCTCATCGATCCTAGTAGGACAGGCCAAGGAACTGCTGCTACCCAGATGATTATTATCAGTAACCAATGTCGACGATCTAATATGAGACAATCTTGATTATGTCAACAGTCAAGGCCGAGGGCATCATGACAGTAGAGGCCAGGGTGATCGTTATGTCGATAGTCCAGGATGGGATGATTGTGACGTGATCGGCTGGGCTGTCGAAGCTAGTCCCCATCCAGACAGTTCCAACATTCCTCTGGAAAGAACGAAATAAGTAAGTATTCTATTGCGATTCCAAGGGAAAAAACAGGTGCAAATCGTATGTAAGCGTAAACAATTGGTTTTGGCAGTTATGTGAGAGTTCGTCAGTGTCAGTATTGGTCCAGTCCAGTTTCATCTCCTTATTAAGTGGCTTAAAATTTGGCATTTTGCTTACTATCACCCCCCAGGTTATCCGAGGGCGGTAATGCTTCCTGGACACGGGTAGGTGCGCTGGCCCAGGATCGAATCCTCCTGGCAGATTAACAACGAGGGCAGGTGTGCTGGCGAGGTTGGATGTGGTTTTTAGGTGGTTTTCCACATACCACTAGGTGAATACCGATCTGGTCCCCACTTTCCTCCTCAGTTACACGACTCAAAGACATTTGAAAACGTTCAAATTATTTCATGGCTTACACTAGACATAGGCTGCTGGGGTACACTCATTCTATCCTGGGGGGTACAGGGTGGTGACAGGAAGGGTATCTGGCCACCCTCCGACCCAAACATCGTCAAATCCATAGTAACTAGGCCGGGCCCGCGTTGAAGTGGGACAAAGGCCCAAAGAAAGTGATGATGATCTTGCAATTCAGCAGTAGAATTAGAGGACCACTTTTTCGAAATCCTGTCTTTGTCCTTTTTTTGCGAAACAAGTTTCAAATTTGTCTCAATGGTGCCTAAAATCTTCCTGTGTAATGGTGCAAAAGCATGGCGGACACGACGACGCTTCACACAGCAGGATGTCGACGCATGCGGAAAATGGCGTAAAGTGGGATAATGGTGTCGCACTAACACCAAATGTCATTGCAATTCTACCCAGCGCCGTCGTGGAGGTGTCACTCGATTCGAAGGTCGCCACAAACACTGTTACCGACATCTCACTCCTTCTTTTGACGCCTCTGCGATGGAGATCATAATTGCAACACCCAAAGTGTGAATCACGTGATTTTCTTATTGGTGGCGGGGGGGGGGGGGGGGGGGGGGGGGGTGAGGTAAATATTCACGCACACTGCAGTCTCGGAATCGACACGAGATGGCCTCAGAGGGTTGCATAAAGGCTCCCTCTCTTTGGGGCATTGATTCCCACACAGTAAGTGGTCGACAACGACGGTTCCCTGAACGATGAGCGACGGGACGACGTTGCTGACCACCTTTGACACTGCTGACACCCCCAGACGTTTCAACTCCTCTCTAAGGACACTGTGGGGCCCGCATCTCGTGGTCGTGCGGTAGCGTTCTCGCTTCCCACGCCCGGGTTCCCGGGTTCGATTCCCGGCGGGGTCAGGGATTTTCTCTGCCTCGTGATGGCTGGGTGTTGTGTGCTGTCCTTAGGTTAGGTAGGTTTAAGTAGTTCTAAGTTCTAGGGGACTGATGACCATAGATGTTAAGTCCCATAGTGCTCAGAGCCATTTGAACCATTTTTTTGACACTGTGGGACTGCATCCCCAATGAACTTGATTGCGCTGGTTTGGAGTGCAGTGCAAACACACGTTTTGCTCTGGTGTACAGACTGGAGCCAAGAGGGACCGCTCAAAATCATCCGACGAAATTTGAATGTGATCTGAAAGAGCAAAGGGGGTTATGCTTTCGCAGCCCTTTTTTTCATGCCTCCTGTGGAGTGATAATGAAGGAGAGTGACATTGAATTATGTACGAATACAAAGGCAAAGGGTCACTCTAAGACTATCCGGTTCAGCAATATTCTGCATGCAGGTAACCACTTGACACCCTTCTGATGCCAGTTGCCTGCCTTCAGGTGTCTAGGACCACTTCACAGGTGTGGTTTCGTTAACGCCCTTTATGCCACCTCCTGAGGCCTTTTCATTTGAATTCTCAGCGGTGGTATATCTGAAATGTTTTCATTGGCAACCCATAAGAAAATCTCCTGATTCCAACGCTGGACGTCGGAGTTCCGATCCCCATCGCAGAGACGTCAAAAGAGGCGCTGTGACGACCTTCACGTAGTGTGACACATCCACTATGGCGCTGGGCAGAATTTTGGTGCCAATGTGACATCATTAACCCACTTGACACGTTACGTGAACTTCTGAGCTCTGGCATTTTTTTCGCACGTGTCGACATCTCGCTGCTGCTCATCGTCGAGCTCGAGGGTGACGTTGCAGGGCGCCACGCTTTTGCATCATTACAGAGGAACGTTGAAGACACCTTTGAGATTAATTTCAAATATATGCGTCAGAATAGGAAACAACGCTGAAGTTTCGAGAAAGAGATCTTTTAACTGTGTTGCGTAGTGTAATCGAGCTGTGGCATCCATCCATTGAGTCATGGCTACATCATTATTGAAGCTTCCTAGAAACAAACAAAAACATCTGATAGGTGTTGTATTCAGACGCAGATTATTATTGTTGTAGAAAGATTTTTTATGAATCGTCACTTTTGTATTCATTGCTTCACAACTGCAACAAACTTACAGCTGAGAGTGGCGTCATGCATTATGTTGGCAAAATGTCGGTCGTCCCAACGCGTTCTATGTTATCGGCTGCGACGTTGACCCTTTCTGACATTCCTATGTCGTTGTCCAAGCTTCCTAGAATCATGGAAAACATCGAATAACCATTGCATTGAAGCATAAATTGTTGTATAAACATCTTTATGTGATCAGAATGAGATTTTCACTGTGTAGCGGAGAGTGCGCTGGTATGAAACTTCCTGTCAGATTAAAACTGCGTGCCCGATCGAGACTCGAACTCTAGACCTTTGCCTTTAGCGGGCTAGTGCTCTACCGACTGTGCTACCCAAGCAGGACTCACGACCTGTCCTAACAGCTTCAATTCTGCCATACCTCGTCTCCTACCTTCCAAACTTCACAGAAGCTCTTCTGGGAACCTTGCAGAACTATCACTCCAGGAAGAAAGGATATTGCGGAGATATGGCTTAGCCACAGCCTGAGGGACGTTCCAGAAGGAGGTTTTTACTCTACAGTGGAGTGTGCGCTGATATGAAACTTCCAGGCAGATTAAAACTGTGTGCCGGATCGAGACTCGAAATTGGGACCTTTATCTTTAGCGGGCAATTGCTCTACAGACTGAGCTACCCAAGCACGACTCACGACCTGTCCTCACAGGTTCGCAGAAGAGCTGTTAAGTTTGGAAGGTAGGAGATGAGCTACTGGCAGAATTAAAGCTGTGAGCACGGGTCGTGATTCGTGCTTGGGCAGCACAGTCGGTAGAGCACTTGCCCGCGAAAGCTAAAGGTCTCGAGTTCGAGTCTCGGTCCGGCACACAGTTTTAATCTGCCAGGAAGTTTCATATTTATGTGTTGTTGTCGGCTATAACTTCACAGGGCTGGACTGTGGCTGGGAGAATGAATACGTAACTCAGTTACGTATTCATTCTCCCAGCCACAGTCCAGCCCTGTGAAGTTATAGCCGACAAAAACCACACACACACACACACACACACATTGCACAACTTGTTCAATAGGAACACCGGAGGTATCAACATGCTGCTGCATCCGTAAAACGAAGTAATCAACAGTTTCTCGCAGTAAGTCCGATGAAATCTGAGCAAAGCGTTCCTGTGTACTGTCCTTCAGATGAGTCAGGGACCGAATGTGTCCCTGGTAAACACGATCTTTCCGAAACCCCCAGTGTCGAATGTCACATGAATTCAAATCAGGTGATCTTCCTGGCCAGACCACGTTCGCGGAAGGTTATTGAAGCATATCTTTCACTGTACGAGCGACTTCAGGTCTCCCATCTTGCACGAAAACAGCTATTCCCGGCCAGGCGCACTGTTCCCAAACACTAATTATGCTGTATAACATGCAGACATCACGGTACAACTGACAGGTCCTACGGGTGTTCTCTCTTCAACTCTTCAAAGCGCAACTGGCAGAGGGTAAAGGTGCTTGTGAATCCACATCACAGTCACAAACGGCGATTGGAATGACTTTTTGCGCACAACACGCGGTTTACCAGCACCCCAAATTCGGCATTTCTGTGTATTCACTCCACCCTATAGTGTAAACTGTGCCTCGTCACACCATACAGTATTGTGTGGCCACATGTCATCAACCTCGATCCGTGCCAGAAACTGAGTCCGCAGCTCGTGGTCGTGCGGTAGCGTTCTCGCTTCCCGTGCCCGGGTTCCCTGGTTCGATTCCCGACGGGGTCAGGGATTCTCTCTGCCTCGTGATGACTGGGTGTTGTGTGATGTCCTTATGTTAGTTAGGTTTAAGTAGTTCTGAGTTCTAGCGGACTGATGACCATAGATGTTAAGTCTCATAGTGCTCAGAGCCATTTGAACCATTTTTTGAACCAGAAACTGAATAGCAAATTCAGAACGTTGCTGAGGGTCATGTGGTTTCAGTTGCTACTCCGTCTGGATCTTGTACCGGTACCGGTGCAAAATAGACCACAAACCTTTCAGTATTGTTTATCGTGGGGTGAACAATTCTCGTGACTCTTCATGAGCGCTAGCAGTACCCGGGGAACGCACTGCATCATCAGCTACAGGAACAGCAACCTCGTCAACTACTTCCACCGAGGTAGGGCGCATTTCTTTTCCAGGTACCACACAAAGCTCTCCAGTGTTTACGAATTTCATTATCATATTCTTTAAACTAGTTAAAGCCTCTCTTCAGATCCTTCAGTTTCTCAATTCAGCATTTTAATTGGTGGCGTTCACATAAAACAGTTTCACTAACAGCGTACGGTCTTTCTTTTCGACAGCCATATCGTCCACTCAGTTTATGGCTTATCAGATACAGAGTGGATATCATACCGTCAAAAAAACAGTGTACAGCTTCAGATTTGCACCTGTTGCCCATAGTTGGAAACAATTCTTTTTCAGCTTAAATCGGTTCCGCGTTAACGCATTAGCTATCTACGAAGTTTTGCTGCAATACAATAATTACAGTCCACACTGGACCTCCTTGAGTAGCTGTACCTTAATTATACCCTCCGTGTATAAAGAGCTTGAGTAACTGTATTTTAATTATATCTACCGTGTATAAAGAGCTGTATTTACGAGCGCAGACCTCGTAGCTTACGACCTTACGTTGTGGTTCAGTCATTCCAAACCAGCCACCTGCTTCCAGAGTGCCTATAATCTTCATTTGCAGGTTTAAAGTACCGTCTCCTATCAGTGCTGAAGGTACAATGTCACCTGTAAGACTAAACACAATTCATTAGGTCAAGCTGTTACGTGAACAAACAAAAACGCAAAGAAAATGTATTAGACACGTAATTCCAGTGCTTGATTTGTTACGGTACACTCTAGTAAATCATACTGGTACCTCTAACGAAAAACGAATTAGAATAGCTGATTTAGAGATGTGCTTCGACAGAACGTTTGCTACGGTTGAAGCGATGAAAAACAAATGTTGTATTCACACTTTTAAAACTCTCAGAAAACCGTTAAAATAATGTTTTAAGAAGTCCAACTTTCAGGAACACCCCATGAAGGTCAAAGTACCGGAAGCTCATGTTTTTACAAATCAATCAATGCATACTTCCAATGTCATCGCCCAGACCGGACATCTACGCTCTCATCACCCTACCCAGAGTAGCCTTCATAGGTACAATTCATAGCGGTTGACACAAAAGCTAAATCAAAGTGAATTCTAGCTTGCAGTGTACAATACATAAACTCACTGGCGTTTAAGTGAAGGGTGGGGGGACAAATTCTGTACATCCCGCTAATAGGATAAGACGCAGCGGTTTTTCGAGCCAAGAGGAGAAGAGATCTAGAGGGAAGATGGAGGTTGCTGACGCAGGTTTCTTCAAGGCTTGTGAGATACTCAATGCAGCCATTGTCTAGGGGTTGGATAGATACATCATAGAGTATATTTATTCAGGTGCACCGCAATTGTCTGAGGATCCCTTTGTATATAGAATGCGACTACTGTCTGGAGGATAGATAGAGGCACTGTAGTGGCATGACCCGCAGTCTGTGCTTACAGGAGGTTGAACAGACGCCATAAATTTACTGACCTCTGGTATGTATTATTCGGTGTCTCTGTCATGGGTCCCTTAATGTATTGAGTGCACTCTATAGCCTGTGGGATGGATAGAGGCATTTTAGTATGCATATGCCATGCAGTATGTACCTACAGACATCGACAAATTTACTGATGTTTTGGGCTTGTGTGACGATCTCTTAACGTAGGGAATGCACCCACTGTCTCGAGTATATAGCCTATTTATTCCGGTGCATTCCACTTGTGAGAAGGTATGTTTGTGTACTGAAGCACCACCATGTATTATTCTGGCTCCAGCTGCTGTGATCTCTTTGTTTATTGAAGCACTACCATGCGTTATTCTGGCTGCAACTGCTGTGTCAGGAGTTTATCTCTATACATATAGAAGCAAGACTTAGACACCCTATTTGACAAATAATTAGAGCACTCATCTAATAGCCAGCACGTTAAATGCGTTTACGTAGCAGTAGGGACGCACTATGCTTCCAGAACTCTATACACGTACATAATGCGTAAGTTATAATACAGCAGAATTACTTTTCAATGTGCGAAAATTCAAGTTTGATAACCGATCAGATATTCTTCGAGGGCTTGCTGTCGAAGTTGACCATTGTGAGTGTTCGATTCACTTTCGTCTCTGCAGCTCAGCGATAGTCTGCCTTTGGCAGAAGAGCAGCTCACAGCTGTTTATGTCCCGGCTACGAAGCGCACGAGGAAGAGGCATTTCTTACACCATCGGTACCCACGTGTGCTACTTGTTGAACCCATAGCACTCCGTCTTCACGCCACAAGTGGCCCATTGGGACCATCGGACCGCCATGTCATCAGATGAGGATGCGGATAGAAGGGGCGTGTGGGCAGCACACCGCTCTCCCGGTCATTACGATGGTTTTCTGTGACCGGAGTAGCCACCAGTCGCTCGGGTAGCTCCTCAGTTGGCATCATGAGGCTGAGTGCACCGCTAAAAACGGCAATAGTGCATGGCAGTCCGGATGGTCGCCCATCCAAATGCCGGCCACACCCGACAGCACTTAACCTCAGTGCCCTGATGGGAACCAGTGTATCCACTGCAGCAAGACTGTTGCCTGTTGAACTCATAGCAATGACACATATGTTTCGAAAAACCACGGCATAGTTTACGTAACGTATCCAAGACCAAAAACATTCTAAATCGAACTTTCCTTGGAGATTAGGTGCATATTGATCACCCAGGGGTCACTGGAATTCATGTATCATCCGCAGCAGCACCGTTTATGTCAATATGTTCGACGACGCAGCTTGTGAGACGGTAATAGAAGCCGCCTAACGACGAATCTAGTTTGGACACTCTGATTGTCATATTAGCGACTTGTTAGTGGCTCATGCAGGCCTCGGTGAATACACTATTCAAATCTTCGAGCTATCCTTCGAAGTATTTGAACCACTGATAACTGAATCACTCCAGCTGTGAGGTAGAGTAATTCGTCGTTCAGCCGAACATTACCAAGTTTTAGCATGTACCCAATGCTCAACAGTGTTCAACAGGTGCAAATCACCCTTACGAGACAAGTGTCCTCATTATTCAAAGACAGGCGCTTGTAGAGCCATTCTCATCTATGATGGCAAACACTGGACGTGCTCTGGATGTGTCGGTGTAGGACACCTTCGATCCGATTGTATGAGGAGGAGACTCGTGGATCTACCCAGCGGAGATCTACCGACGCAGACCAGCCCAAACTTCACTACTGCTGACATAGTGCTTCAGCACACATTGGGGAAGTGACGCCGAGGTCGGAGCATATGTTCGAACAAATACTGCAGATGACGGAGGGGTATATCAGGCCACAATAATGATGAGATGGCTCCTCCTCCACTCCAGCTCCGCACGTTGCAGGCGATGGATAACGAAGACGACCATACAACACAAGGTATGGAAACTGAAGTGGAGGAGTACACAGATGAAATGGCAAATGCAGCGTAACAGGAGCTACAGGATTCAGCAGCACCAGAGCTCGAGATCAGGGCGCGTAGAAAACGCTCGTAGAAGCGTTGCAAAAAGCACCACTTCGGATCTGGAGAACCGCCCCCTCCTCATCCTGAGACACCTGCTGACTCCAGCAATATGGACGACATGGACCAACAGCCGCTAGGTGTCGCTGTATAAGTACATTCGGATAGTGAAAAGATGTCATTCCATTCCGAAGATCCATCCGCTCACGTGTCCATCGACCATTCAGCAGCGGAGGATGATGCTGCGAAAAGTTCAGAAACAATATATCCCAGTACAGCAGCCGGCGAAGTACCTTCCATCGCTAATACCAACTGGGCTGAACAGGACTTAGATCAATGTGATAATGGAGGCTCGCAAGTAGTGGAGGAACAAGGACATCACCCCACTCTCCATTTTTGCCAGATTTATTCAAGATGGTGGAACCAAAATGGCGGCGATAGATATGGCAACATCGCAATGACGTCATGGTGGGAAGTCCAGATAGGTCCACTAGGCTACCTCCGCTAACCTAACCCACTCCCACACATCCCCCTCCCCTCTCCTCAGCCCTCCCCTCCCCCACAAAATGGCGGGAAGTTCAAAATGCAGCAGGACAGTGCAACACACTGCGGCTACCTCCACTAACCTAAGAGAATGGCTGGAAAATAGGTCACTTGAGTTACCTCCAATAAACTAAGTCTTCCTAGGAATTTATGGGAAAAGGACTCAGCCTGTTCTGGGCTGCTGGATAGGATGGATGTAAGTCTTTATTTTGCATGCAGTATTTATTATTTAAATAATTTGAGGGAGTAGCTCCATCCAGTGTGTTCACCTTGAGGTCTGGAGTCCAACTGACCTAGTACAGAATACTGCCACCAGAGGCTGCCATCATCCCTCCTGTGATGTAATCCCAGATGGCGGCCTGAGGGGAAAATGTTGTGAAAATCACTCAGCCTGCACTGGGTTGCTGGAGAGAGGAAGGAGTGTACTTTATTTATTTTGGAACAATTTATTTAGGGATGGATTTCATGTAGCTTATTTATTACAATGATACAAAACACTCCCTCTGGGGTCGCATTGCACACCCTACAGAGCTGCAAACTTCTTGTGAATCACCGAAATAATGCAGTACACCGATGTGCAGACAAGCTCACTAATTATAAACGGTCGAAATAATGCATACAATTTATTTATGGACGGATTTCACCTACTTTATTTATGTAAGTCTGCAGGCTTTAGTGGCCATTGTCAGTGCAGTTAAAATCTTCTGGGTTATTACAATGCATCACGTTTCTTCTAAAATTACTTTATTTATTACACTGATACAAAAAACTCACCCTGGCGTCCTTTAGGTCGCAGTAAATAGTCTACAGACCTGTAAACTACTCGTAAAGCACCGAAATAATGCAGTACACTGATGTGCAGAGCTGTAAACAACTCGTAAATTGTCACAATAATGCATGTATAAGGCTCTGCAGACATGCTTGCTAATCATCAACTGTCGAAACCATGCATTGCACAGCCTGCACACCAGTTCATAAAATAATGCAACAGACACGAAAACAACTTGTAAATTGTCAAAAGATAATGTGTGTGTAACACTATGCAAACACACTCACAATGCTTAAACAGCCGAAAATAATGCAGTGCACAAACACTCATTGCATGTATAAAACACTTTCGAACTATCATCAACTGCGATGTATAGGCAAACTGCTCCCCTACAGAACTCCAAGGTGCGCACATCGGGTGGCGTGCTCACGCTGGACCCATACGTGAGATGCCTCTGGGCTGCGCATGCTTACAGGGTTATTACAAATGATTGAAGCGATTTCACAGCTCTACAATAACTTTATTATTTGAGATATTTTCACAATGCTTTGCACACACATACAAAAACTCAAAAAGTTTTTTTAGGCATTCACAAATGTTCGATATGTGCCCCTTTAGTGATTCGGCAGACATCAAGCCGATAATCAAGTTCCTCCCACACTCGGCGCAGCATGTCCCCATCAATGAGTTCGAAAGCATCGTTGATGTGAGCTCGCAGTTCTGGCATGTTTCGTGGTAGAGGAGGTTTAAACACTGAATCTTTCACATAACCCCACAGAAAGAAATCGCATGGGGTTAAGTCGGGAGAGCGTGGAGGCCATGACATGAATTGTTGATCATGATCTCCACCACGACCGATCCATCGGTTTTCCAATCTCCTGTTTAAGAAATGCTTCTGCTTTAGCCTTTTCCGTAAGATTTTCCAAACCGTCGGCTGTGGTACGTTTAGCTCCCTGCTTGCTTTATTCGTCGACTTCCGCAGCTACGCGTGAAACTTGCCCGCACGCGTTCAACCATTTCTTCGCTTACTGCAGGCCGACCCGTTGATTTCCCCTTACAGAGGCATCCAGAAGCTTTAAACTGAGCATACCATCGCCGAATGGAGTTAGCAGTTTGTGGATCTTTGTTGAATTTCGTCCTGAAGTGTCGTTGCACTGTTATGACTGACTGATGTGAGTGCATTTCAAGCACGACAAACGCTTTCTCGGCTCCTGTCGCCATTTTGTCTCACTGCTCTCTCGAGCGCTCTGGCGGCAGAAACCTGAAGTGCGGCTTCAGCCGAACAAAACTTTATGAGTTTTTCTACGTATCTGTAGTGTGTCGTGACCATATGTCAATGAATGGAGCTACAGTGAATTTATGAAATCGCTTCAATCATTTGTAATAGCCCTGTATTTACCATTAATGGTGCGATGCCTATGGATACCGACGTCACAGGTCGCGCTATGGAAATCTGTTCCAATGCTTCCCAGAATAGCACAGGGTGTATTGTTCCTAGCGATCCTAACAGGACACGCGAGACGCCTCCGGCCACGTATGGGCTTACCAAGCCACCACGCATACCTGATGGTCCAGTGCAGGCCTAATTACCAACTGAGAGATGTCTGTGTAGCTACTCACCAGCGCAGGCACAGTTAAATGTTCATACTGATGTCTCATGTCAACGTAAATAACGATCAAGCCCCCTCTGGACATGCTATAGAAATCTTCTGCAATGCTTTCAGAAACTGTAAACAAAAATAGTCCAGAATTACACTGAAAGCCTTCTTCTTGATGCTCCTATTGCCAGAGCCCATCCATCACGTATCAGCCCCTCATGGAAATCTTAGAGTGTCTCAGAAATAGTTAAGTCGCTTCTGTAGTAAGTTTAGTGATGTCTCAGCTTATCTGCATGGAAATTCTTGCCCTAACAGAATCTGTTTACGAAAATATTCCAGAATAACTCCGAATGCATTCTTTCTGATGGTCCTGTCCATCACATATTACCCTTCCTACAAAACGTTAATTCCTGCTTTCAACAAACATCTCAGAAACAGTAAACATTCTCACCGCTATGTAGAGGCTCTTGCGTCCCAGCGCAAAGGATGTCTAGTAAATGAATGGAGCAATCTGATTGGCTTTCACTGAATTTACCCACTAAAAACTACTGGTGTGGAAGCACTGTGCGCATTTTCTTTCTGCAGGCGAGACTTTCAGCGGCAAAACTATTTAGTACAGATCGCCATAATGCACTGACAGTTAAACCCTGTAAAGTGCCTTTCATATCGTCAAATACAGAAAGATTCTTGCTCAATTACACTACTCTACGACTGAGGACGGAGCTTGCATATTAGAGCGAGAAACCGATTTCCAACCCGGCAATATATCACCATGTGCTGTGTTGATGTAGTAAACATACTATTCGTATCCTGCACCATACAAAATCGCACCTTTTGCATCATACATATAGCTATAGACCACCAGACACTCGTACATATACAGCAAAGACAGACAGCATAAGCACTGGATATTTTCCCACAGCCGACAGTCACAAGTCATCAGCTTCCAATGCATGACCAGATCGCACTCGGTGGGCTGAAGCCACTCTCCAAACTGCTGTATAAAGATATCACCCAGGTGTCACTGTTTCTGGCCCCGACCTGCTTGCTCACTTGTTTTCTACGCCAGTCTCCAGACTCTGGGATAACAGGAACACATGTAATTTCACATGGTGTGCCAGAATATCATGCCATTTTCGCGATACTTCTCGATATCAAGCACACAGCAATATCACTCGTACAGTATAATTCTGAAGATATGGACTGGAAATTATTTCTCTTGAAACCCAAAACTTTAGCAAGGTAGAGTGTGCTGTAAATCACTGAGTAACTAGAAACTTATCCTGTCTGTGAAGACCTTTACGTGAAACCTCGAAATAATAGGGGAAACTGATATTTCCACTCACAAATACTGATGTTGATGATATAACAGATACAAAATCATCCTTATAATTTACGAAGTCAACTAATGTGTTTCTCATGCCAAGCGAACCAGCAAATGTGTCCTCCACCCATCTTCCACCTGTTAGATGAACTCAACACATACCACAATCGATGTTCTCTCAACCAAATAAAGACAACAAATGTGAAGAAGCAGTCAATTGGACAATTTACGTGGGAGGGAATAATGGTCCAGCGCAAAAACATATCCACATTGAATCTTCTCAAATTTCCACAAGAGGACAAAAGCTGTCCAACACATACTAAGTATTAGTTCGCTATTTGGCCATCTAGAGGACGACATCGTTAAGTCAGCTACATTCCTGCAACCCAACAGGACTTTCAATTCAGATGACGCCTGCCGTAAATGGGAAATGTGAATCATTCCCGCCACAAGCCAGCACCAGCACGCCATGCATCCCTAGACATAATCGTCCTAGGAAATCGGTCACATATATATTTTATCACTATATTTAAAATTAAATGTTACGATTGCTGTCTCAGTTGAATGACATTCCATAATGAGCGAAGTATCTTAAGTACACCCTGCTGACAGCTGTGGCTCTGGAAATAGAAATATCTGTACCATTCTTATGACTTGACATACCCTTCCCTTTGCTATCTACATCTACATCTACATCCATACTCCGCAATCCACCTAACGGTGTGTGGCGGAGGGTACCTTGAGTACCTCTATCGGTTCTCCCTTCTATTCCAGTCTCGTATTGTTCGTGGAAAGAAGGATTGTCGGTATGCCTCTGTGTGGGCTCTAATTTCTCTGATTTTATCCTCATGGTCTCTTCGCGAGATATACGTAGGAGGGAGCAATATACTGCTTGGCCGGCCGCGGTGGTCTAGCGGTTCTGGCGCTGCAGTCCGGAACCGCGGGACTGCTACGGTCGCAGGTTCGAATCCTGCCTCGGGCATGGGTGTGTGTGATGTCCTTAGGTTAGTTAGGTTTAAGTAGTTCTAAGTTCTAGGGGACTTATGACCTAAGATGTTGAGTCCCATAGTGCTCAGAGCCATTTGAACCATTTATACTGCTTGACTCTTCGGTGAAGGTATGTTCTCGAAACTTTAACAAAAGCCCGTACCGAGCTACTGAGCGTCTCTCCTGCAGAGTCTTCCATTGGAGTTTATCTATCATCTCCGTAACGCTTTCGGATTACTAAATGATCCTGTAACGAAGCGCGCTGCTCTCCGTTGGATCTTCTCTATCTCTTTTATCAACCCTATCTGGTACGGATACCACACTGCTGAGCAGTATTCAAGCAGTGGGCGAACAAGTGTACTGTAACCTACTTCCTTTGTTTTCGGATTGCATTTCCTTAGGATTCTTCCAATGAATCTCAGTCTGGCATCTGCTTTACCGACGATCAACTTTATATGATCATTCCATTTTAAATCACTCCTAATGCCTACTCCCAGATAATTTACGGAATTAACTGCTTCCAGTTGCTGACCTGCGATTTTGTAGCTAAATGATAAGGGATCTATCTTTCTATGTATTCGCAGCACATTACACTTGTCTTGAGATTCAATTGCCATTCCCTGCACCATGTGTCAATTCGCTGCAGATCCTCCTGCATTTCAGTACAATTTTCCATTGTTACAACCTCTCGATACACCACAGTATTCCACGTCAAATCCATATCTTCCTTATGACTGGACATTGTCATTTCCTTTGCACATGTCAGAACACAAACACATGATTTATAAGCCTGATGCTCAAGGCGAACCTATCACGCATCCCCTACTACTAAGTATAATACTTGGCCAATAATTGATTGCTGGCGATACAAAATAATACTGACCGAAAATCAGCGATGGGTGGACATGTCTCACAAGTTTTTCTTGCAAGCGGTACCACTGTGTTTTAGAAAGAAAGGCGTAATCGTCTTACAAGTTGCAAGATGTTGAAAAACACGATCGCAACAACTATTGTATGTTACTGTCACAAGTGGTCTTGGTTCTACAGGTGCATACAGGTACCCATGTTAAAAGCTATACTGGCTTTATAAATCGAGGCATGGAATTACCTCCAAATGAAGTGGTTTTTCTAGACAAATACCGTGACACTGAATATAGATGGTGATCGCCAAAGTGTATCTAATCAGACTAACAGTGCTGTTACACGTCGCCGACAGTGCAACCTCGTAATAAAATTATCGAATTTGGAGAGTGATTCGGCTAAGGAATGGGGTATGAAACCGGTATTTGCAGCTCACTCAAGCCGCCGCTGGTTATTTCCCCAGTACGAGTATTTGTAACGCATTCTGTCTCAATGCCATGTCAGAGGAACGGTGATATATCGACTGGGTTATAGGTGACAGTTGATTGAGAAGGATGACAAATAGTACATGATGTGCTGATTGAGGTCGTAAAAAATGTACACTAGCTTTCCAGATCTCTAGTGCTATGTTTTCCGGTAGAAATTATGTCTATGATTTGGAATCCAGTCTTTCCATTGAACCACATATTTGCTTTGTATCCAATGAAGAATTCTTGTAATGATTACAGCCACTAGTGAATCGTATTTCTGGCACTCTCATATCTCGAAGAGAGTCACCTTTTTCGAACCTATCTACTACAGTAAAATTTTAGATAGTCGCTATGCCTCTTGCAACTGCTGCCATTTCTGCAGCTTTGCGCATATGGTCGTTCCAATTTAAGTTGGAACTGAGCAGAAGTTGGAGAGAGCTATATCCACCACCTCCTGTAACCTGTGTAGAAACAGAGTGACCCGAGTTAGTGCGACAGGACCATGTTTTGACCATTTGGTGGAAATGGGAACAAGCTGTCGTAGCTCCACCAACTGTGTACAATGTGTAAGGACAATGCCGCAATGCCAAACGAAGCCTGCTCCTGCAACACGAGGTAGTTTAAAAGACAGTACGGAAACTGGAGAAGGACGAGGATTTTGCTGCTGCATTGTGGAGCATCCAAAAAGATAAAAATTACGAACTGTAAAAGCTACACTAACTTCATCTGACAGAGGACTCCACAAGATTTTTACTGCATCTCTCTCCTCCCATATACCGAAAACAAATACCGTCTGTGTGCCAGCATCGAGCACATGTGACGATCCTGTTAAGTAAACAGGTATTGATCCATTGCACATACCAGTGTAAAGTTGCATCGCCTGTACTGTGTGGGGGATGACCGTATCCCACAAATTATACTTTAAGTCTCAAGAGACGCTCCCTGTGACCCTGTGTCGTTGTTTGAAACATAGCTCTTTCTGCTGTAACACGCTTTGTACACTGCCATACATTTTGATTTTGCGCCATGACTTCGAGGTCCGTGTCAGGTTCTAAACTGACATTAACACGTTCTGATCCATTGCTCCTCACAGAAAACTGGACGTTGCACGGTGTAAATCATGTTGTTACTGCTGCTACCACAACGCACCACACACACACACTGGATGATTTTAAATAAAAGACAGTTACAACTTAAGGAAACTGGAGGAGTTTGGCCGTGTTGTGGTGCGTTTCCAAAGTGATGTCCGAAGTTGATTGACGACCTCTACATTTAAACTCGTCTGTCACAGTGACGGAATAGCTTATGGCTCTGCGTTACATTTCGACTGATTCCTCCTACTGCAATCATGTACGTGATCACTGTTTCGGTGCTAGCCATCCGAAGATGGTGTTGCCCCTCCACCAAAACTCTTTCTCTGTCTCAAACAAGCAATGTCAGTCAATCATTATGTGGTAACCAATAGCATACCAGTGGACGGATGGGGTGGAAAAGACACCGTCGATTTACTGTAATAAAAAGTATCACAGTTGATAGTGTGAACTATTTTAGCAATTTTACTGTAGTTTCCACACCGACCAATGATGTGACAGCATGTTACCCAATTTCCATGTAATCGCTAAACCGTCCCTTTTCTACTTTGCAGGTATCATTGCGAATGTAGACAGATGACTGTGCAGTATGTCTATTCATTGTTAATTCACGAACATATACATCATCAAAGTATACCAGACAGCGCTCTACATATTTCTAGCACGTCGAGCATAGTGCATAATTTACGATCCATCTCTACGAGGATGGGTGTCACAGAGCATTCTCGCAGTCTTTGGATAAAAATTAGAGACTGAAAGACCCCGCTCTACTGTCTTTGACCAACCCGCTCTGCAGCACCTTTGTGGACTTAATCTGCAGCTGACCAGAAGTGGACCGCTACATTCCACGTCTCGTGAATAAATGGAGCTTGTCGAGTCCTCGCCCATCCAAGTGTACAAGATTTCTCCAGACGCGCCCATGTCGAGGATGTTAGCATCCCTTATCGGTGTATAGTAGCCGATTTGAAAGTGCTGTGATGTTATAGTAGACGTTTAAGAATAACAAGAAACGGGTGGTTTTTATGCGTGATGGAGCTCCAGATAAATGGAGTTCGAAGCATTCTTCGTAAATCAACTACGTCATCAATTTCAAAGTATTGTCCTAGTGCCTGGGACCAGTAACAGGAGGTTATTGGTAAGAGGAAACATAAACACACGCACTCCTAAGGCTACACAGTTCTTCACTTAAAACAGGCTATAAAGTTAGATCGCTACAGTTTCCGACATATCAGTCATGTGGAATACAGTGCTGTTAACATTCCAATATAAGAAACATATTTCCACCGCATGTCGTATATCCTTCGTGCAGGTTTCTCTATGATAAAATATGGTAACAAACTGTAAAATGAGAAAAACTACTTCCTTAAAATATCGATCCTGTGTGATACGTGTACAACGTAGCTTTCCAGAGATTATAGCGTCCACTGTTCACATCCGACCACGGTTAAGAAATTATACTATGCTCACATCAGTCCTATATAAAATGATCGTTAGTAACGGAGAATACCTCTTACAAGGAAACAGATAAATGCATAGCAACTGCGTCCGACATGTGAAATTACACGTCATGCCGCCACTAATTCTGTAAACAGGACATCTGTCAAGCAGATGTATATATGGGGATTGCAGTGTCTCACAAACACCTCTCTCTAACTTAGTTTAGTTATTAAACTGAAGTCTCGATTTTATACCCAAGATGCGACAAGGGAACGGCGTACAATGCGTAAATCTTCGATCGTTTAGAGGAATATGTCGAAACAAGATGGTCACGTTTCATCACACATGAGATGGAAGTCTTCTGAAGACGGAGAGGTTTGCTGTTAACGATCGCAAGTAGACAGTGCTCTAAGTCAAATACAGAACACGTGGTTGTATACGGGTGGAAAGCAGGCTATGTCACGCGACTGATGCATCCTGAGAGAGCAGCGAAAAAATGGTCAAACGTCCTGCGCCAACATCTCCGTCCCTCTCTAGAATGCATCATCAGTCTGCCATTAAATCGTGCCTCGTTGCAGCTCCGTCTCAATCGATCACCCCGTCCACTCTGTTATCCTTTAACGCAGATGCAAGTAAGTTTAGAGGCAGATGGTTCTCTAGGCGGGCCGTTGTGACGGAGCGGTTTTAGGCGCTTCAGTCCGGAACCGTGTTCCTGCTACGGTCGTAGGTTCGAATCCTGCCTCGAGCACGGATGTGTGTGATGTCCTTAGGTTAGTTAGGTTTAAGTAGTTCTAAGTCAAGGGGACTGATGACCTCAGATATTAAGTTCCACTAGTGCTCAGGGCCATTTGAACCATTTTTTATGATTCTCTGTTTCTCTTAAAAGCGTCAAATACTGTAGTCAACTCAAGTGTATCACTGTTACCTCAATATACACACAGTAGAATGCTGCCTCGACGGAAAAAAGTAACTGTTTCCCTGGTTCCCTTCCTTTCCAAGTCGACGTTTTCTCGGATTTCTCTTACTATCGCATACTTCTTCCCATGTACAATAATGGTTCTGCGCCAACAAGAAGACACGCAATTGCTTCTTCAATTTCCCCGCATTTCAGCGTATTTTCCCTCAATTTATACGTATTTTCCATCATTTTTCGCAATTCTATCGATTTTATGTCACTTCTACCCATGCGATCATGACCTTATTTGGATAAAAGCGTGTCGGTCCTGAAGATGGCAAAATGAATTGCCGAAACTGGTTGCTTTGAGAAGAAAATAAAATATCTTAAAGTATACGGCTGTTAGTGAAGTTTATTGGCATTGAAAAAACTTCAGACATTCGTCGAGTCCATGCCACGTCGTGTTGCGCCGTCTCTGCATATTCGCGGGGGCCCTAGCGATATTATCCAGGTGTACCATTTTCTTGGTCTTCAGTGTAGTTATGTTCGTCCGGAAATATCTTCCACGAGAATACCCACACTCAAGAGACTATTGCTGCTTCATGACTCACCACGGACCGCAACGTCGTGGAAATCAAACATCCAACGAGGGCTTAGCAGCATATCTGGTGCGCAATGCATACGCCACTGCTGTCAACGGCAGTGCGATCGACGTGGTGTATCAGCTGTAAAATTGTCACGTGGAACCGGTTGTAGGCGATTCATATGGTTGATTCTCCGCTTTGCATACCCTATGGATTGCTGAACATGGGAGAACATTGCTTAGAGAGCGGCACGGCGAGGGAAGATTGGATACTGAAGGGTTGACTATTGATCCTCCTTCCGCGCGTCACCGACACAGAAACCACGACAGATGCACATATTTTACCGGACAGACGTTCTTTTCCAAACATAAGACATATACGATCGACCTGATCGCTGGACACGCGACACAATACATATTTTCGAGAGAAGTGTGTGATTTATTATTGGATATACCTGCAAGAAGAACATGAGCTCATACAGCGTCATACGAAGTACAGAACTTACTTTGCCTGTTAATAAGGAAGCGTATTTCACAATCCGTCCGACAACTGAGGTGTCCCAGAAATGAGACGGCTCGTGGGACCGAACCTTCAAAGACGTTAATGTACATGGTTTATGCATATTGGCATATTGCACATTGAAATTACGATAAATGGTCGGCACCCATTACAGGGATGCCATCCCAATGGCGGACATGATTAAGCTTTCCAGCTGGAAGCAAGATTTATGATGCGTCCCAGCGTGCTGCTGGGAATGTGATGCAGATGTTTGCTTTCTTTTGACTCCCGCCCGTTAAGAGGATTGTTACCTGCCTTTCCTTTTCCCTGCATACAAAAAAAAGTGTAAGGAGTATAATAAAAAAAACCTCTTTAATAGAGTGGTCAGCGCGTGTGAGTGGCATCCGTAGGATCGGGGCGCCGGCCGGTGTGGCCGAGCGGTTCTAGGCGCTTCAGTCTGGAACCGCGCGACAGCTACGGTCGCAGGTTCGAATCCTGCCTCGGGCATGGATATGTGTGATGTCCTTAGGTTAGTTAGGTTTAAGTAGTTCTAAGTTGAACCATTTTTAGGATCCGGGATCAAAACTCAAATGGCTCTGAGCACTATGGGACTTTACTTCTGAGGTCATCAGACCCCTAGAACTTAGAACTACCTAAACATAACTAACCTAACGACGTCACACACATCCATGCCCGAGGCAGGATTTGAACCTGCGACCGTAGCGGTCGCGCGGTTCCAGAGTATAGCGCCTAGAACCGCTCGGTCACCCCGGCCGGCAATTCGGGATCAATTCCTGCAACTGTCATTGATTTTTCCTTCATGGGAGGACTGGACCCTGGTGCACCCAGCCTTGTGGTGAGCTATACTACTGATAAGTATCGGCTCAAACGTCTGGGAGGCTGGCAACAGTCCAGACAGCGGTGTGCTGGCCACTTGTTCCTCTCTACAGCATCCAAATGGAGCCATTGGTGGAGGACGATAAGGTGGCCAGACAGTATCGAATAGACCGTGAGGTCCAGCAGCGGAGATTTAGCTTTTTACTCGACCCATGAGAATCATATCATGACTGTACTGAACATTCAGTTATTAAAGGTGAACGAAAGAGATGACGACTTAGATAAAAAAAAATCTTTTAAGTAAAAAATCAACCATCATTAGTTTTTTAGAAAGATGGCTGGAATATTTGTTAAATTATGATATAAAAGTTGTGGGGAAAATACACTGATCAGCCAAAATATTATGACCACATATCTAGTAGCCGGTATGTCCACCTTTGGCACAGGTAACACCGGAAACGCATCGTGACATGGAAGCAATGAGGCCTTGGTAGGTCGCTGGAGGGAGTTCGCAGCACATCTACACACACGTCACCTTATTGCAGTAAATTCAGGGGAGTGGTGCGATGAGCCCTGACACCACGTTCAATTACACCCTATATTTGTTCGATTGGCTTCTGATGTGAAGAGTTGGGGTGCCACCACATTAATTACAATTAGTCATTCTGTTCGTCGAACCATTCCATCACACTCCTGGCCTTGTGACATGTCGTATTATCTTGTTGAAAAATGCCACTGCCGTCGGCAAACGTGATCGTCATGAAGGTGTCTGCAACCAGTGTACGATACTCCTTGGCCGTCATTGTGCCTTGCACGAGCTCAACTGGACCCATGGATGCAAATGTGAATATCCCACAGAGTAGAATGGAGCCAGCGTGTCTCCGTCCCGCAATACAGACGTCAAGGATCTGATCTCCTGGAAGACGATGGATTCGCGCCCTCCCATAGGTATGATGAAGAAGGTATCGGGATTCATCAGACCATTCTTCTTCTTCTTCCGTGTCCGGATGCACCAATTATATCTTCCCTTCCCAGTAATTAGCAACGTAGATTGCTTTGTCATTGACTTTCAAAATATCATCTTTAGTGCATGTCATAGACATGTCTGGGCAGATCAGTAGGTGGTCCAAGTCCTGTATTGCTCCGCATTCACACCTATCGCTATCACTGTAACCCCATTTAAATAGGTTTGATTTGCACCCAGTTACTCCAGTGCGCAGCCGGTTTAATGACCTCCAAGTTGTAAAAGGTAGTTGAAATCCTGCAGATCCCTCCTCAAGTAGTTCCATTGTGGAGTGTGGCACCATTTCTTCACAGAGAGATAGCCGCCTTGCGACGGGCTTGGTGGCGAGCTCTTCAGTAGTTTCCATGAAACTCCTGCGGGATTTCAGCCGGACACGTTGTTTTCGGTGCATATACATTGGGTGTCGAGGATCATTCTTTTGTTTTGATCTTTCGATCTCGGCGGCTACTTGTCTGCGGATAGTGGGTGGTGCTATGCCTATGATGGGGTAAATGATGTCTGTGGGAGTTGGTTTGAGGCATCCTGTGGCAATACGTACAGTTTCGTTTACGGCGACGTCAACTTGCTTAGCGTGGGCAGAGTTCCTCCAAACTGGCGCCGCATATTCCGCAGCTGAGATACTCAGCACCAGACCTGTGGTGCGCAAAACATGTGGTTGAGCTCCCCACGATGAACCTGTTAGCTTCCGCAGTATGTTGTTCCTGGCACAGACCTTTTTTTTAGTGTTGTGACAGTGCTGCTTAAAAGTAAGTGCTCTGTCCAATGTTACTCCCAGGTATTTTGGGCTGTTTGTATGTTTCAGCTCTTCCCCTTGCCACATGACTCGGAGTTTCCGTTTGGCTTGTTTGCTCCTAAGATGGAAGGCGGATACTTGTGATTTACTGGGGTTTGGTTTGAGATTATTGCCGTCGTAATAGGTAGCAAGTTCTGTTAAGGCTCCTGTGAGATTCTCCTCCACTTGTTCAAAGGTTTTATCCTGTGTGGCCACTGCTGCATCATCAGCATATATGAACATTCGTGTCTGGTGGCTGATGGGAAGATCATTGGTATAGATGTTAAATAATATTGGAGCCAAAACACTGCCCTGTGCAAGTCCATTTTTCTGTGTCCTCCATCGGCTGTTTTTAGATTGTAAGGTTACATAGTAGCGTCTGTTCTGTAGCATACATTGCACGAACATAGAAAGGGTGTAGTCCTTAGTGACATTATACACTTTCTGGGTAAGCAACTTATGGTTAACTGTGTCATATGCAGCACTGAGATCCAGGAATGCGACCCCAGTTACTTCTCCTCTCTGATAGCCGTCTTCGATGTACTGTGTGATATTCAGGATTTGGCCACAGCATGATTTTCCTGGTCGGAATCCAGCTTGTTCGTTAATGAGGACTTTGTCCACATAATCAGCTATGCGTTTGAGGATCATTCGCTCCAGCACTTTAAATAAATGACAAAGCAGTGAGACAGGCCGGAAATTTTTAGCTTCAGCTGGGTCTTTCCCTGGTTTTAGTAACGCAATAACCCGGGCTTTCCTCCACAGTTTAGGAATTTGCATTGTTGTAATACAGTTATTCATTAGCTCTAGGATCCATGCTTGTACTCCCGGTCCAAAATGTTTTATTTGCTCAGATCTCAGATCGTCGAGGCCAGCGGCCTTATTGTTTTTCAAATCTTTGATGGCATCTTGTAGCTCCTGAATGGAGAACGGGTGAGCTAGGAAGCTAATCTCCTCGTTCAATTTTCTTTTAATTTTGCCATTCCTGATCTTCCTTTTAGTTTTTCCGTTCATGAGTAGTTGGTGAGCTATCTGACCAGGTGTAACTTCACTGTAATTTGGTTGTGGTTCTGTTGGGTCGTTGTTGAGACTTTTGACCAGTTTCCATGCCTTCCTACTGCTGTGCTTCATGTCCGTCTCTTGTAGGAGGTTGCACCACTTTTCCTTTCTCGCTTCGGAGATACCAGACATCAGTGCCTCACCTGCCTGGATCGTCTCCTCTGAGAAGGGGTCCTTATTGTACAGTTCTTCATACTTTTTCAGAGCTTCCTTGCTGCTACCTTTGAGTCCAGCGATATACTGGGTGCGGCACCCTCTAGGTATGCGCCGACGAGAGATTTTCTTGACAAGGTCTATAAAAGTTTCATATGTTTGTATCTCTGGTTTAATTTCCAGGATCTCCTTATCAAGGTCCTCTGTGAAAAGTTCCCAATGAGCTTTTTTGAAATTGAAGCGTCTCTTGAAGGGCATTACATCTGATTTGATTACTGCAGTAATGCAGCAAGTTATTGCTCTGTGTTGCGATCTTGGAATTGGGTCCTCGATTTGCTTTAAAGTTTGCAGGGATACCTTTTCGGAGACAAAGATGTTATCTGGATTATATCCTCGTTTCCATCTTCCGCTGTTAAATGATGCAGGCAACTTTGGGTCATGTATCAATTTCAGTTTAGTCTGGTCTGCCCAGGCCTCCAGCATTTCGCCATCGTCATTTGTCATCTTTGGTTTTGGTGCTCCGGTGTTTGCAGGATTGGCCGACTAGGTCGTTTCCAGGGGACGCCCGATTGCTTGTTGTTCGAGTGAACGCAATCTTCGTGGAGGCTCCTGCAGTGTCAGACCATACAACGCTCTGCCACTGCGCCAACGCCCAGTGCCAAACGTCACGCACCTATTTCAGTCGTAGTTGCCGATGATGTGGTGCTAACATTGGTACATGCATGGGTTTTCGGTGCGAAGACCCATAGTTCGGAGCACTGTGAGTTCGGACACATTTGTACTCTGCCCAACATTAAAGTCTGATGATAGTTCCGCCACAGTTCCCCTCCTATCCTGTTTTATCAGTGTGCCCAGCCTACGACGCTGCTGCTACGGTGGCAGGTTCGAATCCTGCCTCGGGCATGGATGTGTGTGCTGTCCTTAGGTTAGTTAGGTTTAAGTAGTTCTAAGTCTAGGGGACTGATGACCTCAGGTGTTAATTCCCATTGTGCTCAGAGCCATTTGTACCATTTGTACCAGCCTACGACGTCCGACAACTGTAATGAGGGGTGGCCCCCCAATCCCACGACGTCTGGACGTTGTTCCACCTTGGTTTCGCCACGTGTTGCAGACCCCCATCACAGCACTCTTCGAACACCAGAGAAGTGCAATTTCCGAAATTCTCGTGCCGAGCATACGGGCCGTTAGAGTCTGCCCTCGGTGAAATTCAGATAGAGCGCGCGCCTTCCCAATCCTACACACGGACAGCAGGCTCACTGATACTACGTACTCCTTGCCTGTGTCTGACTAGCAGGCATTCCTCGCCAAGTGATACTCCTATCACTTGAATGGGTTTGTATCGATAGTAAGTCGGTGGCCATAATGTTCTGGCTGATCGTCGTATATCCCTTAGAGGGTTAACATCAATTTTCTTTTTAAATCTAATTGATATTGTACTCCGTTTTAATAATGTCGATACAAATTGGGTCCATCACTTAGCCCCGAAAGGGATGCACCAATAAAGAGGTACCCTTCAATAAAAACAGCCATATGTTATCTGCCTAAAAGAAAGTAAATATCTTCAACAATTTGCGGTCCTGTCAGCAACTGTATAAATATTAATTTCGATTTTAATAATCAACAGCCTCAGTTGCACCGTTTATCTAGAATTTACCTAGGTTTCAGTCGGGATAACCCAACCTTCTTCAGAATAACAGTAACTACCGTCTGTCCATAGTGGACATCGTCAAAAAACTACAAATCCATAAATTATCGTCAGACTATAAAACTTATCTGGAACTTCCTCGGCCCCACTTCGCGACCGCGATGCGGCAGCCACGAGTACAGCACATGGACACTCGTGTCCACGCCCTCAGGAATTTTTTAGTTTTCTGTTAATTATTATTAACTGTGACGACATTATTACTTTATAGTTTTTAGTACATAAATATGTCAAAATGGCATCCCTTTTCCAAGTTATTCCGAATAATATGGCTTGCCGCTCCACCACGGGAGGCTCTGAAACTGTTTCTGCGAGGGCATAAACTACGAGAGCTTCTCGGAAAAACATGTAGAAAGAATCCTACACGACGAGTCACTAAGTTAGTCCAAGAACGGATTGTCTTAATCTGCATAGAACTCGGATGGAAAAGAACTGCCAGTCATACGGAAGGTTCAAAAAATGGCTCTGAGCACTATGGGACTTAACATCTGAGGTCATCAGTCCCCTAGAACTTAGACCTACTTAAACCTAACTAACCTAAGGACAGCACACACATCCATGCCCGAGGCAGGATTCGAACCTGCGACAGTAGCAGTCGCGCGGTTCCGAACTGAAGCGCCTAGAACCGCTCGGCCACCGCGGCCGGCCATACTGCAGGCCTCTTACGTCATGCTCTACGGACTCACTGGCTAAACTGAAACAATTCTATGAATTTAGTATAAGTGGGGGTTCTTACAGGTTTTATAAACGATCTCCTTCGTAGGTGACTAGATTTGCTGAGATTTCTATCAATGAATCTCGGTCTGGCATCTGCCTTACCTGCAATTAGCAGTATGTGGTTGTTCCACTTTAAATCGTTCCGTACCCATACTCTTCATTAGTTTTATGTCTGTGACTGCTTCCAGTGATTATTCTGAAATCGTGAAATCACATAGTAACGGGTCTTTCTGCCTATTTATGTGCAGTACACTACATTTATTAATGTGGAGGATGAACTGCCAATTCTTTCACCAATCGTCCATCCTCTGCAGGTCTTCCTGCATTTCGCTACGATTTTCTAGCATTGCGACTTCCATGCATACAACAGCATCGTCTGCGAAAAGTCTCATAAGACTTACAGAAGTGTGGAGGTAATGGACGTTATCCATTGTCATCTACGTATACTGTGAAATGTAATGGTCCGATAACACTCCCTTAGGAATGCCAGATGTTACCTGAGTCTGAAGATTTCTCTCCGTCGAGAATGACATTCTGTGTTCTGTTTGCTAGAAACCCTTAAATCCAGTCATACAGCTGCTCTGATTTCCCCTACGCTCGTATTTTTTCTGCTAGGCAGTAATGCGAGATTGCATCGAATGCCTTCTGGAAGTCAAGGAACACGACATCAACCCGGGTGGCGTTATCTACTGATTTCTGGGTCTAGTGGAGGAACAGAGCGAGCTGGGTTTCACACGATCGTTGTTTTCGTAGCCCACGTTGATTTCTGTAGGGAAGGTTTCCTGTCTCTTGAAATGTCGTAATACGTAAGCATAAAACGTGTTCCATGATACAACAACAGACTGACGTCAGAGATGTAACCTATAGCTTTGTGCGTTTGTTCGACGACCCTTCAAGGAAACGGGAATGATTGGCGCTTTTCTTCAATCATCAGAAGTGCTTCCTTCTAAATACATACCGTACACTTCTGCTAAAAGAGGGCAACTTATTTTGCATATTCTGTGTAGAATCGTACTCGTAACCCGTCATGTCAAATGATTTTCCTCTTAACTCATGTCATTTTGTTGTCTATTGCTCACAGAGGCGATATTTAAAGGATCTACTGCTGGTGTTCCATGTATGTTCACTTTAGATCTTGTAAGAAGCTGCTTTGGGTAGCTTGTTTGCTGTATGCAGAATGGTTTGGTGCATATGCCCATTATAGTGCATCGGTAAACATATCTGGATAACTACAGCAACTACACACTCGTAAAACTATTTGCCTAGTCTCTACAATTGTACCACACCCCCCTCCCACTTCCTTCCATTACTATTTAGTAACTATTTGTTTAAGCCTCAAGGTGTGTTCTATCAACTATCCCCGTATTTGAGTCAAATTGTAATGCACAAATCAAAAAAAGTTTAGCATCACCTCGGTTCCGTGAGTTTTGGAACCTGTACAGAACATTGGGATAGAGATCAACATAAACATCATTCCCGCAATTTTATTGCTAATGAAAACCACACATTGCATGTTCTGCCACCTTACAGCGAGACCTTCAGAGGTGGTGGTCAACACTGCTATACATACCGGTCGGTACCTCTAATACCCAGGAGCACGTCCTCTTGCATTGATGCATGCCTGTATTACTCGTGGCATACTATCCACAAGTTCATCACGGCACTGTTGGTCCAGATTGCCCCACTCCTCAACGGCGATTCGGCGTAGATCATTCAGAGTGGTTAGTGGGTCACGTCGTCCATAAACAGCCCTATTCAATCTATCCAGGGCATCTTCGATAGGGGTCATGTCTGGAGAACATGCCGGTCACTCTAGTCGAGCGATGTCGTTATCCTGAAGGAAGTAATTTACAAGATGTGCTCGATGGAAGCGCGAATTGTCGTCCATGAAGACGAATGCCCCGCCAATATGCTGCCGATATGGTTGCATTATCGGTCGGACGATGGCATTCAAATATCGTACAGCCTTACGGCGCCTTCCATGACCACCAGCGGCGTACGTCGGCCCCACATCATGCCAACTACAATCAGCAGGAAACCTCCACCTTGCTGCACGCGCTGTACAGTGTGTTTAAACCGTTCAGCCTGACCGGGTTGCCTCCCAACACGTCTCCGATGATTGTCTGGTTAAAGGCATATACGACACTCATCTGTGAAGAGAACGTGATGCCAATCCTGAGCGGTCCATTCGGCATGTTGTTGGGCCCATCTGTACGGCGCTGCATAATGTCGTGGTTGCAAAGATGGACCTAGCCATGGACGTCGGGAGTGAAGTTGCGCATCATGCAGCCTATTGCTCACAGTTTTAGTCATAACACGACGTCCTGTGGCTGTGCGAAAAGCATTAGTCAACATGGTGGCGTTGCTGTTAGGGTTCCTCCGAGCCATAGTCCGTAGGTAGCGGTCATCCACTGCAGTAGTAGCTCTTGGACGGCCTGAGCGAGGCATGTCATCGACAGTTACTGTCTCTCTGTATCTCCTCCATGTCCAAACAACATCGCTTTGGTTCACTCCGAGACGCACGGGCACTTCCCTTGTTGAGAGGCCTTCCTGGCACAAAGTAACAATGCGGATGTGATCGAACCCCGGTATTGACCTTCTAGGCATGGCTGGACTACAGACAACACGAGCCATGTATCTCCTTCCTGATGGAATGGCTGGAACTGATGTCGGACCCCCTCCGTCTAATAGTCGCTGCCATACATGGTTGTTTACATCCAAGGGCAAGTTTAGTGACATCTCTGAACAGTCAAACGGACTGTGTCTGTGATACAATATCCAAAGTCAACGTCTATCTTCAGGAGTTCTGGGAACCGGGATGGTGTAAAACTTTTTTTGATGTGTGTATAAAGCTCTGTTCTCCGCTATTCGGTACAGTAAACTGTCATTAGCTTCATGAGCTATGCGTCTTATCTTCAGAACTCTTTTGTAACAATATGTTTCAACAGCTTCAATTTTCTATCCTCGTCATGCCTGTACTATTTGCTGTACACGTTTCAGATCCATAAATGGGTACACTATATAAATTACTTTCCTACAATAATTCCTATCACTTAAATTTGTTTACGATGATAACATGTTTCTGTTCTTCGGAAAAGATTTTCCCATCCTTGTCAGTTTGCGTTTTATATCCTCTTTACTTTCGCCACCGTCAGTTTTTTGCGGTCAAAGTATCAAAACTCATCTGTCACTTTCAGTATGTCCGCAGCTCGTGATCTTGCGGTAGCATTCGCGCTTCCGGCGCACGGGTTCCCGGGTTCGATTCCCGGAGGGTCAGGGATTTTTCCTGCCTCGAGATGACTGGGTGTTATTGTGTCGTCTTCATCATCATCTTTCATCCCCATTACGGTCGGAGGAAGGCAATGGCAAACCACCTCCACTAGGACCTTGCCTAGTACAGCGGTGCGGGTCTCCCACATCGTCCCCTACGCTCCTCGAGCACGGGACCTCATCATCATCATCATCATCCCTTTCAATGTCTCATTTCCTAATCCAATTCCCTCATCACCGTCAGATTTAATGCGATTACTACAGTTTTACTTTTGATGCTCATCTTATAACCTCCTTTCAAGACATTGGGCGTTCCATTCAACTGATTTTCAAAGTACTTTGCCTTCTCTGACAGACTTACAGTGTTATCGGCAAATATTATTTTATTTTTATATCTTCTCCCTGAAGCTTAATACCTTTTTTCTGCTCTAAGGTCAGATTTAATAGCACCAGGGATATGCTATAACCCTGTCTCACACCTTCCCGTTCACTGCCTACCTTTGATACCCTTCGACTCTTAAACATCAATCTGATTTCAGTAGAAGATGAAGATAAACTTTCACTCCCGGTATTACGTCGCTGATAACTTCAGAATTTTAAAGATAGTTCTCTTGCCAATGTTGTCAAAAGCTTTCTCTAAATTTAGACAACCTGCCGGGGTAGTCGCGCGTGTTAACGTGACCACTCAAGAGACGGGTAGTACACCAGCCCCGGATCGAATCCGCTCGGCGGATTAAAGATGAGAGGTCAGTGTGCATGTCATCCTGAAGGTGGTTTTAGGCGTTTTCCCACATCCCACTAGGTGAAAACCGGGCTGTTTCCCATATCCCGCCAAAAATAAAAGCTATACAAACTTTTACAGCACTTTATCACACTAGCAAGCAAGATTTACTCTGCATGCAGATTATTCTGAGTGCATCTGTCCTGATGGAGGGGGGGAGGGAGTGATGACCTCAATTGTTTGGTCTCCTTAAACACTTACTTAGCATCAGCAGCAGAAATTTACAATTGCTATAAAATTGGGTTTCATATTCTCCAATATATCTTCTTAAATAATTTTTAGGGCCAGTATAGTCTTATGTGATCCTTCATTTCTACGGAACTAAGTAGTCTCCACCTAGGTTGGACTCTGTCTGTTTACTACGACATGAAATATTCATACATGGAATGTTGACATGAGCTTGGATGGAAAGTTCTTCATTTGAAAATGACTGTCTAATTGAAATTACAATCATTATGACTGGAAACAAGGCACAGTTGATAGCGTCTCAGACATACCCTCTAAACCCAGGACAAGGAAACATAATACAGCGTAAAGTTAGCTCCAGATCCAAATAGTGGCTGATTCATGTTAATCCATTTTGATTACATAGTGTGGAATGGTGCTCTGAAGTCCTCTGATGGCAATACTGCTGACCCTGCCAATAACGTCTTATTTCGAAGTGGTAACCGCAACTTCTTTTTCATTAGCTCCTTAGTCGTATTCAGGTGGATGAACCCCCCAGTAGCAGCGACTACTGAAAAACAAGTATGAAAAGAAACATAGACCTGGGGATAAAGAAATGCTGAATGAAATGTGTTTGTCAGTCAAAATAGTAATGTATGAAACCTTCAATAACTAATGTAGCATAAATTTATTGAAACACCTTTCACAAAAGCCTCATGTAAAGGCTGTTAGTAGCACCAAAGCTAGTATCCAGACACTTACTGGTGAGAGAGGAACCGAAAATGAGGGTGTTGTTGTTGTTGTGGTCTTCAGTCCTGAGACTGGTTTGATGCAGCTCTCCATGCTACTCTATCCTGTGCAAGCTTCTTCATCTCCCAGTACCTACTGCAACCTACATCCTTCTGAATCTGCTTAGTGTACTCATCTCTTGGTCTCCCTCTACGATTTGTACAATCCACGCTGCCCTCCAATACTAAATCGGTGATCCCTTGATGCCTCAAAACATGTCCTACCAACCGATCACTTCTTTTAGTCAAGTTGTGCCACAAATTTCTCTTCTCCCCAATCCTATTCAATACCTCCTCATTAGTTACGTGATCTACCCACCTTATCTTCAGCATTCTTCTGTAGCACCACATTTCCAAAGCTTCTATTCTCTTCTTGTCCAAACTAGTTATCGCCCATGTTTCACTTCCATACATGGCTACACTTCATACAAATACGTACTTTCAGAAACGACTTCCTGACACTTAAATCTATACTCGATGTTCACAAATTTCTCTTCTTCAGAAACGATTTCCTTGCCATTGTCAGTCTACATTTTATATCCTCTCTACTTCGACCATTATCAGTTATTTTACTTCCTAAATAGCAAAACTCCTTTACTACTTTAAGTGCCACATTTCCTAATCTAATTCCCTCAGCATCACCCGACTTAATTTGACTACATTCCATTATCCTCGTTTTGCTTTTGTTGATGTTCATCTTATATCCTCCTTTCAAGACACTATCCATTCCGTTCAGCTGCTCTTCCAAGTCCTTTGCTGTCTCTGACAGAATTACAATGTCATCGGCGAACCTCAAAGTTTTTACTTCTTCTCCATGAATTTTAATGCCTACTCCGAATTTTTCTTTTGTTTCCTTTACTGCTCGCTCAATATACAGATTGAATAACATCGGGGAGAGGCTACAACACTGTCTCACTCCTTTCCCAACCACTGCTTCCCTTTCATGCCCCTCGACTCTTATAACTGCCATCTGGTTTCTGTACAAATTGTAAATAGCCTTTCGCTCCCTGTATTTTACCCCTGCCACTTTCAGAATTTGAAAGAGAATATTCCAGTTAACATTGTCAAAAGCTTTCTCTAAGTCTACAAATGCTAGAAACGTAGGATTGCCTTTTCTTTATCTTTCTTCTGAGATAAGTCGTAAGGTTAGTAATGCCTCACGTGTTCCAACATTTCTACGGAATCCAAACTGATCTTTCCCGAGGTCCGTTTCTACCAGTTTTTCCATTCGTCTGTAAAGAATTCGCGTTAGTATTTTGCAGCTGTGACTTATTAAACTGATAGTTCGGTAATTTTCACATCTGTCAACACCTGCTTTCTTTGGGATTGGAATTATTATATTCTCCTTGAAGTCTGTGGGTATTTCGCCTGTCTCATACATCTTGCTCACCAGATGGTAGAGTTTTGTCATGATTGGCTCTCCCAAGGCCATCAGTAGTTCTAATGGAATGTTGTCTACTCCCGGGGCCTTGTTTCGACTCAGGTCTTTCAGTGCTCTGTCAAACTCTTCACGCAGTATCTTATCTCCCATTTCGTCTTCATCTACATCCTCTTCCATTTCTATAACATTGTCCTCAAGTACATCGCCCTTGTATAAACCCTCTATATACTTCTTCCACCTTTCTGCCTTCCCTTCTTTGCTTAGAACTGGGTTTCCATCTGAGCTCTTGATATTCATACAAGTGGTTCTCTTCTCTCCAAAGGTCTCTTTAATTTTCCTGTAGGCAGTATCTATCCTACCCCTAGTGAGACAAGCCTTTACATCCTTACATTTATCCTCTAGCCATCCCTGCTTAGCCATTTTGCACTTCCTGTCGATCTCATTTTTGAGACGTTTGTATTCCTTTTTGCCTGCTTCATTTACTGCATTTTTATATTTTCTCCTTTCATTAATTAAATTCAATATTTCTTCTGTTACGCAAGGATTTCTATTAGCCCTCGTCTTTTTACCTACTTGAACCACTGCTGCCTTCACTACTTCATCCCTCAGAGCTACCCATTCTTCTTCTACTGTATTTCTTTCCCCCATTCCTATCAATTGTTCCCTTATGCTCTCCATGAAACTTTCTACAACCTCTGGTTCTTTCAGTTTATCCAGGTCCCATCTCCTTAAATTCCCACCTTTTTGCAGTTTCTTCAGTTTCAATCTGCAGTTCGTAACCAATAGATTGTGGTCAGAATCCACATCTGCCCCTGGAAATGTCTTACAATTTAAAACCTGGTTCCTAAATTTCTGTCTTACCATTATATAATCTATCTGATACCTTTTAGTATGGCCAGGATTCTTCCAGGTATACACCCTTCTTTTATGATTCTTGAACCAAGTGTTAGCTATGATTAAGTTATGCTCTGTGCAAAATTCTACAAGGCGGCTTCCTCTTTCGTTTCTTCCCCCCAATCCATATTCACCTACTATGTTTTCTTCTCTCCCTTTTCCTACTGACGAATTCCAGTCACCCATGACTATTACATTTTCGTCTCCCTTCACTACCTGAATAATTTCTTTTATCTCGTCATACATTTCATCAATTTCTTCATCATCTGCAGAGCTAGTTGGCATATAAACTTGCACTACTGTAGTAGGCATGGGCTTTGTGTCTATCTTGGGCACAATAATGCGTTCACTATGCTGTTTGTAGTAGCTAACCCGCACTCCTATTTTTTATTCATTATTAAACCTACTCCTGCATTACCCCTATTTGATTTTGTGTTTATAACCCTGTAATCACCTGACCAAAAGTCTTGTTGCTCCTGCCACCGAACTTCACTAATTCCCACTATATCTGACTTTAACCTATCCATTTCCCTTTTTAAATTTTCTAACCTACCTGCCCGATTAAGGGATCTGACATTCCACGCTCCGATCCGTAGAACGCCAGTTTTCTTTCTCCTGATAACGACGTCCTCTTGAGTAGTTCTCGCCCGGAGATCCGAATAGGGGACTATTTTACCTCCGGAATATTTTACCCAAGAGGACGCCATCATCATTTAATCATACAGTAAAGCTGCATGTCCTCGGGACAAATTACGGCTGTAGTTTCCCCTTGCTTTCAGCCGTTCGCAGTACCAGCACAGCAAGGCCGTTTTGGTTAATGTTACAAGGCCAGATCAGTCAATCATCCAGACTGTTGCCCCTGCAACTACTGAAAAGGCTGCTGCCCCTCTTCAGGAACCACACGTTTGTCTGGCCTCTCAACAGATACCTCTCCGTTGTGGTTGCACCTACGGTACGGCCATCTGTATCGCTGAGGGACGCAAGCCTCCCCACCAACGGCAAGGTCCATGGTTCATGGAGGGGAAAACGAAGAAAAATCCGCAATGCTGAACTCCTATGTATAATGTTTCTTTACAAAGAAGATCTAAGAGTATTATCCTAAATTGGCACTCACATCACTACAAAGATGAGTGATACAGAATGGATTAGTCACTCTGCGTCGGAGTGTGCGTTGAAATGAAACTTCCTGGAAGATTAAAATTGTGTGCCGGGACAGATCTCGAGTCTTGCAAGTATTCCAGGAGAATTTCTATGAAGTTTGGAAGGTAGAAGATGTACTGTTGCAGGTAAAGCTGAGCGGACGGATCATGAGCCGTACCTGGGTAGCTCAGTCGCTAGAGCACTTGCCCGAGAAAGGCAAAGGTCCATGGTTCGAGTCCTGGTATGGCACACAGTTTTCATAAATGATATAGATGTTACTATGAGTGGCGTTGAGAAACACTTCAAATCACTAAAACTGAACAAGGCCGGAGGTTCCGACACAGTATGTCAGAATTAGGGCCTGAGCCGACCCTTCTGTAAAGTATAATATCCTGTAGACCCTTGGAACAAGAAAATGTGCCCAGTAGGGGGAAAAACACAGCCCGCAATAGGCTACACGAACAGTAGCAGAAATGATGCACAAAACTACCGTCCAATACCATTCACATATATCTATTGCAGAATCTCCAGAGTAAAATCAGACACACTGAGGTACATCGGACAGAAAGACCTCCAAGCCGTTTAGCATGGATTCCGGAAACATTTTTTATATTTGGTATGAAACGAAACTTGTGACCGGATTGAGTAGCTCTTAGTAAGAAAACGTGGCATGGTGTCTTGGATGGAGAGTCATCGAGAGAAGTAATATCAGGCGTAGGCGAGGGAAGTGTGTTAGGACACCTGCTGCTCATATTGCGCATCACTGATCTGGAAGACAACACTGATAGTAACCTTAGCCTCATGAGGTAATATCTGAAAAAAAGACGATGCAAATAAGGATAAGATCTTGACAAGATTTTAAAATATCTGTTACTTGCTTTAAATGTTCAGAAATGCAAAGTTATACATTTCTCAAAAAGAAAAACTTAGTACTTTTCATGTATACAGTACGAATTAGACAGGTGTAATCAGTCAACATATACAAATACGTAACTGTAACAATTTGCTGGAAAGTTTTGATGGAATGATCACGTAAGTTCATTCGTGGGTAATGTAGGTAGCAGGCTTCGGGCGATAGGATTCTGGGACACTGCAGTCAGCATGCGCACTAAATTGCTTACAAAATACTATTATGACTCATCTACATTTACGAGTGCATGCTGAAAAGTGACGCCTCGGAATTTTTTATGTGAAAACCCTTAAAGCTTATAAAATAAAACAAACTTTACTAACATTCTACACGTTTATTATTCATGTCTTCATATTTATTTCTCAACATAGTCACCCTGCCGGCGAAAACTTTCCTCCGAATGAGGAGAGATCAGTTTGTTGATACCGTCTGAATTTGTTGGCGGAACTACAAACTTACCTATGATTGCACCGCTTCGTCACCATTAAAGTGAAGGTGTTCTTTAAGTTTTGGAAACAGATGAAAATAGGATGTGGCCAAGTCTGGACGGTATGGAGGATGATCGATGACAGTGAACCCAAGGCGTCGGATTGTTCCTGACGTCGCAGCATACGTGTGTGGCGTGGCTTTGTCATGCTGAAGGAGAGGAGCCGGCCGTTGTGGCCGAGCGGTTCAAGGCGCATCAGTTCGGAACCGCGCTGCTCCTACGGTAGGAGGTTCGTATCCTGCCTCGGGCATGGATGTGTGTGATGTCCTTTGGTTAGTTAGGTGTAAGTAGTTCTAAGTCTAGGGGAATGATGACCTCAGATGTTAAGTCCCATAGTGTTCAGACCCATTTGAACCATTTGAAGGAGAGGGTAATCCACGTGTGGACGAACTGTGCGAATTCGAAACTCGATTACAGCATGCCCTTTCTCACGCACCGCAGAGTTACGTTACACATCGGCAAGTTACTCGCTACCATCCGGAGCCCTCTAGCGGCAGAGGACTGCATATGTATAGACATTAACAATAAAGACTTTGTATCTTAATACAGTTTGTTTTGTTTAAAAAATTTAAGAGTTTCCACGTAACTAATGCTGAGGAATCACTTTTCAGTACGCCATTGTACATCTACACACACTATGTGATCAAAAGTATCCGGAAACCTGGCTGAAAATGACTTACAAGTTCGTGGCGTCCTCTATCTGCAATGCTGGAATTCAGTATGGTGTTAACCCACCTTAGTCTTGATGACAGCTTCCACTCTCTCAGGCATACGTTCAATCAGGTGCTGGAAGGTTTCTTGGGGAATGGCAGCCCTTTCTTCACGGAGTGCTGCACTGATGAGAGGTATTATCGATGTCGGTCGGTGAGGCCTGGCGTGAAGTCAGAGTTCCAGAACATCCCAAAGGTGTTCTATAGGATTCAGGTCAGGACTCTGTGCAGGCCAGTCCATTGCACGTATGTTATTGTCGTGTAACCACTCCGCCACAGGCCGTGCATCACGAACAGGTGCTCGATCGTGTTGAAAGATGCAATCACCATACCCTAATTGCTATTCAATAGTGGGAAGCAAGAGGATGCTTAAAACATCAACGTAGGCCTCTGCTGTGATAGTGTCACGCATAACAACAAGGGGTGCAAGCTCCCTCCATGAAAAACACGACCACACCATAACACCACCGCCTCTGAATTTATTGTTGGCATTAGACACGCTGGCAGATGTCGTTCACCGGGCATTCGTCATACCCACACCCTGCCATCGGATCGCCACATTGTGTACCGTGATTCGTCACTCCACACAACGTTTTCCCACTGTCAAATCGTCCAATGTTTACGCTCCTTACACCAAGCGAGGCGCCGTTTGGCATTTGCTGGCGTGATGTGTGGCTTATGAGCAGCCGACCGACCATGAAATCCAAGTTTTCTCACCTCCCGCATAACTGTCATATTACTTGCAGTGGATCCTGATGCAGTTTGGAATTCCTATGTGATAATCTGGATAGATGTATGCCTATTACACATTACGACCCTCTTCAACTCTCGACGGTCTCTGTCAGTCAACAGACGAGGTCGACCGGAACCGCGTGACCGCTACGGTCGCAGGTTCGAATCCTACCTCGGGCATGGATGTGTGTGATGTCCTTAGGTTAGTTAGGTTCAAGTAGTTCTAAGTTCTAGGGGACTGATGACCACAGACGTTAAGTCCCATAGTGCTCAGAGCCATTTTTAGACGAGGTCGACCTGTACGCTATTGTGCTGTACGTGTCCCTTCACGTTTCCACTTCAGTATCACATCGGTAACAGTAGACCTAGGGATATTTAGGGGCGTGGAAATCGGTATAGACGTATGACACGTATGACACCCAATCACCTGACCATGTTCGAAGTCCGTGAGTTCCGCTGAGTTACCCAGTGTGCTATCTCATGATGTCTAATGACTACTGAAGTCGCTGATAAGGAGTACCTGACAGTAGGTGGCAGCACAGTGCACTTAATGTGAAAAACGTATGTTTTTGTGGGTGTCCTGATACTTTTGATCACATAGTGTACTTCTACTATTCATGTTCTTTCCTCTTCCACTCCCGAATAGTGTGCGAGAGACATAGAAGGTGGTCTCAATTATCCCGTTTCAAGAGTCAGTATTAGGTGAGGACCGTGGGACTAATCTGCTATCCCTTACGTATTGCTGACGCAGGGACGGCGAAGACGAGAGTAATCACAACGCGCAAAGAGGCATTTCATCAGTCAGCTTCTCCGCTCTCCATACGAGAATGGAACATGAAGAAATCCTAATATACAGGGTGATTCAAAAAGAATACCACAACTTCAGGAATTTAAAACTCTGCAACGACAAAAGGCAGAGCTAAGCACTATCTGTCGGCGAATTAAGGGAGCTATAAAGTTTCATTTAGTTGTACATTTGTTCGCCATTTCAGCCAATAAAGTTTTTTGTCCCTTTTTCTTCGAAGGTGCTACTGTAACTGGACTACAGTATCTGGAGATGTTAGAGAATTGGCTGTTCCCTCAGCTCGAATAAGAAGTACAACAATTCATATTTCAGCAGGATGGAGCGCCACCACATTGGCACTTATCTGTCCGTAACTACCTGAACGTCAACTACCCGAGGCGATGGATAGGCCGCCAGGCAGCCCGTGACAGAGCACTTCATCACTGGCCTCCAAGAAGCCCTGATCTTACCCCCTGCGATTTTTTCTTATGGGGGCATGTTAAGGATATGGTGTTTCGGCCACCTCTCCCAGCCACCATTGATGATTTGAAACGAGAAATAACAGCAGCTATCCAAACTGTTACGCCTGATATGCTACAGAGAGTGTGGAACGAGTTGGAGTATCGGGTTGATATTGCTCGTGTGCCTGGAGGGGGCCATATTGAACATCTCTGAACTTGTTTTTGAGTGAAAAAAAAACCTTTTTAAATACTCTTTGTAATGATGTATAACAGAAGGTTATATTATGTTTCTTTCATTAAATACACATTTTTAAAGTTGTGGTATTCTTTTTGAATCACCCTGTATGTTACAATGGGAATAACGCTCTTCCTTGCATTTCGCAGTGTAGTTGTAGTTGTAGAAGCAGAACTGGATCGGAGTTGCCTTTACGGGAGAACGTACTCTACGGAAGCTGACACAGTCTCAGACGAAAACTTATTGACACCTAGATGTTGCAATACCGGAGGTAATCGTACGGAAACGTAGCTGTAATACGGCGCACAACACAAGTCGCTACCGCAACCGTCCCACAAAACTCAACCGGCGTTGCGGTGCACCATCCATTCGGCGTGCTATTTGATTTCTATTAGCGGAACACAGTCCCGCTGCGTTACTGCTGCGCACCCGCTCTCATATTATATACAGACACACACACACACATACACGCACGCTGTGTGCTACCTGCGCGGGGGCGAATTAAAACACTGCGGCAGCCATTGTTCCACTCGGTATCGTATATTTGCATGTATGTAAATGGCCTTTTAAAAACAACATTCCGCGTCCGTATGTGTGTGTGTGTTTGTGTGAGCCGAGTTCCTGTACACAACGGCTGCCAACACATCCACGCAGAGCCCGCGGGTCTCGCGAGAACTGCGCCATATTGCGACACACACACACAGACTGGTACCTGGGTAATACACCTGGTTATTAATGACGCCTACGGATAAAAATCCCCTCCCTCCGGGCGGTAAACCTTGGATTTATCTGCTGCTACATATTTATAACACAGTTAAGCTGATGTCTCCCCGACGTCCGCCGCGATAGGCGCTATCGGTCTCACAAAACGCCGACGAGCTACTGCCGGGTTGTCGTGTCAAAAATTAGACCGGCAATATTCTGCCGAGGTGAGGCTTTCCCGGTTTTTTCCTCCCGCTTTTTTATTCCTTCCTTCGCCTCTCCTCCTCATTTTCCCTCTCGACCTTGTCTCTTCACCCCAGTCCCCCACGCCCCCTCACCTCACCTGGGGCTCTGACGAGACCGCGAGAGGGAATAAATTTGCTTGAAAACAGAGGATAATTGCGCGTTATTTTACATTTAATAGCGGCCGAGCTGAATCGTAATGACGCCCTCGTATTATGAGGCCTGCGGTTGTTTGGAATCCTCCTACCCCTCCCATCCGCGCCTCTCTGCCCCCCACTGTGGGGGGTCGGAACTGGACGCGCTAGCAGACGGGTGAGACGGGCCCTTCAATTCGGGCGCGCGTGGCTCGTGGCCTTGTTTGTCTTGCAACGCAAACCCGCGCCATAATAACCGACGCGGTCCAAACCTAAATTTGCAACTTTTATAATTAGCTTTGGCCAGAAAGTTGCGCGCGGTCCGGCGCGGCAGCCGCAGCCGGCGGAGAGCAAATAGCAGCAGCAGCAGCAGCGGGCGAGCGAGACGGGTCTAGTGCAGTAGGAGGCTCGCGTATCGTAAACTTTGCCGCTGGACGTTCCGCGCTGGCCGTGCGATTACGATGGCGCGGCACTGCCCGCACGGCAACCGGCGCATTATAATGGAAGTTGTTGCGTGTTACCGGCCCGCATGGCCACGTCCGTCTGAAAGGGGAGGGGGGAAGGGGGTCAGGAGGGGGAACGGGGTGCAGGGTAGAGAGGAGGAGGTAAAAAAAAAAAGAAACAGGGGGGAAAAAATTACACTCGGCGCGCGAGATCTGGATCGCGCGTCACGGCAAGAGAAGCGGCCACAGTACAGCGCCGGCGCAGGAAATGGCAGCATTTCATTAGCGCGGCGGACTTTTATTTGGACGCCGATGTAGCGTCGGCGGCCGGCGGCCGGCGGCGGTGCGTCGTTTCCGTCTCCTGCGGCGACACACGAGTGTAGATGCCACTCACTCTTGGAAATGAACGTCGCGTGCCACTGTCGCTAGCCCCTGGCGTCCGCGGCTGGGTAACAGCCGCGTACTTAGCTTAATGTGTGAGAGCCGGTTGGCTGCGTGTCAGGCGAAGGCTCGTTTCCGGAAGGTAGCGAGCGTAATCCCGCTGTAATGTACCGCCACACCTCAGGCGTCTGCTGTGCGGAGCTCGCGCGACGTTGTTGTGGACTGGTATCTGTAAAGAGTTTACGTGGATTTATATTCGAGGATAAAACAGCACAGTGTGACGTCCCCAGTATCATAAAAGGTATTCTCCGGCATTATCAATGGCCAGATCCGCGATCTGTTCATTTAAAACATGTATGGATAAAATATCCTACATCAAGATCATAGACTCTCTATTGATTACCTGTTTCGGCTTGCTGACGAGCGATCTTCAAAATGGCTCTGAGCACTATGGGACTTAACTTACGAGGTCATCAGTCCCCTAGCACTTACAACTACTTAAACTTAACTAACCTAAGGACGTCACACACATCCATGCCCGAGGCTGGATTCGAACCTGCGACCGTAGCGGTCGCGTGGTTCCAGACTGTAGCGCCTAGAACCGCTCCGACACTCCGGCCGGCGAGCGATCTTCACATCAATCTAAAATGTCAGTGACAGTCATTACACATCGTCGTATTCTTACAGCTTAATAGCCCTTGATAGGTGTCGTATATAGTTTTGGTATCTGAATTTTTGGTATTTGAATCGATTGTGAGCGAGCAGCGATGTTGTAAGTTATATCGCAGAAGTTAATCTAACATCGCTGATATGCGCAAGGGCGCAGTGGAAGCAGATAATGTTTAGCTTTGATAGAGAAAATGGTTCAAATGGCTCTAAGCACTATGGGAATTAACTTATGAGGTCATCAGTCCCCTAGACTTCTACATCTACACGTACGTGATTACTCTGCTGTTCACAATAAAGTGTCTGGCAGAGGGTTCAATGAACCACCTTCATGCTGTCTCTCTACCGTTCCACTCTCGAACGGCACGCGGGAAAAACGAGCACTTAAAATTTTCTGTGCGAGCCCTGATTTCTCTTATTTTATCGTGATGATCATTTTTCCCTATGTATGTGGGTGCCAACAGAATGTTTTCGCAATCGGAGGAGAAAACTGGTGATTGAAATTTCATGAGAAGATCCTGTCGCAACGAAAATCGCCTTTGTTTTAATGGTTGCCACTCCAGTTCACGTATCATGTCTGTGACACTATCTCCCCTATTTCGCGATAATACAAAACGAGTTGCCCTTCTTTGTACTTTTTCGATGTCATCCGTCAGTCCCACCAGATACGGATCTCACACCACACAGCAATACTCCAGAATAGGGCGGACAAGCGTAGCCGGCCAAAGTGGCCGTTCGGTTAAAGGCGCTGCAGTCTGGAACCGCAAGACCGCTACGGTCGCAGGTTCGAATCCTGCCTCGGGCATGGATGTTTGTGGTGTCCTTAGGTTAGTTAGGTTTAACTAGTTCTAAGTTCTAGGGGACTAATGACCTCAGCAGTTGAGTCCCATAGTGCTCAGAACCATTTTTTTTGCGGACAGGCGTAGTGTAAGCAGTCTCTTTAGTAGACCTCTTGCACCTTCTATGTGTTCTGCCAATGAATCGCGGTCTTTGCTTTGCTCTACCCACAATATTATCTATGTGATCGTTCCAATTTAGGTTATTTGTAATTGTAATCCCTAAGTATTTAGTTGAATTTACAGCTCTCAGATTTGTGTGACTTATCGCGTAATCGGAAGACTTATAGCTACTTAATCCTAACTAACCTAAGGACATCACCATCCATGCCCGAGGCAGGATTCGGACCTGCGACCGTAGTAGCAGCGCGGTTCCGGACTGAAGCGCCTAGAACCGCTCGGCCACGTGGGCCGGTTTTGGTAGAGAGAGCAGTCGAATTTCAGCTGTGTTAGAGTTAGGCTGATAACTTTAAGAGTGAGGAAGCTAAGGCAATATCGTGATTCAATTTAATGTCTCAATTTATCATTTTGTTCAATCGACATGATTATGAAAGAGATTTGTGAAGGAAGAAATGTGATGGAATGTCAGATAAATACAATAATGATGTTTTTTTTTTCACTGTTGCTGCGCCACCGAACTAACTTCGTTATTGTGCTGAAAGTTGTTAGATTTCAGAGACAAGAAAGTATATTGTTTGGATGTTGAAAAGTTCATTAAATTTAAAATCTGCCTTGAGCACTTTTTCTCAAAAAACATAGTGCTGTCATTTATGCGCATATTTCATTTTCTTACCAACCTTTCTATTCTAGCGCTAGCGCCTTGTCCCGCAGGGTCGGCCATGGTTAACTGGATTTGGCATGTTAATTTTAAGGGGTGGCCGGATGCCTTCCCTGCCGCCACCCTGCACCCCGCAGGACGGAGTTAGTGTACCCCAGCTGTCTGCGTCTAGTGTAAATCGCGAAATAGTTTGAATGTGTTTCAAATGACTGCGAATCTTGTAACTGAGGCGGAACGTGGGGACCAGCCCGGTATTCACCTAGCAGGATGTGGAAAACCACCTAAAACACATCCAGACTGGCCAGCACACCGGACGTTGTCGCTAATCCGCCAGGTAGATTCGATCCAGGGCCAGCGCGCCTACCCGCGTCCAGGAAGCAGCCCGTTAGCGCTCTCGACTATCCTCTTACAATTCATTTTAATGGATCATCCAACTAAGTATGTTCTATAAACTATTCAATTTGCAATTAACAGAGAACTCATTGCACCTCTCGAGTGGCTCTGTGTAGATACAGTAATCTGCAGCTTTAGCATTGCGGAGCACTAGACAGAGCAGTACTGCAACGCTTTATCCAGATTTGTGCGGAATAGACGTGAGGATAAAATATTATGATTTATTTTTATTTCCTCAATCAAAGCGAACTTATGTTATTCATATACAGTTTAGTGATCAAATTTTGCAAAGCCAATTACTCTAGGTTTCATGTCCGAGTTAATTGTTCAGACAGTTTATAGTGTTCAAAATGCTTGCAGTCAGATTACTAACTTTTACAGTATGAAACACTTTCTTTCTCATTGCGATAGTTAATTACTTTTGCACTGCAGCCTTGCTTTCACATTACGACACTTCATTTATTATAACAGCGCTGGCTTACAATCAGAAACAGCGTACTTCAGGCTATGTTTTTATTTATTCAGATAACTTTCACTAAATTTTTATTTATTTGGATAACTTTCATCCTAAAATGAAAAATCGTAGTTGGTTATGTGAACAGACAACGTTAACCATTAGTCAAATATTGCATGACTGACATCAGTTCATAGAGTATAACAGGTGTTTACATACAGATGTTAAAACCATTAAAATATAAAACTAAATGAAAAGTCCAACAGTCGATTACTACTATGTTTGTGACAAACACACATAAACGTATCGGCAGCGGTATGCTTGACTGTCAGCATAAGCTTCTTCACTTCGATCATTGGTGACCCCCAAAGAATGCTAAAAATAGTTTTTCGGTGTACGTCAATACATTACTTTTGTTAGTTTTCATCACTAACTTTATATTATTCTTGAGTCACTCCAAGACCCAATAAATTTACGAGGGACATCGTCTATTGCTCAACATAGGCCCACAGGAATATATTTTAACCGGTAAAGTGATGGCAGTTCGTGATTTTACCACAGGTCAGTCCAGTTTTGGTAGCTGCACGTTACATGCGGACTGACCCCACATCTTTCTCAGTGACTTACTACTTCACTGTTTTTTAATCAATGATACGTTTCTGATTCCTAATCCTCATCATCATCCAAGATGGTTTCTGACAACTGAGGAAGACTGAGAACTTCGTCCAGCCACGCCAAGTGTTAGCCTACGGCAGTCTGTAACAACTCCCTATATCATATGACATAGCATTTGTAACCTTTTCCTATGAAATTACAATCTTATTTGTTAAATACGTATAGGCCTGCTCTTTATGGGGCGTATGTGATCCACACCTACTTTTCTAATAAGATGGGTAATATTTTCTTCCTTTTTTAAGCCAATTCACTCACTCAGTACTTTAAGATACATCATATTACTTCGTTTCCCCATATTAAAAAATTGATGATGAAGTCCCATACTCCTTGACAGAGCGTAGGGGAACGATGCTGGAGACCCACACCGCCGTATTAGGCAAGGTCCTAGTCGAGGTGGTTTGCAATTGCCTTCCTCCTACCGTAATGGGGATGAATGATGATGATGAAGACGACACATCAACACCCAGTAATCTCGAGGCAGGTGAAAATCCCTGACTACGCCGGGAATCGAACCCGGGACCCCTGTGCTCGGGAAGCGAGAAGGCTACCGCGAGACCACGAGCTGCAGACATATTAAAGAATTAATTTATAAAATTTTCTATACAAATATACACCAGACGATGCAATTTAAAAGTACCGAACAGGTTGTGTGAGTCCATAATAGACTTAAATAAATACAGCTACAGTGCACTATTGGCTTTTCATTCACATTTATATATTAATAGTTTTAACAGTTGTATGTAAGCCCCTTTCATACGGCATGAATTGGCCAGTCATGTATTACTGTAAATGTGGCTTCTCTAGTTTTAAAATTATCTGTAATTAAATATTGTTACAGTGCCCTTTGCGACACATGTCTAAAAACGATCGACAGCAATGATAGCTGCATCGCCTGTGAGTAGATGTAAACAGGAAATCACTTCTAATATACGTAGGAGAAACAAGGAAGTGTCCGCGTGACAGTTGTCAACTTACGTAACCAACTACGATTTTTCATTTTAGGGTGACTTCGCAATGAGAATACGGACGATGTGTAATGATGTGGTGTGCGTAATGTAAGACCTTCGGTACACACACCATCAGATTATTTGACTTGTCGCTCTAGCGAAGTAGGCGAGTGTCAGCAATATGTCTCGTGGTCCTATCGTGGCGTGTTTATCTTCTGCCGTTGGGTCAGACGATAGAAATGCCACTTGCACACTTAGAGTAGCAGATTGACGGTGACCAACTTTAAACAGAACTTCATTAATTTTCACACACATTTATTAAAATAATAACAAGCATAAACATTACTTAACTTGATTCTGCATGCTATTTGCAATTGACAATCTGAAGTTCCTTTGGCCTTGGTACGTTAATCTTATTCTCACATATCTCTGATACTTGACAAAGTGTCTATACATTTATCTTCATGGCTATGTACAGGAATATGGTAATTTTATTAGGCACAGACTGAAACTTGACTACAGACTGGTACAGACAAATGCAGACTAATGCAGAGTAAGGCAGACTGACTAATCGGAGGTCTGTACACTCGTTATAATACCTCGAGCGTTCAGGTATCACTGCGCGAGTGTGATCTGCGAGGAGAAAAGGTTCTACGTTAGCAGCAATCTCATTGGCTGCATTACATATTAATACGCGGATCGGCGGAAGCAGAAGTTGGTCCGTCTCTAAGACAGCGCCATCTCGTAGTGCGGAGACGGACGAGCGCTGCGCCTGCGCTGTTGTGCTTAGCGGGGCGCGCTCTAGTGGGAACGTTGTGTATGCAATGACTACACAGAACTATGTACACAACAAATGATTATCACAACATTTTGGATTTATCTGAAGATGGCTCGTCAGCGAGCCTGAGCCGGTAAGCAATAAAGAAAATTGGCAGTCTCGACTTACAGTTTATATCCACATTTGTTTTACTTATAAAAGCTCGATAGAGATGTGTAGACTGAGGTTAAACAGTAGTATATACACTGCTCAAAAGAATAAGGGAAAAACGACTTTGGGCATCTGAGCTACTCCATTAAGGAATAATGGGTATGTCACTAAAATTATACTTTCATCTTTCACAAATATTGCATCATTGTCACATCCTCCTTCATTTACACAACAAGGACTGAAATGTTCGATAGATGTTGAAAAAAAGTGGAAACAATCATTCATTTCTTTATGCTGGATGCTTTTCATCAGACTTCGAGGGCTGCGATAATGTGTACGCCCTGAGTGAGCGTTTATCACCATCTCAAACCGACGTGGCAAGTTCCGTATGCATTGAGATGACAAAAGTCGTTGGATAACGAAATGCGCATACACAGATGGCCGTAGTAGCGCGTACATGAGGTATAAGGTGGCAGTGCATTGGTGAAGCCGTCATTTGTACACAGGTGATTCTTGTGAAAAAGTTTCGGACGTGCTTGTGGCCGCACGGCGGGAATTAACAGACTCCGAACGAACGCGGTATGGTAGTTGGAGCTAGGCGCATGGGAAATTCCATTTCGGAAATCGTTAGGTAGTTCAATATTCCTAGATCCACAGTGTCAGAAGTGTGCTGACAATACCGAATTTCAGGCATTACCTCTCACTGCGGACAACGCAGTGGCCGACGGCCTTCAGTTAAAGACCGAGAGCAACGGCAATTGGGTAGAGTTGTCAGTGTTAACAGACGAGAGTGAAATAACCGCAGAAATCAATGTGGGACGTACGGCAAACGCAGGACAGTGCGGCGAAATTTGGCGTTAATGGACTATGGCAACAGACGAACGAGGAGAGTGCCTTTGCTAACAGTGCGACATCACCTGCAGCGCCTCCTGTGCTCGTGACCAATCGGCTGGACCATAGACGGCCGATCAGGTGAGTTCAGATTTAAAGGAATGTCCAAGCTGGTGTTGGCTCCATAATGGTGTGGTCTGTGTTTACATGGAACTGCCTGGGTCTTCTGGTCAAACTGAACCGGTAATGGTCATGCTACTTGGAGACCATTTGCAACCAAAAATGCCACCGGACCAAAGTTGGTCGCGATTGATTTGAAGAACATTCTGGACAGTTTGGACGAGTGATTTGGTCACCCAAGTCGTGCGACATGAATCCAAGCGAACATTTATGGGACATAATGGAGAGGTCAGTTCATGCACGAAATCCGGCAAGATTTACGTAATTATAGAGGCATCATGGCTCAATATTTATGCAGTGGACTTCCAACGACTTGTTGACGCCATGTCACATCGAGCTGCTGTACTATGCCGAGCAAATGGAGATGTTAGGAAGTATCCCATGACTTTTATCGCATCAGTGTAAGTCTAGGGAAGTCACCCTGTAGTATTCGTTCCCATTCTTCAGTGAGAGACCATGAGAGTTCTCGGGGAGTCAATGGTGGAATAGGACGACCACGAACGCGTCCGTCACACCTGCTCGATCGAATTTAGCTCAGGACTAACCGATGGCCTTTCCATTACTTGAACGTCCGGGCTTCGAAAAACATCCCTGGTGATGCTCTCCACATGGTCCCTGGCATTATCGCACACGATAAGGAATTCAGGACCACCACCGCATGCACCAGCACCACATGGCCCAGCAGGACCTGTTCGATGTACTGCCTGGAGGTAAAGCGACCATGGACAACTACAAAATCCGTATGGCTGCCAACGCTGATGCCTCCCTACACCATCACAAAACAGCCGACACTGTCGGTTTCCTGGACAACAACTGGCAGGTGCCGCTCACCATGGTGTCTCGACACGTGAATACCACTACCACCTAGCGTCAGAGGATGTATGGACTCGTCTGTGAATAACACGTTTCGCCAGTGACGAAGTTACTGGTTGCAGTTGGAGGCGAGGTGCGAGATGTTGCCATGTCAAGTCGGGTGCAGGACGTCTGAGTCGTAAGTTCCTTTCTCGTAACCAGTTCCTTACAGTCTGATCGGATACAGTGGTTCCTCTCTCCCTTCTGAGACCTTTGCAGTGCTCTGGTGGTGGCTATACGACGCTACAACTCAGAGATGGCAGACACCGGTCTTCACTTGGGGTTGTAATAATGCGCCGGTGACCTTTTCCAACTTGTCTTGTGCACTGACCTGTGTTCCTGTAGCGTGTGCGTAACTTCTTGATGACAGATGGAGAGACACTGACATCTGCGGTGAGATGACAGAAACTCCATCCTTCTTGTATCATGGATACCCTTGCAACATTCACTCCATTAACATTTCTCATTGAAAGTGCTTGGTTGAATACGATGTCCAAAAATAACAACTGCCGTCTGTTTACCCCACTAGAGAGCACGGGGACACCGGCACTCATTCCATTCTGTGGGGTCACCTGATACCGTAATGCATAACACAGCAGATAGAAGGCGGATGACATTAGTTGTTGCATACATCGATAGCAAAGATCTTAAGCTAAGAAATAAGACCACACGTACCGCCTGTACCAAAATAGTTTAACATACCGGACGTTGAAACACATGTTCCCCTAATAATTTTGAGCAGTTGATAAAGAGAAAGTTCAACTTCTCTCTCTGTACTGAATGTTCAGATAACTTACTGGAATTCTGTTCTAGACAATCGCCGATTTTTTAAGTGGTGAAGACCTTGTCTTTTTAGAGACACAAATGCCAAGAGATTACTGCGTATGTAAGGTGTCAGGCAAATCCAACACCTTCCATGAAAACCCTGACATGATAAGCAAATCCAGTAGTATGTCACATAGCTCCGAATAAATCGTGACATTAAATTAATCAAAGTAATACGAGTAACGAGTGAGCAAATGGAATACCACAGACTAACACAAGAATGCCTAAATGCATGTCATACCTTCCCACCGTGAGACAGACGCAGTTCCGAGGGGAGAAACGAGAAGCCGAGAGCAGAACCGTGTTAAGCTGGATAAGGGACGGACGGACACCCACGTCGCCAGCTAACCGCTAGGACCACACCGCCCGCAAGTTTTAGCGTGAGACTTTTTCACGTCTCTGTTACGTCAGGACCACCCCCCAGCCAATGCTAAAAGCTAGCGCCCTCCAGAAGAACAGTATAGATCTTACGATAACACAAAAAGGGCCACCCCAGCCGCATGTTTTAGCGTGAGACTTTTTCGCGTCTCTGTTACGTCAGAACCACCCCCCAGCCCATGTTAAAAGATAGAGCCCTCCAGAAGAACAGTATAGATCTTACGATAACCCTAAATGGACCACACCAACTGCAAGTTTTAGCGTGAGATTTTTTCGCGTCTCTGTTAGATTGCAAACTTTAAAAACATTGCCCCACTACGAAAAGTATAAAGTTTCTCATTGGATAGACATAATTTTTGTAGGCGGAGCTTAAGGTTAACATTGAGACCCTGATTGGTCAGATGAAAACACAGCCAGATAGTTTTTTTAAACCTACTTCGGTAAATTGTAGTAAGGAGAAGTTAGGGGAGAGTGGCTTCCGAGACAGCGAGATGAGCGGAGCTGTGCTGCCCGCCTCCCCCTGACGAACACCGACAAGGCAATGAACGCACGCGATGCCGCATAACTCAGCTTCACTCAGAACTGCAGAAGTCTCATCTGTTACAACCCCATCTTGCGTAATACTAGTGTCGATCGTCAATTAAAGCTCATGGTGTTCACGTTTGCCACTTGAAGTAAAAATCTGAAACGCGATGATTTTTCTGTTATATAGTTATTGAGAAGCCATATCAGCCACTGTAATTTACGACAAGTTAAATAAGTAATTAAAGATAATTGAGGGTCACTGTAGACCATTTTGATAGTTTTCTCTTTTGTGAAACTTAATTTAAACCTAGATTATAGATGTGATATGGCACAGGTCATCCTTCGATCCATTGTAGAACTTGGAAACCCATTCAGGGAATATTCGTTCACATTTTTGTTGAACGCAGTTGGTTTTTATCATCCTGTATTAAAACATCTCCTTTTATCAATAGTGCAATTTATAAACAATGTTTTCTGAGTAGAATAAAATTTTCAATGGTAAACTTAACTGCTTTTTCGACGTTATTTTACCAGCTAACTAAAAATAGGAAAGCCTTGAACCCCTTCCACTAAATTTAGTTAGTATTAAGATTCTTTTACAGGGAGTGCAGTGGAGCTGACGCTGAAAAAATTAAGTATTTGGTTATATCATCGCTAGTCTCACTGAACTCTTCTGAATTCTACATGTTATGTATGGTCTGGCGTCTCCTTACCAGCAACAGGTCCCAGGTTCAAATTAGTCAATTCCCTAGAAAACACGCTCAGAGCGTCGTTGCGCGAAAGTGGTAGGGAGACACGATATAGAACAACAGACACCACGCAGAATGTTAGAATCCTCATGTCTCTCTACTTTCCTGCTCCTCTGTCGTATGCTGACTTACGTTTTCTGTGCCTTGGCGTACATTATCCTCGTTATGGTGCGTTATATGTCTATTTCTCGCGATACTGCATCGTCTGTTGTACTGTCCTCTATTCTCTGTCCATTTTCATGCTGGATCTCTACCTCAGTTCGGTCAAGGTCTCGATCTGCCATTGCTGATCTTTCCGAATCCCTTATTTTCTGTTTTAAAAGCAATTCACGCGCCTTACTTCGCGCCAACATGCGCTCATACGATCTCACGCGTTTCATAAACTTTTTGCACACATGACTTGACAATCAATTCACTTACTTTTTGGGTCAGAACCAACTTGTCAACGATGTATCCGTCACCTGTGCGCTTGCATTGGAGAGAAAACTTAATTCCAACAATATTAAAATTCATAACTTAATTATGCTGTTGTCTCTGCCAGAATGTCTCACTTTTATTGAATACTTTCTTACTATCTATCGCTGCAGCTACTGTTTTCGACTATTTATAACGTTCCAAAAAATTTTTTTTATTACGAAAATTTTTCAACAGGATATTTTTCTGACCTAGTTAGGCATATGGTCGACTTTCAATCATGGTATTTTACCATCCTGGCAGGGTCGCCATTTTCTACACCCGTGTCAGCTTAAACACTCGTTGGTTGGGACCGAAAGAGGCCGATGGAGGAAGACAACACAGACTGTAAACGAGTAGGGCCACTACACAATACAAAATTAACTGATGATATTGATATTGAAATATTAAAAAGATAAAGATGACCTACTGGCACTAATTCGGTTGTTTGACCAGGAAGAAAGCAGCATTCTAGGTAGAACGTAAGCATACACCTCCTTCCGACTTGACAGTTTTAATCTCCGCAGCTTCCATACTGACACTATCCCAGTAACAATAGGTGCACGCCAGAATCTCTAGGTTGTTATGTTTATTTGGATGACGGGTACCAAGCTAACGTTCTTCAATAGCAGATTGGCTCTGTTGTAAGCGTATGCAACTCTTATGCGTTATAACCAATCTTCAACGATCCTGTGACATGCCGCAACAGTGCAGAATACGCTGGACGCCATCCTTACGCAAATCAGGCACAAAAGGGAGAGGGGCTGAGGTACTCTTTATTAGTAAAATATCCCACTGGTCACTTACAGTGATATAGCGTTATGATGTTGAATTTTAATTTCACTTTAAACGTGGCTGCACGATGACCATGCCGCGCGGGATTAGCCGAGCGGTCTTGGGCGCTGCAGTCAAGGACTGTGCGGCTGGTCCCGGCGGAGGCATGGGTGTGTGTGTTTGTCCTTAGGATAATTTAGATTAAGTAGTGTGTAAGCTTAGGGACTGATGACCTTAGCAGTTAAGTCCCATAAGATTTCACACACATTTGAACTTTGAACGATGACCATTTTCAGGTGGGATCACAAAACATAATAAAATATTTACTTTAACAAGAGAAGGAGGTATGGAGCACTTTTTGCATTCAATATTCTGTTTCGATTTTGAAAATGTTTTTATTTTGAAGACTGGTTTGATCCATCTCTCCACTCTAGTCTGCGCTACATTAAAGCCTTGGTTTGGTTCAACAATTTTTACCCGCACCCCCGGTTCCAAACTAACGACTACTCGTTCCTCAGGGTGTGTCCTATCGAACGATGACGACGTTTGGTTTATGGGGCGCTCAACTGCGCGGTCATCAGCCCCCGTACATATTCCCAATCTGTACATAATCCAATCTAGCCACTTTTATTAACGATGAGGACAACTCAAATACCCAGTTACCGAGCAGAGAAAAAGATTCCCAACCCGGCTGGGAATTGATCCAGGGACCTTGTGATACAGAGGTAGCAACGCTAGCCACTATTCGCAAGACATCCTGTTCAAGTTCGGTGGTCGATCCATCCACTCAGTCTTTTTATTACAGAGGCCAACCGGCTCTCTGACCGAACACGCTGAGCTACCGTGCCGGCATCCACTAGACCACGAACCGAGGACCCTGCTTTCTGTCAAGTTGTGACATACCTTTCTGTTCTGCCCAGTTCGATTCAGCACCGCTTCATTAGTTATCCGATCCACCAATCTGATGATGCTGATGTTTTCTGGGCATAAGGGAGGTCCATAATCGCATGTTCAGCATTCTCCAGTTCTCGCAGTTTTCGGTCATTCTTTCCGTAAATGCATACTGTAACAAGCACTTTCAATAACAAATGTCTATCTCAGGACGTGATCACTGCAAGAAGGTTGGTTACATCACAATACAATGCGCTTATCTTGACGTAAATTAACTGGTATCCACTTCTTGCTCTCATCCTCTTACCAGTCACCATTCATTCTAGTGCATCCTTTATAATGCAGTATCTTCTGGTCCAATGTGCTAGCTAATCTCTTTTCTTCCTTTTAAGTGTTTCTACTATCTAGATTTTTCATTCATTCTGCGTAACAACTCAAACCAATTACCGATTTTTTCTGAACATTTCACATCTTCGATTCATTTACAAATCCACATTTCAAAAGTCACTGAACATTTCTTCTCTCGCCAACGTAGTGTCCTTATTTTAACACCATACGCAACTATTAAACTTTTCGATGACTGTTTATTTAAGATGTGTAAACCATTTTTGTTTTAATTTATTGGTTAAATGTCATGCTAGTGGTTATTTTGAGTCCTAAGTACTTGAAGTTATCAGTTTGTTCCACTAACTCACCCTATATTTTCAATTTCGTCTTCCTTATTTGTCTCATATATATATACTGCCACACAGTTGAACGTATTTTCTTCACTCGTATTTTCCATTTAATCCTCAGCATTCTTCTGTAGTACGATATACAAAGATTCTTCTCTCTGGTATGAACTGCGTATCGTCTACATTTCACTTTCGAACAAGGCTACATTCCAGATAAATATGTACAAAAAAATTTCCTACTCCCATTCCTCCGTCTACACTACAGCATTCTTCGGTAGCATCTAATTACAAAACTTTCTTTCTCTTGTCGTCTGTAGCGTTTGATGTTTACGTTCTACAAGGCTAGCTCCAGACAAGGCTAACTCCAGACAAATACCTTTAGAATATATTTCCTAACACCTTCATTTGCATTTGCTGTTAACAAATTTCTCTTTTAAACGCGTTTCTTATTACGTGTTTGTAAAAGTTTCTTCCGTGGAACAGGAAACGACAGTTCGCAGTGCGATGAGCAGCAAGATATGCTTTCACAACCTTTTTACTGCTGACACCATTGGACGTTTCAGTTCCCTAAGGACGTTGTGGGGCTGCATCCACATTGAACATGATCGCAGCTGTTTGGAGCGCAGCGCGACCGCAGTTTTTTGCTCTCATGTACAGGTTGGAACCACTAAGGACTCTCCGAAACCATTCGATGAAATCTGAATAGGATCCAAAGCAGCAAATGGTGCTTATACTTCTTTAGTGCTCTTATTTAATAATCTGCTGTGGCGTGACCGCAGACAGATGTGACATTGACACAAGTGTGAATAAAACTGAAAAGGGTCCTTCTGAGACGCCCCCTCCCAGTTCGGCAAAACCCTCGGTGGTATCCACTCACCTTTAATGAGAATTTTAAAAATGTACCTGGGCAGACAGAATCCGTGACGAAGTCTTAAGCGCTTTCAGACTGGCAGCCCCTTCGACACTTACTGATTCAGGATGGCCTGCTAACAGGAGCTAGAGCAGCATTGTAACAGAGGAAAAGCAGCCTGGCTGCAGGCGCTTGGGATTCACGTCAAGGGTTCTGTCTAAATATGTATTTTTTAAGGTGCTTAACAAAGGCGGGTGTTTTTCGGAACTGGGGGTGTGAGATCGACCCTTTACCGTTTTATTCACCCAAGTATCAATACTTCTTCATCTACATCTACATAGATGCTCCGCAAGCTACAGTACGGTGGGTGCACTGCGAAAAATTCCCTGAATCACTACAATCATTTCCTTCCCTGTTCCACTTCCAAACACAGCGAAGAAAAAACAACTGTCTGTATGCCTCTCTATGAGCCCTAATTTCTCGCGTCTTACCTTCATGGCCCTTACACGTGATCTACGTGGTGGCAGTAGAATCGTTCGGCAGTTAGCTTCAAATGCCGGTTTTCTAAATTTCTCAGTTGTGTTCCCCAGAAAGAACGTCGCCTTCCCTCCAGGGATTCCCCTTCGAGTTCCCAAAGCATCTCCATAACCTGTACGTGTTGTTCGAACCTACCAATAACAAATCTAGCAGCCCACCTTAGAATTGCCTTGAAGTCTTCCTACAACATGGTACGAAAAGACTCGAGCAGTACTCAAGAATACGTCGCACCAGCATCCTATGTGCAGTCTCCGTAACAGGTGAACCACACCTTCGTAAATTCTCCTAGTAAGCCGAAGTCGACCATTCACCTTTCCTATCGCAGCTCTCAGATGCTCGTTCCATTTCATGTCGCTTTGCAACAGTATGCACAGATATTTAAACCTCCTTATTGTGTCAAGCAAGATATTGCTAATTCTCCATTCGAACAATACAGGTTCGTTCTTCCTACTCATCGTCATTCCATTTTTCCACATTTAGAAAAAAAATGGTTCAAATGGCTCTGAGCACTATGGGACTTAACATCTGAGGTCATCAGTCCCCTAGAACTTACAACTTCTTAACCCTACCTAACCTAAGGACATCACACACACCCATGCCCGAGGTAGGATTCGAACCTGCGACCGTAGCAGTCGCACGGTTCCGGACTGAAGTGCCTACAACATTTCGGCCACCGCAGCTGGCCCACATTTAGAGCTAGACCCCCACCCCTTTGTGATCACTCCACAGGAAGAAGCGGAATAAGAGATATGAAAAAGCGTAGGCACCCTTCGCTGCATCGAATCACGTACAAATTTCGTGGAATGGTGTTGAACTGTCTCTAGTGGTTCCAACCTGTACACTGGAGCAAAAATTGCGGTCGCGCTGCGCGCCAAAAGGGCCAGATCACGTTCAATGGGGATGCAGCCGCTCAATGTCCATAGAGGAAGGTTGAAACGTCCGAGGGCGTCAGCAGTGTCAAAGAGTTTTCCTGTTACTCATCGCATGGAGAACTGTCGTTTTCGACCACGAAATGTGTGTGATTGAACGACCCAGGGAAGGGATGGTTTCACTGAGGTCCTTTATGAGACCCCCTAAGGGTTTTTCCTGAGAGGCGGTGTATCTGGAATGTTTTCCTCGTCCACTTATAAGAAAGCCGCGCGATTTCAGCGCTGTGCATCGTGGTTCCGTCCTTCATCGCAGGGGCGTCAAAAGAAGGGCTGAAATGTTGGTAAGGGGGCAGCGACAGCCTTCGCATGGTGTGTCTCTTGTGTTTTCTGTTAGTCTACATATTTCGCTTTCCTCACAGCGTCTTTAGTGTAAGATGTAGCCTACTGTAGCAGTCAGCAGTGGGATTTTATTTTCAGTTCCTGGGAGACATATATGTCACTGCGCTTACGTTTGAAATGTACATAATGGGGAAACGTGACGTACTTAGCCTAATGCATCCTAGTTCACTGCTTGACAGTGACGACCCACTCACGCAGCTACCGCCCCTAATCTCCTGTAATGCACTGCTGCACCTGACCCGTCTGCACTGCACGTGACGGCGACTGTCACACAGAATGAACATGCAGTGTTCTGCAGTAATGTGCCTCTTCGTGAAGCAGTCAGTCATCTTCACATGCAGTGTACACAGCGCTGACAATTCACCGGTCGACAACCATTTTGCATTCGGCGTGTATGTATGCTACTGCTTTCTTTATGTTATAGAATCCGAATGTAGCCTACAATATGATATCATTTAATATTATATTTCCAACTTATCAAAAATTATGTATTTCGTTACGTTTTCAGTCGCTTTGGATACTCAAATCCTGCACGTATTCTGAAGACCAAAAGTGCTACCTAGTTACTTCCTGATATCTTTTTGCGTTACGTAGGGTCTGTTATAAAAACAGTCGCTATGTGACAGATGAGTTCCAGGTTCTTTGCTAGAATATTTTGAGCTGAAGATACAGGTTTGCATTGAAAGCTGGTCATGCACTTCAGTTTGTCTTCGTTGCAGTTGACAAGGAGGAACATGTTGCAGCATAATGCCACTACTGGAGGCTAGCAAATGTAAAGATCATGAGTAGGTGATCTCCTGTCAGTTAAAGGATGCTGGATCACACATCAGATTTACAGCTTCATCTGAAAAAAAAATTTTTGCAGTGTTAATAGGATTACTAGTCACATCAAAACACCAGTACAATGCCAAGGGATGGCCTATGAGATAAATGGATGTTACAGGAAAGGAAAATATTACGAACAAAGGATTAGTTGTGCCAAGGAAATTCACACTGCTCCGATTCATATTTAGTTAGACATAATCAAGAATTTTCCAAAAGCTCTTGATTAACAGAGTAAGGCATTCAATCACGGGAAAGAATTTTTCCCAAGATCAGTGAGGTTAAGTTAAAAGACGGTGTGTTTATCAAAGCACAAATCTTAAAATTGATGATCGATAGGACCTGCGATATTAAACACACGAATGTCGAGTTACATGTTTTAATTTCTTACATTCTCCTTAGTCATAGTCTTTTGCCAGCTGTTGGACAACGACAAAAAACATGTACGCAAAACTGTAGTGTTGTTAGCTATGAAAACAATGACCGCTTTCGCCAAGATATTTTTATCATGGGACATCGTTAGCAAGGAGGCTGGAACCCTTAGATGATCAACTACTGTTGGTAATTGTTTAGAGAGACTTATGAGAAATTCCACAAAAGAAATGTGTTTTCGCCTCTTTTCTCCAATCAACCTAACATTAAATTTTGTAATACATTAACATATCCAATAATGATTACTATTTTGATGGTGTTTGTGACTTCTTGCGCGTGGTGATCGTTTATGAAAGTTTTTGAATAACTTTCTAGTTAAGTTCATCAGATTTTGATTTCATTAGTGTTGATGACATTTATAAAACCGATTCGATTTTATTACTATTTTCTATAAGCTGATATTATTATTTTATGGAGAAACTCTGGTTATTGTTCTGAATTCAGGTATCCCAAGTGTAGGTAAATCCGCGCACATAGAAACTAGATGGAATTGATGGTCGTCAATTTTAAAGACAACAACAAGTAAAATATGAAACTTCCTGGCAGATTAAAACTGTGTGCCCGACCGAGACTCGAACTCGGGACCTTTGCCTTTCGCGGGCAAGTGCTCTACCAACTGAGCTACCGAAGCACGACTCACGCCCGGTACTCACAGCTTTGCTTCTGCCAGTACCTCGTCTCCTACCTTCCAAACTTTACAGAAGCTCTCCTGCGAACCTTGCAGAACTGGCACTCCTGAAAGAAAGGATATTGCGGAGACATGGCTTAGCCACAGCCTGGGGGATGTTTCCAGAATGAGATTTTCACTCTGCAGCGGAGTGTGCGCTGATATGAAACTTCCTGGCAGATTAAAACTGTGTGCCCGACCGAGACTCGAACTCGGGACCTTTGCCTTTCGCGGGCAAGTGCTCTACCAACTGAGCTACCGAAGCACGACTCACGCCCGGTACTCACAGCTTTGCTTCTGCCAGTACCTCGTCTCCTACCTTCCAAACTTTACAGAAGCTCTCCTGCGAACCTTGCAGAACTAGCACTCCTGAAAGAAAGGATATTGCGGAGACATGGCTTAGCCACAGCCTGGGGGATGTTTCCAGAATGAGATTTTCACTCTGCAGCGGAGTGTGCGCTGATATGAAACTTCCTGGCAGATTAAAACTGTGTGCCCGACCGAGACTCGAACTCGGGACCTTTGCCTTTCGCGGGCAAGTGCTCTACCAACTGAGCTACCGAAGCACGACTCACGCCCGGTACTCACAGCTTTGCTTCTGCCAGTACCTCGTCTCCTACCTTCCAAACTTTACAGAAGCTCTCCTGCGAACCTTGCAGAACTAGCACTCCTGAAAGAAAGGATATTGCGGAGACATGGCTTAGCCACAGCCTGGGGGATGTTTCCAGAATGAGATTTTCACTCTGCAGCGGAGTGTGCGCTGATATGAAACTTCCTGGCAGATTAAAACTGTGTGCCCGACCGAGACTCGAACTCGGGACCTTTGCCTTTCGCGGGCAAGTGCTCTACCAACTGAGCTACCGAAGCACGACTCACGCCCGGTACTCACAGCTTTGCTTCTGCCAGTACCTCGTCTCCTACCTTCCAAACTTTACAGAAGCTCTCCTGCGAACCTTGCAGAACTAGCACTCCTGAAAGAAAGGATATTGCGGAGACATGGCTTAGCCACAGCCTGGGGGATGTTTCCAGAATGAGATTTTCACTCTGCAGCGGAGTGTGCGCTGATATGAAACTTCCTGGCAGATTAAAACTGTGTGCCCGACCGAGACTCGAACTCGGGACCTTTGCCTTTCGCGGGCAAGTGCTCTACCAACTGAGCTACCGAAGCACGACTCACGCCCGGTACTCACAGCTTTGCTTCTGCCAGTACCTCGTCTCCTACCTTCCAAACTTTACAGAAGCTCTCCTGCGAACCTTGCAGAACTAGCACTCCTGAAAGAAAGGATATTGCGGAGACATGGCTTAGCCACAGCCTGGGGGATGTTTCCAGAATGAGATTTTCACTCTGCAGCGGAGTGTGCGCTGATATGAAACTTCCTGGCAGATTAAAACTGTGTGCCCGACCGAGACTCGAACTCGGGACCTTTGCCTTTCGCGGGCAAGTGCTCTACCAACTGAGCTACCGAAGCACGACTCACGCCCGGTACTCACAGCTTTGCTTCTGCCAGTACCTCGTCTCCTACCTTCCAAACTTTACAGAAGCTCTCCTGCGAACCTTGCATTCTGGAAACATCCCCCAGGCTGTGGCTAAGCCATGTCTCCGCAATATCCTTTCTTTCAGGAGTGCCAGTTCTGCAAGGTTCGCAGGAGAGCTTCTGTAAAGTTTGGAAGGTAGGAGACGAGGTACTGGCAGAAGCAAAGCTGTGAGTACCGGGCGTGAGTCGTGCTTCGGTAGCTCAGTTGGTAGAGCACTTGCCCGCGAAAGGCAAAGGTCCCGAGTTCGAGTCTCGGTCGGGCACACAGTTTTAATCTGCCAGGAAGTTTCATATCAGCGCACACTCCGCTGCAGAGTGAAAATCTCATTCTGGAAACATCCCCCAGGCTGTGGCTAAGCCATGTCTCCGCAATATCCTTTCTTTCAGGAGTGCTAGTTCTGCAAGGTTCGCAGGAGAGCTTCTGTAAAGTTTGGAAGGTAGGAGACGAGGTACTGGCAGAAGCAAAGCTGTGAGTACCGGGCGTGAGTCGTGCTTCGGTAGCTCAGTTGGTAGAGCACTTGCCCGCGAAAGGCAAAGGTCCCGAGTTCGAGTCTCGGTCGGGCACACAGTTTTAATCTGCCAGGAAGTTTCATATCAGCGCACACTCCGCTGCAGAGTGAAAATCTCATTCTGGAAACATCCCCCAGGCTGTGGCTAAGCCATGTCTCCGCAATATCCTTTCTTTCAGGAGTGCTAGTTCTGCAAGGTTCGCAGGAGAGCTTCTGTAAAGTTTGGAAGGTAGGAGACGAGGTACTGGCAGAAGCAAAGCTGTGAGTACCGGGCGTGAGTCGTGCTTCGGTAGCTCAGTTGGTAGAGCACTTGCCCGCGAAAGGCAAAGGTCCCGAGTTCGAGTCTCGGTCGGGCACACAGTTTTAATCTGCCAGGAAGTTTCATATCAGCGCACACTCCGCTGCAGAGTGAAAATCTCATTCTGGAAACATCCCCCAGGCTGTGGCTAAGCCATGTCTCCGCAATATCCTTTCTTTCAGGAGTGCTAGTTCTGCAAGGTTCGCAGGAGAGCTTCTGTAAAGTTTGGAAGGTAGGAGACGAGGTACTGGCAGAAGCAAAGCTGTGAGTACCGGGCGTGAGTCGTGCTTCGGTAGCTCAGTTGGTAGAGCACTTGCCCGCGAAAGGCAAAGGTCCCGAGTTCGAGTCTCGGTCGGGCACACAGTTTTAATCTGCCAGGAAGTTTCATATCAGCGCACACTCCGCTGCAGAGTGAAAATCTCATTCTGGAAGTAAAATATGCATAACAGTCCCAAAAAAAGCAAATTATGAGAATAACGTGAAACAAGTAAGTTTAATAAGTTATTACATTTCATTGGGTCACATTGCGCAATATACCGTAATGATATGGATCGAGACCGTTTATACAATATTAACTTATCTGGTATTTAAATATGAATGCATTCTATCATTTTATAGATGAGTTCACACACCAGAAAAAATATTTAGTGTAGTAACATGGTATAGAAAATAATAGTTGTGCACTGAATAAGCTACCAGTTTCTAAATAAAAAGAAATCAGTGGTTTAGAAGGAGTTACACAGAAGGAATTTTTTCAGAGTACGTTATTGCAGTACCTGTATTCGACAGACTGTAAAAGTTGATACAATGTTCCTTCGAGGATGCTTACATGTCGAAGGAACAGACACTGATGATGCTCTAATCCATACCAAATCATTCGCAAACTGCTACACATTTAAATGGAAACAAATGAAAATTTGTGACATACCAGGACTCCAAGATTTCCTGCGTTGTGGGAGCTGTTGCCATAACGGCTTCCGCAATCCGATCACGTTTCACGGATGAACCAAAACCTCCATATGTACCAGTGTGTGCTTCACAGCGTGCTCACACAATTATGTGATTCCCGCACAGTAAGAGACTTATTTAGTTTTTTCGAGAGGTGCTTCGGCTTGAAATACATTAGTGCAGTGTCTGTATTTGATAATATTTGTAAAGTTCGATGCAGTGTTCCTTCGGAAATGCTTGCATGTATATTTTGCTGGTATCCATCTGTCTATGGTGAACACTGATGTACGCTTAACTGATTAATGATGAAGTATGTTACAGATTTATATGAGCAATTAGAAGTGGTCTTAAATTCCATAGCTCGGATGGACACATCAATGACGTAACTTCGGAACATGCAGAACTTGGACTGCAGACGATCCATTTGTCAGAACTCCATTCTGAGGTATTGAAAGTTGATTATCCTTACAGCTGAAGAGTGGGCTCAGTTCCACAAGTCCTGTTCTCAACAGGGTACGACAGATCAGCGTCGAGATAACCAAACATGTCCTACTTACATTTTATGAAGAAGGCATCTGTTCTTTCGGACATGTGCGAAAGAACAGATGCCATCTTCATATCTTTTAAGGCTAATGACCTTCTTCAGTGCGGATGCACACGATTTGCCTGAAATCTTACGGGACTCGGTGGATTGTCTGCCGAGAGTAATGGGTATAATGGCAGGGGCACTACGAATGTAGTGTGTGGACTATAAGTTGAGAATCTGGGTCTCACGGCGAGCGTGCCGGCGATAAATCCCTGCAGTCACACTATCATCTGTGCCCTCTGTGGCCCAGATGGATAGAGCGTCTGCCACGTAAGCAGGAGATCCCGGGTTCGAGTCCCGGTCGGGGCACACATTTTCAACTGTCCCCGTTGATCTATATCAACTCCCGTCAGCAGCTAATGGTATTGAGTTAATTATAATTTTATTTTACTTAAATTTTGGTGGCTGCCATGCCACTATAATTTATTATGCCCAGCCAAAGACGTGTTCGTGATGAGGCCAATACACCTCAATTCCAGCTGTGTGCAAACAGAATCACACCGTTGCCATCTAGGGACGAGAGCGTCACGACTGACCTGTTGACACTCCCACTGACGTTTTCTGCCGTTCTCCAAAACGACCTTTGACCACGATCTGCGGTGACTCCTACTTCTGGACCATCGCCAACTGTCGTAATACTCCAGGGTGTTGCAGACGGAACAATGCCTACACGTTCGCTCTTTCCTACTCCGCCTGTCTTGTGTGGTGGTGAGCAATCTCCCATGGAGGAGATGGACTTCCAATCTATGTTAGTGCCTAACAATGCTTGCAACAAGCTGGATTGTAAGGATCATTTGGCATCTTAATGTACTGAAGATCGGGTGTGCAAGCAATAGTGACCAAAGAGACATCAAAAACGTTGAATAAAGTTGTTTGATACCCGCAGAACACACCCACAGGAAAATGAGGATCCCACTTACCAATATCATCTTTCGAGGGACGATTCTGTGGTGGAACCACATGCCCATCGCCCACTGGAAGCAAAACGATCATGGGACACACCCGGTGCTGCGCCAGTGAACACTGAATAGCAGCTGAGCCAGGGCCACTCTTTCACTTCAGAAACAACGACGCCTTCAGACTCGAAAGGGGTTCTGTTGGACGCACTGTGTGGTGTGATGCTGTATAAGATGAAACACCCGTCGTTGTGACAGCAGTGAATACTACTGCTCCAACCCACTACTTCTAATCGACTGAGGTATTCGATGCGCTGCCTGTTGGGGTGACACTTCTGTACACTGCTGCATTTCCTGCCTCAGTGAGCGTTCCAGTAAACACAAATCCGATACGTGGTTACAGGATTACCCAATCAATGTCAACACCACTGGCACAACTGTCAAACTCCAATTGCTCCGTAAAATGTTGAGGGCGTCAGACCTCGATGTTGCCCCCTTGCAAGAGACGTTTGCAGCTGTCTATACCTATGGCGCTTATCTAACACCATTTGCTGAATTTCTTAGTGGGACAGTTGAACTTCTAAAAGGAGACATTGAGGTTGACTAAGTGAGTTATCTAACTTCGGCTAGGGGTCTTCATGTGACCTTCCATGGTGTGCGAATCATCAATGATTACACTGCCTCAGGCACAGCCAAATGACGGGCACAGTCGCGATTCTATTCGGAAGAGGTCGCCCCTTTGTGGGCCGTTACGACCATATTATCTTTGGTTGCGATTTCAATTGTGTGTTATCCTGGAAGCACAATCATCCCCATTTCACCACATGAGAGAAACTCAACCTGCTCACTAACTGAATCTTGATGGTACTTGGGACCATGTGCATCGTGATATATATATCACAGCCATTCAGGGAATTGTCTTGATGGTGTCTATGTCTTCCATGGATTCGCAGCTGCGACTCTTGATTCCGAGTTATGGCCAACAGGATTCTCCGACCATATCACCTAGTTTTTCTCTGCTTCCCTCCAGCAGCAAAAACTGTGGATCGATCGGACGAGGAACATGGAAGCTGCATGTCTCATACCTCCAGGATCTGGAATGCAGGAATCCCACAGAGATGAATTGGAACAACTGCATCAGGCGCCTTCCAGCATATATTTCGACCCTCCAGTGGTGGCTCGATTGACGATGAATTATGATTGCGACAAAATGCGGTGGCTTCAACATACAATGGAATATTATTTCACAATTCTCTGAGTACTTTCAAGCCCTCTATTCAAGAGCAGGTTGTAATTCAAAGTTTATTTAGTTATTCACTTTTATTTTCATTGTTGTCGTAGTCGAAGCTCTACTTTCACATATGTAAACTATGACGAACGGTATCTATATTTCTGAGAGTTCTTCCAATAATAATAGCTCATTCTGTTGCCTGAAAATCTATTTACAGTGTTTTGGCTTCTCGAGATCGTAGAAACAGTCTTTCGGCTCGCATTCCACACTCTTAAAACTTGGTTTGGTGTCCGTCGTTACAAATCGTGTCATACTCAAAGTTCATTCAGTTCTTCCCTTTTGTTTTCATTTCTATTACAGTCAAAGGTCTAGTTCCACACATGTAAGTTGTGATGTATAGAATCGATATTCTTAAGAGTTCTTCCAGTTCACAAAAATCTGTTCACAATGTGTTGGCTTCTCGAGGTCCACGAAATAGTGTTTCTGCTCTAATTTTACAATCATACAATATTCTTTCATTCGAAAAAAGTGGTCTTGTAATCCACCAGCAAACCCACCGTCTTTGAATGCCCAGACCTTGTGGGCCGAGAAGCTTCCTCTGGAACAGGGTGGACGACTGCATCCGGCTCAGAGACATCGTCAGCCACAAATAACGCCCGAAAGCTGTTAATCAAACAAACTTGGGAGGCCCTACGATCAGCCCCTCGGAAAGTTTTTCGCTACCTGCCAGACTTTGGAATGATCTCCCACTCGACCACAGGTGAAGGGTTAACCTCAGTATGGGCAGTACCCGCGGAAGTCACAGCAAAGGACCAATCGGAGGACAAGTGGGATGTGCTCGACATCCCTCGCGTACCCGCATTCGATCCATCACAGTGACGCCCCTTGGCAGCAGTCTCAAGCTGTGTGACGGAAGCCAAAGCAACCTGGAGCTGTGAGCGAAGGGTCGCCAACTCAGCTCGCATCTGTACACAACAATCACAGTTCCTATCCACTACTGCAGTCGCTCCTGTTTGAAGCATGTAAAAGTATGCAACAAACGAACAGTGTACTCGCCTTATTCGTAGCAGGAACTAGCGGTGCTGCTCTTGCTGACGGTCTAACAGTACGAATCAAAAAATACATTAGAGGAGTAGGCGAAGAAATTACTGTGAATAATTAGTAGTATTTCTACAACAAAAGGATGTCCATTAGTAGTTAATTAACTATGGGATAAACTGAAGACGCAGGATGTAATACACTGAAGCGCCAAAGAAACTGATATAGGCATGTGTATTGAAATACAGTGGTATATAAACAGGCAGAATGCGCGCTATGTTTGGCAACTCCTATGTATGACATCAAGTGTCCGGCGCATTTGTTGGATCAGTCACTGCTGCTACAAAGGCATGTTATCAAGATTTAAGTAAGTATGAACGTGGTGCTATAGTCGGCGCACGAGTGATGGAACACAGCACCTCCGAGGTAGCGATGAAGTAGGGATTTTCCCATACGACCGTTTCACGAGTGTACCGTGAATATCCCGGAATCCGGTAAAACATCAAATGTCCGACATCGCTGCGGCCGGAAAAAGATCCGGCGAGAACGGGACCAATGACGCCTGAAGAGAATCATTCAACGTGACAGAAGTGCACCCCTTCCTCAAATTGCGGCAGATTTCAGTGTTGGGCCATCAACAAGTGTCATCTTTTGAACCATTCAACGAAAAGTCATCGATTTGGGCTTTCGGAGCCGAAGGCCCACTCGTGTACCCTTGATGACGGCACGACACAAAGCTTTACGCGTCGCCTTGGCCCAACAACAACGACATTGGACTATTAATGACTGGAAATATGTCGCCTCGTGGGACGAGTCTCGTTTCAAATTGTGTTGACCAGATGGAGGTGTACGGGTACGGAGACAACCTCATGAATCCATGGACCGTGCATGTCAGCTGGGGACTGTTCAAGCTGGTGGAGGCTCTGTAATGATGTGGGACGCGTGCAGTTGGAATGAGATGGGACCTATGATACGTCTAGATATGGCACTTGACAGGTGACAGATACATAAGCATCCTGTCTGATCACTTGCATCCATTCATATCCATTGTGCATCCCGACGGACTTGGCAGTTCGAGTTGGACAATGCGATGCCCCACTCGTCCAGAATTGCTACAGAGTGGCTCCAGAAACATTCTTCTGAGTTTAAACACTTCCGCTAGCCGCCAAACTCCGCAGACATGAACATTACTGAACATATCTGGGATGCCTTGGAATGTGCTGTTCAGAAGAGATCTCCACCCCCTCGTACTCTTACGGATTCATGGACAGCCCTTCAGGATTCATGGTGTGAATTCCCTCCAGCGCTACTTCAGTCATTAGTCGAGTCCACGCCACGTCGTGTTGCGGCATTTCTGCGTGCTCGGTGCGTCCTACACAATATTACACAGGTGAACTATAGTATTCTGACAAGTACGCTGAAAAAACACTGATATCTTTATTAAAAAAACTGTATTTTTTGTCGTAGAGTCCCTCAGTGATTATACACCTTATCCTGTGAGATTCTAATATCTATATCGGACTGAAAAATGTTACGCACATTATTTCTTTCTCATGCGAAGAGAAGTTTATTGCAACCAAACTGATTTTCCAGTTGCATAATGGGGATTCATTAGTATGGATAATGTTGATCCATTTATAATCACAAAGTATGAATGTTCAGCATTGTGGTTGCTGTTGGATACGCTGGACGGTTGGTCAAGAAAAAACGCGCTTTTTGATACGACAGTTTATGGGTTGTTTTAATTAACAATCAAATAAGTGGTCTGTCAGGTTTACATTTTGCGAATGTACAAAGCAGTGGTCATATCGGGGACAAAGAATCTTCGCCTTGTAACTTCCAGAGATGGGTTTAGATTGGTTTCCGAAACGAAGCCCTAATCCGGGCCCTTAAGTTTCACTACCGTTGTAGTTATCGGATGACGTGTTTGGGGAGAGACTTATGACCAGCCCTAAAAGCTTGCAAATTTGCCTTGAAAGGCAACGTCTGGGTGCGTACTGTAGCGTAACTTTCCTGTGTATGTAAACGTGAATGAGTGATCTGTGTGTATCGTATTTGTAACATATTCTATGAAACTGTCTTTTCAACACATACTGGTTAATTATTGTTATCACAGATCTCATTAATATTTTTAAACTGTAAAAATGTTAACATTAAACTATTATACTCAACACTTCGGTGTGCTAAATAACTGATTATAATTATATCGTTTCTTTGAAGTTACTTTAACGGACGGATACGTTATTGCACACAGTAGCGTGGCCTTTAATGCATCGATTCTACATTCTCATGGTAGTTTTGGGACACTGACCAAATCGAGCAGCAATATCGCGGAACGATAAACCATTGTGCCACGTGTTGGTAAGTGTTGCTCTTTCTTCTACAAGGCATAACACGGTTTTCTGACAAACACTGATGAGATGTCTAACTAAAAAGGACTCTGTGCAATTTTTCTTATACACCGTTATTCCTATCTACTTTGTACAGTTACACTGAAACGATAATCAATTATATGTCCTAGGATGTCATACATTTGACGTCTGTCTGATGTTTGTTGCATGCTACTTCATGGTGTTGGTATTTTAATGGCCAGAAACTACACCAATCAGTCATTTTTGCACTAATGTAATAACAGCCATATTTCTTGTGGTATGACATCTTTGCGTCAAGTGAAGAAACAGTGAAGTACCTCATTTATAGTGATGATCACTAAGAACAGTTACCACTATGCACCGTCCGTTTATTCTCCTTTACTTGTAATTAACCGTCGTAAGGTGTTCGGGTCTACCTTGACCCACAAGGATTTTTGAAGGTTTATAATTTTGAAAATATTTCATTCTAATAAATACCCTTCATTGACTTTGCTTGCCCCGTAGTGAAGTACATTCTGACAGAAAAAAAATATTTTGGAGCTTCAGTTTGGCATTCACAGACATAGAACTTCTCAAGCTGTTTGTCCCTTTTTAGGCCCTATGTATTTAAACCTTTATAATTACAGCAAATTCTGACAATAGTCGATTTGTCCATATTTTGGATGGGTGTAGTAAGGCTGGTTTAAGGAAGTAAAGTCATAGTTGTTTTGAAGAATGGAACGCCTGTTTCTGTGAAAAGGGGGAGTGCGAGCCATTGTTTTTTCCCGTACACAAATCAGTTTGTTTCTCAACATATGGCCTGTTTGCAACATGATGAAATAGCAGACATACTGATAGCGTGTCTGATAGTGATGAAGTATTTTCGGAGGAAAAAAATCGTATTTAGGAATGCAACTCTTCATCTTCATTAGAAGATGCAGATGATACATCAGAACATGAAATGGTAAGCAGAGCAGAGGATAAATCAGCTGAAATGATCACAGAACCGCTACCTCCGCTGGTACGGCATGCAGGAGCGGCAAGGTATGCCACCTCTCGCATTACAAATCGGCTCTGAACTCCTAAATTGTTCCTTTCTCCATCAATTTAAAGCTTACACTTACCCGTTCTAATGCTGAAGGAACACGTTTGTATGGAGATAAGTGGAAAAAATTAGATGTTCTTGACCTGGATACTTACTTAGTTCTGTTGTTATTAGGAGCAGTTTATAAGTCACATAATGAGTCTACTGAAAGTTTATGAATTGAGTAGGAAAGTCACTCAGTTTTCAGAGCTGCAGTATCACTAGAAACGTTCAAAGTGACATCAAAGGTTATTCAGTTTGATGACGGTGAAACAAGACTACAAAGACATGAAAAAGATGGGTTTGTAACTATAACAGATTTGGGGGGAGAACTGGGTATAGATATTACCTAAAGTGTACAATCGCAATATGCTTGTTACATTAGACAAACAACTTGTTGCATTCAGTGTAAACTGCCCTTTCCGCCTGTGTACGCCTAGTAAACAGACAAACAATGGCATCAAGTTTTGGGTACTTTGTGATAGTAAAACAGGTGATGTATGGAATATTTTAGTCATATATCGGGAAATAACAGGTTGTGGCCCCGAAAAGAGTCTAGATCTAAACGTTGTAACTGACTTGTCTTACGGATTGAAAGGGTATAACATTACGTGCGACCAATTTTCGAACTCCTTTGAGTTAGGAATAATGCAGATGAAGAGAAATATCACAATTATTGGAACTATGCGGTAAAACAAGCCTTTCATCTTACCAAAACTATTCCAGACCTGGGAGATTTCTTATACACATCAACATTTGCTTTCACGAAGAACACAACGCTTGTATCATACATCCCAATTTCAGCGTTTCAATGCCACATCTTCAGGCCTTAGTCGGTGCTGAAGGGATTATCACGATCCATATACACGCTACATCAGAGGCCAACACTACTGGTTTACGCAGACCGTAACGACGATCTCAGCACTCCAACCATCAACTGCCAATTGAGTTGCCAGTTGATGGTTGGAGTGCTGACATCACGGTTATAGTCTGCGTAAACCAGTTATGCTGGCCACTGATGCAACGTGTGTATGGATAGTGTCAACACCTCCAGCTTAAGGCCTGAAGACTACGGATTGAAACGCCAAAATTGGTAGCTACATAAATATCATAAGGACGCTGTAGGCGTTTATTTTCTTACGATAGTGAACGGTCGTAGTCCCCAAGACCTCCAGTCAAAAGGATGGGCATGCAAAAACTCAAATTGTTTTACACTGCAAACGCTACGAAAGGCGCCATGGAAACACTACACAAGATAGTGGTGAATAATACAGTAAAGAGGAAGTCAAACAGATAACCTATTGTTGTGTTCTCAAATATCATAAACATATCTTCGTATGACTCCTATTTGCTGTACAAGGCAACTTACCCTTAATGGAAAGCAAACACTCTGCAGTGAAGAACACTATTCGTAGAAACTCTTGGAGAGCGAGTAATTGATGGAGATACGAAGAAAAAAAGTGGTTCAAATGGCTCTGAGCACTATGGGACTTAACATCTACGGTCATCAGTCCCCTAGAACGTAGAACTACTTAAACCTAACTAACCTAAGGACAGCACACAACACCCAGCCATCACGAGGCAGAGAAAATCCCTGACCCCGCCGGAAATCGAACCCGGGCGTGGGAAACGAGAAAGCTACCGCACGACCACGAGATGCGGGCGGATGCGAAGAGACGAAGACATTTTCCAGGAGGAAACGCTGCAAGAGAAGCTGTAAAGAGAACAACAGCGTTTGAATCTGCATTCTTTACATCGGAAGAAAATGATCCAAGGAGTAAGAAGAAGGTAGATGTCATCTATGTACGAGAGTGAGTCAAATGAAAACCTTAAATACTTTTTTAAATATTATTTATTGTGCAGAAGTGGTACAAACCTGTATTACTTTTCAACATAATCTCCCCCACGCTCAATGCAAGTCCTCCAGCGCTTACAAAGTGCATAAATTCCTTTAGAAAAAAATTCTTTTGGTAGTCCGCGCAACCACTCCTGCACCGCGTCGCGTAGTTCTTCATCAGAACGGAACTTCTTTCCTCCCATTGCGTCATTCAGTGTCACTCGGCGATTTTCCTTCACTATGGCTTCAACTGCTGCAATGTTCTGTGGAGTCACAACTCGTTGTGCCTGACCTGGACGAGGAGCATCTTCCACTGAAGTCACGCCACTTGCGAACTTCCTACTCCATTCGTAGACTTGCTGCTGTGATAAACATGCATCACCGTACTGAACTTTCATTTGTCAATGAATTTCAATAGGTTTCACACCTTCACTACGCAAAAACCGAACAACAGAACGCTATTCTTCCCTGGTGCTAGTCTCAAGTGGGGCGGCCATCTTTATACTGATACTGCGACGGTATGTGTGTATCTGCACTATGCTGCCACCTACAGGCCATTCTGCGCGCTGTTTGTAGCACGCTTACCAATTTACAGGGCAACGGCGCGAAATTTCGATTTGTTATTACAAATTTAAGGTTTTCATTTGACCCGCCCTTGTATGTGTGTGAATTCCTAAAGGACCAAACCGCTGAGGTCATCAGTCCCTAGACTTACACACTACTTAAACTAAACTATGCTAAGAACAACACACACACACACACACAGGCCCGAGGGAGGACTCGAACCTCCAGCAGAAGGGGCCGCGCCATCCGTGATATGGCGCCTCAGAGCGCGCGACCACTCCGAGCGGCTGTCATCTATGTGGAAAAACTGATAAAAGTTCAGTGAAATGTGTTAAGTACAAAAAATTCAATTGCAAGAAACATCTTCCATGCACATTTAAAAACTACACTCCTGGAAATTGAAATAAGAACACCGTGAATTCATTGTCCCAGGAAGGGGAAACTTTATTGACACATTCCTGGGGTCAGATACATCACATGATCACGCTGACAGAACCACAGGCACATAGACACAGGCAACAGAGCATGCACAATGTCGGCACTAGTACACTGTATATCCACCTTTCGCAGCAATGCAGGCTGCTATTCTCCCATGGAGACGATCGTAGAGATGCTGGATGTAGTCCTGTGGAACGGCTTGCCATGCCATTTCCACCTGGCGCCTCAGTTGGACCAGCGTTCGTGCTGGACGTGCAGACCGCGTGAGACGCCGCTTCATCCAGTCCCAAACATGCTCAATGGGGGACAGATCCGGAGATCTTGCTGGCCAGGGTAGTTGACTTACACTTTCTAGAGCACGTTGGGTGCCACGGGATGCATGCGGACGTGCATTGTCCTGTTGGAACAGCAAGTTCCCTTGCCGGTCTAGGAATGGTAGAACGATAGGTTCGATGACGGTTTGGATGTACCGTGCACTATTCAGTGTCCCCTCGACGATCACCCGTGGTGTACGGCCAGTGTAGGAGATCGCTCCCCACACCATGACGCCGGGTGTTGGCCCTGTGTGCCTCGGTCGTATGCAGTCCTGATTGTGGCGCTCACCTGCACGGCGCCAAACACGCATACGACCATCATTGGCACCAAGGCAGAAGCGACTCTCATCGCTGAAGACGACACGTCTCCATTCGTCCCTCCATTCACGCCTGTCGCGACACCACTGGAGGCGGGCTGCACGATGTTGGGGCGTGAGCGGAAGACGGCCTAACGGTGTTCGGGGCCGTAGCCCAGCTTCATGGAGACGGTTGCGAATGGTCGTCGCCGATACCCCAGGAGCAACAGTGTCCCTAATTTGCTGGGAAGTGACGGTGCGGTCCCCTACGGCACTGCGTAGGATCCTACGGTCTTGGCGTGCATCCGTGCGTCGCTGCGGTCCGGTCCCAGGTCGACGGGCACGTGCACCTTCCGCCGACCACTGGCGACAACATCGATGTACTGTGGAGACCTCACGCCCGACGTGTTGAGCAATTCGGCGGTACGTCCACCCGGCCTCCCGCATGCCCAGTATATGCCCTTGCTCAAAGTCCGTCAGCTGCACATACGGTTCACGTCCACGCTGTCGCGGCATGTTACCTGTGTTAAAGACTGCGATGGAGCTCCGTATGCCGCGGCAAACTGGCTGACACTGATGGCGGCGGTGCACAAATGCTGCGCAGCTAGCGCCATTCGACGGCCAACACCGCGGTTCCTGGTGTGTCCGCTGTGCCGTGCGTGTGATCATTGCTTGCACAGCCCTCTCGCAGTGTCCGGAGCAAGTATGGTGGGTCTGACACACCGGTGTCAATGTGTTCTTTTTTCCATTTCCAGGAGTGTATTAGTAAAACTTAGGCATAGTGTAATAAAATCAACGCTCACTTAATTATAATATTCCATTATTTTATCGTTGTACTATTCTATTATGCAGTTTGAATGATTAATACATTAAAATATCTAAATTATAAATTTATTTATGATTTCAATACACAAATGTGTCAAAGCATTCCTACAAGAAACTGAAACAAAGCCGGGTCTTTTCTGTTCCGAATATCGTAAATGTATGTGCGAAATGAACACCGTAGTAGGGTCAAAGATTACTCTGGCATAATTACGGTTTCTAGCTTTAGCGGTGCTATCTAAATCTCTCTACCTTTAGCAGAAGAAGAAGCAGAAATTTTCATTTGGATGCTGCTGTCAAAAGGCTAATACTGCGAATGTATTTCTCCACCAGATGATGATGGCATGAGCTACTCAAACGCGTAGTGGTATAAAAAATAGGTGACGAGCAGAAAACTGTTTTTCTTTTTTTAGAAGTCAAGCTAAAAATAGTACTGTAACTTTACAGATCAGTCACTAAACATACTGTCTACGAAAAAAAAGTAAGGGTCGGTTAGATATGCAGTGTTAATCTGCAAGGGAATCTCAAAGTAACGCACGGTCCGCTCCAGAGTGAAAGAATTATAACTGTTATCTGCCTCCATTGATGAACCGTCACAAATTTTTTCCCAACGTCTTGACTCTTGTCTGGACTTGCGTGATGGTTGATGCGACTTTCATCGACAGCCAAAGAAATCCATACCGCTATCGCTGATTGTGCCTTAACATTGCTAGAATCTGACAAGAAACCCCATGAGTGCGAGGTCGCAAAAGGTTCAAAAATGGCTCTAAGTACTATGGGGCTTAACATTGTGGTCATCAGTCCCCTACACTTAGAACTACTTAAATCTAACTACTACAGTCTGGAACCGCGCGACCGCTACGGTCGCAGGTTCGAATCCTGCCTCGGGCGTGGATGTGTGTGATGTCCTTAGGTTAGTTAGGTTTAAGTAGTTCTAAGTTCTAGGGGACTGATGACCTCAGAACTTAAGTCCCATAGTGCTCAGAGCCCTTTGAACCATTTGAAACCTAACTAACCTAAGGACATCACACACATCCATGCCCGAGGCAGGATTCGAACCTGCGACCGTGGCAGCAGCGCGGTTCTGGACTGAAACGCCTAGAACCGCTCGGCCACAGCGGCCGGCTCGATTGCTAAAGGCCAATAACGTTTACGGCATTCGACGACCAACATATTGTCTACCATGCAATGCATAATATTGGTTGGTAATGGGAATAGCGGATCAGACTAGAGGTATCCAATGGTGAGCACAGCATAAGGCCACGGAGCGTAGCCGAACTACTTAGCTGACGAGTAACTCACAACAGTGCTACATTGCTGGTGGTGTTGATATAAAAGCATAGCAGCGGCAGCGATAAACGAATCAAACATTGCCGAAGCTGGCATTTCGTGAGAAAAGTACCCAAGGAATTTCTCAGAAAGAGAAAGAAGTGGCAGATGAAACAGCGTTTCTGCCAGATAAGTCAGTGGAATGTGTGGTGTCGTATACGCTTGACTGTACGAACAATAAAGGAGAGGAGTGCAATGATGACTATAAATGCTTAACAAGTGAAAGTGATACTGAAACCCACGTCGACCCATGTAGATCACCATCCTTGTAGGACAGGGAGGTACAGATCCCGTCTCCAGTGAAACGTTGTTGTTGTTGTTGTGGTCTTCAGTCCTGATACTGGTTTGATGCAGCTCTCCATGCTACTCTATCCTGTGCAAGCTTCTTCATCTCCCAGTACCTACTGCAACCTACATCCTTCTGAATCTGCTTAGTGTATTCATCTCTTGGTCTCCCTCTACGATTTTTACCCTCCACACTGCCCTCCAATGCTAAATTTGTGATCCCTTGATGCCTCAAAACATGTCCTATCAACCGATCCCTTCTTCTAGTCAAGTTGCGCCACAAACTTCTCTTCTCCCCAATCCTATTCAATACCTCCTCATTAGTTACGTGGTCTATCCACCTTATCTTCAGCATTCTTCTGTAGCACCACATTTCGAAAGCTTCTATTCTCTTCTTGTCTAAACTGGTTATCTTCCATGTTTCACTTCCATACATGGCTACACTCCATACAAACACTTTCAGAAACGACTTCCTGACACTTAAATCTATACTCGATGTTAACAAATTTCTCTTCTTCAGAAACGATTTCCTTGCCATTGCCAGTCTACATTTTATATCCTCTCTACTTCGACCATCATCAGTTATTTTACTCCCTAAATAGCAAAACTCCTTTTCTACTTTAAGTGTCTCATTTCCTAATCTAATCCCCTCAGCATCACCCGATTTAATTTGACTACATTCCATTATCCTCGTGAAACGTAGCAAACGACAATCGTTGTCCAAGGAGCGGGTACTAAACATACTTACGTACGTGGAAGATCAACCGTAGCACAGTAAAAAAAAATTACTAACAGATTTCGAATAATTCGGCAGCAGTATGACTGTGTAGAGCATAAGAAAAGCTACGTATAGGGCCCATTCAACGAAAGGACAAGGCGCAGCGCACTTGTTACAAAAAATGCTATTTGCACGTTTCAAGGATATTCGATATAACTTACAGGATGTTATGCACATTAAATTGAGTGACATAGATTACAGTGATTTAAAGGGAAGCAGTGTATGGCTGTATAATTTCAAACAGAGCTAAAGAATTGAAACACGTAAGATAACGAAATTTCAAATAAAGTGTCAACTTGACGATGCATAGCAAACTGCGGAATCGGCCCGAAAATTTGTAGATGTGATAAACTTACCCGATCGTTCAGTAAGGAAATTGTTTTCTACTGCAATCAATCGGAATTTGGAGAGGAAATTCATGTGAAAGGAACACTGGAAATTAGAGGTACCAAGAGAGTTGTATACAAATCAGCTAACACCAATGTCTTAGCGCATTCGTATAATACAATTAAGCCGACCGTTAAGGAGGGTGGTAAATTGACTGGAAAGTCATTTATTGTGCTGTGAGAAGAAGGAAGGTGCTCTGCCCTCTACGATTCTTGCAAGGGTAGTAGGCAATATTTACATCACAGCAGGCAAGAGTGTGAAAATGGGCTTAAGACAATTACAAGAGCGGCATGAGCACTGCTTTTGGCCAATAGCTGGTCAAAATACTCCTGTTCTGCGTATAGAAATTGTTGTGACTTGGCAAGACAGCCAAGCCACTATGAGATAGCCGAAAGTAACGCGTTTAAGCTCACGCAGGCTGGCTTGAGGTCTGGAACAGTTAAAGGAGTTGAGTCTAGTAAAAAAAGTACGTAGCTTCTGGAATACTTAACTTTAATCCATAATTGGTGAACATCGGTCTGACGGTACATGCATCACAAGATAAATAGCAAATGATAATGGCGCCTTGCTAGGTCGTAGCAAATGACGTAGCTGAAGGCTATGCTAACTATCGTCTCGGCAAATGAGAACGTAATTTGTCAGTGAACCATCGCTAGCAAAGTCGGCTGTACAACTGGAGCGAGTGCTAGGAAGTCTCTCTAGACCTGCCGTGTGGCGGCGCTCGGTCTGCAATCACTGATAGTGGCGACACGCAGGTCCGACGTATACTAACGGACCACGGCCGATTTAAAGGCTAGCACCTAGCAAGTGTGGTGTCTGGCGGTGACACCACAGAGATCATAATCCTTTACCAAACTATCCCTCCTGGAAAGTGTGTGACATCGCAATTCATACCACATGGAACCACTGAGCAAATTCAGCCTCTGGATGTTTTTTCCGCGACTGTATACTATCGCGCTATCTGAAGCTACGCCATTAAGGCGTCAGTCAGTTTCAAGATAAACTCCACGACAGACTGTTTCGCATTCGGTTCTATGCCATCACATTCCATCAGTTCTCGTCACCCCGTTAAACCAATATGATGCTATATTCATTCTTTAAGAATTGGCACCTAGCTGAACGTTCTGCGCGGTTTGTAACTCGCAAAGAGTTCGCCTTCGATCCTGATGGAGCGAAGCACTGTGATCACTGTGGGGCGCCATTTGTCATTCAGTGTTCGCGTTGCAAGTTAATGGTTTGTTTTGAACATTTCTTGAATGCCTACGATGTCCATGTCGTGAAGTGTAATACAGACATCTCATAGAAGGCTGAGCTCTGCACCTCCCGGACACTCATTTTCTGTTGCCCTCCTGATGCACGTGGTGGGTCGTTAGCAGTTGATCTTTGTCAAGTCATAATTGTTAACACTACGTTTCTAGCATTTGTAAACTTAGAGAAAGCTTTTGACAATGTTGACTGTAATGCTCTCTTTCAAATTCTAAAGGTGGCAAGGGTAAAATAGAGGGAGCGAAAGGCTATTTACAATTTGTACAGAAACCAGATGGCAGTTATAAGAGTCGAGGGACATGAAAGGGAAGCAGTGGTTGGGAAGGGAGTAAGACGGGGTTGTAGCCTCTCCCCGATGTTTTTCAATCAGTATATTGAGGAAGCAGTAGAGGAAACAAAAGAAAAATTCCGAGTAGGTATTAAAATCCATGGAGAAGAAATAAAAACTTTGAGGTTCGCCGATGACATTGTAATTCTGTCAGAGACAGCAAAGGACTTGGAAGAGCAGTTGAATGGAATGGACGGTGTCTTGAATGGAGGATATAAGATGAACATCAACAAAAGCAAAACGAGGATAATGGAATGTAGTCGAATTAAGTCGGGTGATGCTGAGGGAATTAGATTAGGAAATGAGACACTTAAAGTAGTAAAGGAGTTTTGCTATTTGGGGAGCAAAATAACTGATGATGGCCGAAGTAGAGAGGATATAAAATGTAGACTGGCAATGGCAAGGAAAGCGTTTCTGAAGAAGAGAAATTTGTTAACATCGAGTATAGATTTAAGTGTCAGGAAGTCATTTCTGAAAGTATTTGTATGGAGTGTAGCCATGTATGGAAGTAAAACGTGGACGACAAATAGTTTGGACAAGAAGAGAATAGAAGCTTTAGAAATGTGGTGCTGCAGAAGAATGTTGAAGATTAGATGGGTAGATCACATAACTAATGAGGAAGTATTGAGTAGGATTGGGGAGGAGAGACGTTTGTGGCACAACTTGACCAGAAAAAGGGATTGGTTGGTAGGACATGTTTTGAGGCATCAAGGGATCACCAATTTAGTATTGGAGGGCAGCGTGGAGGGTAAAAATCGTAGAGGGAGACCAAGAGACGAATACACTAAGCAGATTCAGAAGGATGTAGGTTGCAGTAGGTACTGGGAGATGAAGAGGCTTCCACAGTATAGAGTAGCATGGACAGCTGCATCAAACCAGTCTCAGGACTGAAGACCACAACAACAACAACAATTGTTAACACAACACTTTCAAATGAGTCTTTCTAAAGATTGAACCTGCGACTTCGCACGCAAGGGGTTCCTTGTGATCAAAATATTCTTAAGTGCCCCTTTTTTATCATGAAATTGGCAATCCCGTCACCAAGCACTTAGAAGCCTCTACCATGTCTCGATTTTCGAGAATGAAGAAGCGCGACACCTCACACTTCCACAATTGCTACAGAGTGGCTCCAGGAACACTCTTCTAAGTTTAAAAACTTCTGCTGGCCACCATCTCTCCATCTCTCCAGACATGAATGTTATTGAGCATATCTGGGATGCCTTGCAACGTGCTGTTCAGAAGAGATCTCCACCCCCCCTCGTACTCTTACGGATTTATGGACGGTCCTGCAGGATTCATGGTGTCAGTTCCCTCCACCACTACTTCAGACATTAGTCGAGTCAATGCCACGTCATGTTGCGGGACTTCTGCGTGCTCGCGGGGGCCCTACACGACATTGGGTACGTGACATATATATATATATATATATATATATATATATATATATATATATATATATATATATATATATATATATGTGTGTGTGTGTGTGTGTGTGTGTGTGTGTGTGTGTGTGTGTGTGTGGTTCAATTAGAATGCGCATCAAGGAATATCTCTTGAGGGAATTCGAAATAGAGAGTGAGAGGTTCATGGGTAGATGACGCTATACTAGTAGTAACAAGCTGGGAATTTGGACTGGAGAGGAAGCGTGCTCGTATGGCCGTGGCGGACACACCGCTCTCGCACGCACACCGAGATTCTGTAATCTCTTTGCAAATTATTTACGCAGCGTTTTCGTAAACCCTCCAGCTAGTTGGGGCGTGCCAGGCTCAGTGTAACGTAAGGTGCAGAATCTCATCGGAGACAGAATGACCTGAATTGGAAGGAATGACAAGGGAAGGCGATTAGTTGATTCTAGGAACGCTTCATTCATTGAGGCGTTCGCAATTCAGCATGAGTTTCTTCTACATATTTTAGACGGTATTGATGGACGTAGAAAACGCTAGTGGCGTGGACAAGAAAACTCCAGTTGCACCATTTCTTGAAGAAACATTCTTTCGCTGAAGTAGCGCAAGCAATATACAACGCTATTTTATTTTCTACCTCGAATCACATTTTTATTGTAGTTTTTTCATTTGTGCACATTTACTAATTATAATCATGTAATTACCTAAAATAGATAAGTAAAAACAAATTATACACCTGTGGAATCTATCCCTTGCGAGACTTTTTTTGGAGATAGTTAGGGGCAACGCTTGAAGAGGAATAGTTCATAAAAATAAACTCGCGTTATGCGTAGGATACGGGTTCGTGTCCCGATCAGGCACAGAGTTTTGATCTCTTACTATTGATTCATATCAGTGTCCAAAGGTAGCTAACATCACTGAAACTTTCTGAAACGCATATTGTGACTCATTCTACTGACAACTGTCTCTACTCGTAATTTGCTTGAGAACAGAACAGCAAACAGTTAGTGCAGCTATTTAAAATGTTTGATCTGAACCGTTATTTTTAATTGTTGTACTCGCCGACTTCTTTTAAAGTTTCATTTGTTTTATAGATATTGTTTTAAGTTCATGCTAATCTCTGCACCTATGGGCAGTCTATGTGTTTTATTAAGTTCAAAAATGGTTCAAATTGCTCTGAACACTATAGGACTTAACATCTTTGGTCATCAGTCCCCTAGACTTAGAAATACTTAAACCTCACTAACCTAAGGGCATCACACACATCCATTCCCGAGGCAAGATTCGAACCTGCGACCCTAACAGCAGCGCAGTTCCGGACTGAAGCGCCTAGAACCGCTCGATCACAAAGGCCGGCGTTTTATTAAGTATAAGCGATGTTACTTATTTAACCATTTATTGGTTAAAAGTCACATATAGTCCCAAACTCAGGTGGGTTTTCTTTTAAAGGGGGTTTTGTATTATGTCAGTGCATTATTAAAATATTGTTTTATTTTATGTGTGTTTTAGATTTTCCTGTCCATAATCTTCTAAACTGTTGTATAAAGTTGATCTCAAGCGGCCGATGCTGGCGTCCAATGAGGGCATGTAGCTGGTTGCTCCCACAACCGGAGTCGTTTGTTGAATTCAATGTTGTAATGATTCAGATTCACTTCTTTCCATTTTTAATTAGTTCTGTAATTGATTTATGTAACAAATTTTTGAATCTTAAGGTCGCTTCCTCTGCGTGGCCTATTTAAGAACCTTATACTACCGAGACTGTGTGTCATTTCTGTGGTCCTTTTCTGATTAATTCTGTTTTTCCATTCGCGTGTTTGCTCTTTGTATTAAGTAATTTTGTTGTGCTTATGATTAACTGAAGTAAGCAAGCAATTTGAGCACAGTAATGTAATCAAAGCACAACGTGAGGTGATTCCGGAGCTGAAAATATAGAGACCACAGCTCAGAAACATATGTGTTCCAAAGGTAACAGGTCTCGACATTGTTGCGACGCTGTTTTATTAACACAGTGCGACGTGTATGATATGAGACGCTGACGAAGAAACAAAACAGGAGAACGCCCTCTGATGCTATTTTACTCTCGGGCGGGTCTACAAAACAAACTTTATGATATCGAGTGTTCCAGAGAGAACAAAAACACGTTGCCCCAGGCGTCCCTGCTCGATAAATACGCCCATCTCCTGAAGTTTCACGGGAAACAGCGTTAAACGTTTATTTTCAAAACATCAATTTACGTGCAGCGGTCTTGTCTGCAGAACTGCGAAAAACATCCGCTGCACAGCTCTTTCCTCATACCCTCCAGGTCTCTAAGAGTTACGTTACTCGTTTTCTCCCCGTGATGGCACAGACACGTGTTTAATACGTCCCACGTTAAGGGGCTCCGGAACGCCCTATACTTGCAATGTTAAAATAACGCTTATAAATTACATCTTTCCTCACAAAGTATTTGAGGTAGGAAGTTGAACTTTTTACAGATTATTTATTGGAATATGGGCTACAACTTAACACAGGGATTTTACAAAATTTTAGTTCAGTTATTAAAGATGATTTATTTTCAATTGTAACGAAAATTCACAACATTTTTTTGCAATTTTTTATTTATATATTCAAAAATATACAGTTTTTTGGAAAAAGGCTGTGTTAAATTATGCAGAAGGTACTGTGTAACATTTACTGAAAGTTTGAAACAAATATGTTTGGAAGATCCCTAGAAAACATGTAATTGCCCGCATCTCGTGGTCGTGCGGTAGCGTTCTCGCTTCCCACGCCCGGGTTCCCGGGTTCGATTCCCGGCGGGGTCAGGGATTTTCTCTGCCTCGTGATGGCTGGGTGTTGTGTGCTGTCCTTAGGTTAGTTAGGTTTAAGTAGTTCTAAGTTCTAGGGGACTTATGACCACAGCAGTTGAGTCCCATAGTGCTCAGAGCCATTTGAACCAAAACATGTAATTAGTATGAGAAAATAAAAGTTTTGGGAATCGAGCGACAAAGATTGGATTAACTTTTAAGTGCATTCCAGGTCCATAGGATGGATTATCTTCATCCTCTGCAAACTCCTCCTCCAGCTTCCTCTTGTTCCTCCTCCTGTTTACTCTTGCTTGTATTTCTAGACTCTTTACAGCCCTGTCTGCAGCCCGAAGGCGTTCCTTGTCTAAAGCAAGCATCGCTCGTTGTTGTGTTCGTAGATTTTGCTACCATTTTCTTCAGTTGCAGTTACTGCAACACTGTTCCAAAAGGTGGTCATGTATGAACACTTATCACATTTCAGTTGTATTTCACTAGCAAGTCCTACGTGCTTTATTATGGAGAGTTCCAGACCAACTTCACTACAATGAATACATCTTACACAGTTTGAAAAAATTCCTTTGAGAACCGACATATCAAATATTTCATTCACATCCGATTCGCCCATAAAACATTCATAGTTTTCACTCATTGAACCAAGCTTCTTCTGTGAAGTATTTTCTTTCCCACTTTGACTGCTATGGGCAGGTGTACTTGAGAGGTTAGGTTCACTCACTTGGTTATCGTCTTTATTGTTTACAGAAATAACACATACCTTTGGCTTTCCAACATTTCTCCTTTTCTTAAAAGCCTTCAGAGGATTTCTAATAACTCTACTTTTACTCATTATTATACTTCAACAAAACAGAGACTCAAGAAACAGAATTAATTACGAATATTTTCGAGATAACGACAGAGTAAATAAATATGAAACAATCGACAATCACACCAGCGATATATATTGAACCATCACAGGTTAGCCACAACACATACTTTATCTCACATCACTAAAATGTACCTGATGAACACGGACGTTAATAATAACACCATTTGACAGCAGTTTAACAGCGCCACAGTGGGTCAGGCTCATGTAGAACACATTTCAAAAAAAATTTAAAAATAGTTGTAGTCTTCGGAATTGAATAAATTATATATCTATTAAAAGGTAATAGTCTGCAGATTCAGAAAACGCAAAAAAGTAAAAATTGAACTTTTCATGATTTTGAGCCTTTCCGGAGCCCCTTAAGGGACAAGTTGCACTCCAAATTCATCGTCATTATCATCAGTCATTTAATAACCGCTACTGGATATAGTTCTATTCCATTTTTCGTACATTCTGATATTCAGTTATTCTCTCTCTAGTTTGTATTGCTTGCGTCTGTATGTCGTCAGCCCATCTACCATTAATTCTTTTGCCGTCCGGGGTGGCCGAGCGGTTCTAGGCGCTACAGTCTGGAACCGCGTGACCACTACGGTCGCAGGTTCGAATCCTGCCTCGCGCATGGATGTGTGTGATGTCCTTAGGTTAGTTAGGTTTAAGTAGTTCTAAGTTCTAGGGGACTGATGACCTCAGAAGTTAAGTCCCATAGTGCTCAGAGCCATTTGAACCATTAATTCTTTTCTTCAAAAGGGATCAAGCACAAAATTTCCTTAGTCCATGACCCATTGCTTCGCTTCGCTACAAGCCCATTTCATCCCCTTTTCAGTTTTATAAAAGCCGCTATCATTTCTTCAACTCTCTTTTCACTTACATATTTTGTTCTGTCCCTTCTTGTTGCGTCCCTTTCCTTCGCTCATTGAGCAATCGCCAACTTTTTGAACTCGATAATAAATCTTTCGCTATGCAGAGGAGTGTGCGCTGTTTTGAAACTTGGTGGAAAAATTAGAACTCTGTCACGAAACGGCATTCGAACCTGGAAATTTGCTTATTCTTACCTACTGAGTTATGCAAGCACGAGTCAGGACTCCTGCTTTCTTTGCACGATGCACTCCACATTGAAAGATTCATACTGCAAACAGTTCAAAATGCTGTAGCAATTTCTACATCTACATGAATGCTCTGTAATTCGCACTCAAGTTCCTGGCAGAGGGTTCTTCAAACCACTTTAAGAGTATTTCTCTACCGTTTCACTCTCTAACAGCGAGTGGGAAAAATGAAGGCATAAATCTTTCTGTACGAGCTCTGATTCCTCTTATTTTAGTGTGATGATCATTTCGGTCTATGTAGTTCGGTGACAAAAAAAAATATTTTCACATTCAGAGGAGAAAGTTGGTGATTGAAATTTCGTGAAAAGATCTCGGCACATCGAAAAATGGCTTTGTTTTAATACCTGCCACACCAGCTCCATAAAACTCTCTCCCCTATTTCGCGATAGCACAAAACGAGCTGCCCTTCTTTGAACATTTTCGATGTTCTCCGTCAATCCTAACAGATAAGGAACCCCTACAACACAACAATACTCCGGAAGAGAACGAACAAGCGTAGTGAGGGCAGTCTCTACAGTAGACTTATTGCATCCTTTAAGTGTTCTGCCAATAAGACGTAGTCTTTGGTTTTCCTTCCGCGCAGCATTATCTGTGTGATTGTTCCAACTTAACGTGCCTGTGATTGTAGTTCCGAGGTATTAGTCGAACTGACAGCCTTCAGACCTATGTGAGTTACTGTGTAATCGAAATTTAATGCATGCCTTTTTGTACGTGTGTGAGTGACCTCACTCTTTTCCTTATTGAGAGGTGGCTCTGAGCACTATGGGACTCAACTGCTGTGGTCATCAGTCCCCTAGAACTTAGAACTACTTAAACCTAACTAACCTAAGGACATCACACACATCCATGCCCGAGGCAGGATTCGAACCTGCGACCGCAGCAGTCGCACGGTTCCGGACTGCGCGCCTAGAACCGCGAGACCACCGCGGCCGGCTTTATTGAGAGGCAATTGCCACTTTTAGCACCATTCGGATATCGTGTATAAGTCATTCTGCAGTTTCTTCTGATCTTCTGATGACTTTACTAGAGTGTAAATGACAGAATTACCTGCAAATAATCTAAGAGGGCTGTTCAGATTATCTCCTAAATCGTTTATGTAGATTAGGAACAACAGATGGTCTGTGACATTTGCGTGGGGAACGCCTGATATCACTTCTGTTTTACTCGATGACTTTCCGTCAGTTACTACGTACTTACATAATGTGACCTTTCTGAGAGGAAATCACGGATCCAGTTGCACAACTGAAGCGATACTCCATAGGCAAGCAATTCGTTTAGAAGTCTCTTGTGAGCGCTTGTCAAAAACCTTCTGGAAATCTAGAAATATGTAATTAGTTTGAGATCCTCTATCAACAGCACCCATTATTTCGTGTTAAGAAGTCGGCCCTTTCAGGAGTCAAGTACCGCAGTGTATGCGGGAGAACTTCCGCAAATTTTAGATTGTAGGAAAGAGATACTGGCTGAAGCAGACCTGCGAAGCGAGATAGGGAGTCGTGTATAGCCCAGACGGTAAGCAAGGTTTCGGCTTCGAGTTCCTGTTCGTCATACTGTTTTAATGTGGTACTCAGGTTAAATTTGGACATGTTTTACTTCGATTAGTTAGCAACTAGCAACATACTACTGGTAGTATAAATTGGTCATAGACTTGCCGTTTAAGGCACGTTGGAAATGAACTCCAAATCAAAAAAATGGTTCAAATGGCTCTGAGCACTATGGGACTTAACTGCCGTGGTCAGCACTCCCCTAGAACTTAGAACTACTTAAACCTAACCAACCTAAGGACATCACACACATCCATGCCCGAGGCAGGATTCGAAGCTGGGGCCGTAGCGGTCGCGCGGTTCCAGACTGTAGCGCCTAGAACCGCTCGGTCACTGCGGCCGGCGAACTCCAAATCAATTTTACCCTTCCGTTCAGTTATGTAACTTTCATTTCATTCGTTATCTCACGTACTGGTCTGATCTTCAGTAAACAGCACGTAATTTTTTTAAAGCATAGCAGTCATTTAGTCAGTACTGTAATTCCTGCCATAGTACTGTTAAATTACACATACGAAACCACTACAAAAAAAGTGTTTAAAATGGAGCCTGGAAGACCCTAGAGGGGCCAGAACCGGAGAAATCCACGAGGAGTTACGTGAGCAACTGCACAGAGACAAAAACAAAGAACGCGCCAAAAACTATTTCAAAAACGAGTATAAGGTTCACATTCGACAACCTCTTACTGTAGGCCAAGTCCTTTCGGAACGGTGCTACAAATACTATGTGCCTCGAGCTGTCAACCCACCAGATATAACGCAGGGTAGTGAGGATGCAGAGATCATTGCCACTCTACCACCAAGATCAGCACATGAACAGCCAAACCCAAAGATAATAATAGTGATAAACACTCTACACCCAACCATTACCAAAGCGAAGGGTTATAGGACCCATTTGTGTACCCAAGCACCTTTGAATGTCATTACCACATAAAGAGAAAATTCTACCCCTAACCCAATATCCGGAAAGAACGAATCACCAAGTGGAAAAAAGGAAAAAGAAAAAAAAAAACACGAAATATTACACAACATTCTACATGACCGTCTTCTTCGCAGAGCAGTACTTGGTGCTTGTTAATTTTAATGCTGATCGGAATCAGTACCAATGATTAGCATTGTATAGCTATACTGATCGTTGGTACTGATTCAGAATATTAACAATCATTACCCGAAACCTAACCAACGCAATTGCAAATATCGTGGGTCTCCACCACCTAACTTTCTCTATCATTGGCAGTGGAGCTTCTGCCTCGAACGTTCTGACCAATCAATGGCCGGGAAAATCCACACAACCATACGTGGGGGTGCTCTGACCATCCAGTCGGAAATGGAGGCCCCGTTTTCGAGAGACTGGCAGGCTTTATCTCCAACCAAGACTCAGTAACGACGTGATATGCTACCCGCAATTGGGCGTACTATATGTTGCACAGTGTTACGAATAGCGCGCTACCAACTTTGCTATAAATGATACATTTCGGTATAGCGTTTCTAGAACTAAAGTGACCAAAACAATGTCATGAGCAAATCTAAAATGATTAATATGATCTGTCATGAACAGTCAGTCATAGTTTAATGGTTTGAAGGCATCATCCAAGGCTGCAGCAAATAGTTTCTGGTGAAATGAAGCCGCCTTGCCAAACTCGTTTCTCAGTTCTGACCTATTCACTCCAGTGATGTAATAAAATAGAAGGTGTAGCGTCGTTGTAAGCAGTCCTCAACAAACTGATGTTGGTAGATTCTATTACTTGGTTATGAAGCTCTGCCAGGACAGATATCAATGTGACAGCGTCAAACGATTTCCCATAATCTACAAAACCCACATAATTCAATAACTGATACACACTGTCATTACGTAGAAGGTCAATTGTGCAGCCCCCACTTACAATGACAGCTTATTTTTTTACTCTGGTTAAGCTGTAAAGACTTCCTAAAAGATGAATTACCATTTTTATAAAAATTGTGTAACCACCGACAGAAGAGCTATAGGACTTTAGTTCTTCACATCTTTGCTAATCCATTTCTTACAGAGTTGTTCAAACTACGTGGTGATGTCTTCGTACGCAAACATTTTTTGAATCATTGGACATGTTTTGCTTTCAACACTTCACCCCCACGTCTATCATTTCTACTGATATCCCATCATTCCCAGGAATGTTTTCCTCTTTGCATGTGCGACTTAGCTGGAAGCTGTGACCGAGTGGTTCTAGGTGCTTCAGTCCGGAACCGCGCTGCTGCTACGGTCGCAGGTTTGAATCCTGCCTCGGGCATGGATGTGTGTGATGTCCTTAGGTTAGTTAGGTTTACGTAGTTCTAGGTCTAGGGAACTGATGACCTCAGATGTTAAGTCCCGCCATAGTGCTTGGAGGCATTTTTTGTGCGTTTTGCTTTCCTTACTTCGTCTTATGTTATTTAAATCAAGGAACTTTGTCACAGATCGATAAACGAAAAACACTAACGGAAAACTGAAATAATAACACTCGGAAGCAATGGTTCGTACACGTTTTATACACAAGAACGTGATGTAGTTTCTTGCGTCCTGTAAACGCTTCGATCTGAAGCCATTTCACAGACATGTGTGTTAAATTCTTCTTGCTGAACACCTAAACATGTCTGTAGGAACAGACGTTGTAAAATTAAATCAATATTAAAATAACATTGGCCTTAATTCGTTGTAGTCTTATTCTCTCTGTTACGGGAATGTAATGTGCGAGCATTAGGGAATGTAGACATTCGTGGCATATTGAGGTTTGGGAACGTGCACAGGTAGTCTTAGTGGTTAAGGCTACCGTTCCCGATATGCAAGAAATCCAGGTCTCTAGTCCCGGTCCGTGTCACGAATAGATCATATACCTCCTGTGAATCGTCGGCATTGTCAAATTAAATTTAGGTGATAATCTGAGCACAGCGTTTGCCGATTATGCTGTCGAATACTGTCTAGTAAACGCATCATTAGATCAAAAGAAGTCGTTGTTGAGGTCTTCAGTCCGAAGACTGGTTTGATACAGCTCTCCAAGGTACTCTATCCTGTGCAAGCCTGTTCATCTAATAAGTACTACAACCTATATTCTCTGAATCTGCTTACTGTATTCATCTCTTGGTCTCGCTCTACGATTCTTACCCACCACACTCACCTCCAGTACTAAAATGTTGATCTCTTGATGTTTAAAAATTTGTCCTATTAATCTATTCCTTCTCCTAGTCACGTTGTGCCACAAATTGCTTTTCTCCCCACGTCTGTTCAGTACCTCTCCATTAATTGGGTGATCTACCAATCTAATCTTCAGGATTCTTCTGTAACATCACATATTAGAAACTTCGATTCTCTTTTTGTTTAAGCTTTTTATCTTCCATGTTTCATTTTCTTATGTGGCTACATTCTATAAAAATACTTTCAGAAAAGAGTTCCTGGTACTTAAATCTATATTCGGTGTTAATAAATTCCTGTGCTTCAGAAACGCCTATCTTGCCATTATCAGTCTGCATTTTATATGCTCTCTACTTTGGCTACCATTAGTTATTTTGCTTCCCCAAATAGCAAAACTCATCTACTACTTTAAGGGTCTCGTTTCCTAATCTAATTCCCTCACCATCACCTGATTTAATTAGACTACATTCCGTTATCCTTGTTTTGCTTTTCATTCCGTTCAGCTGTTCTCCCAAGTCCTTTGCTGTCTCTGACAGAATGATATGTCATTGGCAAACCTCAAAAGTTTTTATTTCTTCTCCCTGGACTTTAATTCATACCCCAGATTTTCTTTGATTTCCATTACTGCTTGATCAATGTACATATTGAAAAATATCAGCGATAGGCTAAAACCCTGTCCCACTTCCTTCTCAACCAGTGCTTACCTTTCATGATCCGCGAATCTTAATTGCTGCCTGGTTTCCGTACAAGTTGTAAATAGCATTTCGCTCCCTGTATTTTATGCCTGATACCTTCAGAATTTCAAAGAGGGTATCCCATGAAACATTGTCAAAAGTTTTATCCAAATCAACGAACACTGTAAACGTAGGTTAGCGTTTCCTTAACCTCTCTTGTGAGAGAAGTCATAGGGTCAGTGTTGGCTCGAGTGTTCCCGCATTTCTCCGGAATCCGAACAGGTCTTCCCCGAAGTCGGCTTCTACCGATTTGTTCGTTCTTTTGTAAATAATTCGTGTTGGTATTTTGCAGCCATGACTTATTAACCTGATAGTTCGGTAATTTTCACAGCTGTCAGCACCTGCTTTCTTTGGAATTGGAACTATTATATTCTTTCCGAGTCTGAGGGTATTTCGCCTGTCTCATATGTCTTGCACACCAGATGGAAGAGTTTTGTGATGGCTGACTCTCCCAAGACTATCAGTGGTTCTGACGGAATGTCGTCTACCGCCGGGGCCTTATTTCGACTTAAGTCTTTCAGTGCTCTGTCAAATTCTTCTCACAGTATCATGTCTCCCATCTCATCTTCCTCTATGTCCTCTTCCGTTTCTATAATATTGCCTTCAAGTTCATCTCCCTTGCACAGAGTCTGTATGTACTCCTTCCACCTTCTTCGCTTGGGACTGGTTTTCCATCTGAGTTCTTTACGTTCATACAGCTACCTCTTTTTTCTCGAAAGGTTCCTTTAATTTTCTTGTAGGCGGAATTCATCTTTCCCCTAGCGACATATGCTTCTTGATCATTACATCTGTCCTCTTGCCATTACTGCTTGGCCATTTTGCACCTCTTGTCTATCAGATATTTTAGGAGTTTGTGTTCACTTTCACCTGCTTCATTTACTGCATTTTTATATATTTTCATCAATTAAATTCTGTTTTGTTATCCAAGGATATCTACTTAGCAGTCAGCCTTCAGGCCACAAACGGCCCATCGAGACCATCCGACCGCCGTGTCATCTTCAGATGAGGATGCGGATAGGAGGGGCGTGTGGTCAGCATACCGCTCTCCCAGTCGTTATGATCGTTTTCTTTGACCGGAGCCGCTTCTATTCGGTCGAGTAGCTCCTCAATTGGCATCACGAGACTGAGTGCACCCCGAAAAATGGCAACAGTGCATGACGGTCTGGATGGTCACCCATCCAAGTGCCGGCTACGCTCGACAGCGCTTAACTTTGGTGATCTGACGGGAACCGGTGTATCCACTGCGGCAAAGCCGTTGCCAAGGATTTCGACTTGGCCTTGTCTTTTTACCTATTTCATCGTCTGCTACTTTCACTATTTCATCTTTCAAAGCTACCATCTTCTAGTACACCTCTTTCCCCCATTCTTGTCAAAGGTTGCTTAACTCTCCCTCTGAAATTATCAACAACATCTGGTTCTTTCGACTTATCCAGGTCCCATCTCCTCAATTTCCTGCCTTTATTCAATTTCTTGAGTTCCTAACCAATAAATTGTGGTCAGCGTCCACATCAGCCCCTGGAAATGTCTTACAGTTTAAAATCTGATTCCTTTATCTCTGTCTTTACGTTATATAATCAGTATGAAACCTTCCGATGTCTGTAGGTCTCTTCCACATTTACAGCATCCTTTCATGATTCTTAAACCAGTTGTTACCGATAATTAAACTGTGCTTCTTATAAAATTCCACCAGGCGAATTCCTCTTTCATTCCTTCCCCCTGTCCCTATTCACCTACTATGTTTCCTTCTCTTCACCGGCTGGAGTGGCCGAGCGGTTCTAGGCGCTAGAGTCTGGAACCGCGCGACCGCTACGGTCGCAGGTTCGAATCCTGCCTCGGGCATGGATGTGTGTGATAGGTTAGTTAGGTTTAAGTAGTTCTGAGTTCTAGGGGACTGATGACCTCAGCAGTTAAGTCCCATAGTGCTCAGAGCCATTTGAACCATTTTTTTCCTTCTCTTCCTTTCCCTATTACCGAATTCCAGTCACCCATCACTATTAAATTTTCACTTCCCTTTAAATACCAGAATGATCATCATATATTTCCTCAATCTCTTCATCATCAGCAGACCTAGTGGGCCTATAAACTCGTGCTATTGTGATAACCCTGTATTCAGTTGACCAGAAGTCCTGTTCCATGTGCCACAGAACTTCACTAGTTTTCGCAATATCTAACTGTAACCTATCGATTTCCCTTTTTAAATTCTCTAACTTACGTGCCCGAATCAGTGATCTAACATTCCACTCTCCTACCCATAAAACGCAAGTTTTGTTTCTCCAGATGACGACACCCTCCTGAGTAGTCCCTCGGAAATCCGAATGGGGGACTATTTTACCTCCGGAATACTTTCCCCAAGGGGATGCCATCGTCATTTAACCATACAGTAGAGCTTCATGCCCTCGGGAAAAATTACGGCTGTAGTTTCCCCTTGCTTTCATTCGTCCGTAGTACCAGCACAGCTAGGCCGTTTTGGGTGATGTCACAGGACCAAGTCTGTCAATCATCCAGACTGTTGCCCCTGCAACAACTGGTAAGGCTGTTTCCGCTCTTCAAGAACCATACGTTTCTCTGGCATCTCAACAGATACCCCTCCGTTGTGGTCGAATCTATGGTGTGGCTCTCTGTATCGCTGAGGCACGCAAAGACTCCCCACCCCCCTTTTCCACGAACGGTAAGATCCATGCTTCACTACGAAATGGCTTACACAAGATTTCTACATTGTGTGAAAAGTGGCAATTGGCTCTTTGGAGTATAAAGTGTGAGGTCCTCCATATGCTAACTGCTGTATCTGGCATTAGCTACGATACCCTGCCATATGCAGAGAGAGCAGCACACTGCAATGTCAAACCTCTTTATCCATTATTATTTAGTGCATACATTTGCAACCCCACCCCATGAACCATGGACCTTGCCGTTGGTGGGGAGGCTTGCGTGCCTCAGCGATACAGATGGCCCTACCGTAGGTGCAACCACAACGGAGGGGTATCTGTTGAGAGGCCAGACAAACATGTGGTTCCTGAAGAGGGGCAGCAGCCTTTTCAGTAGTTGCAGGGGCAACAGTCTGGATGATTGACTGATCTGGCCATGTAACATTAACCAAAACGGCCTTGCTGTGCTGGTACTGCGAACGGCTGAAAGCTAGGGGAAACTACAGCCGTAATTTTTCCCGAGGACATGCATCTTTACTGTATGATTAAATGATGATGGCGTCCTCTTGGGTAAAATATTCCGGAGGTAAAATAGTCCCCCATTCGGATCTCCGGGCGGGGACTACTCAAGAGGACGTCGTTATCAGGAGAAAGAAAACTGGCGTTCTACGGATCGGACCGTGGAATGTCAGATCACTTAATTGGGCAGGTAGGTTGGAAAATTTAAAAAGGGAAATGGATAGGTTAAGGTTAGATATAGTGGGAATTAGTGAAGTTCGGTGGCAGGAGGAACAAGACTTTTGGTCAGGTGATTACAGGGTTATAAATACAAAATCAAATAGAGGTAATGCAGGAGTAGGTTTAATAATGAATAAAAAAATAGGAGTGCGGGTTAGCTACTACAAACAGCATAGTGAACGCATTATTGTGGCCAAGATAGACACAAAGCCCATGCCTACTACAGTAGTACAAGTTTATATGCCAACTAGCTCTGCAGATGATGAAGAAATTGATGAAATGTATGACGAGATAAAAGAAATTATTCAGGTAGTGAAGGGAGACGAAAATTTAATAGTCATGGGTGACTGGAATTCGTCAGTAGGAAAAGGGAGAGAAGGAAACATAGTAGGTGACTATGGATTGGGGGGAAGAAATAAAAGAGGAAGCCGCCTTGTAGAATTTTGCACAGAGCATAACTTAATCATAGCTAACACTTGGTTCAAGAATCATAAAAGAAGGTTGTATACCTGGAAGAATCCTGGAGATACTAAAAGGTATCAGATAGATTATATAATGGTAAGACAGAGATTTAGGAACCAGGTTTTAAATTGTAAGACATTTCCAGGGGCAGATATGGATTCTGACCACAATCTCTTGGTTATGAACTGCAGATTGAAACTGAAGAAACTGCAAAAAGTTGGGAATTTAAGGAGATGGGACCTGGATAAACTGAAAGAACGAGAGGTTGTAGAGAGTCTCAGGGAGAGCATAAGGGAACAATTGACAGGAATGGGGTAAAGAAATACAGTAGAAGAAGAGTGGGTAGCTCTGAGGGATGAAGTAGTGAAAGCAGCAGACGATCAAGTAGGTAAAAAGACGAGGGCTAATAGAAATCCTTGGGTAACAGAAGAAATATTGAATTTAATTGATGAAAAAAGAAAATATAAAAATGCAGTAAATGAAGCAGGCAAAAAGGAATACGAACGTCTCAAAAATGAGATCGACAGCAAGTGCAAAATGGCTAAGCAGGGATGGCTAGAGGACAAATGTAAGGATGTAGAGGCTTGTCTCACTAGGGGTAAGATAGATACTGCCTACAGGAAAATTAAAGAGACCTTTGGAGAGAAGAGAACCACTTGTATGAATATCAAGAGCTCAGATGGCAACCCAGTTCTAAGCAAAGAAAGGAAGACAGAAAGGTGCAAGGAGTATATAGAGGGTTTATACAAAGGCGATGTACTTGAGGACAATATTATGGAAATGGAAGAGGATGTAGATGAAGATGAAATGGGAGATACGATACTGCGTGAAGAGTTTGACAGAGCGCTGAAAGACCTGAGTCGAAACAAGGCCCCGGGAGTAGACAACATTCCATTAGAACTACTGACGGCCTTGGGAGAGCCAGTCCTGACAAAACTCTACCATCTGGTGAGCAAAATGTATGAGACAGGTGAAATACCCTCAGACTTCAAGAAGAATATAATAATTCCAATTCCAAAGAAAGCAGGTGTTGACAGATGTGAAAATTACCGAACTATCAGCTTAATAAATCACAGCTGCAAAATACTAACGCGAATTCTTTACAGACGAATGGAAAAACTGGTAGAAGCGGACCTCGGGGAAGATCAGTTTGGATTCCGTAGAAATGTTGGAACACGTGAGGCAATACTAACCTTACGACTTATCTTAGAAGAAAGATTAAGAAAAGGCAAACCTACGTTTCTAGCATTTGTAGACTTGGAGAAAGCTTTTGAAAATGTTGACTGGAATACTCTCTTTCAAATTCTAAAGGTGGCATGGGTAAAATACAGGGAGCGAAAGGCTATTTACAATTTGTACAGAGACCAGATGGCAGTTATAAGAGTCGAGGGGCATGAAAGGGAAGCAGTGGTTGGGAAAGGAGTGAGACAGGGTTGTAGCCTCTCCCCGATGTTATTCAGTCTGTATATTGAGCAAGCAGTAAAGGAAACAAAAGAAAAATTCGGAGTAGGGATTAAAATTCATGGAGAAGAAGTAAAAACTTTGAGGTTCGTCGATGACATTGTAATTCTGTCAGAGACAGCAAAGGACTTGGAAGAGCAGTTGAACGGAATGGACAGTGTCTTGAAAGGAGGATATAAGATGAACATCAACAAAAGCAAAACGAGGGTAATGGAATGTAGTCAAATTAAATCGGGTGATGCTGAGGGAATTACATTAGGAAATGAGACACTTAAAGTAGTAAAGGAGTTTTGCTATTTAGGGAGTAAAATAACTGATGATGGTCGAAGTAGAGAGGATATAAAATGTAGACTGGCAATGGCAAGGAAATCGTTTCTGAAGAAGAGAAATTTGTTAACATCAAGTATAGATTTAAGTGTCAGGAAGTAGTTTCTGAAAGTGTTCGTATGGAGTGTAGCCATGTATGGAAGTGAAACATGGACGATAACTAGTATGGACAAGAAGAGAATAGAAGCTTTCGAAATGTGGTGCTACAGAAGAATGCTGAAGATAAGGTGGGTAGGTCACGTAACTAATGAGGAGGTATTGAATAGGATTGGGGAGAAGAGAAGTTTGTGGCACAACTTGACTAGAAGAAGGGATCGGTTGGTAGGACATGTTTTGAGGCATCAAGGGATCACAAATTTAGCATTGGAGGGCAGCGTGGAGGGTAAAAATCGTAGAGGGAGACCAAGAGATGAATACACTAAGCAGATTCAGAAGGATGTAGGTTGCAGTAGGTACTGGGAGATGAAGAAGCTTGCACAGGATAGAGCAGCATGGAGAGCTGCATCAAACCAGTCTCAGGACTGAAGACCACAACAACAACAACATTTGCAACAGAATTACTTGGAAAAGTAGCAGGCTGTACAGCCGTGAATAGTCAGATCATCGATATAAAACAGATACCGTAGGAGAAATACACCAAAAAGAAGCAGTTAACATACGTTAAAACGAGCTGTGTGCAGCCATAAGAGGAGTATAAGAGACTGATAACAGAGACCTACCTTCTCGTTCTGTGTACTTGTGTGCATCCACTACCTGATAAAACATGCCTGTACTTATTTGGTCTGTAGTCGTTCTTATGCTGTGCTTCAATGGTATGGCATTGTTTCTCTTTGTACTAACCCAACACAAGTCAGAGAGGACGTCGTAGACCAATCAAATGTATTATGCGCTACTCTGGTAAAAGCGAACTATATTGCTGATATTTATGGGCTCTGGCTGTGGTCCAAGGCATAATTCTCTGTCTAACGTTTCGTCTTCCACAGGTGGAGTTATCATTCAGAGGCATTGATGATTCAGAAAGCTGTCAGACACTCAAACAAGCTCATCATTCTGAACTATTAATATGTATCCACGTAACGATGGTTTCGTGACGTCATTAGACTGCTGCCTAAGATTGTGGAATAGTGCCGACTTTTCCTATGGACCTTGTAGTGGGCAAGAGCTGAAACTGTTTGTTTTATTTGGAATTGAGGCTCACAACTTACCTAATTTCAATCTTTCTCTTATGCTGAAATTGTTTTTGTTCTTTTGAATTTCAATTTCCTCTCTGTATACCCTAACGGAGTAATTATTAGATCTTACTATAATCATATTATCAGATAAACGAATCTTATGATGTCCCGGACGTAGTGCGTGATCTGCTACCGCTGATTTATCTGCCTTGCCCAGGAGACAATTGCTCTTGTGGTCCTTCAGACGTGTGCTAAGGCTTCTTTTTGTAGTTCCTATGTACACTTGGCTACAAGTGCAAGGGATTTTATATACTCCTGTCGTGGCAAGCGGGGAGTCTATCTCCTTTGCAGTGGAAGGCGAAATGTTAGGCCTTATGCCTATAAATGAAATACCATCAGTAACGAAAATACTGGCTGTGAAAGCCTGCAATCTATGATTACACACCGTATAGCTGAGGCCATTGGTCCTCCATTTAGTTTAGTGTGCACCAGCAACAAGACAAACGCAAAGATATAACTGCCATGCACCATAGTTTCTGTGTCGTAAACTATATTTTCTAATTCCGAATGAAAATAAACACTTTTAAAGCACTAAGGACTCCCGTCTGGGTTCACAGTAAAATAGCTGCCAAGCGGGACTTTAAAAGAAACTCCGGGATAGTTCTGAATCTGTTTGGCAACAACCAACACATTCTCCAAGACTTTAAAGAATGAATCTCACAATCTAGACCAAAATTACCAACAGCAACTATTAACACAACACTGAAAAAGTGCACAAAACGATAAAAAAAATTGTCCTAGCTACCATCAGCAAGGTGAAAGATCACGTAATGACATGACATAAGCTTTGTTCACCTAAGCTACCGACGTCTAAGCGTGTAAGTATTGACACAGTCAAAAATATAACTTCAAAACGCCACTTCCTACACGATTGTTCATACTTTGAATTCACCAATCTAAGAAGAACGATTAAAAATCTTATTGCGCCACTGTAGTGTAACTGCCATCAGCTACAGGTCCACCCTCAGTCAACAGCCCTCATATTCTGCCTCAGCAATGACCTGTGACCCCTATTTATCGCTTTTTAGCTGCTTATGACGTCAGGCAAGTCACTTCCCCTAATACACACACTCTGGTTCCTACAGTACATGCTCTCTAGTCACAGTGCTTGAAACAATTTTACCGTCATGCTGTCACCTCGTAAACGTATTTTTGCACATAAATTAATCTCTTCCCTTGCTCTCCCTCGAATTCTTCTGCATACTGAACTTTCAAAATACCTACTTTTGCTTCTAACACCCTCAGGGCTTGAGACGAATCCAACCACCTGTTGCTAAGGAGTTACTCCCCCTCGCAAACTGCTTCTTACTTTTAGTTTTTCTATTAGTATCGCTGTGCGAAGACTCCAGTATCCCCTAAAGCTTGACTCTGGCCCTGCTAAGGGACTTTTTTACAGTACACTCGGCGGCCCTCAGCACTACAAAGGTAGGATGTAGCCGTCTCACACTTCGGCAAATTCTGATGCACTCGCTCAATTAAAATTCTAATATCTACCGATCCAAAGGTCGGACTTAGATACTGTTTGCACAAAGCAGTATAAAGGTATGCTCCACTATCATTTCTTCCCTTACTCTACTGACTTCAGCGTTAGGGAACGAGTGTAGTCAGTAAGACGGCATACATTGTATAGAGAGTTGTCCAATATGTTGCAATCATGTGATTATGGGTAGCTAACGTACATATAGCACAATGGTGTTAATGGTGACTTTGGATCAGTTCTGTAAATTATTATTTTTTATGTGTACATAAACATGCAATTAGTTATTTAATAGCACTCATGTTACTGTATGGGTTGTTTACTCTGCTTAATTGTATTTTAACATTTTTGGTTTAGATAAGATGGACCGACCTTTAAAGATATGAAGATGGCCATTTAATTGGCTGGAACTGTTTGTATACGTAACAAAACTTGCGATTTAGGCAATAAAATGTTCTAAAAGGATACTAGATTATCAGATTCAAGAGATCGCCTCCTACTTCCACTAATTATGTCAGGCAATCATGATGTTCATACATTTATTTTATTCTTGCTGTATATCATCCTTGATCTGCACTTATTTCTTGACCAGGTTGTTGTTCCTCTTTTCAGACTCTCTACTCTAAGCCTTTGTACATAAATTAATCTCTTCCGTTGCTCTCCCTCGAATTCTTCTACATACTGAACTTTCAAAATACCTACTCACTTGTCGGTTTCTTTTACAGAAGGTGCCATTATTGGACTTCCCTCTACATGTACTTTTCCATTGAGATATATTAAAATCCAGCACATGCCAATAAGTACTCAGACAATCATCGCCAACAATCATTTTTATACTAAACTGAGAATAATTAAAAATGATTGTCCTGTTGTGACATCCTGAAATTGCAAAGGCAGCATCACGTTTCGCCTCATAGCTTTAGACACTTTCCCTGTCCGTCTAGAAACTCTGACACTCAACACTGACGTAACTACCATGTCTGTTTTGCTTGTAAAGGTCTCAAAATACTCTAGCAAAACCACAGATATCTCGGACACACTGTCTATCTGTAGCTTAATCTCTACCCTACCTATTCCTACAATTCCAGTACGACTAATGCAAGCCCTAATTGGCGACAGCACCTCCACCTGTAATAAATCTTTAGTCATTACTTTTTGGTCAAAATCTACATTAAGCTGCGATTGACAGAAAATCCTAGGAAGTTCTGGACTTACGTTAAATCAGTAAGTGGCTCGAAACAGCATATCCAGACACTCCGGGATGATGATGGCATTGAAACAGAGGATGACACGCGTAAAGCTGAAATACTAAACACCTTTTTTTCCAAAGCTGTTTCACAGAGGAAGACCGCACTGCAGTTCCTTCTCTAAATCCTCGCACAAACGAAAAAATGGCTGACATCGAAATAAGTGTCCAAGGAATAGAAAAGCAACTGAAATCACTCAACAGAGGAAAGTCCACTGGACCTGACGGGATACCAATTCGATTCTACACAGAGTACGCGAAAGAACTTGCCCTCCTTCTAACAGCCGTGTACCGCAAGTCTCTAGAGGAACGGAAGGTTCCAAATGATTGGAAAAGAGCACAGGTAGTCCCAGTCTTCAAGAAGGGTCGTCGAGCAGATGCGCAAAACTATACACCTATATCTCTGACGTGGATCTGTTGTAGAATTTTAGAACATGTTTTTTGCTCGAGTATCATGTCGTTTTTGGAAACCCAGAATCTACTCTGTAGGAATCAACATGGATTCCGGAAACAGCGATCGTGTGAGACCCAACTCGCTTTATTTGTTCATGAGACCCAGAAAATATTAGATACAGGCTCCCAGGTAGATGCTATTTTTCTTGACTTCCGGAAGGCGTTCGATACAGTTCCGCACTGTCGCCTGATAAACAAAGTAAGAGACTACGGAATATCAGACCAGCTGTGTGGCTGGATTGAAGAGTTTTTAGCAAACAGAACACAGCATGTTGTTATCAATGGAGAGACGTCTACAGACGTTAAGGTAACCTCTGGCGTGCCACAGGGGAGTGTTATGGGACCATTGCTTTTCACAATATATATAAATGACCTAGTAGATAGTGTCGGAAGTTCCATGCGGCTTTTCGCGGATGATGCTGTAGTATACAGAGAAGTTGCAGCATTAGAAAATTGTAGCGAAATGCAGGAAGATCTGCAGCGGATAGGCACTTGGTGCAGGGAGTGGCAACTGACCCTTAACATAGACAAATGTAACGTATTGAGAATACATAGAAAGAAGGATCCTTTATTGTATGATTATATGATAGCGGAACAAACACTGGTAGCAGTTACTTCTGTAAAATATCTGGGCGTATGCGTGCGGAACGTTTTGAAGTGGAATGATCATATAAAATTAATTGTTGGTAAGGCGGGTACCAGGTTGAGATTCATTGGGAGAGTCCTTAGAAAATGTAGTCCATCAACAAAGGAGGTGGCTTACAAAACACTCGTTCGACCTATACTTGAGTATTGCTCATCAGTGTGGGATCCGTACCAGATCGGTCTGACGGAGAAGATAGAGAAGATCCAAAGAAGAGCGGCGCGTTTCGTCACAGGGTTATTTGGTAACCGTGATAGCGTTACGGAGATGTTTAACAAACTCAAGTGGCAGACTCTGCAAGAGAGGCGCTCTGCATCGCGGTGTAGCTTGCTCGCCAGGTTTCGAGAGGGTGCGTTTCTGGATGAGGTATCGAATATATTGCTTCCCCCTACTTATACCTCCCGAGGAGATCACGAATGTAAAATCAGAGAGATTAGAGCGCGCACGGAGGCTTTCAGACAGTCGTTCTTCCCGCGAACCATACGCGACTGGAAAAAGGAAAGGGAGATAATGACAATGGCACGTAAAGTGCCCTCCGCCACACACCGTTGGGTGGCTTGCGGAGTATAAATGTAGATGTAGAAGTAGATGTAGGTATTTCCAAAGGCAACCATGTGAACTCTTTAAGCATCTTGTTTTGTGTCAATAGGTAACATATGTGCTGTGCATCTCACCACTGTATGTGCATCAAGAAGCAATGCAGCATTGTTATTGCACCTGAAGGGTAATTTGTATTCAGATTTCCCGTCGAATACAAATCTATACATAATATCACTTTCTCCCCTAGACACTTCTGGGATTTTTTAATTGTTCCATTTTATGGAATACTACGGCCCGTATTTCGAAAACGTTCGCAACCTCACTTCCTTCCAAGTTCCGTTTCAGACGCCAAAGTTCCCATACTTGCCAACGAAAGATTTTCTTTCTTTCCGTTCTGAACAATTTTCTTGTTGACTAAATACTCGTAAACTTGCAATGAGTCGGCCGCGGTGGCCGTGCGGTTCTAGCGCTGCAGTCCGGAACAGCGGGGCTGCTACGGTCGCAGGTTCGAATCCTGCCTCGGGCATGGATGTGTGTGATGTCCTTAGGTTAGTTAGGTTTAAGTAGTTCTAAGTTATAGGCGACTGATGACCTAAGATGTTAAGTCCCATAGTGCTCAGAGCCATTTGAACCATTTGAACTTGCAATGCTGGACATGATATCATCTGCTCAGAGCTCACCTAGGACGTCAGTATGTACAGAACTGCTGAAATGGACATCACGCAGCACTGCACACAAGTCCGTCACTACATGCGTTTCCCGCCTCCACTCACGGAAGTCGACTGTGTCAAACATGATGTCATCATTCCACACCACTTTCACCCGGAAACTGGTATTTACCAACGCCAAATCTCTCACAAATTTCGGGTCCTTGGATTTCACTCTCTATAGCGAATACTGTGTTGAGACAATACTTAGTTTACCACTCATGGGGGATTTGCTGATTGGCATGTACACTGAAGAGCCAAAGAAAATGGGTCACTTGCCTAATATCGTATAGGTCCCCCGCGAGCTAGCAGAAGTGCCGCAACACGACGTGTCATGGACTCGACTAACATCTGAAGTAGTGCTCGAGGGAACTGACACTACGAATCCTGCAGTGCTGTACATAAATCCGTAAGAGTATGAAGGGGTGGAGGTCTCTTCTGAACAGCACATTGCAAGGCATCCCAGACATGCTCAGTAATGTTCATATCTAGAACGTTTGGTGGTCAGAAGAGTGTTCTCGAAGCCACTCTGTAGCAATTCTGGATGTGTGGGGTGTCGCATTGTCCTGCTGGGATTGTCCAAGTCCGTCGGAATGCACAATGGACATGAATGGATGCAGTTGACCGGACAGGATGCTTACGTACTTGTCACCTTTTAGAGTCGTATCTAGACGTATCAGGGGTCCCAATCACTCCAGCCGCACATGTCCCACACCATTACAGAGCCTCTACCAGCTTGAACAGTCCGCTACTGAAATGCAGGATCCATCGATTCATGATGTTGTCTCCGTACCCGTACACGTCCATCCACTCGACACAATTTGAAACGAGACTCGTCCGACCAGGCAACATGTTTCCAGTCATCAATAGCCCAATGTTGGTGTTGACAGGCCCAGGCGAGGTGTAAAGCTTTGTGTAATGCAGTCATCAAGGGTACACGAGTGGGCCTTCGGCTTCGTAAACCCACATCGATGATGTTTCGTCGAATGGTTCGCATGCGGCCACTTGTTGATGACTCTGAGCACTATGGGACTTAACTGCTGAGGTCATCAGTCCCTAGAACTTGGAACTACTGAAACCTAACTAACCTAAGGACATCACATACACCGATGCCCGAGGCAGGATTCGAACCTGCGACCGTAGAGGTCGCGCGGTTCCAGACTGTAGCGCCTAGAACCTCTCGGCCACCCCGACCGGCCCACTTGTTGATGACCCAGCATTGCAATCTGCGGCATTTTGCAGAAGGGTTGCACTACTGCCACGCTGAACTACTCTCTTCAGTCGTCGTTGGTCCCGTTCTTGCGGGTTTTTTTTTCCGGTAGCAGTGATGTCGGAGATCTGATGTTTTACCGGATTCCTGATACCCACGGTACACTCGTAAAATGGTCGTACGGGAAAATCCCCACTTTACCGCCACCTCGGAGATGCTGTGTCCCATCGCTCGTGCGCCGACTATAGTACCACGTTCAACCTCACTTAAATCTTGATAACGTGCCATTATAGCAGCAGTAACCGATCTAACAACTGCGCCAGACACTTGTTGTCTTATATAGGTGTTGTCGACAGCAGCGCCATATTCTGCCTGTTTACATATACCTGTATTTGAATACGCATGCCTAGACTAGTTTCTTTGGCGCTTCAGTTTACTTCCCCTTCATAAAGGTTCCCATTCAGTTGGACACTACATGAGTTACGCCACCCACAGCAGCCACACATATATGCACAACCCTACCGCCGTCTTGTCTTGGCTGTGTGTTCTTTTTCGCGCCATCGTGGTAAAGTGAACGTTGCACCCTTTTCAAAAGCTTAAAGTAATATTTGTGATTGTCTGTCAGCGCTGCAATCAACTCCATACATATGTACAAGAGCAACACCTGCTCAATACATTCAGCAAACAACTCTGTAGCCATTCCCACGTCAGTATATGTAATCCGCTTCCACCAGTACCCGGAAAACATTTCATAGTTCTGCGATCTGGTTGGTGCATATTTCCACCCCAGAAACCGACCAACAACTCCCTCCGAATTTCTGACGATAAGTATTCATTCAGGAATACAGCCTATCTGGACCATGTTTTCAGTATCAAACCTCACTGGACGCCCCTCGTATAAGAAGAACACGTTTGTGGACCGAAAAATTTGGCATTGCTAACTTTCATTCTATACCTGTCCTTATCAGCATCATGCTCTGCATTACTTTGTGACATAGATCCTGCTGGGACCGTACAAGTGTCCATTCCATTCTGAAGTTTTAAAACACCATACAACAGTAGAAAATGTAGGTAAGAACTTAGCTTAGGCTGTCCTGCATTTTTCGTTGCTTGCTGACACATCAACGGCAGTCACTGGTGGTACAAATTATCATTCTGCTGTATATTCACAGAACTACAACCCTCTGTCGCCAGCGAGTCTCCCAAGTGCCAGTAGTTCCAGCTGGACTCACCCATGGACAAATACACGACCGCAAGGCGATGTTATCCGCCGCCGGCTAGGAATGATGAAATTTCGTAAATCTACCTTTCTGGCTTTAAAATGACGAGCCCAACCACATGTGTCCTCTCAGTGTTCCTATTTAAACACATCTTGCGTTTGGTAAATTCTCTACAAAACTTGTTACACTCATTGCTTATCAGCAGTATTTGAGACGTGGGATAGGGAAAGCAGGAAAAGGTGTGGACAGGGCCTAATGAGTTACCGTTGGTTGCACAGTAAACACATACACTTTGTTTAAGGAAATAATTTTTTTAAAAAACAATCATTTAGAAAAAATTGATTGCAACACAAGCTACATTCACCGCTGAAGGCCTTATTAAGAAAGAATTCAAAATTTTTTGTCGGCTGAAGACCACAAGCAATACTTCAGAACAATTAGCGGCAGAAGGCCGGAATTACAAGTGAGAAAGACAACTACACATCAAAAATACCAAAATAATTTTTAAAACAATCATTAAAAAATCGACTGTAACACAAGCTACACTGACGGCTGAAGGCTTTATTAAGAAAGAATTCAAATTATTTGTCGGCTGAAGGCCACAAGCAGTAGGAATAATTTAATCAAAATATTATTTTTAAGCAATTGATACAATCAGACCAAACAAAAAAGGGAGTGATCCACAGACAGTGCTCCGAGGATTGACCTGAGAAAAGTCCCTACAGCTGCGTAAGCGGTGAGATAGGCAGCCAAGAGTTACGCTCACCTAACAGGATGGCAACTCAAACTAGGGACAGTTTAAACAACGATCAATCCTCTTACCAAATCCACCCGACGTGTGATAACCAGTACAACGATGGAATAATTCAAGCGAGAGCAAAGTGACAGACAGCACTGCATCTTCAGAATCCGGTGTTTAAAACAGCGAAAGGCAGAAGGAACCACTACAACCAAGGTAGACAAAAGAAACCACAATCCACACCGCAATCAAAGAGGCTGTCGAACTACGCGTCATGCCGGACAGCATCGGCAAGACGAGGAAAAGTACACTGCCGCAAAAATGCACTAACCTCCAGGGCAGGGAACTGAGGTGTTAGCGGCCACTAGGAAGTAAAATACCTCTGGTTCCACGTCACCAAATTATAACACAAAATTAAAAAACTAATAACAGGCAGTAAAAGATGGCTAATAGATTCCACCAACTTGACACGCTCCACTTGCTGCTGTTCACCTCACAGCGACCCTCGAGTAGTGACACATGAACAAACGGCGTGATCACAAAATAGTGGAGGTTTCACTACTGGATTAATGTTCACTCAAGTCAACGTGATGGGTCCGGTGGGCAACGAGGTTGTAGCCCTGGCAACTACAGCCATCAATCCAGCAATGCCTGCGTGCCGCCAGCAATCCCGGCATGTCCTCAACCTGCTGGGCCTCTCTGCTGCTCCGTTCAACCGAACTACTGACACACCCGACCCGGAAAACACTTCACGTCCTTCCAAAGACAGTACAGGTACTGGAGATCGATAAATGCTGCTGCTGCCACTTGCAGACAGACAATGTTAGCAAATGAAGTGGCGCCAGTAAACACAAGAAGAAAACGAGATGCTACTATCCCTATTACATGATGCCAAGCTACCAACAGCACCAACGCGAGCCGACACGGCTAGTATTCAATACCGTTTCCGACAACATAATACATCAGTTTGCTACGTCAACCCTCCTTACTCACAGTTATTTAGTACACTGATTTAGCACTGCATTAGTTTAAAACGTCTCAGGTTATATATCTATGAATAATTATTGCATCAATTTAAAACAGATAACGACAAAAACAAGCACGCATGTACAGCGCTATTACAAATGATTGAAGCGATTTCATAAATTCACTGTAGCTCCATTCATTGACATATGGTCACGACACACTACAGATACGTAGAAAAACTCATAAAGTTTTGTTCGGCTGAAGCCGCACTTCAGGTTTCTACCACCAGAGCGCTCGAGAGCGCAGTGAGACAAAATGGCGACAGGAACCGAGAAAGCGTATGTCGCGCTTGAAATGCACTCACATCAGTCAGTCATAACAGTACAACGACAACGACACTTCAGGACGAAGTTCAACAAAGATCCACCAACTGATAACTCCATTCGGCGATGGTATGCGCAGTTTAAAGCTTCTGGATGCCTCACGGTTTAAAGTTTACGGCCCCTTTTTCTTCTGCGAAAAAAACGTTACAGGACACGTGTATCTGGACATGCTGGAAAATTGGCGCATGCCACAACTGGAGACCGACAGCGCCGACTTCATCTTTCAACAGGATGGTGCTCCACCGCACTTCCATCATGATGTTCGGCTTTTCTTAAACAGGAGATTGGAAAACCGATGGATCGGTCGTGGTGGACATCATGATCAGCAATTCATGTCATGGCCTCCACGCTCTCCCGACTTAACCCCATGCGATTTCTTTTTGTGGGGTTATGTGAAAGATTCAGTGTTTAAACCTCCTCTATCAAGAAACGTACCAGAACTGCGAGCTCGCATCAACGATGCTTTCGAACTCATTGATGGGGACATGCTGCGCCGAGTGTGGGAGGAACTTGATTATCGGCTTGATGTCTGCTGAATCACTAAAGGGGCACATATCGAACATCTGTAAATGCCTAAAAAAACTTTTTGAGTTTTTGTATGTGTGTGCAAAGCATTGTGAAAATATCTCAAATAATAAAGTTATTGTAGAGCTGTGAAATCGCTTCAATCATTTGTAATAACCCTGTATGTTTGAAGGAACTGTTTGCAGCCATAAAAGGAATAATAAAGGGTTGCATGATCGAGTGATGAGAGAGACCTAGCTTCCAGTTCTTAGTCCATCTTTTCGCCCTCTACCTGTTAAAACCTGCTGCAGTCGTTATTATGATGCGCTGCAACTCGTGTGACATAATCAGTCTTTCCATTACCCAACATAACTCAGAAATACGGTCGTACACCTAAAATAAATAACACTCTACTGCGATTTTGGTGCCCAAGAACAAACCGTTAAGCATATTATCAGAGACTGCCCTCTGAGAAAGTATCCAGAACCGTTCAGTGGCCTGCTCCATCTTCTATCGGTTGGCTTCATTTACTAAATGTTGAACTCTGATAAAATGAATCTATTTTAATCAATAGTCCTAATTTTATAGTTTAACAGTTCTCTTTGTTACTATTATTACGGCCTTGCCGCAGTGGATACGCCGATTCCAGTCAGATCACCGAAGTTAACCGCAGTAGGGCGTGGCTGGCACTTGGATGGGTGACCGTCCGGGCATCCATGCGCTGTTGCCATTTTTCGGGATGCACTCAGCCTCGTGATGCCAATTGAGGAGCTACTCGACCGAATAGTAGCGGCTCCGGTCATAGAAAACCATCGTAACGACTGGGAGAGCGGTGAGCTGACCACAAGCCCCTCCTATCCGCATCGTCAGCTGAGGATGACACGGCGGTCGATGGTCCCGATGGACCGCTTGTGGTCTGATGACGGATTGCTTTTTGTTACAATTATTAATTTTCAAAACTAAACATATCAGTTTCCTGGTCTCATTCTTTTAGTGTACAACTATATGTATTTCTTAATATTTGCTGTTGTAGCCTTACGATACGCAAATAGATAAATAAATAAAAATAAAATATTAATTCATTTGGCACATCTTTCACAATTTATCAGCATATTTTCGGTTAGAGGTGTAAATTCCACAGAAGTCCTAAGTTGTATCAAACAGATCTTGAATCGTCTCTACAAAGATAGCGGATAGTGGCCTATAGAATGAACGCTTCGTTTGAAATCTTAGATGTAAACAGCAGCTGAGCGGAAAAAGAGGAGAAACATTGGTTTTTTTTCATAATAGCTGTCTTTTCGTCCGTTACGTATAACTTAACTCGATGAAGGAATGCACTTATGAATGGATCGGAAGTTCGCATATTTCATAAGCCTTTCAGTTTGATGAACTCGTCACGGATATCGTATCGTACCGAAATAAATGTTAGATTCGCCGGGTCTGTGTTGCGTTCTTCCTGTTAAACTGATCATACAGCAATACACACAACAATGGAAAAAAATCATGGCTCCGTTTGCCACATTTTACGGTTTCTGAATGACGAGAACTGCACACGATTCCGTTCTTTTCATGCGATCATAACCCTTCCGAAGCTATACTGAAACGTGACAAACTGCTGCTTCTTTATATTCTGTGGCACTGAGTATTGCTCATAAATTTTACAGCAATAATCGAGACAAAATGACATAACAGACGCCAAGTAATTTACATTCTTTGAAAACGATTGTAATTCACGAATTTCAGAAGAAGCAAGAGAGTTATGACCTATCGTGGCGGCAGTACATTAATAAAAACTGTAATTGCATCACTGCTGAATGGTGCCGTCGCCAACTGTTTAATGACTTTTATTGTTCGCGATAGTTTGGCGACCGTGGCACTATGCATCACCTCCAGAAAATATTAGATTATCGTATCTGAAGCAAAATTTTTAACCATCCACAAAACCCGTTACAGTTGTACGTTGCTGTCCGAAGAAAAAGCTTTAACACCAACTGCAATATTCCTCGTTGTGTGCAGTTTATTTCAGATTGAAATAAATGTCATACGTGATAATGGACGTTTCTTTCTTTTCTTAATTTTGGTGTTTCAGTTGTTGTCAGATACTTTTCTAGGGTTCACTGATAATCTCTGCATGACATTCGGAGACAGGAAAGAATATTAGCTTTCAGCGTGCCGTTGACGATCGGGTTATTACAGACAGAGCTTAAGGTTAGATTGGGGAAAAACTGGGAAGAGAATTGGCTGGTAAGACGGAACAGTTTTTTTGTCTTAGATGGAACAGACTACGCAATGTGAAATTGCTTGCCAGCTACGCCATCTGTGCAATGAGCACGTGACTACAGTATGCTTGTGAAAGTACGACATGAAACTGTACTGCAAATGGTGGACTAAACAATTAATGGCGTCAGGGATACAACTTATCGGAAACGCTATGTGCACTGTATGACAAAAACGTGAATTACCCGCAAGGGGAGTGAGCCATACGTGGTTCGTGTTCGTGCCGTTTATTGCTTCACATCTTGTCTTTGTGATACTGCCATCCCGTTTCTCAATCTATTTACAGGCGTCAGTAAGTTGCTAGCTTGCCTGCCCGTGAGTGGCAGCAGCAGAGCTTATCGATATGAGCACTGTCGTACTATCTTTGGAGCGACAACTAGTATTGCCGGGTCATCATGTGTCGGGAGTTGAGTCAGGGACGGAATAGCTGTGAGGTCCGGACAGTCACCCAACCATTGCCAATACACATGACCTCAGTGGGGATGATCTTGGTTGGTCTCTCGGTCGGTCGTCTCATTGGACCACGTGTACTTAGTCGCCGACCGCTTTTGGGTTCCCTGTATGTGTCGACTTGTGATTCGTCCTTGTTGTTCCACTGTGTTTGGTTTTAGTATTGTTCGAGTTGTTTGTGGAAGTGTTTTCGTGGAACCGTGTGTAGCTTGTGTGGTTTTGACTGAGTAGTTATTTTAATGCTGTCTGCAAGCTGGTGCTAGTCAGTTGGTTGGGACAGAGCAGCAAAGAAGTCTCCACTGCACGGGGTCAGGCCGGGACCACAAGCGGCGTGATTGCGCGGTCGGATTGTGAGGCGCTAGCCGCGAGAGCTACAGAGTTTGTTGCCTACCGAACCTGGACACTGAAGTTGAGTGATCATTTAACCTGTTATGAAACATCAACTGCTGTGACATCTCTCCGTTCATAGCCATATGTTGCTTCCTGGGCCGTTCTGGCTAGCAGCAAAGTGTGGTGTGTTGGAGTCGACGAAATTTTGCGGCCGTCTTTCTGTATGGTCTTTAACTATTAAATTGGTTGTTACTTATCAGTGAAGTGCACCAGTGGTATTTTCTGCCTTGTGACCGTTAACGCCCCAGTTACCTGCCCTGATCGTTAGTGTAGTTTTCCGGCACTGTGTTTTTCCTCACAATGTTGATGCTGTCTGGCAAGGCACGTAGTTCGACAGTATTTTAATTGTTTGTACATATTTTTTCTTAAGAGTGGTTATTGCGCCTCCATTGGCAAAAGATTCCGGAATAGTCCCCCATTCGGATCTCCGGGAGGGGACTGCCAAGGGGGAGGTTACCATGAGAAAGAGATTGAATAATCAACGAAGGGATAACGTTCTACGAGTCGGGGCGTGGAATGTCAGAAGCTTGAACGTGGTAGGGAAACTAGAAAATCTGAAAAGGGAAATGCAAAGACTCAATCTAGATGTAGTAGGGGTCAGTGAAGTGAAGTGGAAGGAAGACAAGGATTTCTGGTCAGATGAGTATCGGGTAATATCAACAGCAGCAGAAAATGGTATAACAGGTGTAGGATTCGTTAAGAATAGGAAGATAGGGCAGAGGGTGTGTTACTGTGAACAGTTCAGTGACCGGGTTGTTCTAATCAGAATCGACAGCAGACCAACAACGACAACGATAGTTCAGGTATACGTGCCGACGTCGCAAGCTGAAGATGAACAGATAGAGAAAGTGTATGAGGATATTGAAAGGGTAATGCAGTATGTAAAGAGGGACGAAAATATAATAGTCATGGGCGACTGGAATGCAGTTGTAGGGGAAGGAGTAGAAGAAAAGGTTACAGTAGAATATGGGCTTGGGACAAGGAATGAAAGAGGAGAAAGACTAATTGAGTTCTGTAACAAGTTTCAGCTAGTAATAGCGAATACCCTGTTCAAGAATCACAAGAGGAGGAGGTATACTTGGAAAAGGCCGGGAGATACGGGAAGATTTCAATTAGATTACATCATGGTCAGACAGAGATTCCGAAATCAGATACTGGATTGTAAGGCGTACCCAGGAGCAGATATAGACTCAGATCACAATACAGTAGTGATGAAGAGTAGGCTGAAGCTCAAGACATTAGTCAGGAAGAATCAATACGCAATGAAGTGGGACACGGAAGTACTAAGGAATGACGAGATACGTTTGAAGTTCTCTAACGCTATAGATACAGCAATAACGAATGGCGCAGTAGGCAGTACAGTTGAAGAGGAATGGACATCTCTAAAAAGGGCCATCATAGAAGTTGGGAAGGAAAATATAGGCACAAAGAAGGTAGCTGCGAAGAAACCATGGGTAACAGAAGAAATACTTCAGTTGATTCATGAAAGGAGGAAGTACAAACATGTTCCGGGAAAATCAGGAATACTGAAATACAATTCGCTGAGGAATGAAATAAATAGGAAGTGCAGGGAAGCTAAGACGAAATGGCTGCAGGAAAAATGTGAAGACATCGAAAAAGATATGATTGTCGGAAGGACAGACTCAGCATACAGGAAAGTCAAAACAACCTTTGATGACATTAAATGCAACGGTGGCAACATTAAGAGTGCAACGGGAATTCCACTGTTAAATGCAGAGGAGAGAGCAGATAGGTGGAAAGAATACATTGAAAGCCTCTATGAGGGTGAAGATTTGTCTGATGTGATAGAAGAAGAAACAGGAGTCGATTTAGACGAAATAGGGGATCCAGTATTAGAATCGGAATTTAAAAGAGCTTTGGAGGACATACGGTCAAATAAGGCAGAAGGGATAGATAACATTCCATCAGAATTTCTAAAATCATTGGGGGAAGTGGCAACAAAACGACTATTCACGTTGGTGTGTAGAATATATGAGTCTGGCGATATACCATCTGACTTTCGGAAAAGTATCATCCACACAATTCCGAAGACGGCAAGAGCTGACAAGTGCGAGAATTATCGCACAATCAGCTTAACAGCTCATGCATCGAAGCTGCTTACAAGAATAATATACAGAAGAATGGAAAAGAAAATTGAGAATGCGCTAGGTGACGATCAGTTTGGCTTTAGGAAAAGTAAAGGGACGAGAGAGGCAATTCTGACGTTACGGCTAATAATGGAAGCAAGGCTAAAGAAAAATCAAGACACTTTCATAGGATTTGTCGACCTGGATAAAGCGTTCGACAATATAAAATGGTGCAAGCTGTTCGAGATTCTGAAAAAAGTAGGGGTAAGCTATAGGAAGAGACGGGTCATATACAATATGTACAACAACCAAGAGGGAATAATAAGAGTGGACGATCAAGAACGAAGTGCTCGTATTAAGAAGGGTGTAAGACAAGGCTGTAGCCTTTCGCCCCTACTCTTCAATCTGTACATCGAGGAAGCAATGATGGAAGTAAAAGAAAGGTTCAGGAGTGGAATTAAAATACAAGGTGAAAGGATATCAATGATACGATTCGCTGATGACATTGCTATCCTGAGTGAAAGTGAAGAAGAATTAAATGATCTGTTGAACGGAATGAACAGTCTAATGAGTACACAGTATGGTTTGAGAGTAAATCGGAGAAAGACGAAGGTAATGAGAAGTAGTAGAAATGAGAACAGCGAGAAACTTAACATCAGGATTGATGGTCACGAAGTCAAAGAAGTTAAGGAATTCTGCTACCTAGGCAGTAAAATAACCAATGACGGACGGAGCAAAGAGGACATCAAAAGCAGACTCGCTATGCAAAAAAGGCATTTCTGGCCAAGAGAAGTCTACTAATATCAAACACCGGCCTTAATTTGAGGAAGAAATTTCTGAGGATGTACGTCTGGAGTATAGCATTGTATGGTAGTGAAACATGGACTGTGAGAAAACCGGAACAGAAGAGAATCGAAGCATTTGAGATGTGGTGCTATAGACGAATGTTGAAAATTAGATGGACTGATAAGGTAAGGAATGAGGAGGTTCTACGCAGAATCGGAGAGGAAAGGAATATGTGGAAAACACTGATAAGGAGAAGGGACAGGAGGGAATGACTTCCATGGTACTAGAGGGAGCTGTAGAGGGCAAAAACTGTAGAGGAAGACAGAGATTGGAATACGTAAAGCAAATAATTGAGGACGTAGGTTGCAAGTGCTACCCTGAGATGAAGAGGTTAGCACAGGAAAGGAATTCGTGGCGGGCCTCATCAAACCAGTCAGTAGACTGATGATAAAAAAAAAAATTGCGCCTTGCCTGTTCTTAGATGCCAATTTGGAAGATGTAATGCTGCTGGTATCTTCGTCCTCAGCTCATATTTTCCATTGTCGTACCATTGTTCAGGCAGAAGGGAATTGCTTAGGGTGTTGGTCGGTCCTTCATCTGTCCCTGGGTCGGGTTGCCATCCGATTATTTAACCTTATTCTTGGCTGCATGTCTCACCTCACCTTACATCAGAAAAATGGTTCAAATGGCTCTGAGCACTATTGGACTTAACATCTGTGGTCATCAGTCCCCTAGAACTTAGAACTACTTAAACCCAACTAATCTAAGGACATCAGACACATCAATGCCCGAAGCAGGATTCGAACCTGCGACCGTAGCGGTCACGCGGTTCCAGACTGAAGCGCCTAGAACCGCACGGCCACACCGGCCGGCCCCTAACATCAGAGCTATCTCCTCAGGCCGACTTTTGGAACACTTCTGAGCACCTTGCGAGGCCTTCATCCGTCTATTAATTTAGTTTGTTATAATTTTAAAATAAGGCCTTCAGCCGACTTAAATTAAAATTTGAAGTTTGATTTGTTTAAAAACTAAATGTTGAAAATTTGTTCTTTCTGAAATCCTTCTTAGCGAGGCCTTAAGCCCTAAGGTGTTCAGTGTCTAGTGTGTGGCCTTCAGACAAGTATTTACGTGAAATATTTTTTTTTAAGTATGGCCTTCAGCTGTGTGTATTCTTTTAAGCAAATTTTTATAACTTGTGTGCAGGCCTCAGCCGTTCTTGTTTTTGGTGTGGTTATGGGCCTCCAGCCCAGGAGGTATCTCAAGTTTTCTTAACTAGGCCTTCAGCCATATTGTTTTATTTTGATCCTTTTAAGGCAATGTGTAATTTGGTGGTTCTTAGGAAAATAAAAGTTTGTGTGTTTTGTGCAACTAACAGTAACTGATTACGGCCCCCTCCACAACCTTAATCTGATCTGCTCTATCCTGCGAAACCAGATTTCAGGGAGGAACAATCGAAATGATTCTTTGCAAGCTGTGAGGATATGTAATGTTATTTCGGTGATTGCAAAATCGAATCAAATTTACAAAGAACTTGGCAGTGGTCCCTCTTACCAGTACTCCGTTGCCCATTCTCTGGTCTGGATGCATGCAGTGGTTGCAAAGGATGTCATAAACCCGTTGTAGCCTCTCCTGAGGTATAGTGGCCCACAGCTCTGTTGCGGCTGCTTTTAGTATCCTGGACAGAGTTACGTCCAAGGCGCTCCACGTCTGTTCTATTGAGGATATATTTCTGGCCGCGGGAGTAGCTCAGCATCATGCAAACAGGATACAGAGCCAAGTGTCATGTGTGAACAGGCACTGTCCTGTTGAAAAATGGCACCACGCCGCTGTCGCATCAGAAGTAAGACACGGAGACGCAGGATGTTCGTGACGAGCCATTGTGCCGTCAGAGATTTCCCCCCCCCCCCCCACCCCTCCCAAGTCATACCCGATGGCCCCAGGAGTAACACTATTGTGCCCCTCCAAAACGCTAGAAGAATTGGACCTTTACTCAAGTCGCCGCCTTACACGCCAACGATAGTCAACTGTGTCAGTGCAGAACTGCAATTGACCACTTAACTCAATGTGGTCCCATTCGTCCTGGTCTCAGCATCACTTCAGATACAGCTGTCTGTGTTGTGTTAACGGTAGCCTACGCACGGGGCTGTAATACCCTCGTCCGGCTGCTGTTAGCCTCCGGCCATTGGTACAAGATGACACAGAACGTTGCAGGGAGAGCAGGAGCAGAGGTGAAGGGGTTGCGACGTGTTTGGTGCACAATAAGGCAATCACACGTGCTCGACCAGAACCTTGAAAGTGAGAATGCCGGCCCTAATATTCTCATCCACGCCAACATCGGGCCGCTGTCACTTCCGTATGCTCCTTAAATCTGGATGCTGCACGATCCGACCAACCGACCAACTGGCCCCTCTGAATCCCTATCACGTCCTGATAATGTTGTATCCACAAACGAGTACGCAGCACCCCCATGTCTTTGATAGTGACAAGTCGACATCTGAGGTTGTTCATACCCCTTGGCATATACTACCAGGCAGGGAAGCAACGCCGCACGGGATTAGCCGAGCGGTCTCAGCCGCTACAGTCATGGACTGTGCGGCTGGTCCCGGCGGAGGTTGAGTCCTGCCTCCGGCATGGGTGTGTGTGTTTGTCCTTAGGATAATTTAGGTTAAGTAGCGTGTAAGCTAAGGGACTGATGACCTTAGCAGTTAAGTCCCATACGATTTCACACACAATTGAACATTTTCAACAGGGAAGCAAAACTATACACAAAGAACAGTAAAGCTTCCTGGTGGCCGCTCTAGCTGTCCAAGGGGGACTGCAACTCACTCATTTACGAACGGTGTGAACCAGTGGAAAGTTACGTTGACATCGAACCATGTCTTTTGCGAGCTTCACTTTTTTTCAGGCAGTATGCAGGGTGTAAAGGGTACAAGCAGATATTTTTATATATGGTACCTTGAGATGGGAATGGAAATGCAGTCGCCGGCCGCTGTGGTCCAGCGGTTCTAGGCGTTTCAGTCGGGGACCACGCTGCTGCTACGGTCGCAGGTTCGAATCCTGCCTCGGGCATGGATGTGTGTGATGTCCTTAGGTTAGCTAGGTTTACTTAGTTCTAATTCTAGGCGACTGATGACAGATGTTAAGTCCCATAGTGCTGAGAACCATTTTTTTGGAAACGCCGTGTGGCTAGAGCCTCCCGTCGGGTAGACCGGTCGCCTGGCGCAAGTCTTTCAAGTTGACACCACTTCGGCGACGTGCGTGTCGATGGGGATGATCAGTAAGGACAACACAACACCCAGTCCCTGAGCGGAGAACTTATCCGACCCAGTTGGTAATCGAACCCGGGAAGTTAGGAATGACATTCCGTCGCGCGGTCAACTCAGCTACCAGTGGCGGACGTACCCTGAGATGTACGCACATCAGTGTCCTTTTTTTTCTTTTTTTCTGCGTCTGTCTTCCCACAAACAAGTCACAAACTTCAAGAACTGATGTTTCCTGCACAGTCGTAACTGCACCATTAAGTGGGCTATGCCTGTCATTTGGCGCCCACGTGTCCATTTTTCTCTACACTCAGCCCGCCGCCCAGAGCGAAACAAGCGTTAATGATGCTACTACTCCTAATAGCTATAATTATTTGTCCGCAAGTTCTGTAAATACGGATCTAATGTTGTTCAGCATACCATCCTCAGTCAGCAACACAAATATCTGCACTTACTCCCGTTGCACCCTATACGTAAATTTAATCTAAAAATGGCTCTGAGCACTATGGGACTTAACATCTGTGGTCATCAGTCCCCTAGAACTTAGAATTACTTAAACCTAACTAACCTAAGGACATCACACACATCCATGCCCGAGGCAGGATTCGAACCTGCGACCGTAGCAGTCACGCGGTTCCGGACTGAGCGCCTTAACCGCGAGACCACCGCGGCCGGCGTAAATTTAATCTCCTAACGAAATATATCGAAGTATTTGCTATACAGGGTGAGACTAAAATCAACAGACAAAATTTTTGGGGTTGTTCTGGGATATTTCCTGAGTATTTTTATATGGCTTGTAGCAGACTAACTTTTTCTCTTCCTCTCTTTACCTTTGTGTGCGTATTGCTCCGAAAATATCTACACAGCAGTGTAAATATGCGATATGTGCTGATTGTTTTGTTCAGAAACAAGACTCCTGTCGATACGCACATGGACATGGTCGCTAGAATTGTCGCAGCCGCAGAAGTAGCACGCTAGAGTCCTGGGATTCTTGAGATTGTAAAACAATCGACTGTGTCTCACTGTCTACCTTGTCGTAATCGTGGCGGTCACCATTCTGGATAGAAACTTGGAACGGAACAGTTCTACATTACCATGTAATGTAGAGTCTGCTTCTATCACAGAGTGAAGATATTGTGATAAGTGTACCAGTTGTTGCACGATTTGATGATTTCATATTCACCGTTGACATCAAACAAAATTAATTGGGTCATCAAATCAAATAAGTCACAGTTATATTATTCCTCTGCTACGACCCACTGGAATGCACTGGTCGCTTGTACCAAACTAGAAAACATCACTGACAACCTCTGAAATTTTGTCGATTGAGTTTACCCTGTATGTTACAGTTTCGGATTATAAGTAGAAGCTCCAAAGTACGGAAATGCTAGTCCCTTGCATCTCTACTCCTGTCTTCCTCGGACTGTGGAGAGGTTATGGAGGGGAGTGGAGACTGGGAGGGGGGGGGGCGGGGGGAGGAACCCGGCGGCCTGTTTTTCAAAGAAAATGTCCAGGAATTTCCTTAACCTATCTATGGTCCTCTAGAATGGGTATCTAATTTCTTAATTACTGTTCTACTACACTTCTCAGGCCACCGACTTGGAATTTGTTAAAGGCTGCATTATTAAATTGCCCTGAAAGCCACCTTATGGTATGTGAAGGAGGGTACTTTGTGTACCGCTGTCACTCTCTCCCTCTCCCCTTTCCCTGCTGCAGTCGCGAATGGTTTGCGAGAAGAACGGTTGTTGATAAGCTTCCTTGGGGCTCGAATTTACCTGATTTTGTCTTGGTGGTCTTTTCGCGAGATATATGTAGGAAGAAGCAACGTATTGGTTGACTACTGTAGGAACGTACGCTCTCGGAAGTTTAAATGTATGCATTACTGTGGTGGCCAGTGATACGTGGGGAGGCGCTGGCGCCAGTCGCTTTCTCCGTTCGATTCACCCGGGTCGACTGTTTCCCTCTGGCGTTGCTTATCTTTGCCTCGTTGGCCGGTGATGGTGTTGGTGAGCTGGCGGGCAGACTGGGTTTTGGCTTCGGAACGGCCGGTACGTGTCGCTGCTCAGAGAGTGAAACTTGGGTCTGCGTGGAGTTAGCTGCATTTGACCGGTGTATGCGGCTCGGAGTGCGTAAGCGGACCTGTTATTGCAAGTTCTTGAGGCGTGACTGGGTCATGGTCTTCTACACAGGACGCTGAGCAATGTGTTATTCATTTTGGATAGTGAAATTGAACTATGTACCACGCAGCTGTCTATTGAAGAAGTAGACATTCAAGCTTTCTAGTTTTGCACTCGGGCCTACCCGTGTTATCACTAGCTTCTACATTTTCTTATGAGTGTCAATATTGTACTGGAACTGCGACGTATTGGTGTAATAATATTATGCTTTGGCTTATCGTTGCCCTTTTAAAATTTGTCTGTTTGTGCTGGGGCAATTTTACATATTTTGAAATTTGAGGTCTACAGTTAATTCTTTTAACCTTTTTTAATTTGCTTTTGTCTCGATGTGATCTATCTTTGTAGAATTTTATCTTACTATATTCTGGGGCTGTTAGCATTGCTTCTTTTGGCTGTGGCTGTGTGTTTGAGCTTTTCCGTTGCAGCACTGCAGCGGGCACCTAGTCCATGTCTAAATCGATGTCCGGGGTATGACGCCTTGCTCGACTAGTGTTCTGAATTATACCTTACGTGCAGCGGGAATTGAACTTATGTACATGTTAAAAAGAAATACTTGATGGGTAGCGGAAATTGGAAATTCTGTGAATTGTCCTACTGCGCTTGCCCAGGTGACCTATTTAAAAGAAACTTATTTCACCTTTATTATTCAAGTGCCCTTTGTCAAATGAAACTGATTTTACCTTTTATTATTGAAGTGCTTACAGTCAGTACAGAAGTTATAAGAAGTTCTTGTTTGCAAATAATTCAGTCAGAAAGGTTTTGTGCAATGTACCTTTCTGACTTGTGTATCCTGTTCAAAAGAAACTTATTTCACTTTTATTATTCAAGTGCCCTTGTTAAATGAAACTGATTTTACCTTTTATTATTGAAGTGCTTACAGTCAGTACAGAAGTTATAAGAAGTTCTTGTTTGCACCTAATTCAATTAGAAAGATATTGTGTAATGTATTTTTCTGACTTGTGAATAAGAGACACTTGTAGAAAATTTTTGGTAAATACTGTGCCCTTTGGGTTAAACTGTTGATCAGTAATAAATTAGTTGTATCTTTCAAGTCCTCTGTACTTGTTATTATTTCACTTTTCACAAGAGATGAATGAGCATCTCTGTGAGGTGGGCTTTGTTACTAAACGAACCCACGAGGAAACCCTCTTTCCTTTGGACCCTCTGTGTTTCATCTGCCAATGCTATGCGTTTAGAGCGCAGTCTGACTAGCAGCAGTGAAACATGAGTCGCACGACGGCTTTGTAAGCTACCATCATCACGGGTGGAATACACTTTCTCAGAATACTTCCAATAAATCTCTCTGATATCTGGATTTCATGTTGTTAGTTTTATGATGATATGTGCCATGTACAATTTTGTTATATGAATTTTTCGTACCTGAATCTATTGTGAGCGAGCAGCGATGTTGTAAGCTGTATCGCAGAAGTTAAGTATCTTTGAGCTGCGGAGGGACAGTGGAGCAGACACTGTTTAGGTTTAGAGTGACAGAGTCGAAGTTCAGCTGTGTTAGAGTTAGGCTGATAATTTTAAGCAGTGTTACTGAGGAAGCTATGGCAATATTTCGATTCAAATTTAATATCTCAGTTTTTCTTTTCGTTCAATCAACATGATTACGAAACTGATTTGTGAAGGAATAAATCTAATGGAATGTCAAGAAAATACAATAAACATGTTATTTTTTTTCACTATTCCTGCGCCATCGAACTAACTTGGTTATTGTACTGAAAGTTGTTAGATTTGAGAGATACGAAAATGTATTTTTTGGATGTTGAGAAGTTCATTAAATTTAAAATCTGCTTTGAGGACTTTTTCTCATTACACCAAAAAACATAGTGTAGTCATTTTTGCGCATATTTCATTTTCTTACCAATTTTTCTCTTACAAATCCTTTAATGGATAATTCTAGCAAATCTGTTCAAAAAATAGTTTGATCTGCAATTAATAGAGAACTCATTGCATCGCTCGTGTTTCTCTATGTAGACACAGTAATTTGCAGCTTTAGCATAGCGGCGCGCAAGATAGAGCAATAGTGCAACGCGTTATCCAGGTTTGCGCAGATTAGAGGTAAGGAGAAAATATTTTGATTGTTTTTATTTATTCAATCAGGACCAAATTATGTTATTCAGAGACAGATTTTGTGATCAAATGTTGCAAAGCCAATTACTCTAAGTCTCATGTTCAAGTTATTCAGGCAGTTTATTCTGTTCAAAATCCTTGCAGTCAAATTGCTAACTTCTGCAATATGAAATACTTCCGTTTTCACTATAACAACTAATTATTTTTACACTGCAGCTTGGGTCTCACATTGTGACAGTTCATTTATCATCATAGCGCTGGATTACAATCAGAAACAGAACACTCCAGACATATTTTTATTATTTAAAGAGAACTTTCAATGAGCTTGTTTAAATTGCTCCGTAGGCACACCGCCAGGTATTTAATGGGTGAAACTATTTCCAGTGAGCGTTCGGCAATAATGTACTCATACAATAACCGTTTATTGCCTTTTTATGCAATAACTTATATTTGTTTATGTCGAGGGTCAACTCTCAGTCAGTGTACCAAGCGTTTATCCTATGCATGTCTTCCTGTATTTCCCAAGAATTTTCTAGCGCTGCAACTTTTCCGAATACAACAGCGTCAGCGTCAAAAAGCCACCTTGACCTTTCCTATAGACGCTGTGAACATTAATGATCCTATAAACTTCCCTGTGTTATTTTTATGTTTGAAGATTGTTTCCCATTAAGAATGAAGAGCTGTGTTATACTTGTATTGTATTGTATTGTATTTTAACTGGGGACCTAGAAACGACGGAGAGGCCCTGTCCCCGCCGCAGCCGCAGTGGTCCACAACCCCACGACGACTACCGAAGTCCACTTCACCCCCACGCCGCCCCACACCGAACCCAGGGTTATTGTGCGGTTCGGCCCCCGGTGGACCCCCCAGGGAACGTCTCACACCAGACGAGTGTAACCCCTATGTTTGCCCAAACATAGAGTAATGGTGGTGTACACGTACGTGGAGAACTTGTTTGCGCAACAATCGTCGACATGGTGTAACTGAGGTGGAATAAGGGAAACCAGGCCGCATTAGCCGAGGAAGATGGAAAACAGCCTAAAAACCATCCACAGACTGGCCGGTTCACCGGACCTCGACACAAATCCGCCGGGCGGATTCGTGCCGGGGAGCAGGCGCTCCTTCCCGCCCGAAAAGCAGTACAGTAGACCCCACGGCCAACCGGGCGGGCCTGCGTTATACTTACTGGCGGCTTGTTGCCGATTCCCGTAAGAGTTCGGGCACTGTTTGTGCATCCGCACAGAAGAAGATGGTCGAATGGCCGGTGAGCATTAACTATATATACACTCCTGGAAATGGAAAAAAGAACACATTGACACCGGTGTGTCAGACCCACCATACTTGCTCCGGACACTGCGAGAGGGCTGACAAGCAATGATCACACGCACGGCACAGCGGACACACCAGGAACCGTGGTGTTGGCCGTCGAATGGCGCTAGCTGCGCAGCATTTGTGCACCGCCGCCGTCAGTGTCAGCCAGTTTGCCGTGGCATACGGAGCTCCATCGCAGTCTTTAACACTAGTAGCATGCCGCGACAGCGTGGACGTGAACCGTATGTGCAGTTGACGGACTTTGAGCGAGGGCGTATAGTGGGCATGCGGGAGGCCGGGTGGACGTACCGCCGGATTGCTCAACACGTGGGGCGTGAGGTCTCCACAGTACATCGATGTTGTCGCCAGTGGTCGGCGGAAGGTGCACGTGCCCGTCGACCTGGGACCGGACCGCAGCGACGCACGGATGCACGCCAAGACCGTAGGATCCTACGCAGTGCCGTAGGGGACCGCAACGCCACTTCCCAGCAAATTAGGGACACTGTTGCTCCTGGGGTATCGGCGAGGACCATTCGCAACCGTCTCCATGAAGCTGGGCTACGGTCCCGCACACCGTTAGGCCGTCTTCCGCTCACGCCCCAACATCGTGCAGCCCGCCTCCAGTGGTGTCGCGACAGGCGTGAATGGAGGGACGAATGGAGACGTGCCGTCTTCAGCGATGAGAGTCGCTTCTGCCTTGGTGCCAGTGATGGTCGTATGCGTGTTTGGCGCCGTGCAGGTGAGCGCCACAATCAGGACTGCATACGACCGAGGCACACAGGGCCAACACCCGGCATCATGGTGTGGGGAGCGATCTCCTACACTGGCCGTACACCACTGGTGATCGTCGAGGGGACACTGAATAGTGCACGGTACATCCAAACCGTCATCGAACCCATCGTCCTACCAATCCTAGACCGGCAACGGAACTTGCTGTTCCAACAGGACAATGCACGTCCGCATGTATCCCGTGCCACCCAACGTGCTCTAGAAGGTGTAAGTCAACTACCCTGGCCAGCAAGATCTCCGGATCTGTCCCCCATTGAGCATGTTTGGGACTGGATGAAGCGTCGTCTCACGCGGTCTGCACGTCCAGCACGAACGCTGGTCCAACTGAGGCGCCAGGTGGAAATGGCATGGCAAGCCGTTCCACAGGACTACATCCAGCATCTCTACGATCGTCTCCATGGGAGAATAGCAGCCTGCATTGCTGCGAAAGGTGGATATACACTGTACTAGTGCCGACATTGTGCATGCTCTGTTGCCTGTGTCTATGTGCCTGTGGTTCTGTCAGTGTGATCATGTGATGTATCTGACCCCAGGAATGTGTCAATAAAGTTTCCCCTTCCTGGGACAATGAATTCACGGTGTTCTTATTTCAATTTCCAGGAGTATATATATATATATATATATATATATATATATATATATATATATATATATATATATATATTACAAAGAACGAAACTTGTCTAGCTTGAAGGGGGAAACCAGATGGCGCTATGGTTGGCCCGCTACATGGCGCTACCATAGGTCAAACGGATATCAACTGCGTTCTTTTAAATAGGAACTCCCATTGTTTATTACATATTCGTGTGGTACGCAAAGAAATATGAATGTTTTAGTTGGACCACTTTTTTCTCATTGTGATAGATGGCGCTGTAATAGTCACAAACATATGGCTCACAATTTTAGACGAAGAGTTGGTAACAGGTAGGTTTTTTAAATTAAAATGCAGAACATAGGTTCGTTTGAACATTTTATTTCGGTTGTTCCAAAGTGATACGTGTAGCTTTGTGAACTTATCATTTCTTGAACGCATGCTGTTACAGCGTTATTACCTGTAAATACCACATTAATGCAATAAATGCTCAAAATTATGTCCGTCAACCTCAATGCATTTGGCAATACGCGTAGCGACATTCCTCTCAACAGCGACTAGTTCGCCTTCCGTAATGCTCGCACATACTATGACAATGCGCTGACGCATGTTGTCAGGCGTTGTCGGTGGATCACGATACCAAATATCCTTCAACTTTCCTCACAGAAAGAAATCCGTGGACGTCAGATCCGGCAGATCCGGTGAACGCGTGGGCCATGGTATGGTGCTTCGACGACCAATCCACCTGTCATGAAATATGTTATTCAATACCGCTTCAACCGCACGCGAGCTATGTGCCGGGCATCCATCATCTTGGAAGTACATCGGCATTCTGTCATGCAGTGAAACATCTTGTAGTAACATCGGTAGAACATTACGTAGGAAATCAGCATACATTGCACCATTTAGACTGCCATCGATAAAATGGGGGCCAATCATCCTTCCTCCCATAATGCCGCACCATACATTAGCCCGAAAAAGGTCGCTTATGTTCCACTTGTCGCAGCCATCGTGGATTTTCCGTTGCCCAATAGTGCATATTATGTCGGTTTACGTTACCGCTGTTGATGAATCTCGCTTCGTCGCTAAAAAGAACGCGTACAGAAAATCTGTCATCGTCCCGAAATTTCTCTTGGGCCCAGTGGTAGAACTGTACACGTCGTTCAAAGTCGTCGCCATGCAATTCCTGGTGCATAGAAATATGGTACGAGTGCAATGATGTTGATGTTGCATTCTCAACACCGACGTTTTAGTGTTCCTGCGCAGTTTGAGATTCCCGATACTCGGGCAATTTGTCTGCTATTGATGTGCGGATTAGCCGGGACAGCAGCTAAAACACCTACTTGGGCATCATCATTTGTTGCAGGTCGTGGTTGACGTTTCACATGTGGCTGAACACTTCCTGTTTCCTTAAATAACGTAACTATCCAGCGAACAGTCCGGACACTTGGATGACGTCGTCCAGGATACCGAGCAGCATCTATAGCACACGCCCGTTGGGCATTTTGATCACAACAGCCATACATCAACACGATATCTACCTCTTCCGCAATTGGTAAACGGTCCATTTTAACTCGGGTAATGTATCACGAAGCAAATACCGTCCGCACTGGAGGAATGTTACGTGATACCACGTATTTATACGTTTGTGACTATTACAGCGCCATCCATCACAAAGCGAAAACAGTGGTCCAACTAAAACATTCATATTTCTTTACGTACTACAAGAATATGTAATAAAAAAAGGGGGTTCCTATTTTTAAAAAACGCAGTTGATATCCGTTTGACCTATGGCAGCGCCATCTAGCGGCCCAACCGAAGCGCCATCTGGCTTCCCCCTTCAAGCTAGACAAGTTTCGTTCTTTGTAGTTTTTTCGTTTGATGCTTATTTCGTGAGATATTTGGCCCGGTCACTATCAATGGACCACCCTGTATATGAAGATGGTATCTGTTCTTTCGGACATGACTACAAGTAAAGGTATGGTTTACCCATGATTACACCTATAGAACGCTTCTAATAAGTTCATACGCCCCAGGAAATAATCTTCGGGAACACAGAACTACAGAAAGCAAGCTGCAATTTCTTCCAGGAAGGAATGTAATAAACAACTCGCTAGGGTTTTACCATTAACTGGAGCTCACAACATACTTAAAAGGACTGAAAATTAGTGATACCAAAGCCCAGCAGCCTCTAAACATCGTGAAAACAAATATTGAATCTTAAATCAGCAGGTTTTCTTGAATGAGAATTTTAAAACCAGCATAATTAAAAAGAAACCACATAAGGCGTAGGCTCCTGGTGTAGCTATGCGTGACAACTAGGCGCATTACACAACCATAGCAACATTAACCATGGCGAAATTTTTTGAGAGGGAACGCTGTCCAGCAGATTAACCTCAAAAGCACACAGAGCAGACAGGACAATACACTATTCCCAAAATCACAGAACCAAGTAACAAAACCTACATGACGATTCAATGAGCATAAATAAACACGAACATCTGTTCAAACAGATTGCGGAGCGGGATATCGGTGCACAGAGCTGAAAAACTAGTTTCACGCAACGTAAACAAACCAGACCTTTGCCTTCTGCGCAGTCCTGGCGAAGAAGAGTGATCGACGGAAAAGACGTCGTGCCGATCCGCATCTCGTGTTCGTTGCTCCAAGCACCGCTGCTGTCCCCGGCTCCACATTGTGCGAAAACTACCGTCAACTGTCTGCGCCGCGGTCTTCGGAGGCCTCTCTCTCTGTATACGCAACTCTAACGGCCGCTTTTGAAGATTAGACGAGGCAGCGATAATCGCACAAGGAAGTCATCCGGAGCCCTGGTGACACCAACTAAAAATTATCGATAATGAAATGAGCCGTCACGCCTCACGACGGATTTGTGCCGGCAGCCTCACACGTACCCGTGTTCCCCATGTTGTGCGCTTGCGTGCGGTAGCCGACACCAGTTGTTCGGTGGGGAGCAGCAATGCCCCAGTGAACTCCTGTGGTCGACCTAAGCATAGCCAGTGGCTTTTGGCGGCTAGGAGGCTGTGAGCGCGCGCCTAACCCAACTGCGTCATAGACTGCTTGCAGTCCATCGACCGAAATCCCTAAGGGCGGCGGCTAGTCACACATCCGTTCCGCGTGTCGTTGAAACTTCCCAAGTCTCGCAGGCGCCCCACTATAGGCAAAGCAAGCCCACGCAAGGCCTCGATTAGTTAATCAGCGGACAGGTAGGCAGCAGGTCTTCATTACGTATCGTTAGCCGTGGTTTCTGTTCGGTTCAAGAAATAGACATAATGGCAGCATGACTGAATGCTTTGAGCCCTTAACCTCAGCCAGCCGGGGTGGCCGAGCGGTTCTAGGCGCTACAGTCTGGAACTGCGCGACCGCTACGGTCGTAGGTTCGAATCCTGCCTCGGGCATGAGTGTGTGTGATGTGTGTAATGTCCAGAAGTTAAATCCCATAGTGCTAAGAGCCATTTGAACCATTTGAACCTTAAGCTCAGTTATTTACACCCTTATACCTACGTTTCTAACCTAGTCATACTGGGGGGAGGGGGGAGGGGGAGACGTCTAGTATTTCCATAAACTAGCTATCCTAGCATATTTTGTCCTGTTACAGGTAGCTAGGCCCAGATAAATTGGCGACATGTGAGTTTCTCAGTAGCAGGCAAGTGCTCCTTGTTAAAAAAAAATACTGCAACCTACATCCTTCTATATCTGTTTAGTGTATTCATCTCTTGATCTCCCTCTACGATTTTTACCCTCCACGCTGAACTCCAATACTAAATCGGTGATCCCTTGATGCCTCAGAACATGTCCTACCAAACGATCCCTTCTTCTAGTCAAGTTGTGCCATTAACTTCTCTTCTTCCCAATCATATTCAGTACCTCCTCAATAGTTATATGATCTACCCATCTAATCTTCAGAATTTTTCTGTAGCACCACAATTCGAAAGCTTCTATTCTCTTCTTGTCCAAACTAGTTATTGTCCATGTTTCACTTCCATACATGGCTACACTCTATACAAATACTTTCAGGAACGACTTCCTGACACTTAAATTTATACTCGATGTTAACAAATTTCTGTTCTTCAGAAACGCTTTCCTTGCCATTACCAGTCTACATTTTGTATCCTCTTTTCTTCGACCATCATCAGTTATTTTGCTCCCCAAATAGCAAAACTCCTTTACTACTTTAAGTGTCTCGTTTCCTAATCTAGTTCCCTCAGCATCACCCGACTTAATTCGACTATATTCCATTATCCTTGTTTTGCTTTTGTTGGTGCTCATCTTATATCCTCCTTTCAAGACACCATCCATTCCGTTCAACTGCTCTTCTAAGCCCTTTGCTGTCTCTGACAGAATTACAATGTCATCGGCGAACCTCAAAGTTTTTATTTCTTCTCCGTGTATTTTAATACCTACTCCGAATTTTTCTTTTGTTTCCTTCACTGCTTGCTGAATACACAGATTAAATAACATCGGGGAGAGGCTACAACACTGTCTCATTCCCTTCCCAACCACTGCTTCCCTTTCATGTCCCTCGACTCTTATAACTGCCATCTGGTTTCTGTACAAATTGTAAATAGCCTTTCGCTCCCTATATTTTACCCCTGCCACCTTCAGAATTTGAAAGAGAGTATTCCAGTCAACATTGTCAAAAGCTTACTCTAAGTCTACAAACGCTAGAAACATAGGTTTGCTTTTCCTTAATCTCTCTTCTAAGATAAGTCGTAGGGTCAGTATTGCCTCACGTGTTCCAATATTTCTACGGAATCCAAACTGACCTTCCCCGAGGTCGGCTTCTACCAGTTTTTCCATTCGTCTGTAGAGAATACGCGTTAGTATTTTGAAGCTGTGACTTAATAAACTGATCGTTCGGTAATTTTCACATCTGTCAGAACTTCCTTTCTTTGGGATTGGAATTATTATATTCTTCTTGAAACTCAGGGTATTTCGCCTGTCTCATACATCTTGCTTACCAGATGGTAGAGTTTTGTCAGGTCTGCCTCTCCCAAGGCCGTCAGTAGTTCTAATGGAATGTTGTCTACTCCCGTATGTCTCCAGAATGTAATAATTTTACACTACTCCACATATTAAACTCAAGTTATCTAATTTTACAGGAAACAGAACATACAAAAACCTACTAGTCTGCAGATAATTAAATCCGAGTCGCGTCGTGGAATGTCAGAAGTTTGAACATGGTAGGGAAGCTAGAAAATTTGAAAAGGCAATGCAAAGGCTCAGACTAGATATATTGGGGGACATTTGAGTGAAATGTAAAGAAGAAAGGGTTTTATGGTCAGATGACTGTAGGGTAATATCAAGAGCAGCAGAAAATAGTATAACGGGAGTAGGATTCTTTATGAAAAGGAAAGTAGGGCAGAGAGCATGTTACTGTGAGCAATTCAGTGATACGCTTGTTCTTATCAGAATCGACAGCAGAGCAACACCGACAAAGATAGTTCAGGTATACCTGCCGACATCGCAAACTGAAGATGAAGAGAGAGAGGAAATATATGAAGATATTGAAAGGGTACACACTGCGTAGAGGGATTGACTAATAGTTAAGGTGGGACTGGAATAGAGCTGTAGTGGAAGGAGTAGAAGAAAAGGTTATAGGAGTATATGGGCTTGAGACAAAGAATGAGAGAGGATAAAGATTATTTGAGTTTCGTAATAACTTTCAGCTAGTAATACTCATCCAAGAATCACAAGAGAAGGAGGTATACTTCGCAAAGGCCAGATGATACGGGAACACATCAGTTACATTATACACTACTGGCCATTAAAATTGCTACACCACGAAGATGACGTGGTACAGAATCGAAATTTGACGGACAGGAAGAAGATGCTGTGATATGCAAATGATTAGCTTTTCAGAGCATTCACACAAGGTTGGCGCCGGTGGCGACACCTACAACGTGCTGACATGGGGAAAGTTTCCAACCGATTTCTCATACACAAACAGCAGTTGACCGGCGTTGCCTGGTGAAACGTTGTTGTAATGCCACGTGCAAGGAGGAGATATGGGTACCAACACGTTTCCGAATTTGATAAAGGTCGGATTATAGCCTATCGCGATTGCGGTTTATGGTATCGCGACATTGATGCTCGCGTTGATCGAGATGCAGTGACTGTTAGCAGAATATGGAATCGGTGGGTTCAGGAGGGTAATACGGAACACCCTGCTGGATCCCAGCGGCCTCGTATCAGTAGCAGTCGAGATGACAGGCACCTTATCCGCATCGCTGTAACGGATCGTGCAGCCACGTCTCGATCCCTGAGTCAACAGATGGGGACGTTTGCTAGGCAACAACCATCTGCACAAACAGTCCGACGACGTTTGCAGCAGCATGGACTATCAGCTCAGAGACCGTGGCTGCGATTACCCTTGACGCTGCATCACAGACAGGAGCGCATGCGATGGTGTACTCAACGACGAACCTGGGTGCACGAATGGTAAAACGTCATTTTTTCGTATGAATCCAGGTTCTGTTTACAGCAACATGATGGTGGCATCTGTGTTTGGCTACATCGCGGTGAACGCACATTAGAAGCGTGTATTCGCCATCACTCGGCGTGATGGTGTGGGGTGCCATTGGTTACACGTCTCGGTAACCTCTTGTTCGCATTGACGGCACTTTGAACAGTGTACGTTACATTTCAGATGTGTTACGACCCGTGGCTCTACCCTTCATTCGATCCCTGCGAAACCCTACATTTCAGCAGGATAATGCACGACCGCATGTTGAGGGTCCTGTACGGGCCTTTCTGGATATGGAACACGTTCGACTGCTCCCCTGGCCAGCACATTCTCCAGATCTCTCACCAATTGAAAACGTCTGGTTAATGGTGCCAAGCAACTGGCTCGTCACAATACGGCAGTCACTACTCTCGATAAACTGTGGTATCATGTTGAAGCTGCAAGGGCAGCCGTACCTGTACACGCCATCCAAGCTCTGGTTGACTCAATGCCCAGGCGTATCAAGGCCGTTGTTACGGCCAGAGGTGGTTGTTCTGGGTACTGATTTCTCAGGATCTATGCACCCAAATTGCGTTAAAATGTAATCACATGTCAGTTCTAGTATAATATATTTGTGCAATGGATACCCGTTTATCATCTGCATTTCTTCTTGGTGTAGCAATTTTAATGGCCAGTAGTGTATCATGGTCAGATTCCGAAATCAGATACTGGATTGTATGGTGTACCCATGAGCAGACATACGCTCAGATCTCAATGTAGTAGTAATGAAGATTAGGCTGAAGTTTAAAGAGATTAATCAGGTAGAATCAATACGCAAAGAAGTGGAATACGCAAGTACTAAAGAATGACGAGATACGCTTGAAGTTCTCTGTCGCTATAGCTACAGCAATAAGGAATAGCTCTGCAGGAAATACAGCTGAAGAGGACTGGACATCTCTAAGACGGCTAGTCACGGAAGTTGGAAGAAAAACATAGGTACAAAGAAGGTAATTTCGAAGAAACCATGGGTAATAGAAGTATTCCAGTTGATCGATGAAAGATGAAAGTTCAAAAATGTTCAGGAACATTCAGGAATTCAGGAATGCAGGGAAGCTAAGACGAAATGGCTGCATGAAAAATGCGAAGAAATCGAAAAGAAATGATTCTCGGAATGACTGTCTCAGGATACAGGAAAATCAAATCAATCTTCGGTGAAATTAAAAGCAAGGGTGATAACACTATGAGTGCAACGGGAATTTCACTGTTAAGTACAGAGGAGAGAGCGTATAGGTGAAAAGAGTTATAAATAGAAAGCCTCCATGAGGGGAAAATTGGCTGATGTGATAGAACAAGAAACAAGAGTCGATTTAGTAGAAACAGGGGATCCAGTATTAGAATCAGAATTTAAGAGATCTTTGGAGGACTTAAGAGCAAATAAGGCAGAAGTGATGCATAAAATTCCATCGGCTTTTCTAAAATCCTTAGGGGAGTGGCAACAAGACGACTATTCACGTTGGTGTGTATAATGTATGAGTCTAGCCACATACCATCTGACTTTCGGAAAAATATCATCCACACTATTCCGAAGAATGCAAGAGCTGACGAGTGCGAGTATTATTGCACAATCAGCTTAACATTCCATGCAATAAAGTTACTTACAAGAGTAATATACTGAAGGATGAAAAAAAAATTGAAGATCCAGAATGAGATTTTCACTCTGCAGCGGAGTGTGCGCTGATATAAAACTTCCTGGCAGATTAAAACTGTGTGCCGGACCGAGACTCGACCTTTGCTTTTTGCGGTCAAGTGCTCTACCATCTGAGCTACCCATGCCAGCTCACACCCCGTCCTCATATCTTTACTTCTGCCAGTATCTCCTCTTACGGGAGTGCTAGTTCTGCAAGTTTCGCAGGAGAGGTTCTGTAAAGTTTGGAAGGTAGGAGACGAGATACTGGCAGAAGTAAAGCTGTGAGAACGGGGCGTGAGTCGTCCTTGGGTAGCTCAGTTGGTAGAGCACTTGTCCGCGAAAGGCAAAGGTCCCGAGTACGAGTCTCGGTCCGGCACACAGTTTTATTCTGCCAGGATGTTTTAAAAATTGAGGATGTGTTAGATGACGGTCAGTTTGGCTTTAGGAAAGGCAAAGTCACCAGAGAGGCAATTCTGACGTTGCGGTTGATAATGGAAGCAAGGTTACAGAAAAATCAAGACACGTCTATAGAACCTTCGACCGGGAAAAAGCCTTCGACAGTGTAAAATGGTGCGGCATGTTCGAAAGTCTGAGAAAAGTATGGGTAAGCTTTAGGGACAGGTGGGTAAGATACAGTATGTGCAAGAGCCAAGAGGGAATAATAAATGTCGACGACCAAGATCGAAGTACTCGGACTAAAAGGAGTGTAATACAGGGATGTAGTGTTTCGCCCCTACTATTCAATGGAAATAAAATAAAGGCTCAGGAGTGGAATTAAAATTCCAGCTGCAAGGTTATCAGTGATATGATTCGCTGATGGCATTGCTATCCTGAGTGAAATTGAAGAAGAACTACACGATTTGTTGAATGGAATGAACAGTCTAATGAGTTCAGAAGATGGACTGAGAGTAAATCGAAGAAAGACGAAAGTAATGAGAAGTATCAGAAATGAGAACAACGAGAAACTTAACATCAGGATTGATGGTAATGAAGTAGATAAAGTTAAGAAATCCCACTACCTAGGCAGCAAAGTAACAAATGACCGTCGGAGCAAGGAGGACATCAAAACCAGACTAGCACTGGCAAAACGGCATTTCTGGCCAGGAGTAATTTCAGACCGAGCGAGGTGGCGCAGTGGCTAGCACACTGGACTCGCATTCGGGAGGACGATGGTTCAATCCGGCGTCCGGCCATCCTGATTTTGGTTTTCCGTGATTCCCTGGATCACTTCAGGCAAATGCCGGGATGGTTCCTTTGAAAGGGCACGGCCGACTTCCTTCCCCGTCCTTCCCTAATCCGAGCTTGTGCTCCGTCACTAATGACCTCGTTGTCGACGGGACGTTAAACACTAATGTCCTCCTCCTCCTCCTCCTCCTTAATTTGAGGAAGAAAATTCTGAGAATGTGCGTTTAAAGCACATTATTGTATGTTAGTGTAGCATGGACTGTGGAAAAACCGGAACAGAAGAGAATCGAAGCATTTGAGATGTGGTGCTACAGACGAATGTTGAACATTAGGTGGAGTGATAAGGTAATAAATGAGGAATTTCTGCGTAGGATAGGAGAAAAAGAAATATGTGGAAACCATTCACAAGGGGAGGGGACAGGATGATAGGACATGTGTTAAGACATGAGGAAATGACTTCCATGGTACTAGAGGGAGCTGTAGAGGGCAAAAACTGTAGAGGAAGACAGAGGTTGGAATGTATCCAAAAAATAATTGAGGACGTAGGTTGCAAGTGCTAATCTGAGATGAAGATGAATTGGTGGCACAGGAGAGGAATTCGTTGTGGGCTGCATCAGTCCAGTCAGAAGACTGATGACTCAAAAAAAAAAAAAAATGAAAAAACAGTGCGATTGTATGTGTCACTGGTTCCGACATATTTATGACGGAAGCAGCCGCAACTGTAGAGTGAAATTAAACTATTCTGTTTTTCTGTTTTCTGTTTTTCTATCTTATCAGTTGCACAACATTTTTAACATTTTAGTATTACACTTTTTACATTCCACTCTAATGTGAAACATTTATTTGCTGACACTTCCTTGCACTTAGTGCATTCAAAAACACAAAAACCATGGTATGACACACGTTTTGACATCTTCCATCTTTCTCTTGCAGTGACACCGAAACTGTTTCAGTCTTCTCATAGGAAAGCTGCCACAATAACTAGGGATGCCACAATAATTCAGTCATGGTAGCTGATTTATTAAGAAGTAATATACACTCCTGGAAATTGAAATAAGAACACCGTGAATTCATTGTCCCAGGAAGGGGAAACTTTATTGACACACTCCTGGGGTCAGATACATCACATGATCACACTGACAGAACCACAGGCACATAGACACAGGCAACAGAGCATGCACAATGTCGGCACTAGTACAGTGTATATCCACCTTTCGCAGCAATGCAGGCTGCTATTCTCCCATGGAGACGATCGTAGAGATGCTGGATGTAGTCCTGTGGAACGGCTTGCCATGCCATTTCCACCTAGCGCCTCAGTTGGACCAGCGTTCGTGCTGGACGTGCAGACCGCGTGAGACGACGCTTCATCCAGTCCCAAACATGCTCAATGGGGGACAGATCCGGAGATCTTGCTGGCCAGGGTAGTTGACTTACACCTTCTAGAGCACGTTGGGTGGCACGGGATACATGCGGACGTGCATTGTCCTGTTGGAACAGCAAGTTCCCTTGCCGGTCTAGGAATGGTAGAACGATGGGTTCGATGACGGTTTGGATGTACCGTGCACTATTCAGTGTCCCCTCGACGATCACCAGTGGTGTACGGCCAGTGTAGGAGATCGCTCCCCACACCATGATGCCGGGTGTTGGCCCTGTGTGCCTCGGTCGTATGCAGTCCTGATTGTGGCGCTCACCTGCACGGCGCCAAACACGCATACGACCATCATTGGCACCAAGGCAGAAGCGACTCTCATCGCTGAAGACGACACGTCTCCATTTGTCCCTCCATTCACGCCTGTCGCGACACTACTGGAGGCGGGCTGCACGATGTTGGGGCGTGAGCGGAAGACGGCCTAACGGTGTGCGGGACCGTAGCCCAGCTTCATGGAGACGGTTGCGAATGGTCCTCGCCGATACCCCAGGAGCAACAGTGTCCCTAATTTGCTGGGAAGTGGCGGTGCGGTCCCCTACGGCACTGCGTAGGATCCTACGGTCTTGGCGTGCATCCGTGCGTCGCTGCGGTCCGGTTCCAGGTCGACGGGCACGTGCACCTTCCGCCGACCACTGGCGACAACATCGATGTACTGTGGAGACCTCACGCCCCACGTGTTGAGCAATTCGGCGGTACGTCCACCCGGCCTCCCGCATGCCCTCTATACGCCCTCGCTCAAAGTCCGTCAACTGCACATACGGTTCACGTCCACGCTGTCGCGGCATGCTACCAGTGTTAAAGACTGCGATGGAGCTCCGTATGCCACGGCAAACTGGCTGACACTGACGGCGGCGGTGCACAAATGCTGCGCAGCTAGCGCCATTCGACGGCCAACACCGCGGTTCCTGGTGTGTCCGCTGTGCCGTGCGTGTGATCATTGCTTGTACAGCCCTCTCGCAGTGTCCGGAGCAAGTATGGTGGGTCTGACACACCGGTGTCAATGTGTTCAGTTTTCCATTTCCAGGTGTGTACATCAGGGGGCAAATAAATCTATTTACTGATTCTTGGAAAGCGGATGGTGGCAATGAAACATATTCACTGATTATGGCTAACCTGAATTAGACATAAACCTTTCAGCAAAACTGTCAAGCTCACATGTAAAAGAATACCAGTAGTGTTAGAGGCTGTGTTAGGCAGTGAGTAATAAGTATCTACAAAGCGAAACAATACTTCGTTTGATTCAACGGGTCACCCCTTCCTACATCTGTGTGTTCCAGTGAGCAACGCAAGTCTTGGCGACTGTTCCAAAGAGTTCGTCTCCGGCGAAGGAACTACTTTGTCACATCTACAGCAGACACCAGCCAGGAACGACGATGATTTCATGCGGCCAGGAGAGATGATGGTCGATCACCGATAGCCTGTCACCCAGATCCATTGTAGCCATCTGTGCGATGTTATGACCTCCACTGCAAAGATTGCATAGTTGCAAGACGTCGTGGTCTCCTGACCTTCATTGCTTACATATTCCGCCCTCACAATCATATTCCGCACATCAAGACGCTTCATTCGAACCCAAACTCGATAAGATAAAGTCAATGTCGTATGAATTCATGCAAACGATACGCAAATAACAAGTGTGCACCGGTGTTGAGATACTAGAGGCGGGCATACACACACACATTCAAGGCATGACGGCCACAAGAGCTTTTAGTTCAGGAGAGGCGGACCCCACGCCGAGAGGCCAGTCCGTTCAGAGGACGATTCAGCCTATCTACATGAGACGGCGATGGCCCATGGAGTGGACAGTGTTTGCCCGAGTGAAAGGGGAGAACGACCCCGTGTTCGGCTTAAAAGCAAATTCCGCTACATTGTGTGGGAGCGCCTAGCCTACGCATTCTTTACTAACATAGCTCACAGTTTCAGAGGTTTTCATAGGGAGACAGCAAACGCCAAACGCCGATGCTACAGATTTCTGGATTGGTCGCCTTAAACGAAATGTCATTCTCCCGTTTTAGAAGAGCAATGCTGATTGGCAGACGATATTCCTGATGCCTTGAGCTGGAGGAGTAATGGAAGAGACCAAAAGATATACCCCTTCACGTCTGGCATGGAGAGGGGCCGTTCTGTTGTCGCTCTTGGAGCCAGAACACGTAACGAGAGTGTGTGCGCTCGTACGTGTACTCAAAGAGCGAGGAACAAGTCTCTCCTCAGTACTTCACTGGGAGAGCACCTCTGTCAAGAGTGAATCGGAGTGTGACTCTATATTGAGTCCTTGTGATTAAGCATTGTTCACTGTGTTAGCCGCCGCACTTATTGTGTGGTGTGAATGGACAGAGCTATAGTTAAACGCCTGCGAGCGAATTTTTGAGTGGCATCGTGATGGACTGGTTATCTGACCGGTGTACCACGCCAATAGTTAGACTAGGGGTAAATAGGAGTCCTTGACTTCATCAAGGCATAGGGAGAGTTTGATTGGCAAAGGTCAATCCAGATAGAACGAGGGTTATGTTATTTGTCAGCACCGAGCGGCACAGACAGTAGTCATCGCAACTTACGGTATTGTGCGCTACAGCTCTTGTGAGCCCCATATTTCCTCCTCAACAGTACACTTCACTGCATTTCACATGTAACAGCCTTTACCATACCTAGCAACATTCTAACGGATAATTATTCAAGTTGAGTAGGTGTGACTCTCAGCCATTCTGCCAAGTCAATAACAATCTTAAACTTTGTATAGAAAATTCATTAGCGAATCCTATCCTTAAGAGGTAACTTCACATTCCAAAAAGAACCCAAAAATAACTAGTTCAGTTCATAACTAAAAGTTCCATTATGATTTCTCAGAATTTTCGCAAAATAAATAATAATTTTCCTTAGTTTCATGTTTTTCTTACACTTACTATGCCTACTCCAGTACCCAAGTATCCCACTAGTTATGTAAAAATTTTGTGAATTTTTGTGTCATTTCCTTACAGCGGACAGCTCCAGACGATATTTATTGCTGCAAGTTTTTGAGGCATTTCTCTTTAGAATGTTAGGAGCGTCTGTCTGACTTCTGTAGTAGTGTGGGTGTGGAAATTGCATCTTGCGGGAGCCATAGGGTAAAGGGTACATCTCAAATTAATCCATTGTGCAGAATGACAGAATAGCACCCACACGCTCACAGAAAATGGCGACCCTGCCAGGATAGGTAAAATAGGTAAGCTACCAGGATAGGAAAGTGTCAGGATAGTTAGGTACGTCAGGTCACAGCAGTAGCAATTCGAAGAACTTTCCTCCATGTATTAAATAGCTATTTGTAAAGATTGGGATCAGAATAGATACAGGTAGTGAAGAAAGCAGAATTGTAGGGAAAAGGGCGTGTGTTATTGTGTTGGAAAATTTTGCATTTTTTTACGATTTTTCTGTAGCTGTTAGGGCACAGGATTTTCAGGTGATAGGCACAGACGCAGAGTGACGCAGAGACGCAGTGTGACGCAGCATCATATAAGTTAGAATTAAGAAATAACATTTTTCTCCCTTTGCAAGCGTACAGGTGAAGATTGGAGACTGTAGCAGAGCAGACAGAACATTAGCCGAGAAGTCACGACGTTGTTGTTGTTGTTGTTGGTTCAACCAAATGGTAAGTGGTTGTACAGTTTTGTAGATAGGGTTGTGGTGTGTTGAAAGAATTTCCATGTTAACGAGAGCACAAGCCAAAAGGTTACATGAGAGACAGGAAATAGACAAGATGGGGGAGAATCAACAAGATAGACAGCAATTAAACGAGCTTATTGAGAATAGGACAGAAGGTGAACCTGAGAATAGGACAGACGGTGTATCAGAGAATAGGATAGTTGGGGAGCTACAGAATCAGCAGGCTCATTTAGACTGGGATAAAACTGAGACAGATCAGACAAATGGGAATCGAGGGGACGAGAACATCGAATTTCCAGATTATGAAATTCCAGGTACGGCACATTCTGAGCCAGAAATAGACAGCCCACCTAGGAAATGGCAAATATTAGAAGCGAAACGAGCACAGGAAACGCGTTTGTTTGCCGCATATTCAGGGACAGAATACGCGCCAATGCAGTCAATGAACCGGCACTTAGCTAACGTTCAAAGAGAAGTAGACAGTGAGGAAGAGGGGGAACACTTAGAATACGTCGAACCTATCGTACACATTCTAAATATGACCCAACAACAGACACAGAATTTTGCAGAGTTACTAGCGCCACGAAAAGGTTCCGTAATAAACGCAACTGTAAGTACAAACACAAGACATACACAACAGAGAGGGCAGAATGCGGAGTTGTTTGCGCCACGTAATGGTTCTACGACAAACGCAACTAGTCCTCAACACAGACTGCACGGGTTATTGCAGTTATCAAACTTAGAAACGCCACAGCATAGCCCAGTAAACGACGTAACTGACAGAGTAGAAAACAACAGATCGAGAATACATAGTTCAGCAGAAGGTAGTGTTACAAGACAGGACGCGATCATGGAGATGTTACAAAAAATGAACGCTAGTATGACGAAACAGAATCAGGCTATTAATAAACATATAACGAAACAGTTTCAGGAATTGAAACAGGATAATTGCGAACTGCAACAGGATAATCAGGCCATAAAGACACAGATCCAACAGGTTAAAATCCAGATGGAAGAAGGGATCGCCAGAATTGATAGTCAGATCACTCAGATAAACAAAGACGCGAAAGAATCTAGAGAAAGAATTCAGGTACTGATACAAAGTCAGCAGCAATTATGCAATGACGTGGACAAGGTCCAATTGGACATCGTAAACGTTGACAAAAAGGTGGAACGTTTTACGAAAAAAGCCATTCGAACAGCAACACAAATTTCGGAAGAACAAGCAATTCAAAGCAAGGTCGCAAAGGTTGCACTGAAAAATATTATCAGTGGATTAATAGAACAGAACTTGAAAACAAACATCAGTTTGAAAAGCTTCGAACGGAGTTGATACAAACTATCGAAGAAGAGACCGAGACTGATTACACCTGTAGCGAAACAACTGATACGTCAAGCATTAATTCAGTACACGAACACGCGCCGTCTAAGAAAGTTCAAGTAGAACCAAGGCTAAATGTAACACTCGCGCTGAAATCGAAACAGAAAACCCCGATTAAAGTAATACATGACATGCCACATGACCAGGCACAGTATCTAGAAAAACGGAACACATACATTCAGCCGATACCAATCGAAAGACAGGCAACTGAACCAGTAAATCCAGTGATACAACATAATAGCAGCACAGGTACCATACCGCGAACGACGAGAGTAGAAACACACGAACAACACTTTTGTTCACCAATGATATGATATGACGCGGATATGAGTCAGGAAATTGAGAATAGGCAGACAGGCAGTAGATTACCAGAGAATAAACACGACGACACAAGCAGTGACAGATTATTTGAGTCCATGAATCAGCCACAAACCGGATATATGAGTAGACATGATACAGACCACTTCCTTACAGTTAGAAAATTTCAACATTTCAAGGAAGAAGGCGGTAGCTTGCATGCACGCACATTCATCGATCAGTTTCAAGTAGGCTTACCAAACCACTGCAGCGTAGCTCACAAACTTGACTTCATTTGTGCACACATGTCAGGGACAGTAGCAGAGGTGATGCAAAAGATCGCGGCTACCTGTACGTCTTACCTACAGTTCAGAACAGCATTTCTCGAAAGATATTGGTCCAAGGAGGCGCAAAACAAAATTAAATACGAGTTACTTCAAATGACACCATATGAAAACTCAGCAGAGAAAAGCGTGGTAAAATTCTTTGATACAATGGACAAAAAGAATCAATGCCTAGACAAACCATACACTAACGGAGAGCTGATACGTCTATGTAGAATGAAATTACCGGTAAAGTATCACCAGACGACAGTAGGAAAAAATGAAAATACCGAAGAATCCAAAGAGGTTTTAAGGGAACTTGAATTTATGTTTAAAGAAGACGAGGTGAAAGAAAAAAGAAAGGAAAGGGAAAAGCAAAAGGAGAGGACTAGGAACGAATATTCCAATAGTAATAATCGTAATCTTAACACCAATAATTTCAGGCAATTAACAGACAAGGACAGTGGCACAATGGAGACAATTGGCATAGAAACGATAACCAGAATAATTGGTACCGAAATAGGAACGGCAATGGACACTCACACAGTGGCGGATATGGGTTTAGGAATCAAAATGCCAACGATCAAGGGTACTTTGAAAGAGGTCACGATGCAAGAAACAGCAACTGGCGAGACCAGGGCGCGAATAATTATCGAGGAAATTATGGTCCACAGAGACAAGAACAACACAGCAAGGAGAAACCAGATGTAGAAGTTAGGACATCAAATACTGCAAACCGTAAAGATTGAACTGAAAAATGCGGAAGAGGTTAGGAAAACTAACGTCCACCCTATCTTATGCTAACCACTAAATAAAAGTTAAATTAATAGATCAACAGAACAACATAATTAAAAGAAAAAAAGGGAAACAAAACAGACTAACAATCTCTTGTAGTATCAAGTACATACAACATAGCAGCAAACAATGAATGGTAGGCCTACACAACAACTAAAAGAATGAAGAAGTGGTAGTACATAATTAGAATACAGAAAAGAAATCATATATATACAATAATTTTTGCCACTATCAAAAAATTCTTGCATTATATAAAATCAGAGTTTTTTGTAAATAACAAATATATGTAAAACAAAAATTGTAAATATTTCTATGCGTCAGAGGGACATCGCCACCAACACCAATCACCATTTCCCTTAACACCAGATGCTTCGAGACAGCGACAGAGAGGGTACGGACATGTTGAGAAAGCACTTAGGGCAATAACAACGACATGAAGACCAACGCCACACTGGAAATGCAGGTTGCAACCAGGTTGGACTTCAGGAGGACAACGCGCAGCACGGACATTTCATATGCCACGACACTGCTACACAACGGCAGAGCATGGGGAGAATCATAATACGACGAGATGACAAAGAAGGTACAAAAATCTACAAACTCATCAAATAACATTTGAAAAGGCAGTCAGATCCTACAAATCCTATATCACTCCTACACTAAAATTCACATATTCGTAGCCCAAGAAGAACAGAAGAATGAAAGAAAGAAGAGAAGAACAGAAGACACAAGATGAAGAAGGGCAGAAGACAGCAAGATACCTTTCTCTCCTATCCTACATAGCAAATTGCTACAAACGTCTTTCCATGAACTTTGAGGCATGGCAGCTACCACAACCACATCTCCAAAAATAAACATTGAATCGTCAAACAAATAGAAGCGAACGGCAAACAGAATATTAAGTAGTACCAACCAACATTATCTAGAAACAGATTCAGTAAAATGAACAGTTTTCTCCCTACCACATCATCAAATCGCCATACCAAACCAGGCGTGAAGTACCAAGACGTCACAGCACAATATTGGGTGACGATCGTCAGTAGTCTACTACAATCATTGAAGTCCCATACCGCACCAGGTGTGACAAGTAAAGGAGTACAAGGAGATCACCGTATATTCATTAACCCACAGTCATGAACAACCATTGGTTAGAATACCATTTCATGATGACAACGTCAACAAATAAGCCCCGGCATCGCATGCTATAGTGCATCTCATATGGTTTGTGACACCCATATAAATGAGTCGATGCCATTCAGTACTTCAATGGAAATCGTCAAGCACAGAAACTGGCAGAGCAGCACAAAACAAAAAGACCATTTCGAAATATAAATAAATAAATAAATTCTCTCTGTACTAAAACAAGTGTAAATTTAGGAAAATTATATACATTTGTAATATGATATTTTTCTTCTCTTTCTTTGTAAAAGTAATTATTTTTATTATGTATATAAAGTCCATAATTTATAGATACCTTAAAACCTTTTGTAAAGAAACTTAGTATAGTTATATAATCTCACAAACTCATGGAAAGTCTATTTCTTTTATATGTAAAATTGGAAAAAGATTTATGCAGGATTTTTCTTCTTTAAGTAACATTCAAAAACACCTTTTGGGGTAATAATATTAATATCCAGGATAGAATTAAGAGAAAACTCTTCTTCATTCTTACGCAAAAAAACAGTGACACATAAAGAAAAAGATAATGCCTAAATAAATAAAACAAAAGAGCACAACAGATCTTTTGGGAACATTCATGCGAAGCTTAACTAAAGAAAAAATATAACCAGAGTAAAACATGATACACTGTACACTAACGAGTTTAGAAAAATAAACATTGTAAAAACAATTTTTGGAAATGAAAAATAAAAACAGAGACACATACTGGCAATGGCAAAGAATAACAACCTTCGTAAAGTCTATATTTGCCTAACAACAAAACATAAATTGTAGGAAAAATATAAACAATAGCGATAAAGAAACCATTAGAAAAAAATTGTTAAGAATGGCTGAGAAACGTTTATTGGAAAATCTAAGAGAACAATTTTTGCCTGACTTTGGCAGTGTTTCCCCCGGCATTGACAAACCCCAGACAAAAATTTTGTCAGAAGGAGGGAGGTATGTAAGATGTCGTGGTATCCTGACCTTCATTGCTTACATATTCCGCCCTCACAATCATATTCCGCACATCAAGACGCTTCATTCGAACCCAAACTCGATAAGATAAAGTCAATGGTGTATGAATTCATGCAAACGAAACGCAAATAACAAGTGCGCACTGGGGTTGAGATACTCGAGGCTGGTGTAAACACACACATCCAAGACACGACGACCACAAGAGCTTTTAGTTCAGGAGAGGCGGACTGCACGCCTAGAGGCCGGTCCCTTCAGAGGACGATTCAGCCTATCTATGTCAGATGGCGACCACCCGTGGAGCGGACTGCATTTGCCCGAGTGAAAGGGGAGAACGACCCCGTGTTCGTCTTAAAAGCAAAGTCCGCTACATTGTGTGGGAGCGCCTAGCCTACGCATTCTTTACTAACATAGCTCACAGTTTCAGAGGTTTTCATAGGGAGACAGCAAACGCCAAACGCCGATGCTACAGATTTCCAGATTGGTCGCCTTAAACGAAATGTCATTCTCCCGTTTTAGAAGAGCAATGCTGATTGGCAGACGATATTCCTGATGCCTTGAGCTGAAGGAGTAATGCAAGAGACCGAAAGATATACCCCTTCACGTCTGTCATGGAGAGGGGCCGTTCCGTTGTCACTGTTGGAGTGAGAACACGTAATGAGAGCGTGTGCGCTCGGACGTGTACTCAAAGAGTGAGGAACAAGTCGCTCCTCAGTACTTCACTGGGAGAGCACCTCTGTCGAGAGTGAATCAGAGTGCGACTCTATATTGAGTCGTTGCGATTAAGCATTGTTCACTGTGTTGGCCACCACACTTATTGTGCGGTGGAACGAACGGAGTTATAGTTAAACGCCTGCGAGCGAATTTTTGAGTGGCATCATGGTGGACTGGGTATCTGACCGGTGTACCACGTCAGTAGTTAGACTAGGGGCGAATAGGAGTCCTTGACTTCTTCAAGGCGTAGGGAGAGTTTGATTGGCAAAGGTCAATCCAGATAGAACGAGAGTTATCTTATTTGTCAGCACCGAGCGGCACAGACAGCAATCATCGCAGCTTACGGTATTGTGTGCTGCAGCTCTTGCGAGCCCCATAATTCCTTCACAACAGTACACTTCACTGCATTTCACACGTGACAGCCTTTACCGTACCTAGCAACATTCTAACGGATAATTATTCAAGTTGAGTAAGCGCAGCTCTCAGCCATCTGCCAAGTCAATAACAATCTTAAACTTTGTATAGAAATTTCATTAGCGAATCCTATCCTTAAGAGGTAACTTCACATTCCAAAAAGAATCCAGGAATAACTAGTTCAGTTCATAACTAAAAGTGCCATTGTGATTTCTCTGATTTTTTGCAAAATAAATAACAATTTCCCTTAGTTTCATGTTTTTCTTACACTAACTAGCACTACTCCAGTACCCAAGTATCCCACAAGTTACGTAAGAAATTTTATGTCATTTCCTTACAGCGGACGACTCCAGAAGATATTTATTGCTGCAAGTTTTTCAGGCATTTCTCTTTAGAACGTTAGGAGCGTCTGTTTGACTTCTGTAGTAGTGTGGGCGTGGAAATTGCATCTTGCAGGAGCCACAGGGTAAAGGGTACATCTCAGATTAATCCGTTGCGCAGAATGACAGAATAGCACCCACAAACTCACATAGTCAGTGTCATTCTGGAGTCGCATCCTCATGTCAGGTTCTACAGTTGACGGTTGACAAAGTTACCTGCAAGTCCTGTGGACTATTGACAGATGTCATACAGGAAGACACTGTGTTACTAAATAGACTTGTTGCTGTAACCACCACAACCCTAGTGCAGTATTGCTGTTACAGTTTCTGGATTTCTGGAGGACATTCCTGGTAGTGAAACCTTGTCAAGGAATAAGTTTCTGTTGTGAGGAATATTTTTGCACTGTAGTGCATTTATAATAAACAAGAGCTATTTTTTCGTATGCTAATTCATTTGTGCAGTACTCCCTTAAACCTACACTGGCGCAGTCGTTAATAGTGATGTAGTTTACCAGAAGCAGAGAGCACATCACAACAACATTAATACACTCTAGGAAAAAGAAAACCGACCCACCACGCAGAAATTATCCGAATGGGACAGAAACCACTGTATGTGATATACAAGTACTGAGAAATAACTAATTACAGCGTCAGTAATATTTGATGGCTTTTTTAAGAGAAAGGACTTCACAAACCGGGCAAGTCAATAACGTGTTGCTCCATCTCTGGACCTTATGTAAGCTGTTATTCAGCTTGGCATTGATTGTTAGAGTTATTGGATGTCCTCCTGAGGAATATTGTGCAAAATTCTGTCCAATTGGCGAGTTATATCGCCATAATCCCGAGCTGGTTGGTGGGTCCCGTCCATAATGCACCAAAGGTTCTCAGTTGCAGAGAGATCCGGCGGCCTTACTAGCAAAGATATGGTTTGGAAACCACGAAGACAACTCTCGCCATGTTCGGGCGGCCATTATCTTGCTGAAATGTAAGCCCAGGATGGCTTCCCATGAAGAGCAACAAAACGCAGAGGTCGGCCGTTGTGGCCGAGCGGTTCTAGGCGCTTCAGTCTGGAACCGCGCAACCACTATGGTCGCTGGTTCGAATCCTGACTCGGGCATAGATGTGTGTGATGTCCTTAGATTAGTTAGGTTTAAGATGTTCTAAGTTCTAGGGGACTGATGACGTCAAATGTTAAGTCCCATAGTGCTCAGAGCCATTTGAAAACGCAGAGTAGAATATTGTCGAGGTACCACAGTGATGTAAGGGTGCGGTATCTCACACCCCCGGACTTCGAAGCTGGAGTGCACTCGCCGCCCCCCCCCCCCCACCTCCCCCCTATCAGTTGTTACTCCACTGCCTATATCTCCTGTATTATAATATGCAGGCATCCTACCTTCCTTTAAAATCGAATAATGTAACAATTCAATATGTTATTTATTTCATTAACAGTACAGAGTAAGCCACCGCCTGGAAATTTAATGTGAGTCGAATGCTTCTAAATCCAACAGCAAAGACTTCTTATTTTTACAGTGTTATTGGTATACAGTTGTTAACGCTTTTTAAATATTCTAAAGAACATAATACATAAAAATTTCTCTAAGATTACCGTGAATTGAATGCTTAACAGTTGTTAAAGTGGTTCTATATAATTTGTTTTCCCTACTTGGGGAGAATATAATTTATATAATACAAACGTCAAAGAAAAAATGTAATACAATAAGTGTGGTGAAAATAAATGGCAATATGTAGAGGGATATAATCTAAGCATCTTGTTGGTTGATAATAGCCGATTTCCACCCATTTCAGGTGAGAAAGTCCCGATGGAACCTCGAGCTATTCTCATCTGAAATGGTTTGCGTTTATGTATGTTTATTATGTTTGGTTGTACTGATATATTAGTTGGAATGTTGCGTAACAGGACACTGCATGATATCGGTAGTTGTCTGTCTTATTGTTGGTAGTTGTGGTATATTCTGTGTCACACCTTAGATACATACACCTGGTATTATACTGATCAAATACTGATTTAGTATTTGATGCATGGAATATACGAATTTTAGCTTTACATAAAGAATATATTTTTGTTAGTAGAAATGGAATGTAGTTCATTGCTATTTGAGTGCAGTATTCCTTAATTAGCTTGATTCATTACATTTGTAGTTTTATTCATCGTTTACACAGAAAATACATTTGATATTTAAAATTCATTCACTGTAGCTTTACATAAAGAAGAGAATATGCTTCTCTCTACACATAACAAGACGAATAATACATTACTGCTTGTGTACAGTGTACTTTAAACTATACGCAATGTCATTGGGGAGATGGAACCCTGGAATAAAGGTTCTATGAGCCTTCTCCTCACAAGCGACGTTATCTTATTAGTAGAATGTTACTCTGCGGTGTTGGTGTTTGTTTATTTTATGATGATTACTGGCCGTTGTGTTTTTTTGTGACTGTCTCATGGCAAGCAGTGTCATGTGTTGTTGGTTACGTGCTGATCCCTTCTGAGTCATGTTCACTAAGTTTGTTGGTTCCTTCCTCGGTTTCGGAATCTGCGGCCATGCTTGTGTCCTCCCATGTGGTTTGTTGTGTTTTCGTGCTTGTCTACGCCTCCTTCCATATCGGTTTTGGTCCTTGTATTCTTCATGCTTTGAATATGATGAAAGTTATCAAATTCTACATTTTTGCAAACTGCTAGAAACACACACAGGACAAAAATGTAAAAAAAGCCATCAACAGAGCAGACTACAGCTTATTACAAATGTGTTGTTGGCATCAGCCACAATCACAAAATATTCCGTTGCAAACATGGAATGTCCTCGTAATGACATCTGCAATGGCAATATAGCTACCGCACGGAACGGAATGAGCATCAGTGCAACAAACAAGTTACGTAATACATATTATAAAATGAAACTAAATTGACTCCCGCAATACTGCGTACATTTAGTGACTTTACTACCATCGCTATCCATTATTTAACCCGCAGAAGTTTAAATTTGCAATCTATATTTATATCTAATTTGACGAGTTATTCCCGTAGAGCGTTGGAGCTGCTGGCATCTGTCGACACAGAAATGTGACCTTTGAGGAAATGGACAGACAAACAAACATACAGACGAACAACAAAGTGTGACGGTTCCGATGTTACGGACTGTGTTACGGAACGCTAAAAAATAAAATTTTCCTCGCGGATTGGACGAGACATGAGCCATTTATGTTAGCATAGTTTCCAGGCAGCGATTGTCCCAGCTGAAAGACTTCGGTAACCCTAGGCTAGTAGGGTCGAGTCCGTAGGTGGAGAAGTTTTCTCTTTAAATTTTCTTTTAGTTTCAGTTTTCATGTTACTTACGCTGCCCATAAACCGAAATAGTGCTCAGTACATAACATTTATTAATATTGCCATAAAAGGTCTGAAAAGGAAGAGCAAACGATTCGAAAGTGCAAATAAATTTTCAAGAAAGGATTGTACTTTCAACGACCACAAGCCTTCTGCAAAAGCTTTCCAAGAAGGGACTGTAATTATACTATACAGGACGTCATATTTCGTTAGTTTCATTTTGACTATCTAGCTGACCTCGGCAGCTTCACGAGAAAAACAGATTCCCAGTGCAGGCAAAATCGGCCCATCGAACGTTGGGGACAATGGAACTCATTCGCGTGATAGCTCTTGACTCCTTTTCGTGCCATTTATGAAAGTATTAATAAATACAATATACTGACCATTATTTCTGTTTATTTGCATTGCATATAAAAGAAAAATTCTACCGAGGCACTCGATCACACGATCGTCGGATTACCGTCCTGTACTCTTCCCGCTGCGCCAACCGCTGCCGTGACACTACGTAAACGTAAATTGATGACGTGTAGATTTGCGCTCTATCAAAACTACAGTTCGGTAGTTTTGGTAAAATACATAAATGACGTTGTAAGTGGTAGAATTACAGGTAGTACTGGAAGAACTGGTAGGGAAAGAAACATAAATGGATACGTGAGAGAGAATCTGTTTTTTGTTTGTTTGTGTGGCCTGATTACAAGCGCACGTCGTTCAGTGCTAGTCAACTGTGTATTTTATATCCTTACAGAATATTAAGTGCGTTTTATAAGTAAAAAAAAATTATTGTCGCGTAACTTCTGCGCTTCTATCTAACCAAAATAATTAATTTCGAAGCAAGAACAGTTTACGAGCACAAACACAAAAAAATCTATGTCATTGTTGTTGTTATTTTGTATTCATAGAACATTCTTAAGCATGATCAAAGACAACAGCTTTCTGTTATAATTAATAAGTACGTGAATTATATAGCAATAATAGAAACATGTTTTGCACAACCTCGACTATGTAGTGAAATGATGTTTTATGTGTTTTTGTTTCACGTTTTTTTCATTATTTTTTCTTTTCTCTTTTTCTTTTTTTTGGGAGGAAAAATATGTTTTCTGGCGTTATATAATGAATCTGTATTTTTTTTAATTTTTGCTTCTACGTCGCTGTTTCACAGATCAACAACTTTCGAATAAAACCTGAATTAATGACAATTTCAGTTTTGCTATAAACAATGTTTACTTTTAAGTAAAAGACAGGAGGATAACTATGTGGAACAAGAATGTTCCGTACGTTACCCGGCCCCTTTGTATATTCATAATCAGTTTCTAGTCGGTTCACCGCTTCCGCTTTCTAGGGGAATCTAGAAAGACAGTGATCGCATACGCATACAAAGCGATGGAAATGAGGTAATACCCTACAGGTATGCAACACGCCTATCCTACAAGTAATGTGGTTACGATCTTAACTGACCAAAGCTACTACGGAAACCATCATAGCCTGTGCATGTTTACGATAGTCTACAGTAACCTAAGTAGTTTTAGAGCTCTATTCATGCCTCGTCCGACCTGTGCCGAAATGCTTTATTTTTCTTTTCTTTTTTTTCTAAACTTTTTGCCATCTGGACTTCCCATTTCCGTCTCTTTGATTCTTGGACAGGCCCTGCATATACCATAAATTTGGAAGTAGTAGGTGTTGACAGGAAGGTGCGGTCCCTTTGTTAGTGACGCTCGCCCCACAGTGTCTTGGTTTGCAATATTTAGTGATTGAACCTTTTCCAATAAAATTATGTTCAACTAGAGTACTATTACTTCCTTCCACCCTGAAATTTAGTTACACTTCTAGAACTCTCTTCTATTTTTTTTCCATTGCTTCTTCGATAAACAGGTTGAGCAAGAGAGGCGAAAGACTGGATCCCCGTCTCACGCCCTTGTTAATCATAGCACTCCTGTCGCGGTCTTCCATTCCTTTCTATCCCTCTTGATTTCTGTACGTTGCAATATAGACACACAAGACAGTATCCGAGTGCGTTCAGTAAGTAATGCACCAGTTTTTTTTCTGTTGACCAATTTCAGTTGAAGAAACCCTTAACTTATGTGGGATATCGTGTATTATTCCCGCTTCAACCACCATAGTTTAATGAAGATCCGATGAGTGGCGACGCAGAATGTAGCCTTCAAAATGACATCCCAGCGGATTTTCGCTCCAATTACAGAGCTGTCATTGAGTTTCTTTTGGAGGAAAACCAGAGCCTTGCCGATATTCATAGGCGCTTGCAGAATGTCCACGGAGACCTGGTAGTGAACAAAAACACGGTGAGTCGTTGGGCGAGGCATCTGTCATCATCGCAACAAGGTGGCGCAGACCTGTTCGATCTCCCTCGTGCCGGCCGGCTGCACACAGCAGTGTTGGAACGTGCGGACACTCTCATTCGAGGTGATCGATGGATCACAATCTAACACCTCGCTGCTCAACTGGACGTCTCTGTTGCTACATTCATCCGTCAGATGCGGTATTCAAAAGTGTGTGCACGCGGGTTTCCTCGCCACCTAACAGAAAACCTGAAAGAGTGACGAATGATGAACCGTGTGGAATTGCTTGCGCGTTATACGGCTGATCGTACCAATTTTTTGTCGAACGTTGTCACAGGCGATGACACAGGGGTTCAGTAAGTCGAAACGGAAACAGAGTAGCGCCACACCAAATGGTTCAATTGGCTCTGAGCACCATGGGACTTAACATCTGAGGTCATCAGTCCCCTAGACTTAGAACTATCTGAACCTAACTAACCTAATGACATCACATACATCCATGCCCGAGGCAGGATTCGAACCTGCGACCGTAGCAGCAGCGCGGCTCCGGACTGAAGTGCTTAGAACCATTCGGCCACAATGACCGGCAGCGCCACACCACATATTAAATACAAACTAAGTCTCAAACCTTGAGAAAATCCTGTTGGATACTAACAAAAACAACCAGGATAAATGTCATTGATTAACACAGGACACAGGATATAAACTTTAAAAATGGTTATTCACATTTGATTCCATGTGTAAGACTTCTTTTGCTTGACAACTGCTCATTAGAACATGAATTTGTTGATTTACTTTCGTGTCTTCTATTTTTCAGACTTGACTTGCATAATCAAAGTTCAATAAAATCAGCTTTCTAAGCTACATTTTTTGAGTTGTTTGTGTGTAGTGTGCCGGCCGCTGTGGGCGAACGGTTCTAGGCGCTTCAGCCCGGAACCGCCCTGCTGCTATGGTCGCAGGTTCGAATCCTGCCTCGGGCAAGGATGTGTGTGATATCCTAAGGTTAGATAGGTTTAAGTAGTTCTAAGTCTATGGGACTGATGACCTTAGATGTTAAGTGCCATAGTGCTCAGAGCCACTTGAACCATTTTTTTGTGTGAAGTGTAAGTGTGGCCAGCATTCCATGAGATGAATGTGGAGAATCTCCTAAAACAACCTCAAAGTGATCAGGATAACCGACTCTTTACGCATAGGACTGAACGAAGACCATACCATCTCTGTCATCCGGATTCAGATATTATTGTGAAGCGAAAGCTAGTGGTGTGCTGAATTCTTGATTCTATAGCCACGTCTTCAGTTGTGTTGCACTCAGTGGAGTTTGAGATGGTCCTATTTCCTCGATTTCTTCATTTTTTTATCTCCTCAACCAAAGAAAATGGAATTTTTTTCTTTTTAGTTAACTCATTTGGAGCATCAGATGAAGTGAAGATGAACACATCTGCCGTATTGCAAAAACATATTTTTCAGACCTTACGACAATCGCTCTGTGATTGCAAAACAGAATGCAGTATCGGTTAGCCGTCATGAGTCTTCTTTCAGTACAGACAGATCATAAACCAGTGCTGTGATTAAGTAGTGCAGTGGTATGAGAGGATGCCCTTGTGGAAACTGGTATGAAGTCTTGTCAGGTATAGGCTTAGTGAAGTCATATTTATTTTGTTCTGTGACTGGCGCCGGACTCCAAGCACTATCATGTTGGAATGCTTCCTTTCCGCAGTGCAATAAGAGCTGTATGAGGAAGTGGCAGAAAATATAATGGCGACCCTATTTTGGCAATGTTCTCTAAATCTTCACATTCGCAATGACTGACGACTGCGCTGAAACCATCATAACCCAAAGGAGAAAGAAGCATTTTTCTTGGCCAGGCTAACAACCAAACAAACCCAAGTTATATACGAGGATGAGTCAAATGAAAACCTTAAATTTGTAATAACAATTCGAAATTTCGCGCCGTTATCCAGTAAGTTGGTAAGCGTGCTACAAACAGGGTGCGGAATGGCCTGTAGGTGGCAGCATAGTGCAGATGTACACATACCGTTGCAGTATCAGTATAAAGATGGCCGCCCCACTTGCGACTTGTACCAGGGAAGAACAGCGTTCTGTTATTCGGTTTTTGCGTAGTGAAGGTGTGAAACCTATTGAAATTCATCGACGAATGAGGGTTCAGTACGGTGATGCATGTTTGTCACAGCAGCAAGTCTACAAATGGAGTAGGAAGTTCGCAAATGGTCTGACTTCGGTGGAAGGTGCTCCTCGTCCAGGTCTGGGACAACGAGTTGTGACTCCACAGAACATTGCAGCAGTTGAAGCCATAGTGAAGGAAAACCGCCGAGTGACACTGAATGACATTGGAGCATATTTACAGATTAGCCATTTGTCAGCACACCACGTTGCGCATGATGTGCTCCAGTTTCACAAAGTGTCTGCAAGATGGGTGCCACGGCAGCTGACTCCTGAAATGAGAGAACGACGTGTTGATGCTTGTGAAGAACGTCTTCGGCCCTTCGAAGGGGGAAGGCGATGGCTTCCTTGCAAGAATCGTTACGGACGAAACTTGGGTTCACTTCCACCAACCAGAAACGAAGAGAGCGAGCAAGGAATGGCGCCATTCCTCATCATCAAAACCAAAGAAGTTTCTAACAGAACTATCAGCAGGTAAGGTTATGCTGACTCTCTTTTGGGACGAAAAAAGCGTAATTTTGGAGCATTACATGCCTAGAGGGACCACTGTCACCAGTGCATCATAGACAGATCTAAAAAATCGTCTGCGGCCTGCAATCAAATCAAAGCCACGTGGATTGCTGTCAGCAGGTGTCCTTTTGCAACATGACAATGCAAGACCCCACACTACCTGTACAACAGTTGCAACAATCACAGACCTGCATTTTGAGTGCCTCCCTCGTCCACCATACTCACAAGACCTTGCCGCTAGTGATTTCCATATGTATGGACCACTCAAAGACGCAATGGGAGGAAAGAAGTTCAGTTCTGATGAAGTGGTTGCGTGAACTACCAAAAGAATTTTTTTCTAAAGGAATTTTTGCACTTTGTAAATGCTGGAGGACTTGCATTGAGTGTGGGGCAGAATATGTTGAAAAGTGATATAGCTTTGTACCACTTCTGCACAATAAATAATATTTAAAAAAACATTTAAGGTTTTCATTTGACTCACCCTCGTGTATGTGCATCTACATCATACTTCGAAAGCCATCTAACGGTGTGTGGCGGAGAGTACTTCTGATACTCCTTCCGTGTTCCACTAGCAAATGACGCTTAGGAAGAATGATTGCCTGAAAGCCTCTAGATTAGTTCATATTGCTCGAATTTTCTAGTCGTGGACATTTCTTGATATCTATGTCGGAGGAAGTATTATGTTGTCCACCTCACCCCGGGAAGTGTTCGCTCGAAATTTCAATAATAAACCTCTCTGTGATGCACCACACCTGTCTTGTAACATCTGCCATTGGAGTTTGTTGAGCATCTCTGACGAAACGTGCCGCTCTTCGTTGGGCCTTCTCTACCTCTCTATCAATTTTACCTGTTAAGGATCCCAGATTGGTGAACCATACTGAAGAATCAGTCGAACAAGAGCCTTGTAAACCACTTCCTTCGTGGAAGAGGTACATTTCCGTAATATACTTCCTTTGAATCAGTCTGACATTTACTTTTCGTAGTATTTGTTTTATGTGGTCATTCCACTTAAGGTCGCTCTGGATAGTTATTCCTTGATATTTTACGGTAGATACTGATTCCAGCAATTTGCCGTGAAAATTGTAGTTGTGCAGTAGTGGAATTTTTTCTATATATGAACAATATGTTATATTTACTTACGTTCAGGGTCAACGGCCAGAGCCAGCCTCACTTTCTTACAGACAAACGTACCATCTGCGAACAGTCTGAAAGAGCTTCCGACACTTTCTATTAGACCAATTGTATACATTGCAAACAGTTATGATCCTATCACACTTTAATGAGCTACACCGGAAATTACCTTTACTTCTGGCGATTTTGTTCCGTTAAGAGCGAACTGTTGAGTTCTAACTAAAAGGAAGTATTGAATCCCCTCTCAAATCTGAACCGATAATAGGTAAGCTCATAATTTTTTTCACTAAACGTCGGTTTGGGACCGCCAAGGAAGACGGAATCTAGCTGAGCGCCGTTTTTTAGAGCTCTTTGGACCTCGTGGAGGGAGCTGAGTTTTGCAAGATCTCTATTTGCGGAGTCCACGTTGATTTCTATAGAGCAGATTTTCATTCTCCAAAATCGTCGTAACTCTTGAATCATTGCTAAGAGCTGCCATATAGTACAATTATAGTTAATCATTTCTAGAAAATTGTGAGAATTCTGTAATGAATAAAACATCTGTGCTCCAGATTCCAGGAGGGGACAACTGCGGCTCTTGCACCCCATGCGAATGCCTATCGTAGGCGCACTGACTTTTAACCTCCGCAACCTAATTCACCGTGCTCACTGTTGCTCTAGGTCAACAGGCGACAGATCTCAACAACTCCTACAGTCGAGTAAATTTTTGTCCAATGATTATACAAGATGACTCACCTAAAATTTCACTGCAAATATTCCGATAATGGAAAGCGCTATTGATGTGTGGTTTTCATAGAATGGTAGTCAGGTGTTCGGATTGTTAGCCGATAAATACAGGGTTATTACAAATGATTGAAGCGATTTCACAGCTCTACAATAACTTTATTATTTGAGATATTTTCACAATGCTTTGCACACACATACAAAAACTCAAAAAGTTTTTTTAGGCATTCACAAATGTTCGATATGTGCCCCTTTAGTGATTCGGCAGACATCAAGCCGATATTCAAGTTCCTCCCACACTCGGCGCAGCATGTCCCCATCAATGAGTTCGAAAGCATTGTTGATGCGAGCTCGCAGTTCTGGCACGTTTCTTGGTAGAGGAGGTTTAAACATTGAATCTTTCACATCACTATGCGTGAAACTTGCCCGCACGCTTTCAACCGTTTCTTCGCTCACTGCCCCTTACAGAGGCATCCAGAAGCTTTAAACTGCGCATACCATCGCCGAATGGAGTTAGCAGTTGGTGGATCTTTGTTGAACTTCGTCCTGAAGTGTCGTTGCACTGTTATGACTGACTGATGTGAGTGCATTTCAAGCACGACATACGCTTTCTCGGCTCCTGTCACCATTTTGTCTCACTGTGCTCTCGAGCGCTCTGGCGGCAGAAACCTGAAGTGCGGCTTCAGCCGAACAAAACTTTATGATTTTTTCTACGTATCTGTAGTGTGTCGTGACCATATGTCAATGAATGGAGCTACAGTGACTTTATGAAATCGCTTCAATCATTTGTAATAGCCCTGTAGAGTGTAATAATATTTAGAAAGCGTATTTTTTGTGGAAACAAATGCTTTTTTTTAATGCAACAATTCCTATTGACATCAACAGACTAAAAGTAGGGTAAAATACAATGCCAGTGGTGTTTCTTTCAGGATGCTAATCCGAGTCCTTCATGAGGTGTTTTGAAAAGTTTCCACACCGTCATTTGTTTGTCTCATTCAACCGACATAGCTGCTAAGTGCAATGTTGTTATGTTTGTTGCCGGCCGCGGTGACCGTGCGGTTCTAGCACTGCAGTCCGGAAAGGCGGGGCTGCTACGGTTGCAGATTCGAATCCTGCCTCGGGCATGGATGTGTGTGATGTCCTTAGGTTAGTTAGGTTTAAGTAGTTCTAAGTTCTAGGGGACTGATGACCTAAGATGTTAAGTCCCATAGTGCTCAGAGCCATTTGAACCATTTTGTTATGTTTGCATATAGTGTGCTTGTGTGTTCCTTGAGTGCACTGCGACTTGCTATTCAGTTAGTGTGTGGCAGTCCAAGTAACAGGAAGTGAGTGGACGATGGGATTTACCGCTGCAGGAAAGCCAACATGCTCATATTGTATGGAGAGTGTCGGGCGAATACAGCTCGTTCTTGTACGATGTATACAGCGGGATATCCCAGTAGATGTCAACCATCTCGGCAATTATTTATCTACGACGTCAACCAGGTACTTGAAAGTGGTTGTGTAAAACGTAGACAACGTTGAGGAAGGAAACAAGTGGCGACAGAAAAGCACGAGATTAACGCTGCTGTTGGAGTTGAACCGCGCGTTAGCTCCCACGCAATCGCAAGAGGAACTGACACGAGACAGGCATATGTTACATCCCTATATATATCCCAGGCATATGTTACATCCCTATCACGTCTCTCTCCATCAGGACCTGCAGAGAAACGATTTTGAGAAGCGTGTTAACTTCTGTGCATGGGCGTTATGATGTATCATAAATCTTGTTTAGTGATGAAACCCCATCACGGCCAGGTAAACCGCAGAAACATGCACTACTGATATGTTGACAATCCTCGTTGGATTCGTCAGAAGGAAAGCCAGGGTCCATGCAAACATGTGGTGTGGCATATGAACCATCAGCTCATAGACCACTTTTTCATAGACGTTACACTGAATCGGCCCAAGTATCGCAGCCTCCTAACGGACCATCTTCCACTGATGCTAGAAGACGTTCCTCTGCAGAGTAGGAGCAATCTGTGGTACCAACATGATGGCTGTCCAGCCCATAGTGCATGAAGTGCTACAGCGTGCCTACATGAATTGTTTCCAAATCGTTGGGTGGCAAGCAGAGTAACTGTACACTGGCTGACTGGTTCCCCAGTTTTGACGCTTGTAGACTTCTTTCTGTCGGGAAAGCTGTCTACAAGGACATACTAAGTCCACCTGATGATATGCAGAGGTGTATTACTGCAGCCTGCTCCGACATCTCCCCTGACATGCTAGCAAGTTTGCGGTTGTCATTTCATGCCTGACTTGAAGCGTGTATCGCCGCTGACGGTGGTCATTTTGAACACAAACTGTGATGGTCAATTGTCTCGTTACTGGTCAGAATCCACATAACAAATATATGCACTTGTGTTGTTCTTTAGTGTGTGCTATCACAGGTATTGTACAAGTGTCGGTGTGGAAACTATTCAAAATACGATATCTGGTAAACGACTAGCAGTAGAATCCTGCAATAAACATCACACACATTCTAATTTACCCTACCTTTAGTTTTTTAGTGTCAATAGACATTGTTCCATTTAAAAAAGTGTATGTTTGCACAGAAACTACATTCTCCAAGGGTTATTGCAATCTGTTGAATGGGTAATAATATCGTGCCCCTGACTACCAACACATTCTGAGAAAACCACACACCAACGGCAATTTCCATTTCTGCAATACTTACTGCGCTAGTTTTACACTACTGACCATTAAAATTGCTACACCAAGAAATAATGCAGATGATAAACGGGTATTCATTGGACAAATATATTATACTAGAACTGACATGTGATTACATTTTCACGCATTTTGGGTGCATAGATCTTGAGAAATCAGTACCTAGAACAACCACCTCTAGCCGTAATAATTGCCTTGATACGCCTGGGCATTGGGCGTGTACAGGTACAGCTGCCCATGCAGCTTCAACACGATACCACAGTTCATCAAGAGTAGTGATGCGTATTGTGACGATCCAGTTGCTCGGCCACCATTGACCAGACGTTTTCATTTGGTTAGAGATATGGAGAACGTGCTGGACAGTGCAGCAGTCGAACATTTTCTGTATCCAGAAAGGCCCGTACAGGACCTGCAACATTCGGTCGTGCATTATCCTGCTGAAATGTAGAGTTTCGAAGGGATCGAATGAAGGGTAGAGCCAGTGGTCCTAATACTTCTGAAATGTAACGTCCACTCTTCAAAGTGCCGTCAATGCGAACGAGAGGTGACCGAGACGTGTAACCAATGGCACCCATACCATCACACCGGGTGATATGCCAGTATGGCGATGACGAATACACGCTTCCAATGTGTGTTCACCGCGATGTCGCCAAACACGGATGCGACCATCACGATGCTGTAAACAGAACCTGACTTCATCCAAAACAAAGACGTTTTGCCATTCGTGCACCCAGGTTCGTCGTTGAGTACACCATCGGAGGCGCTCCTGTCTGTGATGCAGCGTCAAGGGTAATCGCAGCCGTGGTCTCCGAGCTGATAGTCCATGCTGCTGCAAACGTCGTCGAACTGTTCGTGCAGATGGTTGTTGTCTTGCAAACGTCCCCATCTGTTGACTCAGGGATCGAGACGTGGCTGCACGATCCGTTATAGCCACGCGGATAAGTTGCCTGTCATCTCGACTGCTAGTGATACGAGGCCGTTGGGATCCAGCACGTCGTTCCGTATTACCCTCCTGAAGCCACCGATTCCATATTCTGCTAACAGTCATTGGATCTCGACCGGCCGGCCGGTGTGGCCGAGCGGTTCTAGGCGCTTCAGTCTGGAACCGCGTGACCGCTACGGTCACAGGTTCGAATCCTGCCTCGGATGTGTGTGATGTCCTTAGGTTAGTTAGGTTTAAGTAGTTCTAAGTTCTAGGGGACTAATGACCTCAGATGTTAAGTCCCATAGTGCTCAGAGCCATTTGACCCTTTTTTTTTTATCTCGACCAACGCGAGCAGCCATGTTGCGATACGATAAACCGCAATCGCGATAGGCTAGAATCTGACCTTTATCAAAGTCGGAAACGTAACGGTACGCATTTCTCCTCCTTACACGAGGCATCAAAACAACGGTTCACCAAGCAAGGCCGGTCAACTGCTGTTTTTGTATGAGAAATCGGTTGGAATGTTTCCTCATATCAACACGCTGTAGGTGTCGCCACCGCCGCCAACCTTGTGTGAATGCTCTGAAAAGCCAATCATTTGCATATCACAGCATCTTCTTCCTGTCGGTTAAATTTCGCTTTTGTAGCACGTCATCTTCGCGGTGTAGGAATTTTAATGACCAGTAGTGTAGGTGATTCAACAAGTATGTGTTGCCATTAGTTCACGTGCACACCAACCAAACTACAGTGGGCCTCTCTCAAGACAATACTGCAGTAGTTACACTGGGGAAATGTATACGTGTGAGACTTTCACCAAACCGCAGTCTTGGGTGTGTTACTGAGATACCACCTCTTTGCGGGACGTGGAGACCTGATTGCCGAGGCAGCGAGGCTGTTGTCACAAGGAGAGCACGACGCCGCCGTGATGGCAGGTTTCACTAACGACGCGCCAGTGTGGGCTATGATCCTGGCTGCAAAGTCGTCGCCTGCTATCGACCCGGGTCTCACTCGCCGCGCTCCCCGATTGATCGCACGTTAGTGCGCATTAATTACGCGGCTCGTCCATTGTCGCCCGTGTCGGCGCGCCATCTCTAATTTCGAGCACGTGTGCCGGGGATTATCGCAAGTAATTGCTTTATTTGCGCCGTGCTTTGACGCACAGTGTGTACCAGCTGGTCCCCCCACCGCCGCGACCCTGGCGCGCTCCATATAATTAGCCGGACGACCGGATGGCGGCGCGCGGATCGCCGTCGGCAGCTGTCCGGTGCAGGATTACGAAGTAATTTCGAAAGAGGCGCGCGTTTTAATATTCAAACAGCGGCAGCGGCCGTCGTGATTAGCTGCGACCAGGTTCCGGACACGCGAGTCGTTTCGGGACGTTCGGCCGCACTGACTCACGGTGCGATCGGCCGATTCGTAGTGAATTGGGTCCGATCCGCTCCACGATTTTTGCTTCGAACGGGTTTCATTCTGCGTGGTCGTCGGCGAGTCTTCTGTTTTATTGGCACCAGGTGGTAACTGCGTTTCGCTTGAAAGCATGGTACCAATCGGGATACACAGCACAGATTCACAAGCGTTTGGCATGCAACGGAGTCACAGTTATCTATTTAAAAGCGTGAAGGAACATACGATTGGAGTGTCAGGTGTCTTTGTTTCTTATGACTGGCTGCAGAAATTAGCTTCTTCGTGAAATATCTGCAGCACATAAACACCACGTTGCTCTGACACAGAAAGTGTCTCAATTTTCACATGACAACGTTGCGCTAATGGCGTGGATTACTTTGTCTGTCCTCAGATGCTACCGGCAAACTATGATACATGAAACATTCTTGTTTCATTTTGTGTCTTAACCCTCGCAATACCGGGGTGGAAGGGGGAGGGGGAATTGTGTCTGTTTTTCGAAAATATCGTAGTCTAGTGACGTACTTTATATCTTAAAATTTTGAAAAAAAAATATTTATTGTGTTAATGACGTGTTCTATTAGGTACCATAAATGTTTTAAACTTTTTGGTTAAGGTTTGAATAATTCCTCCATTTGACTGTACAAGCTTCTTTATTTTATTCCGCTAGTATAGCTTCGGCCTTAAGCTGTTATCAAGTACAACCGTGTTGGTTATACCTGGTTACTGTAACTTTCATAGTATATTATCAGACTACGTCCGCTGCACGTGTTGCGACTAACTGTTCTATATTCTCTGAATCAATTGTTCTGTGGCTATGGCATGTTTGCTATCCGTCTGCCATATATTTCTACGATTTTCTACTTGACTGGGACACCCAGCTCAGTAGATCTCGATGACGACTTCATTAAAACAAAGTCTAATTATACTCATCATGATTGTATTTGATTATGGCTTAAGGCCGACATCATGTTAGCAATATAAAATAAAGAAGCTCGTGCAGTCGAATGGTGCGAACATCATTCAGATATTATTACAAAATTGTGGCCTAAAAATATGAAATGGTTATTTTCAGTTAAACTCTACCCCCAAATTTAAATTTCAACAGTAAATGTGACTTTTCAAAATGAAAGTCATATTCAATATTCAGAATGCTACTTACACATCAATAGCTCCTTAAAAATTATCTTGTGAGTAAAAGTCAACAATAGATAATGAAATTTGATTTTTTTTTAAATTTTTTGTGGTGATCACAAAGTAGCCCCCTCGGTAGCACGTTACTGAAAGTGCATTCGTACTGCTAAGACAGTGCTGAAAGAAATTTTCAAGTTCTGAACCCTACTTACACACCAGTGCCTCTTTAAAAATTATGTTGTAGATTTAAGTGAACAACATTTAACAAATTTTGTTTTTTTTAATTAATTTTTTTAGGGTAGGCATGAAGTACCCCTCCCCCCCCCCCCCTACTTGGTAATCCACGTAATTGCAAATACGATGGTATTGCGAAAGTTAAAGCCACAGCTGTAGTCTTCTGTCCTTTCGCGCTATGTGTTTAATGGAATGTCGTGATTTTTCCCCATGACAGAAGGAGAACGTTTTGCGTGTTAACTCACACAAGACCTGATTGGTTCACGTCGATGCGCCAAAAAATCAGCGAGCTAAGCGATTCATGACAATCTCCTGCTGCGTTATTTGAAACGTTAACTATAATTTTGTACAATTATATAAAGAGGACAAAACAACACAACACACATAATGATGATGAACTTATTAGTTACCATCTAGTTATGTTTACGACTAATTACATCGATCAAGTTTATAATGTGATGATGCTATTGAATCAGTCCTCACAAGTTACATGGATTGTTGTGTGGGCAGCTACAGATCATGATGTCGTATTTAACGTATTTATATTTTTACTTTTTGTAGATACTCAACGAATCTAACATTATCTCTATGTAGATTGGCCAGCTTTGCGTGTGTAACAAGACTCGTATGAACTATCTAGTTACTATTTTTCATACGTCATTGTCGCAATGAACACTAGGCTGACAACTAGGGCTGTTTATAAAGTATCGGTATATCTATATTTCACCCATAAAGTATCGACATATGTCGGCGATATTTTCTTCTCCCATATATCGATATCTCGACATCAAAATTGCAGTATCAGTGCCTATATTTTTATTTTATATCATACTTTTTTCACAATTTTCGTAAATATTTGAAACAGTTCCTTTGAAATTGTAGCAGAACATAATTTTACTTTCACTGTGTGAAGGAGTCTTACTACTTTTTCAGTTTTCATCGCATCCAGTCTTTCACTTTGACTGTGTGAAGCACAGCAAAAGAAGTAGTCCGATTCCACTGCGTGGGAGGGTACGGAGGGGGGGGGGGGGATGGCGTTTTGAACGGAATAACGAGATGTTCGATTGAAGAAATAGCACAAAAAAAAAAACAATTTTAACCACCTAGTGTGTTATTTCTTCACATCGGCGTTCTTCAAGAACAGTTGCTGAAAATGATGAACAAATGTCTAGATGACGATATTGCTGTTTGCGGCGAGTGGATACGCGTGAGAGGAATTTCTGACGTAATCGGAACTTCAGTGTTTAGCTCCACCACTCAATTTTCCTACATCAGCGTGAAAAAAGAATTGTTTCGGTGTATAGCCAGTGACAAATCAGGAAAATAAACTACGAGAGGTTAACAGGAATAAAATATTGCATAACACTGCACCATGTACACGGTTGTTAATTAACAACACAACAGCCGAACAAAAAAGTATTGTAATACAAGCTTTTCATCTGCAAAAACTCCGGCTACTAACATACAAATTTTCAAATTAAGTGTTCTCCTTTCAACTCTTGCTCTAACGGGGATAGGCAGGCTGCTAACTTGTTGATATACAGAAAATCTAATAATAAATCAGTACTTTTAAAATACAACACTGAGACTGGCAGTATATTTACAATGTGCAGCCGATATTTTTATTGGCCGGCAGGTCTAAATTTTTTCCTTCGATAAATCGGAACTATACGTCGATATATCGAGTGCCGATAATGTAATGATTTAAATATCGTTACATCGAGTTCCGATATTTTTTTTTTAAATATCAATAGTCCTGCTGACAACTACCATCGAATGTTCCACACCAGTTCCCACTCCGACTACAAGGACATAATAAGTCGTGCCAAAGTTTGGGTTCACGAGTAATGAATCTGTTGGAATAAATTAAGATATTATTACTTGAAGATCGATGTAGAGGAGGCAAAACTGGTAGTAGCTGTAGCGTTTATTGCGACTGTTGCAGAAAAAATGGAAATACACAACATTATCTCTAGCACACTACACCCATATAAGCTCAATGACACAATATTCATCAAAACGGATAGTGTGCTTTAATACAGTCCCTCATACCTCTCTTCAATCTTAAGTTTTTGTCCAACAACACAGCAGAAATACTCATTTCCATCATAGAAAATACACCATAACGGAGCTGGATTTTCTGATCCCTTCTGGATAGCAGAAATGGTTCAAATGGCTCTGAGCACTATGGGACTTAACATCTGACGTCATCGGTCCCCTAGAACTTAGAACTACTTAAACCTAACTAACCTAAGGACATCACACACATCTATTCCCGAGGCAGGATTCGAACCTGCCACCGTAGCAGCAGCGCGGTTCCGGACTGAAGCGCCTAGAACCGCTCGGCCACAGCGGCCGGCGTAGCAGAAATCAGAGTATGGAATAATGTCCCTCCACTTAATACATCAGGGGTCCATTACATACAGGAAGCGGCTACATATGCAGCGGACGCTATGTGGAGTCGAATGGGCGGGCGATTTTTATGAGGCTAGGGAGAGTAAAAACGGGAGATCAGTCTAAAAGGAGGAAGGGCGAACGCACAGGAAACATTGGCATTATAGTTTTAAATTGTTGTACCTTTGTTGGAAAAGAAACGGGGTTCCGAGCCCTCATAGGAAGCTCCGAAGTAGTAAACGTTGTAGGCTCTGAAAGCTGGCTAAAGCCGAAGATAAATTCAAACGAGGTTCTTACTAAGGACCTGACAGTGTTAAGAAAGGACAGATTAGATTCAGTTGGTGGTGGCGTGTATCTTGCCGCTAGAAGTTGTCTATCATGTTGTGAAACTGAAGTAAGTGGATGCTGTGAGTTAGTATAGGTAGAGTTTGTACTCTACAACCGAAGACGTTAAAGATTGATCACTTTTACCGACTCACAGCCTTCCCTCATCTCGGATAGTATAGTTAATGAAGGATTCAAGGAAAAAATTTGAGTCTCATTTCGAAAAGGTACCCGACTCATACTGTTATAGTTCGAGGTGGCCTTAATCTTCCCTTTATATGTTGGCGAAAACATGCGTTTAAAGTCGGTGGTAAGCATAAATCATCGTCCGGAATTTTATTAAAAGCATTTTCACAAAATTATTTTGAGCAGTCAGAAGCCCACATGAATTTCAAACGGTTGCGATAAAATACTAGACAACTTGGCAACAAACAATCCTGGGTAAACTGAGAGGGTCACACTATTGAAGGAATTAATGATGATAAGTTCGTTGTAGCGACACTGGATATCGTAACATCCAATGATAATATATCAATTTAAAAAAGCGTATAAAATTTCACTCGACAGCGTCCTAAGAGACAGTCCAGATTAATTTCAAATTAAGGTAAGCATTGACCAGATGCTGCTAAAATTCGAAGGAATACTACTGGTGACAGTACTGACAGATTCATACGCAGTAAATCAACAAGAGACGGAACAGAAAATAAAATAGGTCAACACATTGATGCAGAAGCAACGAAAAAGGCATGACGGATTTAAAAGAATGCAAAAGATTGACGACGTCTTACGGAAGGCCGAAATTTAGGGAAGACTTTTAGGCAAGGTGCTTTTAATAGTTTCCACAATGGTACTTTGTTTCCACATCTGGCAGAAGATCCAAAGAGATTCTGATCTTACGTAAAGTACACTGGTGGCCACACACAGTCAATGCCGTCCACTGCATTATAGCAATTCTACCACCACTAACGCAGTGTTACTAAACACGACTTCCCGCAATTCTTTCACAAAAGAAAATGCAGAAAACATTCCAGAATTCAAATCAAAAAACCGATTCTAAAATGAATAAGTTAGTGGTACATACTGCCGGTGTTGTGAAGAAACTTAAGTCACCTGATAAAGGCAAGTCTTCAAGTGAAGAGTAAAAGAATATATCTTAATTTTGTTGACTTCTGATACGGTGGAATGATTTAGCAGCAGCATAGGCTGTGAAGTGGAATAGCTGGGAGTTGTGGGGGCATATATGCACAGATCATAGCAATACACAAGAAACAAAATAAAAGTAATCGGCTGCATAATAGACTGTATCAGTAACATCTATTTGCAGCAAGATGTTGGAACATACACTGTGGTCGAACATCATGAAATGCCTCGAAGAAAAAGATTTAGTGACACATAGTCGGCACAGATTCAGCAAGTACCTTTCTTATGAAACACAACTTGCCCGTTATTCACACGAGACACAACGATTGTTTTCGATTCCATGTCTCTAGATTTCAGAAGGCTTTTGACACCGCTCCTCACAAGCGGCTTGTAATCCCATTGTGTGCCTATAGAATATCGTCTCAGTTGTGCTACTAGATTCGTGAATTCCTATGAGAAAGGACACAGTTCGTATTAATCGACAGGAAGTCACCGAGTGAATCAGAAGTGATATCTGGCATTCTCCAAGGAAGTGTTACAAGTCCTCAGCCTTTTCTAATATATGGAAACGATGTGAGAGAACATGACGACAGCCCTCGAAGATTGTTTTTTGAGGCTGCTCTTGTTTACCGTCTAGTTAATTCATTAGAAATGTAGTACGAATAGCCGGCCGGGGTGGCCGAGCGGTTCTAGGCGCTACAGTCTGGAACCGCGTGACCGCTACGGTCGCAGGTTCGAATCCTGCCTCGGGCATGGATGTGTGTGATCTCCTTAGGTTAGTTAGGTTTAAGTAGTTCTAAGTTCTAGGGGACTGATGACCTCAGCAGTTAAGTCCCATAGTGCTCAGAGCCATTTTTAGTAGTACGAATAACAAGATGAGTTAGACAAAATATCTGTATGGTGAGAAAAGAGGCAATAGATCCTGAACAATAAAAAGTGTGAGAGGACCTGCACATAAGTACTAAAAACGATTTACACCATAAATAACACAAATTTGGAGGTTGTCTATTCGACCAAATAATTAGGGATTACGATTAAGAACAATATAAATTGTAACCATTACATAGAAAATCTTATTAGCAGAACGCTTAGAAGATGCAGCAACTCTTTTAAAATGGCTGCCTACACTACGATCGTCCGTCTTCTGCTAGGATACTGCTGGGATGGGGTTGACGGAACACATCGTAAAAGTTCAAAGAGGAGCAGTTTGTTTTGTACTATCGCGAATTAGGAGAGAGAGTGTCACAAATATGATACGCGAGCTGGGGTGGCATTCCTTAAACCGGAGACGTTTTTCTTTGCGACGAAATCTTATCACAAAATTTTAATCGCTATGTTTCTTCTCATAATGCGAAAATATTTTGTTGACTCCGCCCTTCACAGCGAGAAATAAGCATCGCAATGAAATAAGAGAAATCAGCCTCACACTGGAAGATTTAGGTGTTCATTTTTCCCTATTAGAGAGTGGAACGGTCTCGAAACAATCTGAAACTGGTTCTGTGATCCCTGTGCCAAGCACCTGGATGTGAACTGCAGAGTAGATAATGGAATCACACCTTCACCTTCGTGAACCTATCAACTAAAACGACAATAGTGGCTGCCTTTGTTTTTCTATGCACCCACTACCCCATTGTAACTACGCACCTTCTTTTTCAACACGTTCTTGTTACCGAGCGAGGTGGCGCAGTGGTTAGCACATTGGACTCGCGTTCGGAAAGACGACGGTTCAACCCCACGTCCGACCATCCTGATTAAGGTTTTCCGTGATTTCCCTAAATCGCTCCAGGCAAATGCCGGGATGGTTCCTTTGAAAGGGCACGGTCCTTCCCTAATCCGATGAGGCCGATGACCTCGCTGTTTGGTCTCTTCCCCGAGAGAACCCAACGTCCTTCTTATTTCCCGAATTCCTTAGCTGGGCAGTCCATCTGATTTCCTTATTTTAGAATTCCTTATGTCACAATGTCTCTCTTCTGTACATCCTTAAATACTTTTAGTACTTTCTGCTGTCAGCCTTATTACTTTTCTTATCTTCGTATGATCAACTGGGATCACGTAACAACTTCAGTTCTTTTGTTTCGTGTTATTTCCTATGTTTCTATTACTTCCAATTCCATGACGTTGTTACTTTTTGGCTCTTTTTACAATTCTGCAATCCTGGCTGTTGCTGTTTTCTGATACGGTGGAATGATTTAGCAGCAACATAGGCTGTGGAATGGAATGACTGAGAGCTGTGAGAGCATCTGCACATTTCACATCAACACACGAGAAATGAAACAGAAGTAATCTGATGAATAAGAGATCCGTATCACTGACATCAATTTGTAGTAAGTTGTTGGAATATATATTATGTTTGAACTCATGAAATACTTCGAAGGAAACTATCTACTGACACACTGACTCTGAAACACGACTCGCCCTTTATTCAGGTGAAGTAACGAGTGTTTTCGAAAGAGGATAAGTTGATTTCATATTTCTAGATTTTCAAAAGGCTTTTGACACCTTTCCTCACATTCCTCACAAGTGGTTTCTAATCGTATATAATATAACAGGTATAAGTGCAGTTATTTCTATTGTTGACTGAGGACGGTGTACTGAACAAAATCAGTATTTACGCCATTCGCAGACTAATAATTACGGCTACTACAAGTCATATGTTTTTAGGTTGGTTATTAGCCCCAAGGAAGCCTGGGCAGGAGGTCAGATTTTGAGATGCGGACGGAAACGGTTAGTCTATGGCGACAGGTGTATTCCCGTTAGTAGTAGAGTTGCAGCTGTGCAGAAAACATCAGGTCGCAAAGTTTGTGACGTGTTTGTGAGAAGACTGTTAGATGCGAAGAAAAAACAACCAACACATTAATATGTTTGCATATTAAGGTACAACCTATAAAAATATTTGTACGAGGAAAGCCAGCTCGATCACTCAATGACGCCCTTTCAATTACTAAGAACTGTGTCGTTTCTTATAATCTTATAAGAAATCACGAATGTAGTCGCACAACTGAGACGATACTCCACAGGTACGCAATTGAATTAGAAACCGCTTATGAGGAACGGTGTCAATAGCCTTCTGGAAATCTTGAAATATGGTATCAACTTATTCCCTGTAGATAACATTCATTACTTCGCCTGAATAAAGGGCCTCTTGTGTTTCACAAGGAAGATATATTCTGAATCCGTGCTGACTATGTGTCAAAAAATCTTTATCTTCGAGGTATTTCACAATGTTCGACTGTAGTGTATATTCCAACTTCTTGCTGCAAATTGATGTCAGCAATACGGATCCGTATTCAGCGGACTACTTCTATTTCCTTTCTTTTGTATTGGTGTGATCGGTGTAGGTTTCCAATCTTTAGGTGCGTATCTTTCGTTGGGCATTTAATAGTAATGTAAATGTAAACAAAATTGTACAAGGAGGAAAGAGACGAACGGCGTCAAACCAGTCACAAGATGGAGTGTGACATGATAGAGTTATTGCTGTCAAGTAGTAAAGTAATGGCGCGTAATTTCTACCACTGCTATAAAATCGTACCTCTTGTACCGTCCTATTGTTACTGAGGACGTCCTCGACTGCGTGCTTCTTGGAGCCATGTTGTCAGCTATGAGTTCTTTGTGTTCAGCAACAGATCATACTAAGACAGTTTTTAATTTTGTTGTGGTTTTCATCAAACTTTTTTGTACCTGGCGAAGAGAATTACTAACATAGGTGTCAACATAACTGTTACTTGTAGGTAAATATACATGACATAACCATAGCTTTCAGATAGTCATAAATCTATATCCGTTATTTTTCGTTTGTAGGTAACTGTCAAAGAGAAAATGGCAATATTTCCTGTAATGTACTACTACAGATTTGCAATATTATACCGGTACAGTTTAAGAAACTACCTTGTATTACACAGTTTAAAAAATTTGTTTAGCAATATTAGTGATACATAATGTTTAGAAATGACTCGATGATTTTTCTAATTCCTTCTTTACCCTAAGTTATTAATTAAAAAATTAGGCCGGCCGGAGTGGCCGAGCGATTCTAGGCGCTACAGTCTGTAACCGCGCGACCGCTACGGTCGCAGGTTCGGATCCCGCCTCGGGCATGGATGAGTGTGATGTCATTAAGTTAGTTAGGTTTAAGTAGTTCTAAGTTATAGGGGACTGATGACCTCTGAAGTTAAGTCCCATAGTGCTCAGAGCCATTTGAACCATTTTTTAAAAAATTAGTTTGTATTACAATGTGGCAACAGAAAGGAGTTATGGAAGTGAAGCACAGATGATATGCATTTAGCTGTAACAGAACATCTAAATGAGGATCTCTGACTGAATGAATGTACGCATATATAAAACATGACTAAGCCAACAGTTAAGAGACATGTTGCAAAAAATTCGGATGGGGACATAAAATTTCTTACCCTCACTGAAGTGTTTTTAAAGAATTTGAAGATGAGTACGAAGAGCGTCTTCTTACATCTGAAGAGATGATTTGGTTTACTTACGTCCGATGCAAGAAAACGTGCGTCCGACATTGCAGAGCGAAATGGATTGCCCCATAATTTGAATGCAGAAGAGGCCATGGCAGGAAAAAGTACGTGTCCATCAAATAAATATCGGCGAATCCGACGGAAGATACAAAAGCTCTAAACAAAAATTTAGGGCGTAGCCAAGAAGCTAAAGGGCTGATAAACAGCACATGAAGAAAAATTGAGGACTACTAATCGATCCGGGAAAAAGAATTGTTTTGGAGACTCTGTGAGAAGCCATCATAGATTCATTAGTAAAATGAAGCAGTGGCGCAGCGACCTGAATGAGGGACATCACACGGAGGAAATGATCAGGCTATGAAACGCAAAATGTGGATTTGTGCAAAGTCTTAAGGAGTGGGGAAAGGAGTGAAACAGTTACATTGTAATGATATGCAACGTTTCCTTAAACTTTGAACTGGTATATATCTTTCAGCACAGGGACATAGTTTATAAGAGTGGTACACTTTATGAACCGACTGGTACAAATTAGGAAACCAGATTCCTAATTTGTACCACTTGCAGATATTTAGAAAATAAATTGTAAGATATTTATTTTTTCACTGAATTTCCCCCACTTAAAGAACAACATCCTGCAGATGTGTAGATAATTTTGTAAATTTCCGTTTAGGCTGCAGTAAATAAAATTTCAAAAGTGATAAAATTTAGGATTCTCCTCGTTACTAAAGTTTGAACTGTATCGTTTTTTACGTTTCGTGGAAATGGACTAGGCAGCAGTGGCGCAGTTGGCACTTAGTCTTACGCTTCAACGTGAAACTGCCACTTGCATTCCATTAAATTACTTTACTCAGTTAATTAACCTAAAAATCTCTCCGTGGAAGCTGAACCGCAATGTAACTTTCACAAACATTGTACACGCTTTATCCGAGGAGGATAAAAGGTAGCTAATGTGATGAAACACTGCTCGAGTTTGTCCAAGTGCTACAATTCGAGCTAACAGTATAACAAGCGAACAGAAAAAAACTTTTGGACAATTACTGAATCAGCTTGTTTTAAAAACTCTTCACAGCTCAATGGCAGATGTTCCCAGCTTGGAGCTAATTGGATCGTGAGTGGAAAAAGCTGTTATTCTGAGGGAAAGAAAAGAGGGTGGGGCTTTTATTTACTCGTAATTATACATTTCTGGGAAGAGCAGACAGTCACAATGTCGTCGTCACCATCGTCTTACATGCAGGCATTAAATATCTGCCTGTTCCACCTGCACAAAGCTCATATCCACCGTTTTCTTGGTCGACTTATAATGATGAACCAAAACATAATGAACACTGCCTACTACAAGATTGAATGCCGCCTGGCGGTCTTACGGGAATATGACGCGTCAAGGAAGGTATTGGCTCGTTATAATTAAACTGGCGGTGTTCCGAGTGCTGCACTGCGGCCTGTATACATCGCAGGAAGCTGAAACGTTGGAGGTGTATTCATTATCCGCTGTGCTCAAGGAGTACGCTTAAAAAAATAATACTTCCAGTTTTTGCCACCAGGTGAAAATATGGCGCTGTAAGCAGTCAGAATGTGGTTTGGGTGCAGAAAAGGGGAAACAATCAAACATATGATTACAGTGGTTCTGGCACATTTATTGAGATACAGTCACAAGTTACAAAAAGTCTTCAATATTGTCAACGTCAATTAAATTCAACAACAGCTGTGTAACTTATAATGTTATTTTATTTTATTTTGAAGGCTACCAGTTTCAGTATTTCATTACGCCATATTCAGGCCCCATACGCATCTCTCCAAATAAACTAAAATGACATATAAAAACATAAATCCCTGGATGTCGTGAATTCAGTCGTTACACTAGTGCTTCATTCGAAGACTTGATTCCAAGTCAAGTGAGTTGCAATCAGTTCTTCTAATGAAGTACTAGTATAGCAATTGAATTCACGACATCAAGAGATTTGTGGTTCTATATGACATTTTCGTTTATTTTGGGAGATACAGGGCAGCCTGAATATGGCATAACGAGATGCTGAAAGTGGTAGCCTCCAAAATAACGTCTTCAGTTACATCGCTGTTAGTGAATTTCATTGACATTGACAATTACTTAACCAGCCGATGTCTCCTGTCCTTGATGGACTGATGGACCAACAGAGATTGTCTTCAGTATAGTCTCCTAACTTAGCAGCTTGCTGCAATTTTAACACAGCACAGTCGATATTTGCTCACTGCTGCCTGGTGTCATCAGAGTAATATGTCGTCGTACGCTATTCTTCAGATCAGGAAGAGTCCAGATACATCCCTGATGGATATGTGTTTCAGATACCCACACAGCCAGAAGTCAGATGGACTTAGGTCTGGAGATCTGGAAAGCCATACATCTAGAAATTTATGATGACGTCATTACTGAAGGTTTTTTTCGAAGCAAATCTTTCACCTGGTAAAACGACGTGTGGTGTCGTCCAATCGTCCACGAAAATAAGCGTGACCTGCTTAACCCTTTACAGCAAAAGTCGCTTCAATAATGAAAACGACTCGCACCGCAAAGCGACAAACAGCATAATGATGTCAAAACAGGAAACATTTCACACCCAGACTCCATATTTTCAGCTAGTGGCAGAGAGTGGAACTATTTTTCTGTTTTTGAGCATACTCTGCGAGCGCACTGATTAATGAATATACCTATGACGTTTCCGCGTCCTGCGTACTGCAATACTCCGAAGAACGCCATTTAACTTTACTGAAGCGCCAAAGAAACTCGTACAGGCATGCGTATTCAAATACAGAAATATAGAAACAGGCAGAATACGACGAAGCGACCGACAACGCCTATATAACACAAATGTCTGGCGCAGTTGTTAGATCGGTTACTGCTGCTACAATGGAAGTTTATCAAGATTTAAGTGAGTTTGAATGTGGTGTTATAATCGGCGCACGAGCGATGGGACACAGCATCTCCGTGGTAACGATGAAGTGGGGATTTTCCCTTACGACCATTTCACGAGCGTAGCGTGAATAACAGGAAACCGGTAAGACATCAGATCTCAGACACTGCTGCGGCCGGGTAAAGATCCTGCAAGAACGGGACCAACGACGACTGAAGAGAATCGTTTAACGTGACAGAAGTGCAAGTCTTCCGTAGACTGCTACAGATTTCAATGCTGGGCCATCAACAAGTATCAGCGTGCGAACCATTCAACGAAACATCATCGATATGAGCGTGTTCGGAGCCGAAGGCCCACTCTTGTACCCTTGACGACCGCACAACACAAAACATCACGCCTCGCCTGGACCTGTTAACACTGACATTGGACTGTTGATGAGTGGAATATGTTGCCTGGTAGGACGAATCTCGTTTCAAATTGTATCAAGCGGGTGGCCATATAAGGGTGTGGAGACAACCTCATGAATACACTCCTGGAAACTGAAATAAGAACACCGTGAATTCATTGTCCCAGGAAGGGGAAACTTTATTGACACATTCCTGAGGTCAGATACATCACATGATCACACTGACAGAACCACAGGCACACAGACACAGGCAACAGAGCATGCACAATGTCGGCACTAGTACAGTGTATATCCACCTTTCGCAGCAATGCAGCCTGCTATTCTCCCATGGAGACGATCGTAGAGATGCTGGATGTAGTCCTGTGGAACGGCTTGCCATGCCATTTCCACCTGGCGCCTCAGTTGGACCAGCGTTCGTGCTGGACGTGCAGACCGCGTGAGACGACGCTTCATCCACTCCCAAACATGCTCAATGGGGGACAGATCCGGAGATCTTGCTGGCCAGGGTAGTTGACGTACACCTTCTAGAGCACGTTGGGTGGCACGGGATACATGCGGACGTGCATTGTCCAGTTGGAACAGCAAGTTCCCTTGCCGGTCTAGGAATGGTAGAACGATGGGTTCGATGACGGTTTGGATGTACCGTGCACTATTCAGTGTCCCCTCGACGATCACCAGTGGCGTACGGCCAGTGTAGGAGATCGCTCCCCACACCATGATGCCGGGTGTTGGCCCTGTGTGCCTCGGTCGTATGCAGTCCTGATTGTGGCGCTCACCTGCACGGCGCCAAACACGCATACGACCATCATTGGCACCAAGGCAGAAGCGACTCTCATCGCTGAAGACGACACGTCTCCATTCGTCCCTCCATTCACGCCTGTCGCGACACCACTGGAGGCGGGCTGCACGATGTTGGGGCGTGAGCGGAAGACGGCCTAACGGTGTGCGGGACCGTAGCCCAGCTTCATGGAGACGGTTGCGAATGGTCCTCGCCGATACCCCATGAGCAACAGTGTCCCTAATTTGCTGGGAAGTGGCGGTGCGGTCCCCTACGGCACTGCGTAGGATCCTACGGTCTTGGCGTGCATCCGTGCATCGCTGCGGTCCGGTCCCCGGTCGACGGGCACGTGCACCTTCCGCCGACCACTGGCGACAACATCGATGTACTGTGGAGACCTCACGCCCCACGTGTTGAGCAATTCGGCGGTACGTCCACCCGGCCTCCCGCATGCCCACTATACGCCCTCGCTCAAAGTCCGTCAACTGCACATACGGTTCACGTCCACGCTGTCGCGGCATGCTACCAGTGTTAAAGACTGCGATGGAGCTCCGTATGCCACGGCAAACTGGCTGACACTGACTGCGGCGGTGCACAAATGCTGCGCAGCTAGCGCCATTCGACGGCCAACACCGCGGTTCCTGGTGTGTCCGCTGTGCCGTGCGTGTGATCATTGCTTGTACAGCCCTCTCGCAGTGTCCGGAGCAAGTATGGTGGGTCTGACACACCGGTGTCAATTTGTTCTTTTTTCCATTTCCAGGAGTGTACATGGACCCTGTATATTATCAGTGGACTGTTCAAGCTGCTGGAGGCTCTGTAAAGGCGTGGGGCGTGTGCAGCTGGAGTGATATGGGACCCCTGATACGTCTAAATACGATTCTGACATGTGACCGTACGTTAGCATCCTGCCTGATCATATGCATCCATTCATGTCCATTGTACATTCCCACGGACTTGGGCAATTCCCACAGGACAATGCGACACCCCAGATGTCCAGAGTTGCTACAGATTGGCTCCAGAAACACTCTTCTGAGTTTAAACACTTCAGCACTTCCTTTGGCCACTAAACTCACCAGACATGAACATTATTGAGCATACCTTGGATGCCCTACAATGTGCTGTTCAGAGGAGATCTCCACCCCCTCGTATTTTTAACGATTTAGGGACAGCCCAGCAGGATTCATGGTGTCAGTTCCCTCGAGCACCACCAGACATTAGTCGAGTCCATGCCACGTCTTGTTGTGCCACTTCTGCGTACTCGCAGAGGGGACTTACACGATATTAGACAGGTGAACCAGTTTCAGTGTATAATCATCCAGTGTATAAGTGGGCCAGACATGGTGCATGTTCTAGCGACAATAAGGGCCGCAGATTTGGAAATCCACTGACATAAGTGACTTTGACAAAGGCAGATTATTATCTTTGGTGTGACGTCATAAGCGAGTGACTGCGTGTGAGATCGCTCTCCAAGTTTTTATATATTTTTAGGTTTCAGATACATATTTTAACCGTTTTTGTGATATTATTTACTTTATAAGTGACGTATTAGTGGTTTCTTCATTCACCTCTGCCTTTCTTGTGTTGTGACCTGATATTTGTGAGTGTTTCGTATCGAGCAACTTAATCTCTTGCCTGTGTTTACATTCCGCGCTGACCAGTTGCAGCTGTAGCGGCGCATCGAAAGCTAAGTACTAATTAATTGTTTGTGTATAGTGGTTTATTTAGAAACTTTAGTAGTCTTCAACCGGTGTTCTTGGTGTTTTCTGGTGAAATAATTTCAGAAGAACCTTTTGGGAACTGTTTTCAGCTTCGTTACTGTGTCATTAGACGTTTGATTCTCTTTCTGTATTAGTCTTTTGTTATATTCACATTTGTTGTTTATTAATACTGTTAATAATGGTAGTTACTTCCCTTGTAGAGTAAGTTTGTGATTATTGTAGTCAGGTTTTTAACATCTTTTTATTGTAGTAGCGGAACTTAGAAAAAGTAAAATTTTACAATGAGTGAGAAGTGTGGGCTTTGCCTTAGGTTCGTGAGACTTGTTCGAAGTATTTTCACTGGGGGGAATGCAGTGAGGAAGCCAGTGGGCATTCTGGTGAGATCCTCTCCTGGAACTGCAGGTTATGTAGCAAGAGTAAGTTGATAGAGGAGCAGGAGCGTAAGATCTGTGCCCTTCAGGTGCAGTTGAAAAACGCACAGGGGGAGCTAGATAGAATGAGGAGGGAGAAGGGGGTTGGGGAATGGGGAATGGGAGCTGGCTGTTGGCAAGAGATCTGCTAGGAGAAGAAGATTTTCAGATAGTTTTACTATTGGTGTTTACAATAGATATGACCAACTGTCAGAGTCTAGTGGAGAGGAATCTTTAGTAGCTGTAGATGTAGGAAGTATGCAGCAGACCTCAGTAGTTACTGTGGCTAGAACAGTTGCAAAGTCGAAGAGAAAGAAGAAGGTTCTGCTGTTAGGTAGTTCTCATGGCAGAGGTGTAGGCCAGCAGTTGCAGGAAGTGCTGGGGAGTGAGTACCAGGTCACCAGCATTGTGAAGCCTAATGTAGGATTGGCTCAGGTAACTTTAACATAGGGGGGTTATGTAGGGATTTTACTAAAGAGGATCAGGTAGTGATTGTGGGTGGGGCTGGTAATAGTATTGATAGGGATGGGGAGTATGACATAGATGGTGACCTGGAAAAGATAGCCACTCAGACTGGCAACACGAATGTGCCTTTCGTGGAACTGTTTCAGCGTCACGATCGGCCTCATCTTAATACAGTCTTCAGGCGTAATAACATGAGACTTGGGGGGGGGGGGGGGGCGCTGATGACAGAAAGCATGGGTCACATTTCAGTGGTGTCGGTGGAGTCTATCAGCAGGACGGGTTTCATTAGACATGGCCTGCACCTCAACAGGTATGGGAAGGGGAGGTTGGCAAAACTTATAGGTGACAGCATAGGTGGGGTTGGTGGGATCACTCATGGGAAAATTCCTGCAGTAGTGGGTGTTAGAGCTGCACCTTTTTTAGATTGAAGTCAGCTGATAGGTATTCCTGCTTAAGGGAAGTCTCTCTAACAAAGGAACCACTTTTGACAAAGCTTAGGTATCCGAGTAATGAGGGAATTAGTATATTTCATCAAAATATACAAGGTATTAGAGATAAAGTTAGTGAACTGCTTATAGATGTTGACTATGAAACTATTGATATATCTGAACACTTCTTAAATAAGGAGATAACTCAGAGGCTTCCTTTACCAGGATACAGGTTGGCTGGCAGCTTTTCAAGGAGCTCTTTGCGGTGTGGGGGAGTAGCCATGTATGTGAAAAACGGCATCCCATTTGAGTCAATTGGTGTTTCAAAGTACTGCACTGAAAAGGTGTTTGAATATTGTGCAGGTGTGGTTAAATTTAACGGAGCTAAACTTCTAACTGTTGTTATTTATAGATCCCCAGACTCCGATTTCACAACATTTTTGCTAAAACTAGAGGAGGTTCTTGGTTCACTTTATAGGAAATACAAAAAGTTAGTTCTATGTGGCGACTTCAATATTAATTGTATAAGTGATTGTGCAAGGAAGAGGATGCTGGTAGACCTCTTTAATTCATATAATCTTAAGCAAACTGTATTCTTTCCAACGAGAGTGCAAGGGAACAGTAGAACAACCATAGACAACATTTTTGTTCATTCCTCATTACTAGAAGGGCATTCTGTTAGCAAAAAGGTGAATGGCCTTTCAGATCATGATGCACAAATTTTAACTCTAAAAGATTTTTGTGCTGCAACACGTGTTAAATATAGTCATCAGCTGTTTAGGAAAGCTGATCCAGTTGCTGTAGAGACCTTTGTACACCTTATAAAGGAACAAGAGTGGCAAGATGTTTATAGCGCTGATACAGTAGACGATAAATATAATGCTTTTCTCAAGACTTTTCTCATGCTCTTTGAAAGTTGCTTTCCGTTAGAACCTTCAAAACAGGGTACTAGCACAAATAGGCAGCCTGGGTGGCTGACTAGAGGCATAAGAATATCTTGTAGAACAAAGTGGCAATTATATCAAAACGTTAGAAACAGTCAAAATCTAAATGCAGCAGCCCATTACAAACAGTATTGTAAGGTGCTTAAAAATGTTATTAGGAAGGCAAAAAGTATGTGGTATGCAGATAGAATAGCTAAGTCTCAGGATAAAATTAAAACCTTATGGTCAGTCGTAAAGGAAGTGGCTGGTCTGCAGAGACAGGTCGAGGATACAGAATCAGTGCGTAGTAGGAATGTCCGTGTTACTGATAAGTCGCATATATGTACAGTATTTAATAATCACTTTCTGAATATAGCAGGTGAACTAAATAGAAACCTAGTCCCAACAGGGAATCATATAGCGCTCTTAGAAAAAAGTGTTCCGAGACTGTTACCTGAAATGCTCCTCCATGATACTGACAAGAGGGAGATTGAGTTAATAATTAAATCACTAAAGACCAAGAACTCTCATGGATATGACGGGCTATCTAGCAGAATACTGAAGTATTGTTCTATGTATGTTAGCCCAGTACTTAGCCATATCTGTACCTTTTCCTTTAGGAGTGGTCGGTTTCCTGACCGATTAAAGTACTCGGTAGTGAAGCCACTTTATAAAAAGGGGGACATTGATATTGTTGACAATTTTGGACCTATTTCTATGCCATCGGTGTTTGCTAAAGTTATCGAGAAGGTTGTATGTACAAGGTTACTGGAGCATTTAAATTCACATAATTTGCTGTCAAATGTTCAGTTTGGTTTTAGAAATGGTTTAACAACTGAAAATGCTATATTCTCTTTTCTCTGTGAGGTTTTGGACGGATTAAATAAAAGGTTGCGAACGCTAGGTGTTTTCTTTGATTTAACGAAGGCTTTTGACTGTGTTGACTACAAAATATTACTGCAGAAGTTGGACCATTATGGAGTAAGGAGAGTAGCTTACAATTGGTTCGCCACTTACTTTAAGAACAGAAAGCAGAAGGTAATTCTCCGCAATATTGAGAGTGGTAGTGATGTTCAGTCCCAATGGGGCACTGTTAAGTGGGGAGTTCCCCAAGGGTCGGTGCTGGGGTCACTGCTGTTTCTTATTTATATAAATGATATGCCTTCTAGTATTACAGGTGATTCAAAAATATTTCTGTTTGCTGATGACACCAGCTTGATAGTGAAGGATCTTGTGTGTAATATTGAAACAATAACAAATAATGTAGTTCATGAAATACGTTCGTGGCTTGTGGAAAATAATTTGATGCTAAATCACAGTAAGGCTCAGTTTTTACAGTTTCTAACTCACAATTCAACAAGAACCGATATTTTGCTAAGACAGAATGGGCATATTATAAGCGAGACGGAACAGTTCAAATTCCTAGGCGTTCGGATAGATAGTAAGCTGTTGTGGAAAGCCCATGTCCAGGATCTTGTTCAGAAACTAAATGCTGCTTTATTTACCATTAGAACAGTATCTGAAATAAGTGACACTTGAACACGAAAAGTAGTCTACTTCGCATATTTTCATACGCTTATTTCGTATGGTATTATTTTTTGGGGTAATTCTTCTGATTCAAAAAGGGTATTTTTGGCTCAAAAACGGGCTGTTCGAGCTATATGTGGTGTAAGTTCGAGAACCTCTTGTCGACCCCTAATCAATAGTCTGGGAATTCTGACATTGCCCTCACAGTATATATTTTCTTTAATGTCGTTTGTTGTTAGCAATATTAGCCTATTCCCAAGAGTTAGCAGCTTTCACTCAGTTAATACTAGGCAGAAACCAAATCTGCATGTGGAATGCACTTCCTTCACTCTTGTGCAGAAAGGAGTGCAGTATTCTGCTGCATCCATTTTCAATAAGCTACCACAAGAACTCAAAAATGTTAGCAGTAGCCCAAACTCTTGTAAGTCTAAACTGAAGAGTTTCCTCATGGCTCACTCCTTCTATTCTCTCGAGGAGCTCCTGGAAGAGCTAAAAAATTAAGCAAATTCCAGTGTTACATTGTTGATTTTCTTTATTTAAACTTACGACTTGTCACCTGAATATGTTTTTTTATATTTCATTTTATCTGTTTCTAATGTCGTGTTATAATTTCATGTAATTGACTCGTTCCATGACCATGGAGACTTCTCCTTAATTTGGTCCCACGGGACAATAAATAAATAAATAAAATAGCCCGGCACCTGGGAACAAGCATCTCGAAAATGGCGAAGCTGGTCGGCTTTTAATGTGCTGCTTGTAAACGTCCCCCTTGTTATTAATTAATAGTTCTCTAGGCTATCAGGCACTGAGAGAAGAGTTTTGGCATTTCTGCCGTGTGAAACCAAAGTATGATAAGCCACTCTATGGAAAAAGAATTTATTGACTCTTGAGACACGTTTACAGTCCCTGAAGCGACTCAGAAGCAAATTCCGCAACTCACTCCTTCTAGCCACAGCGTAAAATTTACCTGAAAAGTACATTATGAAATGTTAAACTGACTTACTGACACAGGCACTATAACTTTTTCCGAGATCCAATAATACTAAGGGTCATTGTTAATGTAGAAACACCCACGTGGCATTAATGGCGGCTACACACGTAATATTCGGAGATCTCACTTCCAGTTCTAACTTCCGATTCCTCGCAAATATGTTGACAAAATGCCTTCCACAATTATAGAATTACTTCCTCTCTTTACTAAACTCCTGAAATCTTAATCATGCGGGTATTTCTTCCGATTAGCATAACCGCTCCCACAATGAGGCCGCATCCCGGCTGTCAACATTGGCTGCTCCTCCAAGACTGACCAACTTGTCCCGCATTTGCACAAGTATGCACGATCTACTGGGGGGTACTCCCCGCCTGTTTGCGCGAACACTTACGAACTGGAACCTTCCAGAAAGCCAGTGATATGAAAGCCACCGGAAGTAGGTGTTTATAATTGGAAGCAAGTGTTTATAATCTATTATTTAGTAAGGGCATAAACAACGATACCGTAACACTGAGGTGACAAAAGTCGTAGAATAGTGATATGCTCATATACAGAAGACGGTAGTATTATAACGTTCACAAGGTATAAAACGGCCGTGCATTGGCGGAGCTGCCATTGTGCTCAGGTGATTCGTGTCAAAAGGCTTCTGACGCAATTATGAGCGCATGACGGGAACAGAGTTTGAACAGAAAATGGTAGTTGGAGCTAGATGCGTGGGACATTCAGTTTCGGATATCGATAGGGAATTCAATACTCCGAGATCTACGAAGTCAAGATCATACCGAGAATACCACGTTTCCATGCATTACCTCTCACCACGGACAACACAATGGCCTACGGCTTTCTCTTAACGACAGAGAGCAGCGGCGTCTGCGTAGAGTTGTCGGTGCTAACAGACAAGCAACGCTGCGTGAAATACCCGCAGAAATCTGTGTGGGACGTACGACGAACGTATCCGTTAGCACAGTGCGGCGAAATTTGGCCTTAATGGGCTGTGGCAGCTGTGACCGACGACGCGTGTGCCTCTGCTAACAGCAGGAATTCGTCTGCAGCGCCTCTCCTGAGCTCCTAACCATCTCGGTTGAGCTCAGATGAGTCCCGATTTCAATTCTTAAGAGCTAATGGTAGGGTTCGAGTGTGGTGCAGGCCCCGCGAAGCCATGGACCCAAATTCGCAACAAGGCGTTATGTAAGCTGATGGTTGATCGACAATGGTGTGGGCTTTGTTTACATAGAATTGACTGGGTCCTTTGGTCCAACTCAATCGATCATTTACTGGAAATGGTTATGTTCGGCTGCCTGGAAACCATATGCAGCCATTCACACACTTCATTTTTATGGATGACTAGGTGCCATGTCATCAGGCCACAGTTGATCACGATTGGTTTGGAGAACATTCAGTGCAGTTTGAGCCAATGATTTGGCCACACAGATCGCCCGACATGAATCCCTTCGAACAATTATGGGACGTAGTCGAGAGGTCAGTTCGTGCACAAAATCCTGCGCCGGCAACACTTTCGCAATTCTGGGCGGCTATAGAGGCTGCATGGCTCGATATTTCTTCAGGAGACTTCCAACGACTTGTTGAGTCCATGTCACGCCGAGTTACTGCACTACACCGGACAAAAGAAGCTCTGACACGGCATTAGAAGATATCCCATGACTTCTATCGCCTCAGTGTCCAGGCTGTATTGAACATGCATAGAAAGTGATAGAACGACGGTTAAAACATGAGGAGGTGGCAACGCTTTAGATGCATCAGAGAATTCAGACAACATCAAACAAACCTCCTTTTTCTAAACCTATACAGAACTGTCATAGCACGCTGGGACTCTCTCTCCTGTATACAGGTAATTCAAAACTTCTGCAAATATTTCCACTTCATATAAAACAATACTTTTTCCAGTCTTTAGTCGTGCCAATCTTTGGTACCGTGATGTAGTTCTACATGAATAATAGAAACTGCAGATGCCTCGATCTAGCTAATAATCTTGCGTAAGATATGTGCTCAGGTTGAAGAAAATAATATCGAAAGGAAGAGAAAGTAAATGTAGATGTGAAGAGAAGAATTTGACAAAAACTGACAGACGTCAGTCGAAACAAGGGACATGGAATGGAAGATATTACATGGTGTAGAAGACATTCGCTTATAATTATTGACATCCTTTGGAGCACCAGTCATGACGAAACCTTTCCACTTGGTTTGCAAGATGTATGAGACAGTGTAAGTAGCCTCAGAGGTCAAGAAGAATGTAAAAATTCCAACTCCAAGAAAGGCAGGTGCTGACAGGTGTGAATATCATCGAACTATCGGTTTAATAAGTCGTGTTTGTATTGCAATGATACGAGTAATTTGCAGAAGAATGATAAAAAACTGGGGGAAGACCGGTTTTCAGAAGAAACGTAGCAAAATGTGAAATCATACTGACCTTACAAATTCTCTAAGAAATAGGTTTAAGAAAAGCAGACCTACATTTATAGCATTTTTATACCCGGAAATTTTGACAATGTTGACTAGAAAATATTCTTTGAAATTTTGAAGGTATTCAGGAATAGCACACAGGGAACAAAATGTTGCGACAAGATGACGCCTCCATTCTGCCGAACAACCTAGAAAATTTTAACAAATAGCTCTCGCAATTTGTACAGAACCCAGATCGGATCTATGAGAGTAACAACATGAGAGGGAAACAGTTGAAAAAGTAGAGGAACGTGTTGTAGCCTATCCTCGATGTTCTTCAATCTTTACACTGAACAAGCTGTCGAGGAAACCCAGGAGAAATTTGGAAAGTGTATCAAAGTTCAAGGAGAAGAAATAAAAAGCTATAGAGTTTGTTAGTGACACTAAGATTCTATCAGAAATGGCAAAGGACTTGGCAGATGAATTCGAAAGGCATGTCTTGAAAAGTTGTTATGTGATAAGCAGCCGGCCGCGGTGGCCGTGCGGTTCTGGCGCTGCAGTCCGGAACCGCGGGACTGCTACGGTCGCAGGTTCGAATCCTGCCTCGGGCATGGGTGTGTGTGATGTCCTTAGGTTAGTTAGGTTTAAGTAGTTCTAAGTTCTAGGGGAGTTATGACATAATATGTTGAGTCCCATAGTGCTCAGAGCCATTTGAACCATTTTTGTGGTAAGCATCAACGAAATTAAAGCAATGGTAATGGAATTTAGTAGAATTAAATCAGACTATTCTGAGGCAATTAGGTTAGTGAGTGAGACAGTACAGGTACTAGATGAGTTTTTCTATTGGGGCAGCAAAATAACTGATGATGTCAGAAGTAGAGATGAAATAAATTCAGAGTCGCAATAGCAAGAAAAGCATTTCTGAAGAAGAGAAATCTCGTAGTATAGAATGTAAATTTTAATGTTAGAAAGTCCTTTCTGAAAGCATGGGAGTAAAACGTGGACAATTAACTTCAGATGAGAATAGAGGCTTTCGAAATGTGATGCTACAGAAGAAAGTTAAAAATGGCTCTGAGCACTATGGGACTCAACTTCTGAGGTCATTAGTCCCCTAGAACTAGTTAAACCTAACTAACCTAAGGACATCACAAACATCCATGCCCGAGGCAGGATTCGAACCTGTGGCCGTAGCGGTTTTGCGGTTCCAGACTGCAGCGCCTTGAACCGCACGGCCACTTCGGCCGGCAAGAAAGTTGAAGATTATATGGGTAGATCGAGTAATAGCTGAACAGGTACCGAATGGAATTGAGGAAAAGTGAAAGTTATGGCACACGTTGACTAAAAGAAGTGATGAAGAAATAATCAGTTTTGTAATGAACGGACGTGGTGGTACGGGAGGCAGGGTGGGGGGGGGGGGGGGGGGGGGGAGTGATGGTTTACGGAAGCAGAGCATGGCTCAAATACAGTAAGTAGGTGTAATTGGACGTAGGTTACGGCAGTTATTCAGAAATGAAGAGGCTTCCACAGGATAGTGCAGCATGGAAAGTTCTTTCAAATCAGTCCTCGGACTGAAGACGACTATAACAACAAAAGTACAACAGCAACAATATATATAACACTGTTGTTGGACACGTCAGTCCTTCTGATGTTCGGTTAGTGTGGAGCTCGCCCTGATCCTTTCATGAATAAAACTTCCATGCAGAAGGTTGCTCCAAATCTCTGATTACTGTACAAATTAGTTAATGTGTTCAATATTTGATGTTAAGCATGCGAGCGAGATAAAGTTAAGAAAAGTTTGAAATTATGCATAAAGTTAGTTGAAAGTAGCTAATTGGTCTCATTATCCAACTCTGGATGACCATATTCGACGTTAAGCATTTAAGTGAGGAAAAGTTTGAAATTATGTTTGAAGTGAGTAGCATAGTGTTCTCATTATCAAACACGGGATCAATATAGTGTGCATAATTTGAGCTCCGTTTAAGTAAAAGTTAGGTTCTTACGCGTCTCAATGTTTATGTCGTTATATCTCCTGAACTGCCGGCCTGGGTGGCCGAGCGGTTCTAGGCGCTATATTCTGGAACCGCGCGACCGCTACGTCGCAGGTTCGAATCCTGCCTCGGGCATGGATGTTTGTGATGTCCTTAGGTTAGTTAGGTTCAAGCAATTCCGAGTTCTAGGGGACTAATGACCTCAGAAGTTAAGTCCCATAGTGCACAGAGCCATTTGATTTTTCTCCTGAACTTTGTGTCGTAGAATGATATAATTTTGCAGGTACATTCAGTAGTACACAGATCAGCCAGAACACAGTACCCACCTACCTAATAGCTGGTATGTTCACCTTTGTCACGGATAACAGCGGCGATGCATCGTGGCATGGAAGCAATGAGGTTTTGGTAGGTCACTAGAGGGAACTGGTACCACTTCTTCACACACAAGTCACCTCATTCCCGTAAATTCTGGGGAGTGGGGCAATGAGCTCTCACGCCACATCCAATCACATCCCATATGTGTTCGAAAGGGTACATATCTAGCGAGTTGAGGAGTCAACAAATCAATTGGAATTCATTACTGTGTTCCTAGAACCACTCCATCTGTAAGGTGGCAGAACAAACGAAGGTCAGTTTCGCACCTTACATAAGAGTTTTTTTACATCATAACGGTAAGGTGAATATGACACCTAACTTACTTCAGCGGTAATAGCAGATTTGCCTATAAGTAAGTAATGCAAAAGGGATGACACTCAATCGACGGTATTAACACAACACTCCTATATAATGCATGTCATTGAGCAGAAGGTGAAACAAGCAGCGTGAGGAAACGTTTAGTGTGGACGCCAGTACGGGCAGACACAGAGGCCGCACCCCATGAGGCACTACAGAAAGCTCATAAGGGGGCATGTCCCGCAGCGAGAGTCAGCGACCAGAGAGGTGACACATACTGCAGGGCGAATAACATGCCACCAGAAGTAGGACAGAGAGAAGCTTTAGAAAACTGCATTTCGGAATTCCAAAGGAATACGCACAAAATCAGTGATGCATTCGATCACGTGAACTGGAATTGGTACACACGTGACAGACACATGTAACTTTTTAGGCGTCTGGAGCAGAAACAAAAGTCCGATAGGCAGAAACGCACCAGGAAGGAGTAATGTGCCAAGATTTCGATGCGGTTCACTGGTAGGACCCTTGCGATTTGTGGAGAGAGTTTCCGCAAAATAAGAGGAACGCTCCTATTGGTCGAAAAAAACCATGACGTGGAGAACGAAAGAACCCAGGTGGGAAGAGAGTTTGGCTATGAGAAAGACGAATGCGAAATTTTCGTGTTCTCTGAACTGGCGTCAATTGTAGAATGGAGCACATAACGCTCTGTACCACGCAGAGGAGGAATTTGTGTGAACACTGCGTTCACAGCACCTGACCTCCAGCTAGAAATTAGCTGTAGCATCGTTGTGATCCAACTGTGGAGAAACGAACCCGCCAGTTAGTTAATTGTTCTTGCGAGAACTGAGAGGGCATTATAATACACACACTGCTCCTGCCATGCGTGTATATATCGCCATAGTCTGAGACTAGCGATGAGTTCATGTTTTCTTGCATATCGAGAAATGTAGGGAGAGTTTCTGCTGAAAAATTCAGCAAAGGCTTAGTTAGATTTTATAGGAATTTCAGTGGGCGAGAGCAGCCATGCAGACAACAACTCATAGCAGCTAAGGTAAATACCACGTGCCGAGGCGTAAACTTGTTGGTTCACCAGCTTGTGTCCACTGTAAACTCGAGCAGCCTTGGGTAATCGTTTGCTCGATTTGTCACAAAACTAACCATCCTCTGTAGACTTGTTTGTCATCCTAAAAATAGTACCGAACATTTGAACTGGAATTGGATGATTTATTATAGTACTGGCCAACAACATAACGTAATCGCAAGAATAATTTTGTAATGAAACTTCTAGTTAAAATTTAGTATTGTTATACACTCCTGGAAATGGAAAAAAGAACACATTGACACCGGTGTGTCAGACCCACCATACTTGCTCCGGACACTGCGAGAGGGCTGTACAAGCAATGATCACACGCACGGCACAGCGGACACACCAGGAACCGCGGTGTTGGCCGTCGAATGGCGCTAGCTGCGCAGCATTTGTGCACCGCCGCCGTCAGTGTCAGCCAGTTTGCCGTGGCATACGGAGCTCCATCGCAGTCTTTAACACTGGTAGCATGCCGCGACAGCGTGGACGTGAACCGTATGTGCAGTTGACGGACTTTGAGCGAGGGCGTATAGTGGGCATGCGGGAGGCCGGGTGGACGTACCGCCGAATTGCTCAACACGTGGGGCGTGAGGTCTCCACAGTACATCGATGTTGTCGCCAGTGGTCGGCGGAAGGTGCACGTGCACGTCGACCTGGAACCGGACCGCAGCGACGCACGGATGCACGTCAAGACCGTAGGATCCTACGCAGTGCCGTAGGGGACCGCACCGCCACTTCCCAGCAAATTAGGGACACTGTTGCTCATGGGGTATCGGCGAGGACCATTCGCAACCGTCTCCATGAAGCTGGGCTACGGTCCCGCACACCGTTAGGCCGTCTTCCGCTCACGCCCCAACATCGTGCAGCCCGCCTCCAGTGGTGTCGCGACAGGCGTGAATGGAGGGACGAATGGAGACGTGTCGTCTTCAGCGATGAGAGTCGCTTCTGACTTGGTGCCAATGATGGTCGTATGCGTGTTTGGCGCCGTGCAGGTGAGCGCCACAATCAGGACTGCATACGACCGAGGCACACAGTGCCAACACCCGGCATCATGGTGTGGGGAACGATCTCCTACACTGGCCGTACACCACTGGTGATCGTCGAGGGGACACTGAATAGTGCACGGTACATCCAAACCGTCATCGAACCCATCGTTCTACCATTCCTAGACCGGCAAGGGAACTTGCTGTTCCAACAGGACAATGCACGTCCGCATGTATCCCGTGCCACCCAACGTGCTCTAGAAGGTGTACGTCAACTACCCTGGCCAGCAAGATCTCCGGATCTGTCCCTCATTGAGCATGTTTGGGACTGGATGAAGCGTCGTCTCAAGCGGTCTGCACGTCCAGCACGAACGCTGGTCCAACTGAGGCGCCAGGTGGAAATGGCATGGCAAGCCGTTCCACAGGACTACATCCAGCATCTCTACGATCGTCTCCATGGGAGAATAGCAGCCTGCATTGCTGCGAAAGGTGGAAATACACTGTACTAGTGCCGACATTGTGCATGCTCTGTTGCCTGTGTCTATGTGCCTGTGGTTCTGTCAGTGTGATCATGTGATGTATCTGACCCCAGGAATGTGTCAATAAAGTTTCCCCTTCCTGGGACAATGAATTCACGGTGTTCTTATTTCAATTTCCAGGAGTGTATTTAGGATTACTTAACTTTCTGGGAGTTACAATTTAATACTGTTGTGTTTAGGATGAGTTCACTTTCAGAGGCCAAGATAAGTCATTTTGACAACTGTCTTAACATTGTGTAAAAGTGTGTACTTCCGTGACAAAATTGCAATATTAAACAATGTCATTACAACTTACAAAGTTGTGTTCAGTCATAGAATAAGAAACCACCTAACTATAACCTTACACATTATATCTCTGGCCTTGTGACATGCCACATTATCTTGATGAAAAATGTCACTGTCTTGATGAAAAATGTCACTGCTGTCGGGAAACATGATAGTCATGAAGGGGTGCACATGGTCTGCAGTCAATGTGCGATAGTCCTCGGCTGTGATGGTGCCTTGGACGAGCCCCACTCGATCCATGGATGCCCACGTGAATGTTCCACAAAGCATAATGGAGCCGCCGCCAGCTTGTCTCCGTTCCGCGGTACAGGTGTCAAGAAGCTGTACCCCTGGAAGAAGATGGATTCGCACGCTACCATCGGTATGATGAATGGGGTATCGTGAGTCATTAGATAATGCAACGCTCTGCCACTGCGCCAACGTCCAGTGCCGATGGTCATGTTCCAATTTCAGTCGTAGTTGCCAATCTCACGGTGTTAATATTGACACATGCGTGAGTCGTTGCTGCGGAGGCCAATCTTTAGGGGTGTACGGTGCACTGCGCATTCAGACACACTTGTACTCTGCACACCATTAAAGTTTGATGTTAGTTTTGCCACAGTTCCACGCCTGTTCTTTTTTACCACTCTGCCCAGCCTACGACGTTCTACATGTGTAATGAGAAGTGCCGCGTGTGATTAGCCGAGTGGTCTAAGGCGCGTCAGTCATGGACTGTGCGGCTGATCCCCGCGGAGGTTCGAGTCCTCCCTCGGGCATGGGTGTGTGTGTTTGTCCTTAGGATAATTTAGATTAAGTAGTGTGTAAACTTAGGGACTGATGACCTTAGCAGTCAAGTCCCATAAGATTTCACTCACGTTTGAACATTTTTGAACAATGAGGAGTGGCCGCTCAACCCCATTACGTCTGGTTTCACCTTGGTTTCACCACGTGTTGAAGACACTCACAACACCCCTCGACCAGCCAACAAGTCGTGCAGTTTCCGAAATGCTCGTGTCGAGCCTCCAGACCGTCACAGTCTGCCATCGGTCAAAGAGAGATCGCGCGCCTTCTCCATTCTACACGCAGACAACACACTAACTGATACCAAACGCACCGTGTGTGTGCCTGACTAGCAGTCATTCCTCGCCAGGGGACGCTGCTATCACCTAGACGGATTTATATCGACAGCAGGTCGGTGGTTATAATGTTCTGGCTGATCAGGTGCGTGTGGATACTCTCTGCAAAATGTATTCCCAAAAGAGGTTTCAGTAAAGAAATAATAAATTAAAAGCCATGCCTGATTCCGACTTTACTGCATGAACAGCGAAAATGTAGTAACCTACGAACTCTTTTCTTTCATCATTTTGTAGGGCCTGTCACCGAGAAAATGTTTTTTAAAGGTCTGAAATAATGTGTGAACTTTGTTGGAGGTGTCTAAGTGCTCTCATTCTTAAATAATGGATGACGTCTGGTATTTTACGCGCCGTCGGTTAACGCTCTTCCGAGACACACACACACACACACACACACACACACACACACACACACACACACACACACAGCTTCTAACTTTAATACTTGACGTCCCGTAATTTCTCTTGTGCCCAGTGGCAGAACTGTACACCACGTTCTAAGTCGTCGCCATGCATTTCCTGGTGCATAGAAATATGGTATGGATGCAATCGATGTTGATGTAGCATTCTCAACACCGACGTTTTTGAGATTCCCGAGTCTCTCGCAGTTTGTCTGATACTGATGTGCGGATTAGCCGCGACAGCAGCTAAAACACCTACTTGGGCATCGTCATTTGTTGCAGGTCGTTGTTGAAGTTTCACACGTGGCTGAACACTTCCTGTTTCCTTAAATAACGTAACTATCCGGTGAACCGTCCGGACACTTGGATGATGTCGTCCAGGATACCAAGCAGCATACATAGCACACGCCCGTTGGGCATTTTGATCACAATAGCCGTACATCAACACGATATCGACCTTTTCCGCAATTGGTAAACGGTCCATTTTAACACGGATAATGTATCACGAAGCAAAAACTGTCCGCACTGGCGGAATGTTACGTGATACCACTTACTTATACGTTTGTTACTATTACAGCGCCATCTATCACAAATATATATTACTGGATAAGCGGTTTCAATACATTAAAGTTGCCATCAGCGTATCTGAATGTAGATTAACATTTGTAAACCATTTGGATATAACAATACATGATACAACAATACATGATAAAAATACATGGTAACAATACATGAGGGAGACCAGATGATATAAAATCATTGTCACAAAAATTAAGAAATGTTAATCTACATTCAGATCCGATGATGACACCTTTAGTGTGTTGAAACTGGTTATCCAGTAAACAGTATTTAAGCGATCTTGGCTTTTGAATTATTTTTATAACAGAGTGATCGCCCCACTACACATTATGTGTTCACATATATACGCCGAATCACCGTTGAGGAGTGGGATAATCTGGATCAACAGAGCCTTGATGAACTTGTGGATAGTATGCCACGACGAATACAGGCATGCATCAATGCAAGAAGACGAGCTACTGGGTATTACAGGTAAAGGTGTGTACAGCATCTAGACCACCACCTCTGAAAGTCTCGCTGTATGGTGGTACAACATGAGATGTATTGTTTTCATGAGCAATAAAGAGGGCGGAAATTATGTTTATGTTGATCTCTATTCCATTTTTCTATACAGGTTCCGAAACTCTTGGAACCGAGGTTAATCAAATCTTTTTTTGATGTGTGTATATCCTAATGAATTTAAGGGATTTAGGAAATGTCGGTCATATTAATATTGTGCTAAGTAATTTACTAATTATGTTCTTGTCGAATGTGAGTAGTGACAGAACTATGTAGTAGTAGTACAGAAGGAATCAGTACGAAGCAGAAGCTGAGTGTTCAGAGAAAAAGCGAGAAATATTTGGGTAAGATCAGCGGGTGACTTGGAGGGAAGAAACAGAAATAGATAGGGATGAGAAAAGCATAGATAAGTTTATCATGTGACTGAGATATTGGCTCCTGTAGAACTGGAAGAAAACAGCTAGAATATACCGAGAGGGAAGCTACGCCTGAGATAACAGATACACCTTTAATCACTTCTTTAATGTATCTACATCTACACCCAAGCTCCGCAAGCCGCCATACGGTGTGTGGCGGAGGGTACTTTGAGTACCTCTATCGGTTCTCCCTTCTGTTCCCATCTCGTACTGTTCGTGGAAAGAAGGATTGTCGGTATGCCTCTGTGTGGGGTCTAATCTCTCTGATTTTATGCTCATGGGTCTCTTCGCGAGATATACGTAGGAGGGAGCAATATACTGCTTGACCCCTCGGTGAACGTATGTTCTCGAAACTTCAACAAAAGCCCGTACCGAGCTACTGAGCGTCTCCCCTGCAGAGTCTTCCACTGAAGTTTATCTATCATCTCCGTAACGCTTTCGCGATTACTAAATGATCCTGTAACGAAGCGCGCTGCTCTCCGTTGGATCTTCTCTATCTCTTCTATCAACCCTATCGGGTACGGATCCCACACCGGTGAGCAGCTTTCAAGCAGTGGCGAACAAGTGTACTGTAACCTACTTCCTTTGTTTTCGGATTGCATTTCCTTAGGATTCTTCCAATGAATCTCAGTCTGGCATCCGCTTTACTTTAAATCAACATTCCATTTTAAATCACTCCTAATGCCTACTCCCAGATAATTCACTGAATTAACTGCTTCCAGTTGCTGACCTGCTATATTGTAGCTAAATGATAAAGGTTCTTTCTTTCTATGTATTCGCAGCACATTACACTTGTCTACATTGAGATTGAATTGCCATTCCCTGCACCATGCGTCAATTCGTTGCAGATCCTCCTGCATTTCAGTATAATTTTCCATTGTTACAACCTCTCGATATACCACAGCATCATCCGCAAAAAGCCTCAGTGAACTTCCGATATTACCCACCATGTCATTTATTTATATTGTGAGTAGCAACGGTCCTACGACACTCCCCTCGGCACACCTGAAATCACTCTTACTTCGGAAGACTGCTCTCCATTGAGAATGACATGCTGCGTTCTGTTATCTAGGAAGTCTTCAATCCAATCACACAATTGGTCTGATAATCCATATGCTCTTACTTTGTTCATTAAACGACTGTGGGGAACTATGTCGAACGCCTTGCGAAAGTCAAGAAAGACGGCATCTACCTGGGAACCCGTGTCTATGGCCCTCTGAGTCTCGTGGACGAATAGCGCGCGCTATTACATGCTAACACGCGGATTACAGGGTAGTTTGTTAGACAGTCATGGGCAAAATGAAGAAGGCGATGTGGGAAGATTTAGTATTACGCACTGTTAAATGTGAGATTATGGACATATCCGATGTGGTATTGCAGTTATAGAATGACGTCGGTATTTGATATGTGGGGAAAGACTCTGAGACGCCAGTCACAAGTCACTCACACAATTGAATAACCTATTGGTGGCGGAGTGGTCACAGATTGGACTCGTATTCGTGGTCGCAGCTATTCAAACCCAAGTCGCAAGATGCAGCTGTTAGTTTTCCACAATATACCTAAATCGCTTAAGGCTAATGCCACAATGTTTACTTTGAAACGGCACGGCCGAATTCCTATCGCAGCCTTCCCCAGTTAGTTCTTACCCTCCGTCTCTAATGATCTCATCGTCGACGACCCGTTAAACACCAGTCCTCGTCCTTTTTTTCTGGTTCAAAATCGGCGCATTCAGGAAGCGTTAGAAATCCATCGGCTGGATCACTGAGCTGCCACACCATGCTCCTCCAACATGAATTTTTTACTCTGCATTACCTTATTTAATTTTTGTACATCGGACAGGCTGATGTCACGTAATTTAACTGGTAGCGCATTTTTTTTAAACGAGCGCGCCTGTCTGTTAAATTCAATATAAAATATTATGAGAGCAGAAAAAATTAAATCTGAGGTAATCAAATCAAACATGACGCAGAACATATCGTCCGTGCTGGTAATCTGAACCGTTAGAATCGCGTTAACGAAGAACGACCCGGAATGAAAACTAATAAATGCAGTGCCGTAGGACAGCGTATGTACTTTTTGTCCCGGTGAAAACTGCTTCCATTCTACAATGCTGGATAAAATTATGAACATGAAATTAATGACACAAATGATTAATGTGGCAGTCGGAAAAACAGATGAGGCAAAAAATTTGCGAACCTATCTCTACAGGTAACCATACAAGCAATAAAGTCGTCTTTTTTGTTAAAAAAAACTAATCATTATTTTTCAGCATAGTGTTCCACCTTCCCAATATCCCAGACATTTGTTAATCCCTCTATAAATGAGAAATTGTAAAGCCCTCCAAAATACACCTTTGTCTCATTGATGACTTCGTTTGAGAAGAATTTTTTACCTGTAAGCAATTTCTTCATATTTGGAAAGGAAAATTGCAAGAAGCCAGCTCGGGCGAATACGGGGGAGTGGAAGCTGTTCATAATCGAGTCATACAGTTTCGCGACGAGATCTTCAGGTGAATGTGCTCGCTCGTTGTCGTGCTGCAACAGCAAATGAGATCGTGTTTCTTCTATATCCACATACAGTACTCCGCAAACCACATGACGGAGTGTGGCAGAGCGTATTTATGGTACCAGTAACTGATCCCCACCTTCCCTATCGTATTCGCGTATGGCGCGTGGGAAGAATGATTGACGGTAAGCCTCTGTATTAGCTCTAATTTCTCGAAATTTCTCGCTGTGGTCGTTTCGCGAGACATATGGTAGAAGAAAGTAGTATATTGTTCAACTATTCTTGGAAAGTACTCTCTCGGAATTCCAGTAGTAAATCCTCTGTGATGCACAACCTCAAGCCGGCCGCTGTGGCCGAGCAGTTCTAGGCGCTTCAGTCCGCAACCGAGCTGCTGTTACGGTCGCAGGTTCGAATCCTGCCTCGGGCATGGATGTGTGTGATGTCATTAGGTTAGTTAGGTTTAAGTAGTTCTAAGTCTAGGCGACTGATGACTTCAGATGTTAAGTCCCATAGTGCTTCGAGCCATTTGAACCATTTTGCTCAACCTCTCATTTGCAACGTCTGCCGCTGGAGTTTGTGCACGATCTGGGCAACGCTACGGCGCCAACAAAACGAACCTTTGACCAAACGTGCCACCTTCGTTGGAACTTATGTAGCTCTTCCATCAGCCCTACATGGTGAGCACCGAAGATTGATGAACAATACTCAAGAATCGGTCGAATAAGCTCTTTGTAAGCCACTTCCGTCCTGGATGAGTTAAATTTCCTTCAGATTCTTTCTATGAATCTGCCGATTTTTCTACTGATTGTTTTAAGTGGTCATTCCACTTAAGATCGCTCAGCATAGTTACTCCTAGGTATTTTACTGTAGGTAGATGCTGTTTTCAGCAGTTTGTCGTCAGCAGTGTATTCGTAAAGTAGCGGATTTTTTTTCCTCTGTATGCACAATATGTTACATTTACTTACGTTGAAGGTCAACTGTCAGAACCTGCAACATCCATCAGTCCTCTGCGAGTCATTCTGCAAATCTATAGTGTCTTCTGTCGTTGCTACTTTCTTATAAACAACTGCGTCATCAGTGAACAGTCTTATAGAGCTTCCATCTCTTTCTACTATATCATTTATATACACTGCAAACAGTAACGGTACTCCTTGGGGTACTCCGGAAATAACAATGACATCTGCCGATTTTGTTCAATAAAAACCGAAGTGCTAAGTTATTTCTGAAAGGAAGCCTTGAATTACAGATCTGGTCGGATACTCGGAGAGCTCGTATTTTTCACACTAAGCGGCACTGCGGGACAGTGTAAAAACCTTCCTAAAGTTAAGGAACACGGCGCGCTGATCTCTACAGCACTAAGGATCTCATGGAGAACATAGGTAGCTCAGTCTCGCTAGATCTGTTTGTAGAATCCATGTTGATTTTTGTAGAGGAGATTTTCGTTCTCCAAACACGTCATAATTCTTGAGCATAAAACATGTTCAGTAATTCTACAACAGATTGACTTCAACAATTTAGGTCTGTAATTATGTGAAACTGTCCTACGACCCTTTTTGAAAACGGGAATGACCTGCGCCTTTTTCCTGTCGCTAAGCACACTGCATTGCTCCAGCGAGCTACGTCAAACTATAAGGGAAGGAAGTTCTTTCGCACAAGCTCTGTGAAGTCATAGCAGTATCTCATCTGGCCCTGAGGTCTGTCCCTCGCACGCATTTTGACCTGGGTTGGCAGAGTGTAAGAGTTTTGCCGATGGACACTAGAGGACGGTACGCTGGTTGTCGGAAGCGGGGAGCGGGTTTCGAGCGTCGCTGTTTGTTTACTGGAAGCTACGCTGGAAAGAGCGGTTAGTAGCTTGCATGCTGTGTATGGGAAAGCAGCTTGCAGTTGGCGACTTGCACATAACATGTCTCTCGAGGACAGTTGCGTGTAGTGAAATGCAGCTGTTGTGTTGATGGTATATTAGGTACAGGTGGTGTAGCTCGGCAGTTTTAGTGTCACCTTTATCTTGGTGATTAAAATTGGTGTTCTATAATTGTACAGCTTTATTTTAGACACTAGACATACTATGTGATCAAAAGTATCCGGACACCTGGCTGAAAATGACTTACAAGTTCGTGGCGCCGTCCATCGGTAATGCTGAAATTCAGTATGGTGTTGGCTCACCCTTATCCTTGATGACAGATTCCACTCTCGCCCAGATATACGTTCATCAGGTGCTGGAAGGTTTCTTGGGAAATGGCAGCCCATTCTTCACGGAGTGCTGCACTGATATCGGTCGATGAGGCCTGACAAGAAGCCGGCGCGCCGAACATCCCATAGGTGTCTTGTAGGATTCAGGTCAGGACTCTGTGCAGGCCAAAGACCGTGCATTATGAACAGCTGCTCGATCGTGCTAACAGATGCAATCGCCATTCCCGAATTGCTCTTCAACAGTTGGAAGCAAGAAGGTGCTTAAAACATCAATGTAGGCCTGTGCTGTGATAGTACCACGCAAAACAAAGGGTGAAGCCCCCTTCACGAAAAATACGACCACACTGTACCACCACCGCCTCCGAATTTTCTGTTGGCACTACACACGCTGGCAGATGACGTTCACCGGGAATTCGCCATACCCTCACCCAGCCATCGGATCGCTACATTGTCTACCGTGATTCGTCGCTCCGCGCAACGTTTTTCCACTGTTCAATCGTCCAGTGTTTACGCTCCTTACACCAAGCGAGGCGTCATTTGGCATTTACTGGCGTGATGTGTGGCTTATGAGCAGCCGCTCGACCATGAAATGTAAGTTTTCTCACCTCCCGCCCAACAGTCATAGTACTTGCAGTGGATCCTGATGCAGTTTGGAATTCCTCTGTGATGGTCTGGATAGAAGTCTGCCTATTACACATTACGACCCTCTTCAACTGTCGGTGGTCTCTGTCAGTCAACAGACGAGGTCGGTCTGTACGCTTTTGTGCTGTACGTGTCCCTTCACGTTTAAACTTCACTATCACATCGCAAACAGTGGACCTAGGGATGTTTAGGGGAGGGTAAATCTCGCGTACAGACGTATGACACACTGACCACGTTCGAAGTCCGTGAGTTCGGTGAAGCTCCCCATTCCGCTCTCTGACGATGTCTAATGACTACTGAGGTCGCTGATATGGCGTAACTGACTGTAGATGGCAGCACAATGCACCTAATATAAAAAACGTATGTTTATAGAGGTTTCCGGATACTTTTGATCACATTGTGTAGCTGCTCAGAACATATTTGTGAAATGATATTGTGTAATGAGGATGATACTACGTAAGCAACTAGATCAGGCCCACTCGTTGAAACAATTATTCATATGGTACTATTACACTACAGCAGGGGCCAGAATAACTAAAGTTATTCAGTGAAGCAGTTGCCGGAACACGACCAGCCGTTTATAAAAGAGAGAAGCTATGTACCTCCCCAGATTATATACTAATTAGTGAGTGTTAACATCTAGTGGTACAGACTTTCTTCTCAAGTGTGAAACTCTTAATAGGTTACGGAGTTGTATCGGTTTCAGCTGCTTTGTTAACGTGGGCTTCGTATGTCAGTGTGAGAAAGGAGCCAGTTCTTTTCTATTTGCGTGAAGTAAACGCCATTGAAATTTATTGCAGGAAAAAGTTTTGGTTACTTTGCTGTATTGTGAAGTTTACTGATTTAATTGAGAGGGTGTCAGGTCCTTTCTACGGGTTGTTTCAGCGCTAAACTGTTGTTTTTAAATACTAGCTTCTAAAAGTAATTGTTGTTTCAACGTTTCAATGTCTAATACTATTACACTAAGTTTGGATCAATCTAAATATAAATTTTTGTAAGGACATCAGCGATCGAAGTTTAATGCAAATTTGGTCTTCAATACATGTTTTAAAAATGCAAATGTAATCCAAATTCAATCAATCGTTCCACCCTTTCCCAATGTGTCCCAGCTACCTGTAATAGGCCTTCACTACAGAGTTTGGTTTTCTATTCCTCAATATCTGCGTTTTCGAAATTTGTACTCTCATTGAAAGGAGAGACTATATAATGAACTACCACAGAGAAACAATTTTGGAAGACCGAATTGAGTATTTCGGCATTCTCTCTGTCGTTTCAGTTTTCATTCAATTTTTTTTCGCAAATTACTATTCCAGTGGTCTGTGCACACATTGCCTCGGCGTGAACTTTAGGCATGTCATCGCAGAAGCCAGGTCATATGCAGGCCAGCCAGCGACGTAGAATCTACGTCGGATACGATGTCCGATGAGCAGTGACCAATTTTCATCCAAAGCGCTGGGCGAGTTCATTTGTTTTTTCGGAAGTCGAGGCCGACAGTGCCTGCCCACTTTTGGCTGGTCCGCGATAACAGGATCGAGGCGCACGCCCTACAATCTTTCTCAAACGATGTTTGCAATGACAAATAGGGGTCACTGTGATTTTGCGTTTGGGCATATTACGCACTATGTTGCTACGTATGAAATTTAGCTAACGTAATGAACTTTTCTTTAGACTTGGATGGAGCTCTCTATCTGTCACCGATCTCGAGAAAATTGATCTGATATAGCTGACATTTGCCATCGCGCGCACCAGCGATAAAGCCAGAATGACATGCCCATAGCATTCCTCTCATTTCATAAGCAGTTTGAAATCTCGAAATGCTATTTTGGAAAATGATAGTACACAAAGAGAAGAGGATTTTGCCATATAGTTATTATGCAAAACTTCATTACCTACTGGGTGATTCCACTAACTACAGACATTTTTGATGAAATAATGTTATTTTTAAGGGCTATCGATAGCTGGTGAAACGAGAAATGCTATGAGTATTGGAACAACATAAGTGAAGATATTACACATTTATTTTTGTACCGAGGATGTGCTTTCTGCATACCTTCCTTTTCCTCGTTCCTCACTTAATAAATCACTGTTTCAGGATTCTCTATCAATTACACCTGCACGAAATGTTAGTGAAGTGACATTGTGAAAACTCCGCAGTGTTTTGCCAAAAAAAAAAGCAAATTTTAACTTGGCAACAAGAGAAACGTAGCTTTTACTCAAAATTCTCCACTCATGGAGCTTCTCTGAAAGTTACAAATGATTAAAAAGCTAGGTGAAAATAAATCACTGCTTTTGTTGCATTTTCAGCGAAATTCCTTTTAGATACTAACCAAACAAGAGGTGACAGGTGTCGTTGAAAGATCACCACACTGGTGTGGATGTGAAGGGGCTGCACTTAATATTTATAAGAAATGTGAGTAAAGGCTTCAGTACAGAATTGCGCTTCCCCTCCAGTTCAAAAATGGTTCAAATGGCTCTAAACACTATGGGACTTTACATCTGAGGTCATCAGTCTCCTAGACTTAGAACTACTTAAACCTAACTAACCTAAGGACACATCCATGCCCGATGCAGGACACGAACCTGCGACCGTAGCAGCAGCGCGGTTCTGGACTGAAGCGCCTAGAACCACTCGTCCACAGCGGCCGGCTCTCCTCCAGTACTTGGCATTTCCCCTGCGCATCTGCCTGTAACCCCCTCCACTACTGCTCTCGCCACATGCGCCCTGCCGATTGCACATCTGTCAGCCAAATTATTCTTTGTGCACTCTAATTCTGCATCTAGGCCCTGCAGTAGTATGGCATAGCACCCTGGAACTCGTCATTCTCGTCCTTCTGCTGTCAACGGTTGACTGTGTTGTTATGTGCAGTAGCACAATGTAGCATTTCCACAACCGAATATTGGATCAAACATTGGTCCAGTGGTCCAGTATACGGCTAAGCTACTCGAGCCTCATCAAGCACCATCAACAAGTAGCCAAAGATCCTGGTCAACGAGCTGTAGGCTAGCCCTAATGGTTCCTGGCTTTGATCAGCCTAAGTGAGGCCATCCAGTGGGTGCCGTCGCCACGCTCCAGCTAGACTCTGAAGGTCACAGGTTTAATGTGAGACCTGCACAATTTCCTCCGCCACCGCAGAGAACCTCCGGCACTCGGCTACCACTTGGCACAGCCTTACGTCACCGTGCTGACAGGAAGACTTGCATCACCCAATTCCACTGCCTACCACCAACTGCCACAGTCTCACGACACCGTTGGTATCTCTTTCGCTGCCTATTAACCACGAGCGGACCTATTTTATTTCGACTGAAAGAGTTCAGAAGTTAGCAAGCAATGATGATTCGTGCACAGTTTTATCAATGTGCTACAACACCACTAAAATAAACGAAAACAAATTCACAAAAAATGTATTAAAATAAATTCAGTACTCTCTCAGTGAAGTCTGTATACGTCGTTGTTTCCTGCTGAAGAATTTATCCATACCTTTGGAGTTGAAATCCTCAACATTGTTTATCCCTTTCTTCTCTTCTGCCTAGTCAGACACTCGAAGTTCACGACATATTCGGTTAAAACTGCCAAATATTTGTGACAAGGAAGAACATGAATGCCATTGTTGAACCCAGAATACATACTCAACAAGAAAAAAACATTCGCTTTCAGCAGGATATGAACATGCTTACTTCAGTTTCATATACTGAGATGACAAAAGTCATGTGATACCTCCTAATATCATGTGGGATCTCCTTTTGCACCGTGTAGATCAGGAACTCGACACAACAAGTCGTTGGAAGTCCCCTGCAGGAATACATACGTCCATAATTCAGAAAGTGTTGTTTGTGGTGCAGGAATTTTTGCACTAACTGACCTCTCGAGTATGCCCCATAAATGTTCGATTGAATTCATGTCGGGCGATGTGTGTGGCCAAATCATTCGCTCAAACTATCCACAATGTTCTTCAAATCAATCGTGAACAATTGTGGCCTGGTAACATGGCGCCCTGTCATCCATAACAACTCCATCGTTGTCTGGGAAAATGAAGTCCATCAAAAGCTGAAAATGAAGTAGCTGACCACAAACATTTACAATCAATGATCGATTCAGTTGAATCAGAGAACCCAGTCCGTTCCATGTAAACACAGTCCACGCAATTATGGAGCCACCACCAGCTTCAACAGTGCCTTTCTGACGACTTGGGACATGGCTACGTGGGGTCTGAGCCAGTTGACTTACATTCAACTCTTACCAACTGAAATCGGGAGTCATCTGACAAGCCACAGTTCTCCGGTCGTCTAGGTCCAAGCGATACGACTACGAGTCCAAGAGAGGCACTACAGGCACTATCGTGCTGTTAGCAAAGACACTCTCGCCAGTCGTCTGCTGCCATAGCCCATTAACGCCAAGTCTCCCCGCACTGTCCAAACGGATGCGTTCGTCGTGCGTTCCACATTGATTTCTGAGGTTATTTCACGCAGGATTGCTTGTTTGTTGGCACCTACAACTCCATGCAAACGCCGCTGCTCTCGGTCGTTAAGTGAAGGCATTGGGCCACTGCGGTGCCCATGGTGAGAGATAATGCCTGAGATTTGGTATTCACGGCACACTCTTGCCACTGTGTATTTCGGAATATTGAATTACCTAACGATTTCCAAAACAGAATGTCCCATCCTCTAGCTCCAACTACCATTCCGTGCTGAAAGTCTGTTAATTCCCGTCTTGCGGCCACAGTCACATCGGAAACCTTTTCAGGTGAATCACCGGAGTACAAATGACAGCTCTGGCAATACACTGCCCTTTTATACCTTGTGTACGGGATACTTGCGCCCTCTGTATGTATGCATATTGCTATCCCACGACTTTTGTCACAAGAGTATATAAATCGCTGTCCCTAAGCACAGGGCCATGCTGAACACAAGCATCCTTAAACAGTATGTTAGGATCTCTTCGTGGCTTTTACTGTTGTTGTCTCAATAAGAGGCATTTAATTATAGGAAATCGTACCAAATGTAGCTCGTTGTGATAAATCGTCAACGCACTAGATACATTAGTAATTTAAATCAACATGTGGGTCTATAATCCTTCCAATCTGACATTTCATTGGTCGCTGATAAACTTCAGGCTTGCTGCAGTACCTGAGAATCACACCACAGCCTTCTGCACATTCGCCTCTGTAGACAGACCTAGTCAGCCTGTAGTAATGTGACAAACGTCCTTACGTATACATCAGGCTTTCATATATCCATACGGAACACCTTATTTCATTATTAAATTAAAACTGTGTCTACTCCCTGGTTCTGGTCACGGTTTTTAGGGAGTTTTCCTTTGGTTGGAGACTCCCTACAAATACTCCTGATCGGTCGTCCATTTGACCCTCTGACAGCGTTCCCAGTATTTCACTGAGAAGATACTGTCTCGATAGGGGGATCAGAACTTGAACGTTATGCACGCCCTGTAGAAAATTTAAAAAAAATATGAGCTGTGATACGTATTAATATTAACTTATTTCTTGTTTCTCGCAGACCATTAGAACAGCTATTACTACAATCGAGTCAAAAGCTTTTAAAAATCTATGAATAGCTAATAGTCTTTTTTATGAGTCCACAGTCGATGTGTACTTCTCTAAATTACTCTTTTTCATGCATAGGATGTTGTCTTATTGCGAAATGGACATTTTACTTCAATATTTGGCAGTTAGATCAGTGTGTAACGTTTGGCTATGTCAAGAAGCTAAATCACAACAAACTGTAACTGATTTCAAAACATTGAGCATGTATGTTTCCACTTCAGTAGCTTCACCAACGTGTTTTTCGATATGAGTAAGTTCATAGTCGTAGTTCACCAACTGTAGTGTGTGTGCTTTCAACGAAGATGAAAATCAGTCGTCAACTGTAAGAAAATACCGGCCGAAGTGGCCGTGCGGTTAAAGGCGCTGCAGTCTGGAACCGCAAGACCGCTACGGTCGCAGGTTCGAATCCTGCCTCGGGCATGGATGTTTGTGATGTCCTTAGGTTAGTTAGGTTTAACTAGTTCTAAGTTCTAGGGGACTAATGACAGCAGTTGAGTCCCATAGTGCTCAGAGCCATTTTTTTTGTAAGAAAATTTTATTAAATTTACTTTACTGGTTTCAACAATTTAAACAATTTGAGCCCATTACAAACTTCTGGAGATGTGCAGAAGTCTGGAATAGGCTCAAATCATAGCTAAGACAACTTCAAATAAGTATCAGAAAATGGTATCCTGCAAAGAACTGGGAAAAAATATATGTACAAAAGTAGCAGTTTAAAAGCAAATGATCAAACATTGAGCAACAGAGAAGTGTGGCAAGTTTATTAGAACAAATATAAAATAGTTGAGTATGAAATCCATACACACATATGCTACAGAATCAGTAAACACAGAATACGTGATAAAGACAAGTCAGCTAAAGTTGTTACCAAAAACCTCTAAAAGTTCTTGACTTATTGTCTTCAAATTTTCGCATGATATTCTTATAAACGTTTGGATGGATATAGTCTACACATTTCAATATATATGGCATATAAATATATATTTGCCATATAAAAGGAAAATGTTTTTAGCAAAAACCTCCAAAAGTTCTTGACTGATTATCTCCAATAGTTGAACTGATACTCTAATAAGCGTTTGGCCACACATAAATACACCCACATGCACACACTCCCACGCCACACACACACACACACACACACACAAACGTATATATATATATATAAGGCAATTCGCTGTTTATATTTACATGATGCTCTAAGAAATGTTCAGCCAGGACTAAACTACATATTTTTAATATTTGCAGTGTAGAATTATATATAAATGAGAAATGATAGCAAACATTTTGAAGCTCTACTAAACATCCCCCACCCCCACCCCATGAACCATGGACCCTGCCATTGGAGGGGGTGTGTCTCAGTGATACAGATAGCCGTACCATGGACGCAACCACAACAGAGGGGTACCTGTTGAGTGGCCAGAAAACGTGTGGTTCCTGAAGAGGGGCAGCAGCCTTTTAAGTAGTTGCAGGGGCAACAGTCTGGATGATTTACTGATCTGGCCTTGTAACATTAATCAAAAAAGCCTTGCTGTGCTGGTACTGCGAATGGCTGAAACCAAGGAGAAACTTCAGCCATAATTTTACCCGAGGGCATGCAGCATTACTGTATGGTTAAACGATGATGGCGTCCTCTTGGGTAAAATATTCCGGAGGTAAAATAGTTCCCCCATTCGGATCTCCGGATGGGGACTACTCAGTAGGATGTCGTTATCAGGAGAAACAAAACTGGCGTTCTACGAATTGGAGCGTGGAATGTCAGATCACTTAATCGGGCAGGCAAATTAGAAAATTTAAAAAAGGAAATGGATAGGTTAAAGTCATATATAGTAGGAATTAGTGAAGATCGGTTGTGGGAGGAACAAGACTTCTGGTTAGGCGAATACGGCGTTATAAATACCAAATCAAATACAGGTATCTACATCTACATCCACATCTACATCTACATCCATACTCCGCAAGCCACCTGACGGTGTGTGGCGGAGGGTACATTGAGTACCTCTATCGGTTCTCCCTTATATTCCAGTCTCGTATTGTTCGTGGAAAGAAGGATTGTCGGTATGCTTCTGTGTGGGCTCTAATCTCTCTGATTTTATCCTCATGGTCTCTTTGCGAGATATACGTAGGAGGGAGCAATATACTGCTTGACTCCTCGGTGAAGGTATGTTCTCGAAACTTTAACAAAAGTCCGTACCGAGCTACTGAGCGTCTCTCCTGCAGAGTCTTCCACTGGAGTTTATCTATCATCTCCGTAACGCTTTCGCGATTACTAAATGATCCTGTAACGAAGCGCGCTGTTCTCCGTTGGATCTTCTCTATCTCTTCTATCAACCCTATCTGGTACGGTCCCACACTGCTGAGCAGTATTCAAGCAGTGGGCGAACAAGCGTACTGTAACCTACTTCCTTTGTTTTCGGATTGCATTTCCTTAGGATTCTTCCAATGAATCCCAGTCTGGCATTTGCTTTACCGACGATCAGCTTTATATGATCATTCCATTTTAAATCACACGTAATGCGTACTCCCAGATAATTTATGGAATTAACTGCTTCCAGTTGCTGACCTGCTATTTTGTAGCTAAATGATAAGGGATCTATCTTTCTACGTATTCGCAGAACATTACACTTGTCTACATTGAGATTGAATTGCCATTCCCTGCACCATTCGTCAATTCGCTGCAGATCCTCCTGCATTTCAGTACAATTTTCCATTGTTAAAACCTCTCGATACACCACAGCATCATCTGCAAAAAGCCTCAGTGAACTTCCGATGTCATCCACAAGGTCATTTATGTATATTGTGAATAGCAACGGTCCTATGACACTCCCCTGCGGCACACCTGAAATCACTCTTACTTCGGAAGACTCCTCTCCATTGAGAATGACATGCTGCGTTCTGTTATCTAGGAACTCTTCAATCCAATCACACAATTGGTCTGATTTGTTCATTAGGTAATGCAGGAGTAGGTTTAATAATGAATAAAAAAATAGGAATGCGGGTAAGCTACTATGAACAGCATACTGAACGCATTATTGAAACCAAGATAGATACGAAGCCCACACCTCCCACAGTAGTACAAGTTTATATGCCAACTAGCTCCCCAGATGACGAAGAGACTGAAGACATGTATGGTGAGATAAAAGAAATTATTCAAATAGTGAAGGGAGACGGAAATTTAATAGTCATGGGGTTCTGGAATTCGATAGTAGGAAAAGGAACAAAAGGAAAAGTAGAGGGTGAATATGGAATGGGGTAAATGAAGCATGCAAAAAGGAATACAAAAGTCTAAAAAATGAGATCGACAGGAAGTGCAAAATGGCTAAGCAGGGATGGCTAGACGAAAAATGTGAGGATGTAGAGCCATATGTCACTAGGGGTAAGATAGATACTGCCTGCAGGAAAATTATAGAAACCTTTGGAGAAAACAGAACCACTTGTATGAATATCAAGAGCTCAGATGGAAAAACAGTTGTAAGCAAAGAAGGGAAAGAAGAAAGATGGAAGGAGTGTATAAAGGGTCTATAGAAGGGCGATGTAATTGAGGGCAATATTAAGGAAATAAAAGAGGACGTAACTGAAGATGGAATGGAAGATATTATACAGCGTGAAGAATTTGACAAAGCACTGAAATACCTAAGGGAACAAAAGACTATTTACAATTTGTGCAGAAACCAGATGGCAGTAATAAGAGTCGAGGGGCACGAAAGCAAAGCTGTGGTTGGGAAGGGAGTGAGACAAAATTGTAGCCTATCCTCGATGTTATCCAATCTGTATACTGAGCAAGCAGTAAAGGCAACAAAAGAAAAATTTGGAATAAGAATTAAAATCCATGAAGAAGAAATAAAAACTTTGAGGTTTACCGATGAAATTGTAATTCTGTCAGAGGCAGCTAAGGACCTGGAAGAGCAGTTGAACGGAATGGACATTGTCTTGAAAGGAGGATATAAGATGAACATCAACAAAAGCAAAACGAGGATAATGGAATGAGGTCGAATTAAATCGGGTGATGCTGAGGGTATTATATTAGGAAAGGAGGCGTTTAAAGTAGTAAATGAGTTTTGCTATTTGGGGAGCAAAATAACTGATGATTGTCGAAGTAGAGAGGATATAAAATGTAGACTGGCAATGGCAAGAAAAGCATTTCTGAAGAAGAGAAATTTGCTAACAGCGAGTATAGAGTTAAGTGTCAGGAAGTCTTTTCTGAAACTATTTTTATGGAGTGTAGCCATGCATGGATGTAAAACATGGAAGATAGATAGTTTAGACAAGAAGAGAATAGAAGCTTTCGAAGTGTGGTGCTACAGATGAATGCTGAAGATTAGATGGGTAGATCTCATAACTAATGAGGAAGTACTGAATAGAATTGCGGAGAACAGAAATTTGTGGCACAACTTGACTAGAAAAAGGGATAGGTTGGTAGGACACGTTCTGAGGCATTAAGGGATCAACAATTTAGTATTGGAGGGCAGCACGGAGGGTAAAAATCGAAGAGGGAGACCAAGAGATGAATACACTAAGCAGATTCAGAAGGACGTAGGGTGCAGTAGTTAGTTGAAGAAGTTTGCACAGGAAAGAGTAGCATGGAGAGCTGCATCAAACCAGTCTCTGAACTGAAGAGAACAACAACAACAACAAACATTTAGATAGGCATGATATATATATATATATATATATATATATATATATATATAATATATATATATATATATAAGTTTTGGTTGTGTTACTTCAGATTTTTAACTAACACTTCAATAGACAATTGATACGACATAGGCTATGTATATTTTGATGTATATGGTATATAAACACCTATAGGTATAATACTGTTAGCAAAAATCTCGAAAAGTTCTTGACCAATTTACTTCATATATTTACATGGTGCTCGTTTTCTTTTGCGCAGTCTGTTTTAAGTACGTTATCAGGGCATTTAAACCATTATAAACAAATTGTTTCTCCAGAATATATTCTCTCTCCGAATATACAATCATCAACAAAAATAGTACACGCATCTATATGTTGAGTTGCTTTCTCCCTCGCAATAGCTTTTAACAGAAAACAGGAGAGTTGCGGCCTATTTATGGTTTATCAGATTATGTTAACCTCACAGCTCCAAGCAAGCAAGTAAGGTTAGAGTTTAATGTCCCGTCGGCATCGAGATCATTATGGACAGAGCACAAGCTAGGAACATTTCAAAAATGAGGAACGATATCGTCCATCCCCATTCAAAGGAACCATACCAACAATTGCCTGAAGGGATTTATATCCTCTACTGTCCAATAAAATTGCTACACCACGAAGATGACGTGCTACAGGCGCGAAATTTAACCTACACGAAGAAGATGCTGTGATATGCAAATGATAAGCTTTTCAGAGTATTCACACAAGATTGGCGCAGGTGGCGACACGTACAACGTGCTGACATGAGGAAAGTTTCCAACCGATTTCTCATACACAAACAGCAGTTGACCGGCGTTGCCTGGTGAAACGTTGTTGTGATGCCACGTGTAAGGAGGAGAAATGCGTATTATCACGTTTCCGACTTTGATAAAGGTCGGATTGTAGCCTATAGCGATTGCGGTTTATCATATCGCAACAATGCTGCTCGTGTTGGTCGAGATCCAATGACTGTTAAAAGAATATAGATTCAGGAGGGTAATAGGGAACGCCGTACTGGATCCCAACGGCCTCGTATGACTAGCAGTCGAGATGACAGGCATCTTATCCGCATGGCTGTAACGGATCGTGCAGCCACGTCTCGATCTCTGAGTCAACAGATGGGGACGTTTTCAAGACAACAATCATCTGCACGAACAGTTCAACGACGTTTGCACCAGCATGGACTATCAGCTCGGAGACCATGTTTGCAGTTACCCTTGATACTGGATCACAGACAGGAGCGCCTCCGATGGTACACTCAACGACAAACCTCGGTTCACAAAAATGGTTCAAATGGCTCTGAGCACTATGGGACTTAACAGCTGTGGTCATCAGTCCCCTAGAACTTAGAACTACTTAAACCTAACTAACCCAAGGACATCACACACATCCATGCCCGAGGCAGGATTCGAACCTGCGACCGTAGCAGTCGCGCGGTTCCGGACTGCGCGCATAGAACCGCGAGACAAACCTCGCTTCACGAATGGTTTTTTAAAAAAAAAATATTTTAGTATCTCCAAGAGATACTAAAATATTGTTTTTAAAAAAAGACAATTAACAAATTTTCACTATTAAGAGAGAATATCTAATTAAAAATTCTTAAGGCCAATTGCATTCCCCGCTGAAGGCCTTATTGACAAGAAATTCAGATTACTTGTCGGCTGAAGGCCCCAATAGTAATAACTCAAAACTCAATTTGATGGCTGAAGGCCTGGATAGCAAATTCTTAAGAACCAGTTAAACTACTCCAAGAGATACTAAAATATTATTAAAAATGACAATCATCAAAATTTGACTATTAAGAGACCATGTCTAAGAGACAAGGGGAGGAAAGGTACACAGCCGCAAAAATATACTGATCTCCATGGCAGGTAACTGCGGCGTTAGCAGCCACTAGGTAGAAAATTACCACTGGTTGAACTTCATCAATAAACACAAGGAATTCAATGATTAATAATAAGAAGTGGAGGTTGGCTAATTAATTTCGCCAACTCCAAACACTCCTTTGGTTGCTCTTTGTCTCAGCGACCCTGCGAGCAGTAAAACGTGAACAAACAGCGTGATCTCAAAGTAGTGGCGGTTTCACTACTGGTTTAATGTTCACTCAGCTCAAACATCCTGGTTCCGGTGGACAATGAGTTTATGGGCCTCCGAACTACAGCCCCTCGATCTGGCAGTGCCTGCATGCTGCCAGCAGTCCCGGCATGTGCTCGACCTCACTGCTCCCCCGTCCCAACCGAACTCTCCAACACACTGCGACCCAGAAAATACTTGCCGTCCTGCCAAAGGTAATACCACAGTACTAGATGTCGATAATCGCTGCTGCCGCCACTCACGGACAGACAGTGTAGCAAACGTAGTGGCACCAGTGAATACAAGAAGAAAACGAGACGCCGTTACCCCTATTACACGATGCCAACCAGCAATGGCACCAACACGAGCCACTGCACAGCTCACAAACCTGTTACACTTCTCTACTGTTCAATCTTTGTACTATTGTTTTTAACATATTATTTTTACATACATTTTTCCAATTCTTTGGAGGACACTGTCGACTGATCCTTATTTGAAGTTAGCTTACATATGATTTGAGCCTATTTCAAACTTTTTAATACAACAGTTTAAGTTGCTGAAACAGATAAAGTGAATCTAATAAAACTTTTGTGTACATAAAGACTAATTTTCATCTTCGCTGATAGAGGATTTGAATGTGTTATGTACACTGCTGGCCACCGTAAATGCAACACCAAGAAAGACAAGAGGTAGCACAACAAAATTTATTTTGTAGATAACATGTTGACCAAGTATCAAATGATTACGTTTACAGACGTCTGTGACATGTGGTTTCTGCCAGAATCAGTAGCCAGAGTAGCCGCCATTGTTGGAGATCACCGCTGCCACACGTCTCGGCATTGAGTCAAAGAGACGTTGGATGTGTTCCTGGGGTACAGCAGCCCAAGCAGCTTCCACACGTTGCCAAAGATCATCTGGTGTGGCAGCTGGGGATGTAATCTGGGTCACTCATTGAGCAACCATGGACCACATGTTTTCTATCGGCGAAAGATCCGGAGAGCGAGCCGGCCAGGGAAGCACTTCAATCTGGTTATTGACGAAGAACCTTTGTACAATGCGTGCCACGTGTGGTCGCGCATTATCCTGTTGAAATATGGCTGTGGCCGAGCCCTGAAGGTAAGGAAGGACAACTGGCTCCAGCACCTCGGATATGTAGCGCCGGCTAATTAAAGTACCGGCTATGCGTACTAGAGGCGTGCGAGAGTAATATCCAATACCACCCCATACCATAATACTCGGTGCAAGACCAGTGTGGCGGTGCATAATGCAGCTGTCCAGCATCCTCTCTCCACGGTGTCTCCACACTCGAATCCGACCATCGTGGTGCTGCAAACAGAAGTGTGCCTCGTCAGTAAAGACAACGTCATTCCATTCTGCCGTCCACATCCGTCTGTCATCACACCATTGGCGACGGAGGCGTCTATGGTTCTGCATCAATGGTAGACGAAGCAATGGACGTCTTGCGGACAGACCACTCTGCTATAAACGGCGTCGAATGGTACGCGCAGACACTGGATGATGCGTTACAGACGCAATGTGCTGTGCTATGGTTCGGGATGTCACTGAGCGATCCGTCACTGCGATGCGCACAATTTGCCTATCAGCACGTGCAGTGGTGCACCGAGGTGAATGCGATCGACCACGTCGGTCCGTCGTACCCTCCTGCGTCCAACGGTCACATATCCGCATTACAGTTGTTTGGTTTCGTCCAACACGACTAGCGATTTCTCTGTATGATAATCCACAATCTCGGTAAGCCACTATCCTTCCTCTGTCGAACTCGGATACTTGATCAAACGATGTTCGTTGTTGTCTACGAGGCATAACTGATCGTCTTGTGAAACAACCACAAGGTAAACACACGTGCCGAACGTACACTCGTCGAAATCGCCAAGCCTTAAATGACGCTATGAGGTGGCGCCACAGGCGCGCGTGATGTGCGTCTGCGCTGAAATTCTAATCAGTTGCATATCTCATCGCTGCAAACCCATGGTGTAAATTTCACTTGATTCGGATGCTTCCTTCAGGGTGTTGCATTTACGGTGGCCAGCAGTGTATGTTGTCACACTGACAAAAGCTATGTAGTGGTATGTTACGAATCAGACGGTCATGTTTTAATTTTGTTGCCGTCACGGTAGTTTTGTCGTCTCAATCTACTGGTGTAGTAGCGGAAATTTACGATGTTGTGGGTTGGAGATTCATCATTATTTATTGTCATGTTACTTGTATGTGTCTGTGTGCAGTATGGTGTAGAGTAGCCATGGAGAAGCAAAATCTGTATTCACGCTTCGATCGGCGAAGATAGTAATTACGACAGGGGTGGAGGGCAGTAGCAGCTCGAACGACAAAGATTCTGCAGTAGTAGTATCCGACTTTGCAACGGAGAGTCGGCGGCCCTCTGAAATAATGACATAATTGTTGAAAGTAGTGCTATCACTTTGCATTTGTAAGGCTAAATGGTCCCAAAATGTTTTACCATGGAACTTATGGGCAACTGTGAAGAGCTAGTTGTAAAGAGCAGTTTCTCAGAGGCAGTTGTCCTGAGGAGTGTTCCAGCGTCAGTTGTCAGGGAAGTGGTCGGGAGAAGTCAAGCAGAACAGGTAAGTTCTCACTGGAACATTCTCAATGTGAGTCATACGCTGGCAGTCACAATAAACTGTAGTACAGATAGTCTCTATGACATAGTGGAACTCGCAGTTGTATGATAATCCGAGTAATCAAACGCCCGAGGAATTGCTGGCTCAAGATAATTGATTGATATAACTCTGCGAGTTTACACCAATGAAATATTGTTTCGTAGTTCCCATTGTGAATCATTGAATGACTAATTAGGGAGATCTGCCTATGTAATGGTAAAGAGTGAGTTTAATCAGTTTGCTGGATTATTGAAATATTTCCTAGTGAGAAATGTACTGAGACCAACTGTTAAGTTTGATATGTGACAGGATGTACGTCCAGATACTGTCCCGGAATGTTCGGTGTCTTCTAGCTAATGTTCCTGTTCAGCAACTCAGAGGTGACTGACGACTGCTATAATTTTGTATTTATGGTCAGCCCACTCGGAGGGAATCGAGTCTCAGCTATGTTATTTGGAGGATAGTGTGTTGCACCATTGGTGTGGTGAATGGATTTGTAATTGAATTGAGCCATATTGACTCAACTGGCAACGTTCTTGGTTAATCAGTTACTAGGAAATTTCGAAACGAAGATAAATATTGGTCGTACAGTGTTAATCACCCATAACACGCAATGATCTTTCCCTTAACTTTAAACAGATGAATATTGGACTCATTTATGCAAGCACGTCACAGTTATATCATAACGTTGAATTCTGAACAGGTGAGTGACCATTAAATTACGTTAAAATAATAGGTCTCCATTTTGAGTTTTGTTTGAATTGTCATTTCAGAGCCCAAAATGATGGTGGCATTGTCTTTAAGTTTTAAATTGCTGTATTGACAAATAGAGATCTGCTGGCATTTGTACACCACCGTCGAATTCTGATGTACTGGACAAGTTAAAATAAAGCGCCTGTCAGTCAAAACAATGAAAGAGTTCCCGACTATCATTCACAGAAAATTAAAGTTTTCCCCACAGAGTTCTTGAAGGAAAAGGTTATTGAAATTAATTTAAAGAGATGAAACTTCAAAAAGTTCGCACAGGAAAAGATATTAGTGCAACGATATTAACTGTTTGCTAATAGTTAAGTGAACGAAAGAATGAAGTTCAGAGATGCAGAAACTTATCATTACGTCTAGCTTGTGAGCAGAATCTCAGATAAAGAGATAAAAATATTTGAAGAAAAGTCATTTATCTTATCACATATATAATTCACAGATATAATTCATAGTAAAATATTTAGGAAGGAAACATAAGTAAGAGCTAATAGAAAAGAAATATTTCTTTAAACTAAAACAAATTATGTCGACTAAAGATTGCCTCGCTGACTTTGTATTCAGTTACCTCCCTCGTTTATAATTGTCGACATATGAGCTGAAGTTAATTAAATATGTTGTTGAGTGCTTAACGTACGTTTCTTACACGAAAGTCAACGATATACTGAAGGATAGACTACACATGTAGAGGCACCTTATTATTACAATTTTGGTTCCGAAAATCAGTATTAAGAAGGTTTTTATTTAAAATCCATTATTTTATCGAGATAAATTAATCTTGATAGACAAGCATGGATATTATTCATGAGAAATAATGTCGAGTAATACTAAATGCTGATACGTAGCCAATAGAAGAATCTTTGTCGTATTACAAATATATAGAGTGGATGGCAGCTGGTATTGCTATATGGAGTATCTATACACAGGCATAATAGTATTATATATCTAAGTAAAATAATTAATTGCAGAATTGTTATCTAATCTTCACTCAAATTCCAACCCATAGTTCCAACTCATTTACAGTTTTTAGTATTCATTATCATTACGCAGGTCTGTTGACAGTGTGCAAGCTGCTGGTTGTACAAAATTTCAAACTAAAATACAAATAGACTTGAGCTGAAAAGAAGGAAAGTCAGATACGTACACAGAGCATATGTATGTTTTCATATATCGTCTTACACAGACACATTTTTAAACATTTTTCAAGAGTGCATACAGTAGCGACTATTTAATACGTAATACGGAGGTGTTTACATGTAGTGATAAGTACCGATATGTCTCAAAGAACCTGTACTCACTCTTCTGTCTGCTAGAATAGCTTCAACTTTGGTTGAGAACCGCAAAGGCGTATCTTAAGCAAGATTAGTCAACCAGCAGTGTTGTATGGCATGGACAATGTTAGCAAGGCTGCACATGGCTTGTGGACGTGGTTGTTGCAAGCACGATCTGCTTGGATATGCCGAACTATTCAGTATAGACGCTTGCCTTGTGATACTGAAATGGGCATACTGAAGGGACAACGTCCAGGATTATGGTGAAACGGTTCCTTTCATACGTGGCAGTTTTTCAGATTTACTCCCACATGATATTTTGCAATTGCATTTCTGTGATCAATGTTAGTTTCTTTCTTCAGTTCCGCAGCTTGGTTAGATCACATGAAATTCATTATCCTTATTTTCTTAATTCATCTGGGTCTACAAATATTAAATGATGTTTTGGGCGTAAGTGTGAATACAGAATTGCCCTCTGGCTTTCGCAAATGTGTGATGATGTAATTTCACATTATCTATTAGGGGCACTTATATCTAAGAACAGAAACATTGTATTTATTTTCTGCCTATATATACAAGCTTATGCAGTATGCACAACATTTGTAGCACTTACGAACTCTATTTCCACTCCTTGGGTCTTTGATTAAAACCTTAAATGTAGTCACTTAAGAACCTTGTTTGTGAGAGAAATACATTCCGTCATCTTATATTCCAGGACGAAAGAGAATTACCCACCTTTTGGCACAGAGATTACTTAAATTTTGAATACAATTTTGAGCTATCAAGATAGGTAAATATTGCAGTTTTGAAGGAATACGTTTGCAGAGACGAAGACTTCTATTTTTAGCCATCATACGAGTTCATTTCAATTTATTGGATGTTGCAGGATAACGTGTGCAAAATTCATTTGCATTGTACGAATTACTTCTACAAGGAATCTCTATATATAAAAGGTAATGACCTAACTGACTTACCCATCATCGCCTAGCCCAGACCGCTAAGGATAGAAATTAGAAATTTGGAGAGGATGTCCATTTTGTAGTAAGGCGTCGTTTAAGAAGGGATTTTTCGAAATTCTATCCATAAGGAGGTGAAATAGTGGTTGATTTTTTAAAAAAATATATCGCTTTAAGACAATTTTGAAGCTAGACCTACGAAAACTGGTATTTGACATCTCGGTCAGAAATAAAGAAATACATGTTTCAGCATATTTTGTAATTTAGCCCCTATAGGTGTGAAATAGTGGGTGAAAGATTTTTGAAAATTAATCATTATTAAAGAACTACTAAAGTGTTTTTAAAGCTACATCTATGAAAATTCTTATTTGACTTCTTGGTTACAAATGAACAAGCGCATGTATCAGTGTTTTTGGAAATTCAACCCTAAGGGAATGAAATAGTTCACGAAAGTATTTCATTACGAAAGAATTTTTAAAGCGAAGTTTAAAATTTGGTATTTGGCTTCTCGGTTCAAAACGAAAAAAAAATACGTCCAGAATGAGATTTTCACTCTGCAGTGGAGTGTGCACTGATATGAAACTTCCTGGCAGATTAAAACTGAGTGCTGGACCGAGACTCGAACTTGGGACCTTTGCCTTTCGCGGGCAAGTGCTCTACCAACTTTTTTTTTTCTCATTTGGATATAGTCGTTGCGGATGTCACATGACATGCGTTAAAGCTCGTTTGTTGATCCTTCCACTCAGTTATGCACGACTGACGCCCCGTCCTCACAGCTTTACTTCTGCCAGTACCTCGTCTCCTACCTTCCAGACTTTACAGAAGCTCTCCTGCGAACCTAGGAGCTTTTGTAAAGTTTGGAAGGTAGGAGACAAGGTAATGGCAGAAGGAAAGCTGTGAGGACGGGGCGTCAGTCGTGCTTGGGTAGCTCAGTTGGTAGAGCACTTGCCCGCGAAAGGCAAAGGTCCCGAGTTCGAGTCTCGGTCCGGCACACAGAAAAAAATACGTGTTCCACTGTTTTTGGAAATTCAGTCCCTAAGGAGAGAAATAGGGCCACACTGATTCACTGGCGGTACATCACCCAGCCCAAACCTCCAAGGATACAAACATGTATTAGGAGAGGGTTTGGATCTTATACTGTATGCATCATTTAGAAAGGTATTTTCGAAATTCCAGTCCTATGGGGATGAAATATAGGATGAATTGCTTTTTGAAAAAGAACTGCTAAAACATTTTAAAACTTACATCTGTAGAAATTAGTATTTCACTTCTTGGTTAGAAATGTTTAAAAAATGTGTGCTTCATTGTTTTTGGAAATTAAATCCCCTAAGGGAATGAAAAATGGGATTAAAATTTTTGAAATGACTTCATTATGAAATCATTTTCGGAGATAAATCTACGACAATTTGTATTTGGTTTCTCTGCTAGAAATAAAAAAATACGTTGGCGAAGAGTTCTCGGGCTTCCAGCCGGGTGGCGGTGTCTTCAAACAGCGACGTTTCGACGAGTGACATACTCATCATCTTCTGGCGAAGTGCCGAGACTTTGCGGATGCCGGTCCCTTTATACCTGCGGTGTGCCCCCCACCACCTGGCCGCGGGAGGCTGGGTCCAGAGGAGCCGGCGGGCGAGGTGGAGGGGGAAGCGGGTGCGCCGTTCGTGTCTCCGTCAGAGCATTCTGATTGCGTCTCGTGACCTGGACGGTTCTTGTTGCGTTCCTGGCGTATTGCGGCTAATGCTGGATTCCAGGCCGCGCTCAGTTGATAGCCTTCGTCCCTGTTCACAAGGTTCTCGTGGACCCGTATTTCTATTGATTCTTTAATGACGCTATCCCAATAGCTCCCGGCTCGGCATAGCACCCTGGTGTTTTCGAAGTCAAAGGTGTGGTTTTCTTTGATGCTATGTTCAGCTATAGCAGATTTCTCTATCTGTCCAAGTCGAACATGCCTGATGTGTTCCTCGCACCTTTTAGAGATGCAGCGCTGCGTTTGACCAATGTACTGCACACCACATTCGCAGGCAATGTTGTATATACCAGGTGTGTTTAGTTTGAGTGGGTCTTTAGCTGTGCCCAGCAGCTCTTTCGTCTTCGGCGGTGGTCGGAAGACGGTATTTATGTTAGATTTTCTTAATAGCCTCCCGATTTTGGCTGATGTGGGCCCCAAATATGGAAGAAAGGCGAGTCTCTTGTTAACTTCCTCTTCCTCTTCCTGAACTTTGTCAGCCTGTCTCCTCTTGAAGGCCCTGCCAATCTGTGTTTCACTGTACCCGTTTTTCCGAAATACCTCTCTTAGGTGATGTAATTCGTCTGAGAGGCTTTCTTTGTCACAAATGACGTGCGCCCTATGCACCAAGGTGGTCAGTACTGACTGGCGTTGCGCCGGATGGTGGCAGCTGGTTGCATGGAGGTACAGGTCTGTGTGTGTCTTTTTTCTATATACTGAATGGCCCAGCGTACCATCCTGTGAAAACGAAGAAAACCGAACGTATTTTACGGCGAGCAGGGATGGCCATTGTCAGGTAACGCATTCACTACACACGGCAAGAACTGGACAAGAATGCACGCATCCTGATCGCATGTCACCTGAAAATGGCAGAAGCATTACCGGCACACACTTGGGAGTGGGTTGACTGCAGCTCTCACGCCGACAGTGAGGTGCAGAAACGACATGTTGCCGCAAAACAGATCAACAAATTCGGCAGACTCTCTGGAGCTCAGTCGACCCAGAAGGTGACAAATAGCACCAGAGCTATTGTAAATTTGACAGATAAGGTGCTAGATGCAGCCACAACTTCTGTCCTCACGAAAGGGTTGAACTTTGCACCTGTACCAGGGACCATACCGAAACGGGACATCATCAGCAGCGTAGAGGAAGCAATCCGGGGCCTACCCAAGGAGGAAGCTGAGCAGATCCGAAGGGAGACCTGCAGGATCATCGACAAGTCACGACTCCCTAAAGCTAACATTACTGCGCAGGAGCGAGAGGCTATCCGCGCACTGAGGGATGATGCTGACATCATGGTCCTCCCAGCAGACAAGGGAAATGCGACGGTGCTGATTCGCACAGTCGACTACCAACAGAAAATCTGCTCTCTGCTGCAAGACCCAGCCTACAGGAAGCTCAACAAGGACCCTACATCGACGATGACCAGGAAAACCGTGGCGCTACTGAAGGACTCAGATCTACCAGAGGCAGTGCAGAAACGGCTGTATCCCAGAGCGCCAACGACACCGCGCCTGTATGGGTTGCCCAAGATTCACAAAGATGGGGTGCCTCTACGGCCGATTCTGGACACTATCAACTCGCACAGTTATGGACTGGCCAAATACCTGGCGACACTATTGAAACCACTGGTGGGACACTGCAGTCATCACGTGAAAAACTCCGCGGATTTCGTTAGAATACTGAAGGACATCCGAATACAGAGTGATGACCTACTCGTGAGCTTCGACGTCACCTCCTTGTTCACGAAAGTACCGCTACAAGACGCCTTGACGCTCCTTAATCGGCACTTCGAGCCTGAAACAGTGAAGCTCTTTGAATATGCACTTACGACCACCTACTTCAAGTGCAATGGAGAGCATTATGAACAAGTGGATGGAGTGGCCATGGGATCTCCCCTTGCTCCAGGGATCGCGAATCTTTATATGGAACACTTTGAGGAGGTGGCACTACAAACTGCTCACCGTAAACCCAGGCACTTCTTCCGCTATGTGGACGACACTTTCGTGATTTGGCAGCATGGCAGGCAGGCACTGGAGGAGTTTATGGACCACCTAAACGGCATACATGAGAATATAACCTTCACGATGGAAGTAGAAGAGAATGGCTGTATTCCATTCCTGGACATACTGATCAGGAAGAAAGCGGATGGTACGCTGGGCCATTCAGTATATAGAAAAAAGACACACACAGACCTGTACCTCCATGCAACCAGCTGCCACCATCCGGCGCAACGCCAGTCAGTACTGACCACCTTGGTGCATAGGGCGCACGTCATTTGTGACAAAGAAAGCCTCTCAGACGAATTACATCACCTAAGAGAGGTATTTCGGAAAAACGGGTACAGTGAAACACAGATTGGCAGGGCCTTCAAGAGGAGACAGGCTGACAAAGTTCAGGAAGAAGAAGAGGAAGTTAACAAGAGACTCGCCTTTCTTCCATATTTGGGGCCCACATCAGCCAAAATCGGGAGGCTATTAAGAAAATCTAACATAAATACCGTCTTCCGACCACCGCCGAAGACGAAAGAGCTGCTGGGCACAGCTAAAGACCCACTCAAACTAAACACACCTGGTATATACAACATTGCCTGCGAATGTGGTGTGCAGTACATTGGTCAAACGCAGCGCTGCATCTCTAAAAGGTGCGAGGAACACATCAGGCATGTTCGACTTGGACAGATAGAGAAATCTGCTATAGCTGAACATAGCATCAAAGAAAACCACACCTTTGACTTCGAAAACACCAGGGTGCTATGCCGAGCCGGGAGCTATTGGGATAGCGTCATTAAAGAATCAATAGAAATACGGGTCCACGAGAACCTTGTGAACAGGGACGAAGGCTATCAACTGAGCGCGGCCTGGAATCCAGCATTAGCCGCAATACGCCAGGAACGCAACAAGAACCGTCCAGGTCACGAGACGCAATCAGAATGCTCTGACGGAGACACGAACGGCGCACCCGCTTCCCCCTCCACCTCGCCCGCCGGCTCCTCTGGACCCAGCCTCCCGCGGCCAGGTGGTGGGGGGCACACCGCAGGTATAAAGGGACCGGCATCCGCAAAGTCTCGGCACTTCGCCAGAAGATGATGAGTATGTCACTCGTCGAAACGTCGCTGTTTGAAGACACCGCCACCCGGCTGGAAGCCCGAGAACTCTTCGCCAGCTGTATACGCCGGGAAAGCATACATTCACAAAAAAATACGTGTTTAACGTTATTTGGAAGTTGAACCCCTAAAGAGGTGAAATAGGGGATGAAAATTTTTAAGAAAATATTTCGTTACATTAAAAAAATTTTAAAGCGAAATCTATGATACCTGGTATTTCAATTCTCGGTTAATAAATATATGTTAGGGGCTGGAAGTTTCTGTAAAAATATCACCATAAGAACACAAAACATATGATTAACAAAAACCTTGGACTTCAGCTACCGTAATCGCTTTTTGGTCAGAAGTACCTTCGTAAAAGACCTTGCTTCCATGGCCGTAAATAGCGTGGAAAGTTAGGAATTGTTGCAATTTATGAATAACGTAAAAATTCGATTACATAAAAACAAAAACAAAGTAGTAATTAAGTAATAAATATTGGTTGTAGTTCTATGAGATTTGTTGGAACGGTTACAGTTTCAGGTCATCTTGGTTTAGCTTTTGTTACATCCACCTTTCATTAATCTGGGCGCGCTGGGTAGCCGCGAAGTCTAAGGCGCCTTGAGACGGTTCGCACGGCTGACCCCGTCGGATGTTCCAGTCCCCCCTCAGGCATGAGTGTATGTGTTGTCCTTAGCGTAAGTTAGTTTAAGTTACACTAAGTAGTGTGTAAGCCTAGGAACCGATGACAGCAGTTTGGTCCTAGTAACTTACCACAAATTTCCAAACGTTTCCGTTAACCTGTTGCGCTATGAAACAGTTTCTAGTCACTGCAACATATAATGTCTGACAGATCACGTTATTATTCATTTATGCGTCAGATTTCATTTAAAAAGGGGAATGTTTCACGGCATTCATACAAGTATCGTGGTAATCTATGAACTAAAAGGTTAAGTTTTAATGTAGTGACCGACTTTCAACTTCACATATGTTATCGTTGTATATGGGTTATGCGAAACTCTTATTGGGAAAGACATCACATGTTGCTTTTCCCCACTCTGATCTGTGGAATGTAACATCCTGTAAGCATAACAGTCATTATTGTCATGTAGCTTGGTAACAGCTGGGGGATTAAATTAGCTAGTTGCTACTTAGCGAAATAAAGTATTTATTTCAAAATAGAAAAATATCAACCTAGGAAGGAAAATGATTTCTTTTAAGAATACTTGATATGTTGAGGTCTACATAAATGCAGTAGAGCACCAGATATCCTAGTAACAATGATTCACGCTGTCGATTTCCCGAAGCTGATACGTGTGGTTTTTGGCTTTCGATTAGCCGAATACTTTTCGAGGTTGAATGACCCCTGTCGATGATCTGAAGGTTACAGCAAGCGAGCAAATTTCAGCCATCATTTAAACTTTTACGTGAATCCATCTAGCAGTTTTACTGAAGTTAAAGGAGTTGTTATCATTGCCTCACCAGCACGATTGTCCACCTGGTTTCAGAGATTAGTGTCGATTTCTGTGTTTACAAAGATACCAACAACACTGTTGCTCCATGTTACAGTTTCAGTTAGTTTCCAGTGTTCGAATAGTGCCTTATCAATCATTATGCCAAGAAAACCACAACATTCAAATGGCAATGCGTAGATTCTTTTCCTCAGAAAATATTAACAGAAATGGAGCGAAATAGGCATCTACACCTACATGGATTCTCACATTTAAGTGCCTGGCAGAGGGTACATCAACCACCTTAACAATAATTCTCTATCATTGCACCCTCGAACAGCTCGCGGAAGAAACAGACAGCTACATTTATCCGTGCTAGCTCTTATTTCCCTTATTATGATGATCGTTTCTCCCTATGTAGGTCGGCGCCAACAAAATATTTTCACATTACGTGTTTGAAATTTCGTGAGAAGATCTCGCCGCAACGAGAGACGCCTTTGTTTTAATGATGAACACCCCAAATCCTGTATCATGTCCGTGACACTCTCTACCCTATTTCTCGATATCACAAAACGTACTGCTCTTCTTTGAACTTTCTTGATGTACTCCGTAAATCCTACGTGGTAAGGGTCTCATACTGCATAGCAGTACTCTAAAATAGACCGGACAAGAATAGTGTAGTCAGTCTCTTTAGTAGATCTGTTCCATATTCTACGTTTTCTGCCAGTAAATCGCAGTCTTTGGATCGCCTTCCCCACATTTTCTGTGTGTTCTTTCCAGTTTAAGTTGTTCGCAATTGTAATTCCTAGGTATTTAACTGAATTTATGGCCTTTAGATTTGATGATTTGTCGTGTGAATCGTGTCTGGACGACAAAAAAGCCTTCAAAGTATGCATTCCGTTTGAAAAGCTACAAATCACACAAGAACCAGAATTCTGGCCGGAAAACGTAAAAGTACGTCGATTTCGTTTCCCAAGACGATCAATTGAAGAGGGAGCAGAGCTCAACTAAACTAAGAAGAAAACCAGAAGAGCAAGAAATAAAAGCAGTGTTGTGAAATACAGAGGGAGTAAAAAGTGCTCTCAACCTAACACCAACAGACATTCTGCAAAACTCGGATCTTGCAATTCTAACAGAAACCTTCCTGATATACAGCTGGCAACATAAAGAGTTCTACAATTATCACCTAATGGCAGAGAAGGGAGAAAGAGGACGACCCGTGGGAGGAATATCTATCCTACTGAAACCCTGGATGACGCCCACCAAAAAAATCATAAAACAAGAAAATAGTATACTAGTAGAAGCAGCAAACATGAATATAATTGCAGCCTATTTTAAACCGCACACAAATGCTGTAGAAATAATTGACGAAATAGTAACACTCATCAAACTATGCGACAGCAAACCCACCATCATTGCAGGCGACCTCAACTGCAGAATAGGCACAGAAAACTATAAAACAAAACCAATCGTTGAAAAGATGGTTTCACCCTACTTAACGATAGACAGACACCTACATACATATGCCACAATGGGAAAGCACCATTGATATCGTATTAACAAGAGGAGACATAGAAGGAAGTACTCAACCAATATGGCATGACTCCATTACTCCTATACGAAAGCACATTCCAATGAAGATAAAAATAAATATCGTCAAGTCACCGCCAGCAAGAAAGACCCGCCAAATCACACAAAGAAAAATTGATAAAGAAAAATTAACAAACCAGCAAGAACAATTAATACAAATAGAAACTTTCATAGAAGAAGGAGACCTTGAAAAAGCAAGAGACCAAATAGAAGACCTCCTAAAAAATTCAGTGATACAAACAATCCCCAAAACAAGGACGGTCAAAAGATGGCTCGATGCTGAATGCTACAGCAAAAGGAACACTGTTCTAAGAACCCTCCACAGAAAAAGAAACCAGCATGACGAGGAAACATACAAACTGTACGCAGAAAAGAGGAGAATCTATAACAAACTAATAGAAGAGAAGAAAAAAGAATACATAGAAAGAGAGGCAAAAAGAGAAGCGGATGAAGCAGAGAAAGACCCATACATAGCAACAAGACTAAAAAAAATGGCTCATACACCAAATATAGACCTGAAGGAATGGGAAGACCACTTCAGTAAGATACTGAACAAACGAGGACTCAAAACACCCCCAAAGAAAGAGAAACAACATCAAACTAAGGAAAAAGACAATATATGGGAACCTCTAAATGAAGAAGACGTGAAAGAAGTAATAAAAGCACTGAAGAACAAGAAAGCAGTAGGACCCGATAATATATATAATGAACATACAAAAGATGCAAAAGAGGCCCTCCAACACATATGGACCAAACTGTTTAACAAATGCCTGGAACTTGGAAGAATTCCGACACAATGGAGACACTCGACAATAAAAGTTCTCTACAAAGGTAGAGGAGACCCAATGGATCCAAACAAGTGCAGAGGCATAGCCCTGGAAAATACTCACTTCAAGATGTTTTCAAAGATAACAACACAAAAAATCCGAGCCTCTGTGGACAGTCATCTCCCATAACGACAAATGGGTTTCAGATCTGGAAGATCAACACTTACGGCAGTCAGGCTTCTTCTAAACAACGTCGATGAAGCGCTACAAAAGAAACAAGTGTTCTACACAGTGTTCGTAGACTTTATCAAAGCCTTAGACCTATTGGAAAGAGATCTCATAGTCCGGAAACTGGAAAACACAATGGGAGAAGATAGCGTATGGGCAATAATAATCAAGTCAATACTCGAATACAACTTAATCACAATATCAGACAACCTCTCTTTTTCGATCCCCATTCTTCAATCGAACGGAGTCTTACAGGGTGACCCAATGAGCCCTTTGCTGTACATTCTTGCCACTGAAGAAGTACTGCGAATTGGAGAAAATGAAGAAGATGTGTATGTCTATGCATACGCTGACGACATAGCCGTAGCTTCAACAGATATACAGAAGCTGCAGAGAATCATTGAGAAAATAGACAGATGGTGCAGTGAACACAAACTACACATAAACATAACAAAGACAGAAATGGTAATTTTCAGAAAAGGAGGCAAAACACCCAAGAATGCGGAAATCAGCATCAGAGGACAAAAGATAAAAATCTCATCAGACTTTAAATACCTAGGAGTGACATTGCAACCAACAGCCAAATGCTTCACAAAACATACAACAGAACGTGCAGCCCAAGCAATAATAACAATACAGGACATCAAAAACATCCGCCTACTCAGTCTAGAAACAGCCATGAAATTATTCAACACAATAATCTTGCCAATCCTGGCCTATGAGATGGAGGTTATATGGGACCACCTGACAGAAAAAAATCTAGAAACACTAGAAAAAGTAAAATCGACCTATCTAAAAAGAGCACTAGGTCTCTCAAAGGCAACAGGAACTAGACTAGTATACCTGCTAGCGAGAGAGACATTCCTAATCGAAGACATCAGACTTCGATATATGATGCCACACACCAGGGCTTCCAGAAAGCAACTGAAGACCATGGAGGACAAGCAAGAAAAAACATGGCCGGAGTTCTATGGCACCGAAGCAATGACGAACCGCTCATGGACAGCACCAAACTTCGAACACCGACATGTCGTCACTAGACTTTCTATTCACGGCTTTCATCATCTAATCTGCAAAAACAAAACTTATCACGACCCAACCACAACATGTGTATGTGAACTGTGTAACGAAGCCTGTGAACGATATCACATAGAACTGTGCAGTAAAAGAGTGAAATCGATAAATGAATGTGCAAAAATGTAAAATGTTAAGCAAAGTAACTGTATACGGCTATTTGGCTGCAATTTTATTAAATTAAAAAAAATTAGGATAGCTAAAGCGCATTTTTTAATATTGAATATAAGTTGTAGAAATTGTGAGTGATACAGCTTTTGTTACCATATTTGGGTTAAGAACAAGAATAAGCCACTTTCATTTAAAAGAAAAGTTTTACATCGTTGTTCTGAGTAATCGAGAGTTCTGTCGCATGTTTGATTTGAAAAATCGCCTTTTCCGAACACATGTTGTTTTTTAAAAGTTCCTTGCAATTGAATGACAAATGTGTTTAGAAAGAATTACAACAGGCTTTACTCAGAAAATATTGCTATCTACTAACTGCGCACGATTATTTGCGTCCATGTCCCATCGAAAACTGTAAATCCATTGACACAGCGTTTCCGCATCATTCACAGAGATCAGTACACGTAATGGTCCGTTTGAATGGTATGGGCACCATTGTAAGCGTACAAACGTGGCGCCTATCGATCTCTCGTTAATCCGGCACAGTCGCTGCGCATATCGAAACCACGTGGTCGACCACTGCACGTGTTCAGCGCCGTGTCAGGTCGCACCGAACGCGGCCGACAACACAGATTTACTAATGACTGTTTACAAATTTCCTAATTACGCCATTCCTACGCCAGAAAGCTATTTAAATACCGGAATTACTGTCGGGGCTTATGTTTAGACTCATTTGCGCGATATTTTAAAACCTTTTTACACAATATTGTCTCTCATTAGATGGGCAGGAAAAAACACACATTATGCGGATCTGTGCCATGTTATCTCTGGAACAGCACCATTACAGTGGCGTGGGAATAAAAAACAGGGCACGGACTGGGAGGTGGTGGTGGTGGTGGGAGGTATACATGGCCGTTCGGAGCCCCCCTTTTTTTATTTACTCTCTTTTTTTTAAATAACAAATTTTTATGGCGAACGATATTTGTCCGACACGTCCTTAGCAGCGGCCGCAATGCCGTGCAACAGCGTGATGCTCTGCCGATAACTCGCAGCGGCGCATAACCATTCCGACCGCGCCTGCACCAAAGTATATTATTTATTTGCAGTAGTAAATGCGCGCGTTGCGTGTACGACCGCCAGAGACAACGAGTGCATCCTCGCAGACATACAGTACATTCACACAAGTTCCGAAAAAAAAAGGGAAAACGAAATACAAAACAAAAAATGATAAAAATAGAAAAACGAATGAAGGATGAGGTGGTGGCGGTAGGAGGGGGGCAACGGGATGGTAAATAAAGAACCGAAACAACGAGAGCGGGAAACGAAACAAAACATAAAAAAAAACAAGTTGGACGCGCCGTTACAGGGAAACCTGTCCTAATACTCAGGAGGTCAGCGGCTGCAGTCGGAATTACATGCAGTTTGATGGTATCGCCGGTACTGTAAACACGTTTCATAATTTATGGGTCTAAGTCGGCGGGGAGGGCAGTGCTTTTTTTTACCCCCTCCACCCCTACTGCTACCGCCCAGCGCACTCGGCCACCCGTCGGCTCCGTTTGCGTGCTCCCTCACCCCCCCCCCCCCCCCACCCCCTGAAATCCGCCCCATTCGACTTCCCTCCCTCCTATCCGCGCGACCCCGGCGTCACCCCCTGCCACCCCAGCCCAGGAGTTTTTTACGCGGCGCAGGGCGTGTGTTTTCCGATGATACCTGCAGCCGCCGACGCGCCACTGTCACTAAAGCCTACATTATGTGAACGGCAGGCGGCAAACGTGTGTGGATGCCGCGCGTATCGCGCCGGGCCAACTACGTCCGCTCCTGGAACAAACAGGCTAGGCTCGGCCTGGAAAATATACATAGGTCTGTCAGTGCATGTATATCATGGCCGTGTCACGGCGCTTTGATGGACCCTGCGCCACCCGCTGTGAAATATATATAAATATACGCGGCGAGAACGGGCACGGGGCGCAGTTCGATGGCATTTCCCACCGCCCAGTCCCACCCCCGACACCCCCTTTCTCCCCCTTCTGCACTTCACCGACATACACCAGATGATAACAAATATACACCGTGCTGCCCGGGTCACGTTGGAAGCAAATGTATATACATGTATCTGGTAGCCCCCCGGTGATGTACGGATAGCGGGCTGTCTGTAATGTCCGTACGCCGAGTTCCCTCCTCCATCGTTTTTGTGCGGATTCACTAGTGATTAACTGTCATACGAGCGCACACAGGTGCCGTTGTTCACACCTGCCAATACTCGCAGCGTGAACCACAATGGGACATCACTCCTGACCGGAAATGATTGCAAACGCAGTGCATACCATAAAATTAAAAACGATTGGTGCTTAAGGAAACTAGTGCCTGAGTCCCGCATGTGACTTATTTTGAGGTAAACAAGGTTTTGTTAGAAATAAAATAAAAATGTTAAACTGCTTCCCAGTTTTTTTAGTTTTCCACACCATAGATATAAATGGAAAGCCTACCTCCAATTCCGCATCTACATACATATTCCGTAACCCACCGTACGCTGCGTGGTGGACGGTACCATGTACCACTACTTTCCTGTTACACTTGCAGATAGAGAGAGGAAAAAACGACTGTATACAGATGCCTCTGTATGTACCCTAGTTTCCCCTATCTTATCTTCGTGGCCCTTACGCGAAATATACCGGCTGATCAAAAAGTCAGTATAAATTTGAAAGCTGAATAAATCACGGAATAATGTAGATAGAGACGTACAAATTGACACATACGCTTGGAATGACATGGGGTTTTATTAGAACCAAAACAGTACAGACGTTCAAAAAATGTCCGACAGATGGCGCTTCATCTGATCAGAATAGCAATAATTAGCCTAATAAAGTAAGACGAAGCTAAGATGATGTTCTTTACAGGTAATGCTCAATATGTCCAACAACATTCCTCAACGATAGATGTAGTCGAGGAATAATGTTGTGAACAGCACTGTAAAGCATGTCCAGAGTTGTGGTGAGGCATTGGCGTCGGATGTTGTCTTTCAGTATCTCTAGAGATGTCGGTCGACCACGATACACTTGCGACTTCAGGTAACCCCAAAGCCAATAATCGCCCGGACTGAGGTCTGGGGACCTGGTAGGCCAAGCATGATGAAAGTGGCGGCTGCGCACACGATCATCACCAAACGACGCGCGCAAGAGATCCTTCACGCGTCTAGCAATACTTTTTTTTGTTCTAATAAAACCCCATGTCATTCCAAGCATGTGTGTCAATTTTTACCTCTCTATCTACATTATTCCGTGGTTTATTAATTTTTCAAATTTATACTGATTTTTTTATCACCCGCTATGTCGGTGGCAGTACGACAGTTCTAGTCAGATTCAAAAGCTGGCTCTCTAAATTTTCTCAACAGCGTTCCTCGGAAAGAACGTCGCCTTACCTCCAGGGATACGGTACCCATTTGAGTTACCGAAGCACATCCGTAATATTTGCGTGTTGATCAAACCTACCGGTAACAAATCTAGCAACCAGCATCTGAGGTGCTCCGATGTATTCCTCTACCCGACCTGGTGTGGATCCCAAACACGCGAGCAGTACTCGAGACTAGGTCTCCTTTACAGATGAACCACAGTTTCCTAAAATACTCCGAATAAACTGAAGTCGACCATTCGCCTTTCCGACCACAGCCCTCATATGTTTCTACCATTTCACATCGCTTTTCAACGTTACGCCCAGATTTTTAAACTAAGTGACTTTGACAAGCATGACACAACTAATGCCGTATCCGAAAATGATCGTTTTTCCTACTCATCCGCATAACTTACATTTTTCTACATTTAGAGCAGGCTGCCGTTCATCTTGTCAACTAGAAATTTTGTCTAAATCATCCTGCATGATCCTACAGTCACTCATCTTCGACACCTTCCCATATAAGACAGCATCATTAGCAAACAACCGCAGATTGCTGCCCACCGTGTTCGCCAGGTTATTTATGTATGTAGAAAGCGGTCCTCTCAATTTTCTCGGGGCACTCCTGACAGTGCCCTTGTCTCTTGTGACACTCGCCGTCGAGGGCAACATCTTGAGTTCTACACTACTGGCCATTAAAATTGCTACACCACGAAGATGACGTGCTACAGACGCGAAATTTAACCGACAGGAAGAAGATGCTGTGATATGCAAATGATTAGCTTTTCAGAGCATTCACACAAGGTTGGCGCCGGTGGCGACACCTACAACGTGCTGACATGAGAGAATCTGAAAAGAGAAACGGATAGGGTGAAATTAGATATAAAAGCAGTTAGTGGAGGGTGTTGGAGGAAACAAAAAGACTTATTGACAAGTCAGTACAGGTTTATGAAGATATAATCAGATAGGGGTATTCAGGCTTATGAATAATAAAAAATAAGAAACTAGGAATGCGACTGAACTAAAAATACTGCGTACATTATAGTGAATTCATTCTCGTAGCTGAGATAGGTATGAAGTTGAGACCCACCAAAGTAGTAGAAGCGTGTATTCCCACTACCACAGCATATGGCAAAGGAGTAAAAGTGCGTGATTAGGTGAAATAAATTATTTAGTTCATTAAAGAAGATCAAGATTTAGATGCGATTGGGGATCGGAACTCAATGTAGAACGGAAGGAAAAATAGTAGGAGAACTCTTCCTGGAGAAAAGGAATGAAGTGTGAAGCCCCCATGTAGAAGTTTGCTCCGACTACCATTTATATGTGGAACACACCTGGAGACACCGAATTGTTGGTTCAAAATGGTGCAAATGGCTCTAAGCACTATGGGACTTAACATATGAGGTCATCAGTCTCCAAGACTTAGAACTAATTAAACCTAACTAACCTAAGGACATCACACACATCCATACCCGAGGCAGGATTCGAATGTGCGACTGTAGCAGTCGCGCGGTTCTGGACTGAAGCGCCTAGAACAGCTCGTATAGGCCTTTAAAGCGGTTATAAGATGAACATAAATAGAAGTCAAACAACTACATCAACGTGATTACTCTGCATTTCACAGTCAATTTCCTGACAGTGAAATGTACTGTAGTCTAATCAGATTATCCGATGAAGAGGGAAATATATCGCGAAATAAAAGTGTTTAGGAACCAAAATAACACTCGTTGGCAGAGGTTAAGAGGATGTGAAATGCAGATTTTACAATAGGGAAAAAATATTTTTTAAGAAAAGACAGATATTTTAACTCCTAATATAAATTTAACTTTTTGGGAAGTCTTTATAAAACTCTGGATTGTAGCCCTGTACAAAGTGAAACGAGGGCGATAAACAGTAAAGAGAAGAAGAAAATGGGATCTTTTTGAGTGTGATGCTACCTAATACTTTACTTTAGATAGATAAATAGTGAATCGAATAGGGGAGAAAAAAATTATTGTACAATTAGACTAAAAGTCGGGATCAGTTGTTGTGACACATCCTGGTCATAGAGAGAAGTAGCGGTAAAAATTGTTGAGGGAGAGCAAGGATTGACTGCAGTGAACAGATTCAAGTAGATGTTGGTTATGAGGAGATAAATTGTTTGCACTGGATAAACTAGCGTGTCCAACGTTTCGAGTTATTTATGCAGAATGAGTCAGGAGGAAAGGTACAAGCTTTGAGTGGTGATGGTATTAGTGATTCTGAACAGAATTCTTCGTATAGACATATGCCCTATTTCGAATGGTCTCCGAGGCAGAACACATTTAATATACATTGTTATTTATTTTCTGTTTTATTCAAACACTGTCATTGTTTACAACATACCACAGTAGTGCAGAGGACAATTGATACAGGTCACTTGTCGTCTATCACGCCGGGAAACTACCGAAAACTGCCCTACGAAAATTACTTATGTTACAGTGCATGCGCGCCGCGTGAGATTTTCAATATTCTCGCCCTCTCTTCGCGCAAGCTATTAGTTTTATATCAGTTTCGTACGTGACTTGTAATAGCTTCCATTTTAGACCCCTAGCTCTTATGCTCCCATTTTATTTCAGTTATAATTTTTGTTACGTTTCTGAGTGCCTTTTATTTGTAACAGCAATTACTATTTGCACCCACCTTGTACGATTGTTATTTCAATTTTGGGGATCCTTTATGCGTTCTTACATCTCAGCGCTAAAGCACGTAATTGTATCTATTATTTTTAACTCGTTATTTTGGCCCAATTTTGTAGAAAGATTACCCACAATTCCTAAAAGGTATCGTTTTGCATCAGTTTTGTACTTGATGTAGTAGCTCTCATATTTTGCTATTTAATCCTTTCCTATACGCGGCAATTCAATAATACCTCTTAATTTGCCGCTCAGTAACGCCATCTGCTGTGAGCAGCAGACACTTGATGTACACATCAGTGTGATCCCGTGCCCAGCACAGTGTACACTCGACAGCAAAAAAAGTGGATCACGTCTGAATTCCAACATGTAGGCTGCGCCTGAATGTATGCAAGCAACATAGCATATCTGTGTTGCACATCATCACAACCCTCCACAGTACAGTCATTGTAAGATACACAATGGGTACTGCTAGAGACTACTAGAGAACACCGGTCTTTATAACAGTCTGTCCAGATGTAAACTATCACCACAATAGTACAGAAGAGATCAGACAGTCCTTAACGTTTGTAAACAAAACTTAATTACAATAAGTGACATTTCAAACGTTATGGGACAACTAATTTTGTCACATAAATCGTTCAGTAATCCTTACGCACAATTAAATATTTGAGACAGTATATGGATTTATAAAGATGTATGGCAATTGGAAACAAGTTCTTTGCTGTCTAAAAGGTTTACCCAGCACATGCTGAACGTCGTTCAACGTTCAACGGGGAGTGGTTTCGAATCATCTTTATGTAATACTAAGCAGTTAAAAGAAAACGTGATTAACGGCGGCAAGTACTCTACGGAAATCCCAACATTAACAGCGAATCACAAGTAATATCATTGTTCACATTACTCATCAACAGTTACTTGTACACAAAGTTGTACTTTAAATGACATGACCAACGTCTTCGTTCTGGATCCGGATGCAAACCCAGAACGTAAAGCCATTGTTAACCAAGCTAAGCTTTGTGCCTTATCGAGACTCGATCACTAGGCAGAAAGAGACGTCAAATATTGACGTTTGCACCAGTATCAGTTATCAGTTCTCAACTTGAACATAAATGACGATAATGTTTGTACGAAACCAGGAACCCTAACATGACAATTACCTTCTTGGTAATTAACCTCGAAAGACGTTGTATATTGTTGCAATGCCAAGGAACGAAGGATGCACACGATTAAAATTGAAATGCCATCATGTAATGCTTGTGACAAGGATGCGAAACCAGCACCTAATCGGATTGTTGAATAAGTATGTAAAATCAGTTTGTCACCAGTAATGAGGTTGGAACCTTAAATGACGACTGAAGTTGTATTGCCTGACCGGGATTCTAACACGCCGCCTACCGCCGTCGTTGTCTAACCAGGAACAGACGAGAAGTGTCCAATGTTGGTCCACCATTAGCGAGATGTGCACACGTTTAACTATAAATAAGGCGACGAAAACGTCTATGCTGACTGAGAGTCGAACGCCGCACACGTGGTTATGAAGACACGTTAATAATCAAATTCTTATTCAGTAGTAGCTAGGAGTAGCATGGAGTAGCCTTGCGGCCCGGGTCTGTACTAGCCTCGGCTCGCGAGCTACGGGCCAACCAGGCTGGCCGAGGCGAGACGGAAGTGAGCGAGCTGGCGGTGGCGTTGGTGGGCCAACAGCCCGGGACGAGCCAGCACGGCTGCGCCAAATGCCTCTGCCTCTGCCGCTCCGTTTGACGTAAATATGTTTACTTCCTCTCCTGGCATCAGTATAAGAGCGGCAAGCAGAAATACGCATCAGGCTGTATGTCGTAATGGCTCACTGGGAGAGGTCCATTCGAGATAGAGTCGTCGCTCTTACTGAAGAAGGAGGATGTTCCAGCAGAGAAGCTGGCAGACGGTATGGCGTACCACATACCACTGCAACGAGATGTTGGAGGATCTGCCTTGAAAGAGGCACGACCAACAGGGCTCCTGGCTCAGGCAGGAAGAGTGTGAGCTCACAGTAGGAAGACAGGGACCTAGTGTCTGGGAGCAGAGAAAATCCCTTCCTGAACGCGAAGCAGTTGCGACGGGAGACCAACTTGGCCGGCTCCAGTGACACGATTCGCCGAAGGCTGAGGGACGCTGGACTGCGTGCACGACGATCCGCCGTGAAACAAGAGCTCGGCGAAGACAACGTTTTATACCGGCTAGCATTTGCGGAGCTCCATCTGAGGGCGTCGTGGCACAACGTCATTTTCACTGATGAGAAGGTGTTTTCCACCAGTAACAACTGTCCACGAATCGTTTACAGGCCGCAAGGAACTCGCCATCGACGCGAATATGTAACCAAGACGAGAAGAAGTGGCCTGCTGTCTGTTACCTACTGGGGTTGGATTTTTGCGAGAGGGGCGGGAATTCTTCACAGGATAGAAGGAACTCTGGACAGCGTGCAGTGTGCCCACATATTGGAAAATGTGATGCTTCCGTCAGTGCGACTGCTGCACGCAGAATGGGACATCACGTTGCAAGAGGATCATTCTCCCATTCACAAGTCTGCATTTGTTCAGCAGCGGCTCTCCACGATTGGTGTCAACGTCATGGACTGGCCGCCACGGGCGGCTGATATGAACCCCATGGAAAATACGCGGGCTGAGGTCGCCAAAACATTAACAGAGAACTGGCCACGAAACCAACCAACTACTGCGGACGCTCTTTGGGACTGGGTCCTGGAAGCCTGGGAGGAAGTTGCTTCTTCAGGCTCTTACGTCCGTCGGCTTATACATTCTATGCCAAGACACATGATATAAGTACAAAATAATGAAGGATTCTGGATAAAATATTAGAGTCCTTAAAATGTTTTGTTATGTCTTCTTTTTCATTTTTCCTCATTGGGAGCTAGTGGAAGATCGCGTGGCAACAGAAAAGATACAACATAGCTTAGTTTTCCTTTGAGTTGCTTTTTAATTCAAGTGGGTTTCTTTTGAATATACAGTTTGTTAAATATTCTATTTTCATTTCATTTGTACCCTGTCTAGATACTTACAAACTAATCAGCGTAGATAGACTCTGTCACAGTAGTTTTTGTTATTTCAAATACATCTCTCTCTACCCCTCCATCCATGAATACACCCTCCGTCCTCCACACAACACGCAGACGGTTTGATATTATCTTTACTCGTTGTTCATATCTCCTCTATTCTCTCTCACACTATCTCTCTCTCACACACACACTATCGCCGCAAGTGCCCTTCTATTCCATTCCCCCAAAACTTTATAAACAAATCTAGCGGCTTCCATTGATGCTACATTTTCTCTTTTAATTGCTACTGTCTTTACTCTCTGTCATTCCTCTCAACACCTATGAAACCGAATTCTTTGATCTCCCCTTCCCTATAACCCATTCTTCGTTCTGAAAACAGCCCTTCCTTATCTCTCGGTCCTAAGATAAAACGAACTGTGGCACACATCTAAGTAAGCAATACTTTGCAAGCATTTCACGCTTAAATTTTGCGCTTCGGCACTTCTACCCATTCCCAGATCCCACCCCCCTTCCTGTTACCCGTCCCTTGACATCTGCATCTACATCTAAATGAATATTCTGCAATTCATAATTATGTGCTTGGCAGGGGGTTCTGTGGTCTGGTGGATTAATCTTGTATAATGTGTAAAACGTGTAGGTTCACATCTCACATCAGGCGTAGATTTTTAACACACACAAGTAACTCTCCTTCACCCCTAGTAACGCCAGGTGCAGAACGTCAGTAATCTCCGTAGTTCAATATCCGCAGTAAAGATAACATCCCTTCGCCGCCGACTGGGGCAGAGCGGCATTCATTTGAGCTGTGACAGATGGAGAAACCCCGGAAGGCAGAGACTTTCACCAGCAAGCCGTCGTAAACTAGAAAACATACTTCATTTAATGAACCAATGGCCATGTATGTTCACAAGGCTCTTACTTTATTTGAAAATGAGACGTTGAAAATTGTGGTGCTACACTAGGATTCGAATTCGATTTCACTGTGTTCCCCAAGATTGCAAACTCTTATAGGCCTCCTCGAAAGGCACCTTTCTGGTTTAGAATCCTCATCAGCACAAAATATTCATTATTTCATTTCAAGCCCTAGCATGTGCACTCCGAACTACTAGTGAAAAATACACTACTGGCCATTAAAATTGCTACACCAAGAATAAATGCAGATGATAAACGGGTATTTATTGGACAAATATATTATACTAGAACTGACATGTGATTACATTTTCACGCAATTTGGGTGCATAGATCTTGATAAATCAGTATCCAGAACAACCACCTCCGGCCGTAATAACGGCCTTGATACGCCTGGGCATTGAGTCAAACAGAGCTTGGATGGCGTGTACAGGTACAACTGCCCATGCAGCTTCAACACGATACCACAATTCATCAAGAGTAGTGACTGGCGTATCGTGACGAGCCAGTTGCTCGGCCACCATTGACCAGACGTTTTCAGTTGGTGAGAGATCTGGAGAATGTGCTGGCCAAGGCAGCAGTCGAACATTTTCTGTATCCAGAAAGGCCTGTACAGGATCTGCAACATGCGGTCGTGCATTATCCTGCTGAAATGTAGGGTTTCGCAGGGATCGAATGAAGGGCACAGCCACAGGTCGTAACATATCTGAAATGTAACGTCCACTGTTCAAAGTGCCGTCAGTGCGAACAAAAGGTGACCGAGACGTGTAACCAATGGCACCCCATACCATCACGCCGGGTGATACGCCAGTATGGCGATGACGAATACAAGCTCCTAGTATGCGTTCAACGCGATGTCGCCAAACACAGATCCGACCATCATGATGCTGTACACAGAACCTAGATTCATCCGAAAAAATGACGTTTTGCCATTCGTGCACCCAGGTTCGTCGTTGAGCACACCATTGCAGGCGCTCCTGTCTATGATGCAGCGTCAAGGGTAACCCCAACCATGGTCTCCGAGCTGATAGTCCGCGCTGCTGCAAACGTCGTCGAACTGTTTGTACAGATGGTTGTTGTCTTGCAAACGTCCATCTGTTGACTCAGGGATCGAGAAGTGGCTGCACGATCCGTTACAGCCATGCGGATAAGATGCCTGTCATCTCGATTGCTAGTGATTCGAGACCGCTGGGATCCAGCACGGCGTTCCGTATTACCCTCCTGAATTCACCGATTCCATATTCTGCTAACAGTCATTGGATCTCGACCAACGCGAATAGCAATGTCGCGATACGATAAACCGCAATCGCGATAGGCTACAATCCGACCTTTATCAAAGTTGGAAACGTGATGGTACGCATTTCTCCTCCTTACACGAGGCATCACAACAACGTCTCACCGGGCAACGCCAGTCAACTGCTGTTTGTGTATGAGAAATCGGTTGGAAACTTTCCTCATGTCAGCACGTTGTAGGTGTCGCCACCGGCGCCAACCTTGTGTGAATGCTCTGAAAAGCTATTCAATTGCATATCGCAGCATCCTCTTCCTGTCGGTTAAATTTCACCTCTGTAGCACGTCATCTTCATGGTGTAGCAATTTTAATGGCCAGTAGTGTAATTGCATTTTCAACGTCTCTTCGTGCGTTGTCAGCTGTAACATGTTCGTTTCAACTCATAGCCACATGATGAGCTTTTTATCACAACATTACAAGATCGAACGTTTCCTTACATCTTTTCCAGTTCAAACATTCCTCTCCATTCTACTGGCGAAAACGAATTTGGGTTTGACGCTGTGTTCGTTGTTATCACCAACGACGATATTTTGTGGATTCAACTTCTAGCCAGCAGAGTATTTTCCATCACATCATTGAAAGTACAAACATGCCACTCCTTGCTATTTTTGGAAAAGAATTTGATAATTAAAGTGTCTTTATGACCACGTGTGTGGGGCTTAAATTCCATTCAGCACATAACTTTTCGTCGCTTGATGTCTAGCTAAACATGCGCACATCTCGCTACTGGTGAACCAACAATAGCTATTTATCGTCTGTTCCTGGCTAGAAAACGTGTCGATAGATGCTGGGTTCGACTCCCAGTAAGGCAAAACCAATTCTATCGTCATTTAAGGTTCCAACATCTCGCTATTGGTGAAAACATTTGATATTTAACTTCTGATTATACGTGCTTCGTTAACAATCCGATTAGGTGCTGGGTTCGCATCCCTGTCACAAGCTTTACATGATGGCATTTCAATTTTAAACATGAGCATACCTTATTCCTTGTGAATGACACCATATTAAACGTCGTTGGAGGTAGTTCCCAGGAAGGTAACTGTTATGACAGGATTCCCAGTTCAGTACAAACAGTTTCGTCATTTATTTTCAGGATCTTAATTGATAACTGATACTGGTGCAAACGTCTATACTTCACGTCTCTTTATGCCTAGTGATCGGGTCTCAATAAGGCACAAACAAAGCGGGGTTTGAATCCAGGCCCAGAACGACGACGTTAGTAATGTCATTTAAAGTTCAGATTTGTGTACACGTCGCTGTTGATGTGTAACGAGAACAATTATATTACTTCTGAATGGTGGGCTCCATATGGTTCCCGAGTTGTGCAGCGACCGTAAACCATAAAATTACCAAATAAGCAGCAACCAGTAGCAAAATCACGTTTTCTTTATTTACTTTTGCGAATCGATTTCAACTGATTCACAGCCATCATCGGTGCTTTCAACGTATAAGTTCCCTGAGTAATAACACTGTCTTAAGCACAGGTCAAACATAAAGTCACTTTATGTTTGACCTGTGCTTAAGATAGTGTTACTACTCAGGGAACATATAAGTTGAAAGCACCGATGATGGCTGTTAATCAATTGAAATCGATTTGCAAAAGTAAATAAAGAAAACGTGATTTTGCTACTGGTTGCTGCTTATTTGGTAATTTTAATGATATTACTGGTGATTCGCTGTTAATGTTGAGATTTTCGTAGGGTGCTTGTTGCCGTTAATCGCGTTTTTTTACTGGTTCGTCCAATATCCAGTCTCCAGAGCCACTCGCCGTTGAGTGACGTTCAGCACGTGGATGAAAACCTTTTCGAGTGCGAAAAACTTGTTTCCAATTGCCGTACAGCTTTGTAACTCCATATATTGTCTCAAGTATTTAGTTTTGACTAAGGATTACTGTACGATATATGTAAAATAATCTGTTTTCTCAGAACTTTTGGAATGTCGCTTGTTGTAATTAAGGTTAGTTTATGAGAGTTACGGGGTGCCTCATCGCTAAGAACGTGTTTTCTAATATGTTTTGTATGACGATGTTAGTTGACGGTTAGACTGACTGCCATAAAGACCTTTGGTCTCTAGTAGTCTCTTGCGGTACCCATTGTGTGTAGTCAAACGACTGTACCCCACGGGGTTTTGGTGTTTAGAGGACCTGCAACACAGCTACAATATGTTGGTTGTATTCGGCAGTGACGCACGTTTTTTGCTGTCAAGTGTACATAGCCTAGGTAGGAGCAACTGCAACTCCGACATGGCGCAGATCTATGAGGACCTGATCCTGTTTTGCAATCACTAGACTACGCCACATGCCACAGCAGGGTAATCTGTTGTTTTTTCATCATCTTTTTCTTCTCCTATTTGATGGTGTGTAAAATATATTTTTATGATGAAGCCGGTCACTGCGTATGACCTTCTCGGCTATATTTTTTTATAGGACACCGCGCAATGTTTCCGAATATTTGACGGGGACAGTTATTTGCTGGGATGTTCTGTACGCTCGGTATCCCGTTTACATAATGCCTTCTAATATTCAATAAGTCGTGTTACAGTTGCTTGCTAATAACTCCAATTTTGCTAGATGGAGTCATGTCACATCTGACGAAATGTACAGGGTGATTCAAAAAGAATACCACAACTTTAAAAATGTGTATTTAATGAAAGAAACATAATATAATCTTCTGTTATACATCATTACAAAGAGTATTTAAAAAGGTTTTTTTTCACTCAAAAACAAGTTCAGACATGTTCAATATGGCCCCCTCCAGACACTTGAGCAATATCAACCCGATACTCCAACTCGTTCCACACTCTCTGTAGCATATCAGGTGTAACAGTTTGGATAGCTGCTGTTATTTCTCGTTTCAAATCATCAATGGTGCCTGGAAGAGGTGGCCGAAACACCATGTCCTTAACATACCCCCATAAGAAAAAATCGCAGGGGGTAAGATCAGGGTTTCTTGGAGGCCAGTGATGAAGTGCTCTGTCACGGGCTGCCTGGCGGCCGATCCATCGCCTCGGGTAGTTGACGTTCAGGTTTCATAACTATCCTTTTTCGTAGGGCTCTCCATACAGTTGATTGTGGAATTTGCAGCTCTCTGCTAGCTCTGCGAGTCGATTTTCCTGGGCTGCGAACAAATGCTTGCTGGATGCGTGCTACATTTTCATCACTCGTTCTCGGCCGTCCAGAACTTTTCCCTTTGCACAAACACCCATTCTCTGTAAACTGTTTATACCAACGTTTAATACACCACCTATCAGGAGGTTTAACGCCATACTTCGTTCGAAATGCACGCTGAACAACTGTCGTCGACTCATTTCTGCCGTACTCAATAACACAAAAAGCTTTCTGTTGAGCGGTCGCCATCTTAGCATCAACTGACTCTGACACCAAGTCAACAGCGCCTCAAGCGAACAAATGTACAACTAAATGAAACTTTATAGCTCCCTTAATTTGCCGACAGATAGTGCTTAGCTCTGCCTTTTGTCGTTGCAGAGTTTTAAATTCCTAAAGTTGTGGTATTCTTTTTGAATCACCCTGTATAATTTTTGTGTACGCCAATGGGAAGCCTGGATTAGGTGAAAAGCGTCAAAGCTAAATACATAACAAATACATCCCTGCAACTGACTGTCTATTTCTTCAAGTCTAATTCTGTATTACGACACGTTTTCACTGGAGGTTGTGGTTTTCGAATTATTCAAGGAAAACTTAAAAGTGTTCAAAAATGGTTCAAATGGCTCTGAGCACTATGGGACTTAAATTCTGAGGTCATCACTCCCCTAGAACTTAGAACTAGTTAAACCTAACTAACCTAAGGACATCACACACATCCATGCCCGAGGCAGGATTCGAACCTGCGACCGTAGCGGTCGCGCGGGTCCAGACTGCAAAACCTAGAACAGCTCGGCCACTCCGGCCGGCACTTAAAGTGTTTTTAAATGTGTTCTATATTGGAAACCATTCGGAATATGGGACATCATACAAAGTTTTTTCTGTCACTAATACTATTTGTTGTGGATTGGCAGGAGCCAACCCACGGGGTTTGGAGGAAACCGAAAGGCACGCGTTTAAGCTCACGCAGGCTGGCGTGAGGTCTGGAACATGACAAGGTATTTAGACTTCAGAAAAAGGTGGGACTTGGTGGAATACTTAACTTTTAATCCATTAATGTTGAACGTACCTCTTGTCTGTACATTCTTTACAATATCAATAGCAACTGATAATGGCGCCTTGCTAGGTCGTAGCAAATGACGTAGCTGAAGGCTATGCTAACTATCGTCTCAGCAAATGAGAACGTATTTTGTCAGTGAACCATCGCTAGCAAAGTCGGTTGTACAACTGTGGCGAGTGCTAGCAAGTCTCTCTAGACCTGCCGTGTGGCGGCGCTCGGTCTGCAATCACTAATAGTGGCGACACGCGGGTCCGACGTATACTAACGGACCGCGGCCGATTTAAAGGCAAGTGTGATGTCTGGCGGTGACACCACACTATTCACCCTCAAAGCATGTACTTTTCCTCCTGACTCCCTTGTATACACTCATGTTCAGAAAAAAAAGAGCAGCTTGAACGAATAAGGATAGGACGTTCACATTCACAGAACATGTATATTAGCATGTTCTGCAGAAATGATCAGCAATCGAACGATGTCAGCATGCGGATTCAAGGTCAGCATCCATATCGCGGCGTAACACCGCGTACCGGTAAAATGTGCCTGTGGCACTTGTTGTTGCTATGGAAATGAAATGAGCGTTTGGCGTCATTGGCCGGGAGGCCCCGTACGGGGCAGGTCCTGCCGCCTTGGTGCAGGTCTTATTACATTCGACGCCACATTGGCCGATCTGCGCGCCGGATGGGGATGAAATAATGATGAAGACAACATAAAACCCACTCCATGAGCGGAGAAAATCTCCGACCCAGCCGGGAATCGAACCCGAGCTCCTTAGGTCGGCAGTCCGTCACGCTGACCATTTTTTTTCTCGTTTAGTTCGGTATTGTTCGCTGCGTTTGGTCTGGACGGACGTCACAAGACATCCGTTCAAGTTGATCGTTGATTCCTTTACTCAGTTTTTTTTTTTTTTATTACAGAGGACGAGTGGTCCTCTGACCGAACACGCCGAGTACCGTCCCGAATCAGCAATCGACGCGTTGTTGCTATAAACCGAAGATAATGGATCAGTGTGACTTGAACAGACGTGCAGGATTCCTCGCGGCCGTATACGAGAATCATGCTGTCAAACCAGTGAGTTTGAAAGTGGACGCATTATTGGCATGAGAGAGTGTGATGCATCCATCCGGGAAATTGCTGCTCGTGTGGGACAAAGTGTTTCGGCAGTGCAATGGGATGTGCAGCAGAACGGTTCACCGAGCGCCGTAGAACACAATGAGATGGGTCAGGTCGTACCACCCTCCCCCTCCCTCACCCCTAGAATAAGGATATCTTATCCAAATGGCATTGCAGAACAAATCTGCGTCCTCCTCGGCTCTGCGCAACAGTGTAACAGTGGAACACATCGCACAGTATCAGGGGTGACACAGTCCGTCGTCGTTTATTACGGCATGGACGAATACAGGGACATGCTAGACGGCAATGGTGTATGGAACGACGTCACTGAGGACATCAATGGCATCAGATAATGTTTTCGGACGATTCCACGTTCTGTTTCGTTGAAAATGATGGCCGCATTTTGGTTCGCTGCAGAAGGGGGATCAGCATCACAGTGACTGCATTTGCACGAGCCATACGGCGCCAACTCAAAACATTATGGTGTGTGGTGCTTTTGGGTACAGCCACAAATCACAGCTGGTGCGTGTCCAGGGCAGTGTGACCAATTTCCTACGTGAATGACATCCTGCCACCCGCAACCATACCCTTTCTGCACAACACCCCAACACACCGAACGCTATTTTTCAGCAAGACAATTCACGGCAACATGTTGGTGCACGAACATGTGCCTTCTTGGTGTCACAGGATGTCAGCCTTTTGCCCTGACCCGCCCGATCATCTGACTTGTCGCCAATCGAAAATGTGTGGGGTACTATGAAACGACGGGTGCATCGTCATGACTCAATGCCAACCACCACAGATGATCATAAGAACCAGATGAATGCAGCAGGGATGGCTATACCACAGAACGCCATTCGCACCTTATACGTGACGATGGATCACGCATGGAACAAGCAATCAGGCCCCATGGCGGATCCTGTGCCTGCTACGCAACAGGACACATTCTGAGCCGATGTGACTGAAATGCAAATCATTTCTGCAGAACGTGCTAATGTACATGTCCTGTGAATATGAACGTCCTATCTCTACTCGTTCAGGTTGTCCTGGTTTTTTTCCTGAACATAAATGTATTTGCCACCTTGTATGGTTTCTGCAAAAGCCAACGCCCGCGTGCAGACAAGTCATTTCCAAGTGAAACAGTTGTCCTTTATGCATCGGAGCGCATGACACCAGAGTCGTGTTGGTGTTACACATAAATTTTAAATACTCTCTCAAAAAAAAGGACTACTGTCTTAGCGTTGGGTTATACTTAAGGCTTTCTCAGTATGAAATATGAGATGTTTAATTCGTTGGTGAGGGTTGTGAAAGCAAACCACGCCAACACAGAGATTTTTACTGAATTTTTTATGTAGTTTCGCTGACATGATGCAATGTCAACCAGGGCGATCCGTTTTTTTAATAATGTATTAATGGCTGGTCCCTGGCTTAGTGCAAAGCTCAGTGGGTGATAAAACACAAAATATATTTTCTTCTCTCAGTCTCTCTCTCTCTCTCTCTCTCTCTCTCTCTCTCTCTCTCTCTCTCTATGCATATAGAACAAAATAAGAAGATAACCTGACAAAAATATTATCTGGTTGCATTAGACTAATTTAGTCGGTATGGTTTTGACAGAAGCAGTTCCGTAATTTCAGCAATGTATTGCTTGATATTATGTGATTTTGCTCGGAACTCTTGTTTCTATGTAATTATCTCGGCCGAAGGCTTTCTTTCTTTTTTGCACATCCGGTTCAGTTGGTATGACACATCTAATACGAAATTTAATTATGAAAAATGAGTTCTTCATATGATAGCTTCCCAGAAATAAAAGCAAAATCAAATGGAAGTATTTCAATCTAGAATGCCGTAATTCTTTCGAAGAATTTATATTCGATAACAGAATACAAGCCAAGATGACCTACAACGCATTTTTGTTCATTTATGATAAATTCTATACGCCTTCGCGCTAAGGTATATCTGCTTCAAAATTTCAAACAAAATAAAATAAACATCTGGAAGACTACTTTGCCACTGTACTCAATCATATTGCCAGTCATAAAAAATAAAAATAAATAAAAAAAATACATATTGGCTCTAGCTAACTTACATTCCCCCCAAGTTACGCAAAAAAAAATCCATTATACGTCTATCTTCTGCAGATCTCAATTGTATTTTGGCCTTAAGAAGGTACGGGATCGCTCCGCACTTGGGAGAAAGTTTCGTCACTGTAAAGATGGTAGACAGCGTTGTGGTTCTGCATTTCAACAGTTATATGGAGAAGGAGAGAAGCCAAGGAGTCGTGGCACTGAGATTAGTCGAAACCTACGAAGATGAACTCGAGGAAATTTACGTGGAAACTGATGCGGAACTTCAACACGTCGAATCCGAAGATACAAGAACAGAACATTGCAAGTCTTTTTGCTAAGCCCCACCAACTGTTACTCATTTATAAGAGAAAGGTATGAAAGAGGCGAAGACGATGTTGAAGGAAGGAATCGTAGTAGAGGCAGTCAGTTCTTGTAATAACTCGCTATGGCGCGTCAAAAAAAGGAGGGTTTAAGTGCAGTGTTTATATTTAGGAGACAAGAGTTTTTTAAATTACCTTCTAATGCTAGACTGGCGTTCTACGGATCGGAGCGTGGAATGTCAGATCACTTAATAGGGCAGGCAGGTTAAAAATTTTAAAAAGGGAAATGGATAGGTTAAAGTTAGATATAGTGGGAATTAGTGAAGTTCGGTGGCAGGAGGAACAAACTTCTGGTCGGGTGACTACAGGGTTATAAACACAAAATCAAATAGGGGTAATGCAGGAGTAGGTTTAATAATGAATAGGAAAATAGGAATGCGGGTAAGTAACTACAAACAGCATAGTGAACGCATTATTGTGGCCAAGATAGATACGAAACCCACACCTACTACAGTAGTACAAGTTTATATGCCAACTAGCTCTGCAGATGACGAAGAAATTGAAGAAATGTATGATGAAATAAAAGAAATTATTCAGATAGTAAAGGGTGACGAAAATTTAATAGTCATTGGGGACTGGAATTCGGTAGTAGGAAAAGGGAGAGAAGGAAACGTAGTAGGTGAATATGTATTGGGGCTAAGAAATGAAAGAGGAAGCCACCTGGTAGAATTTTGCACAGAGTACAACTTAATCATAGCTAACACTTGGTTTAAGAATCATGAAAGAAGGTTGTATACATGGAAGAACCCCGGAGATACTAAAAGGTATCAGATAGATTATATAATGGTAAGACAGAGATTTAGGAACCAGGTTTTAAATTGTAAGACATTTCCAGGGGCAGATGTGGACTCTGACCACAATCTATTGGTTATGACCTGCAGATTAAAACTGAGGAAACTGCAAAAAGGTGGGAACTTAAGGAGATGGGACCTGGATAAACTGAAAGAACCAGAGGTTGTACAGATTTTCAGGGAGAGCATAAGGGAACAATTGACAGGAATGGGGGAAATAAATACAGTAGAAGAAGAATGGGTAGCTTTGAGGGAGGAAGTAGTGAAGGCAGCAGAGTATCAAGTAGGTAAAAAGACGAGGGCTAGTAGAAATCCTTGGGTAACAGAAGAAATATTGAGTTTAATTGATGAAAGGAGAAAATATAAAAATTCAGTAAATGAAGCAGGCAAAAAGGAATACAAGCGTCTCAAAAATGAGACCGACAGGAAGTGCAAAATGGCTAAGCAGGGATGGCTAGAGGACAAATGTAAAGATGTAGAGGCTTATCTCACTAGGGGTAAGATAGATACTGCCTACAGGAAAATTAAAGAGACCTTTGGAGATAAAAGAACCACTTGTATGAACATCAAGAGCTCAGATGGAAACCCAGTTCCAAGCAAAGAAGGGAAAGCAGAAAGTTGGAAGGAGTATATAGAGGGCCTATGCAACGGCGATGTACTTGAGGCCAATATTATGGAAACGGAAGAGGATGTAGATGAAAATGAAATGGGAGATACGATACTGCGTGAAGAGTTTGACAAAGCACTGAAAGACTTGAGTCGAAACAAGGCCCCGGGAGTAGACAACATTCCATTGGAACTACTGACGGCCTTGGGAGAGCCAGTCCTGACAAAACTCTACCATCTGGTGAGTAAGATGTATGAAACAGGCGAAATACCCTCAGACTTCAAGAAGAATATAATAATTCCAATCCCAAAGAAAGCAGGTGTTGACAGATGTGAAAATTACCGAACAATCAGTTTAATAAGCCACAGCTGCAAAATACTAAAACGAATTCTTTACAGACGAATGGAAAAACTGGTAGAAGCTGACCTCGGGGAACATCAGTTTGGATTCCGTAGAAATACTGGAACACGTGAGGCAATACTGACCTTAAGACTTATCTTAGAAGAAAGATTAAGGAAAGGCAAACCTACGTTTCTAGCATTTGTAGACTTAGAGAAAGCTTTTGACAATGTTGACTGGAATACTCTCTTTCAAATTCTAAAGGTGGCAGGGGTAAAATACTGGGAGCGAAAGGCTATTTACAATTTGTACAGAAACCAGATGGCAGTTATAAGAATCGAGGGGCATGAAAGGGAAGTAGTGGTTGGGAAGGGGGTGAGACAGGGTTGTAGCCTCTCCCCGATGTTATTCAATTTGTATATTGAGCAAGCAGTAAAGGAAACGAAAGAAAAATTCGGAGTAGGTATTAAAATCCGTGGAGAAGAAATAAAAACTTTGAGTTTCGCCGATGACATTGTAATTCTGTCAGAGGCAGCAAAGGACTTGGAAGAGCAGTTGAATGGAATGGATAGCGTCTTGAAAGGAGGATATAAGATGAACATCAACAAAAGCAAAACGTGGATAATGGAATGTAGTCGAATTAAGTAGGGTGATGCTGAGGGAATTAGATTAGGAAATGAGACACTTAAAGTAGTAAAGGAGTTTTGCTATTTGGGGAGCAACATAACTGATGATGGTCGAAGTAGAGAGGATATAAAATGTAGACTGGCAATGGCAAGGGAAGCGTTTCTGAAGAAGAGAAATTTGTTAACATCGAGTATAGATTTAAGTGTTAGGAAGTCATTTCTGAAAGTATTTGTATGGAGTGTAGCCATTTATGGAAGTGAAACATGGACGATAAATAGTTTAGACAAGAAGAGGATAGAAGCTTTCGAAATGTGGTGCTACAGAAGAATGCTGAAGATTAGATGGGTAGATCACATAACTAATTAGGAAGTATTGAATAGGATTGGGGAGAAGAGAAGTTTGTGGTGCAGCTTGACCAGAAGAAAGGATCGGTTGGTAGGACATGTTCTGAGGCATCAAGGGATCACCAATTTAGTATTGGATGGCAGCGTGGAGGGTAAAAATCGTAGAGGGAGACCAAAACATGAATACACTAAGCAGATTCAGAAGAATGTAGGTTGCAGTAGGTACTGGGAGATGAAGAAGTTTGCACAGGATAGAGTAGCATGGAGAGCTGTATCAAACCAGTCTCAGGACTGAAGACCACAACAACAACAACAACAACATGCTAGACAATCTAATCAAGCTTGTGCTCCATTTCTAAAGATCTATTATCCCTCCCTTCCTCGAAAATTGTTCTTATACATAATCTCGAGTAGGCCTTAAATCTTTGTAATAGAAGCAATAATCTCCTATCAAGTGTAGAACATGACTTTTGTATTGTCTCTCCCCCTCCCCTCATTGTGAAACGTTACTGAACCTCCAAAAACATAGTGTCAATATGAAAAAATGCCTATTACCTATGGTGACTTACATATGGGGATACCATTATAATACATGACAAGCATCATTGAACACCTTAGACGTGGAAAATTTAAATTAAGGGTCCACTGTATCTCACACCATGTGTAGACCTAACAAATGGAACTCAGTACATTCTTCCATTAGCTGGCAGTAGGTCAGACTGCCTATTTGTTTGTGTGCTTGTCTGCTTAGCACAGCATTTTAACCAACAAGTATTTTCTGCAACTCTGAGCTTCGTCACGTTAGTTTCGCTACATCAGTTCATTTAGGCCTAGCATGAAATGTCTACTGTCTGTTTAGCACTTTATTTGTAACTGTTTTGGTAAGAAAACAGCATTGAGACTTATTTAATTTGAGAGGTTGCCGTCATGTTTCAGACAGATATTTGATGGAAGTGTGTATGTGTGTTTGTGTGTGTGTGTGTGTGTGTGTGTGTGTGTGTGTGTGTGTGTATGTGTGTGTTTTCTGATGTATTTCGTATGCGAAAATACTAGAAGCTACATTCTTTACACAATTTTTTGGACAAAAACTTTTGAACGTGGGGAAAAAATTTCATGTCATTCGGATTCTTTTAAGCAGAGCCAAGATGACTGCTCCAGGGCTACGTTGTGATTAGTTGTTTAATTTTTATTGCCACCAAATACTTCGATGTGATTGATTGCTTAATTTTAATGCCCATCACTATTCCAAGAAATGAGGTATGACTTCTTGGAATGTGAATGTTGTCATAGATATAGGACACGTGGCTCGTCACGTGATGATGATGTCATAGATAATGGGTCATGATCTGTGACGTTATATGTAAGACACTGAGCTACGTCTCCTGAAGTCAAAAATGTAAATACAGTGAATCAAAGAATACCTTGCTGTACTACTCACAGCCAACCCTCATTCTTGCGGTAACAGCGGTTACCGTCAGATCACCAAAGTTAGCGCTGTCGGGCTGGGTTAGCGCTTGGATGGTGACCATCCGGTCTGCCGAGCACTGTTGACAAGCGGGGTGCACTCAGCCCTTGTGAGGCAAACTGAAGAACTACTTGATTGAGAAGTAGCGGCTCCGGTCTCGTATACGACCGGGAGAGTGGTGTGCTGACCCCATGCCCCTCCATATCCGCAACCAGTGACGCCTGTTGGCTGAGGATGACACGGCGGCCGATCGGTACCGTTGGGCCTTCGAAGGCCTGTTCGGAGTTTGGTGTACATAAAGTCTGGGAACACTATCAATTATTTATTGCACAAGTACCAAACGTGTACAGATATAATACATATGTCATTTTGAAGAGAAACTCTGAAAGTTTTTTTTTTTCATGTATACCACCACAGCGTAGTTTGGTAATTTGCCAATAACCAGCGCTAGTCGCAAACAGGGCGGCCGTGCTACAGAAAGGGACAGGTGTTTAATGAAATGGCCTCCCCGATCACCAGATCTCAGTCCGTGTGACTTTTCTCTGTAGTGACACATTAAAGATCTGGTGAGTGTACCGCCTCTACCATGTGATGTAGCAGAGCTCCGGGCGAGAATATGGTAAGCGACTGCCCCAGTCGACGATGCCATGCTGGGACGGGTATGGCATGAAATCGATTACCCTATTGACGTCTGCTGGGTCACTCACGGTTCACATATCGAATGTTTGTAAACAAAACTTTCAGAGTTTCTCTTCAAAATGCAATATGTATGACATCTACACAATGTTTAGTTCTTGTGCAATAAATAATTGAAAGTGTTCCAGGACTTTATGTGCAAAAATTGCTACACCAAGAAGAAATGCAGATGATAAACGGGTATTCATTGGACAAATATATTATACTAGAACTGGCATGTGATTACATTTTCACGCAATTTGGGAGTATGGATCCTGAGAAATCAGTACCCAGAACAACCACCTCTGGCCGTAATAACGGCCTTCATACGCATGGGCATTGAGTCAAACACAGCTTGGATGGCGTGTACATGCAGCTTCAACACGATAACACAGTTCATCAAGAGTAGTGATTGGCGTATTGTGACGAGCCAGTTGCTCGGCCACCACTGACCAGACGTTTTCAATTGATGAGAGATCTTGAGAATGTGCTGGCCAGAGCACCAGGCGAATATTTTCAGTATCCAGAAAGGCCCATGAAGGACCTGAAACATGCGGTCGTGCATTATCCTGCTGAAATGTAGGGTTTCTCAGGGATCGAATGAAGGGTACAGCCACAGGTCGTAACACATCTGAAATGTAGCGTCCACTGTTCAAAGTGCCGTCAATGCGAACAAGAGGGGACCGAGACGTGTAACCAATGGCACCCCATACCATCACGCCGGGTGATACGCCAGTATGACCATGACGAATACACGCTTCCATGTGCGATCACCGCGATGTCGCCAAACACGGATGCGACCATCATGATGCAGTAAACAAAACCTGGATTTATCCGAAAAAATGACGTTTTGCCATTCGTGCACCCAGGATCGTCGTTGAGTACACCATCCCAGGCGCTCCTGTCTGTGATGCAGCATCAAGGGTAACCGCAGTCATGGTCTCCGAGCTTATAGTCCGTGCTGCTGCAAACGTCGTCGAATTGTGAAAGGTGGCTACACTGAGTCACAGCGGCAGAGATTGCGCCAAAGAGTTTTATTCCGTCGCCTCCACTGGCAGTGCTTGTTCAGAAGTTGTGGTGGTTAGTGCTTTGCTGAGAGGTTGTTGATAGCTGTATTATTTGAGGCCATGTCGTGTGCAGTTGTTTTGATGGGCTAGACAGCAGATGTTGTTCGAATGGAGATGTTGTAATGATCAGAGCGTATTTTTAGTCAATATATATGAAGGTAAAAAACATTTTTTTATTTTTTTTTTAAATTTCCTAACTAACAATGCCTCTTGGTCACAGGTTCAGTCAATAAAGCATCTGGCTTGTGTTCATGTATTAGACTGTAATTCGGGTTTCTATGTGCAATTATAGTATTTCAGTTTTATTTAATTAAATCAGTGTAAATGGTATTTAAAATATCTTGTCTTATTGAGGAAGAACCGTGCCAGATGTGTACGTTGAATCACACTTCCACACACAGAACAGTTACACTTGCGCTTTGTTGTTCGTAGTTTTGTTTCGTAGCTTTTATAGTTGCTGAGGACTTAATTAATTAATTGTGGTAACGGAAATTTCCTTTCATTCTTTGTTGTTATTCTATGCAGTCAGATTGCGTACTATTACTAGTCAGGGCCAACCGGTTACGAGACTTCGTAACCGGACAGACAGCTACTAAAATTAAAATTAGTAGCATTATATTTAATTAAGCCCCCATGCAAGTGGCGACCGCTGCTTCGGATCGTCCCTTGGAATTCTTTTGATATAGCAGACAGTAGGATTGTTGTAGTAATTTGTAGTTTAGTAATTGTAGTCTATATTGCATGTATAGATTTGGTAATTGAACTTTTGTAGTTGTCTTGTCATTCTTCTAATGGTATTTTTGCAGAATTTAATTTTTGATGGCTTATATACGGGTTTGACAATTTTGTGCAATTGTGAAGGTTTTAATTGTTCGTTAATCGGGTTTGTCGGGAAGCATTTCGTGTGAATTATATTGTTTCAGATAAAGTTTCATTGTGTGTAATTTTCGTATAGTGACGAGTTTTGTATGTTTTGTAAATGATTACGCGATCGATGAAAAAGGCAAAAATGTTGGATAGTCAGAATGACGAAATTGTTGACATGGCGAACTCGCCAACACAGGAGAACGGTATGATGAATAATGAAGTTGAAAACAATTTAATAAGTCGGGAAAATAGTCCGCAACCATTTCAAAACTTTTCACAATCAAAAAATTGTCAGAATACGAGATTAACGACAGAAGATTCTGCAATAGTATCGAACACAGATAGCTTTACAGCTATGACGAAGGAAGCTGGTTTTGCGGGAAATGTTAGGGGCGAAAAGAATTTCGAACCAGTCAATGTGGAGCAGTTGATGAGTGCAATATTAAATTTGGGATCTGAATTAAAAACAGTGGGATCACGGTTAGACTCACAAATAGGAACAATTAAAACTGAGATGGGGACAATGGAAACACGGCTAGACTCACTGGGATCACAGTTAGGATGTGAATTAAAAACAATGGAAACACGGTTAGACTCACGAATAGGGACATGTTTCAAAAATATGAAAGGTGAATTAAAGAAAGATATTAGAGAAGAAGTACAACCGATTTTAAAAGCTCACAATAATAGATTAATTTCAATAGAAATTAGACGAAAGGAACATGATAGAGAACACGAAGAAAGAGATCGCGTGCTAGTACAAAATTATCAGAGTTAAATTTACAGCGTGCACAAGATAAGGAAGAAATATTTGAAAGAATCGAGGAAGCAGTACCAATTGACAGGATAAATAACCTAACACAGCAGTATGAACAGTTAACTACTAAATGTGTCAATACCGAAACCCGAGTCGCGACACTTACGGAAGACGTAAATAAACAGAAAGAACAAATAGGTGACTTATCGGAAAGAGTTGAGGAGATTTCAGATAAACTGACAAGTCTTAGTTTAAATGGGGACAGAGATTCAGATGATACAGCTCCATTGCCATTTGCAGAAACCGAAGAGTACCAGAACATAAATAAACATGTTGAAAATCAGGGAAAATTTAATGAACGCGTTAAAAGGGAATTTGAGGCGTTACGAAAGCAAGTCAAACAAATTGAAAGCGAAATCGTAGGAAAAGACGATAGATGAAATTTGGAATCACCAATAGCAGCGGGTTTTGAAGATAATAATTTATTTCATTTACGAGATGCAACAAGAGAGCGCCAGGCGCGCGAACTTGACAATAATCGACATTCGGACTGGGACAGACGCGGTAGGTCTTTGTCGCCACGAGGCGAAAACTTTGGCTATATACACTTTTTAACTGATCGGAAATTTAAGATCTTTCGCAATTCTAAGAATGACATACATCCATGTTCATGGTTAGATCAATTTATGTACGCACTTCCACCAAATTGGCCAATAAGTCACAAACTGGAATTTATGTGCGGCTATTTAGGTCCTCAGGGGATTCACTACACTAAGTGAATATGTGCCGTATCGTGAGCAGGGCCCCGAGCTGTAGTGGTGCTATTTCCCTTTTAGTTTTCTGCAGTGCTGCCTACTCTTCTACTATTCTTTGTATCTATCAAAACAACTCTTCAGCTATCAATCTATCTAGAGAGTCGGTAAAGAATAACCGGATATGACTATTTTACCCAAAAGTGATTTCGGAAATTACCATTTGGACTTACTGTATCTTCAGCAGCATTCATTCGTGGTTTAAACGAAATTTTTCCTGTTTATCTTCGTAACAATATTACTTCATATGTTGACGATATTCTTATTGCTAAACGTTCTTGGAGTGAGCATAACAAAATTTTGGATTCATTATTACGTATTTTTGCAAGAGTTGGCATTACAGTGAACTTGGAAAAATCTGAATTTGGTCGTTCTCAGGTGAAATTTCTTGGTCATATTATTTCTACAGAAGGTATTCTCCCTGATCCAGAGAAGCTAGACGCAATTCGTAATAATGCTGTTCCTACTACAAAACGTGATGTTCGTAGTTTCTTTGGTGTCTGTAATTTTCTTAGACGCTTTGTGTGTGCATTCAAACTGTTGTTCATGCCTGCACCTGTTCAACATTAATGGGTGCCACTTAGAAATGTTTAATTTCTGCTGATGAACTCCGATGAACTGTCTGATTAGTGATAGTGAATATTATGGACTGTTACCTGCACTTGTTCAAAATGATGGGTGCCACTTGGAAATGTTTAATTTCTGCTGATGAACTCTGATGAACTGTCTAATTAGTGATAGTGAATATTATGGACTGTTACCTGCACCTGTTCAACATTGCTGGGTGCCACTGATGGAACTGCTTCTACTGAAATGATGTCACTTGTTGGTGTCTGCACCTGTTCAACATTACTGGGTGCCACTGATCGAACTGCTTCTACTGAAATAATGTCACTTGTTGCTGTCTGCATCTGCTCAACATTGCTGGGTGCCACTGTTGGAATTGCTCAACCAGTGATGAGATGTCACTTGTTGCTGTCTGCACCTGTCAACATTACTGGGTGCCACAGATGGAACTGCTTCTACTGAAATGATGTCACTTGTTGGTGTCTGCACCTGTTCAACATTACTGGGTGCCACTGATCGAACTGCTTCTACTGAAATAATGTCACTTGTTGCTGTCTGCACCTGCTCAACATTGCTGGGTGCCACTGTTGGAATTGCTCAACCAGTGATGAGATGTCACTTGTTGCTGTCTGCACCTGTCAACATTACTGGGTGCCACAGATGGAACTGCTTCTACTGAAATGATGTCACTTGTTGGTGTCTGCACCTGTTCAACATTACTGGGTGCCACTGATCGAACTGCTTCTACTGAAATAATGTCACTTGTTGCTGTCTGCACCTGCTCAACATTGCTGGGTGCCACTGTTGGAATTGCTCAACCAGTGATGAGATGTCACTTGTTGCTGTCTGCACCTGTCAACATTACTGGGTGCCACAGATGGCACTGCTTCTACTGAAATGATGTCACTTGTTGCTGTCTGCACCTGCTCAACACTGCTGGGTGCCACTGATGGAATTGCTACTACTGATGAGGTCACTTATTGCTGTCTGCACCTGTTCAACATTGCTAGGTGCCACTGATGGAACTGCTTCTACTAAAATGATGTCACTTGTTGGTGTCTGCACCTGCTCAACATTGCTGGATGCCCCTGATGGAACTGCTTCTACTGAAATGATGTCACTTGTTGGTGTCTGCACCTGTTCAACAGTGCTGGGTGCCACTGATGGAACTGTTTCTACTGAAATGATGTCACTTGTTGGTGTCTGCGCCTGCTCGCCATTGCTGGATGCCACTGTTGGAGCTGTTTAATTACTGCTGATGAAATGTTATGAGACTGCTATTTGCAGCTGTTGACCATTGCTGGGTGCTACTGTTGGAACTGTCAACTACTCTGAGGGGTGCTACTTGTTTATTGAACTATTGAAAGGATTTTATGTGAATATCTGTATAAACTGATTTTATGTATATTTACTGTTTGTGAAATGTTATGAGACTCTTACCTACACCTATTTGACATTGCTGGTGCCATTGATTGAATGATACTTGTGTAAACTATTATGTAAAATCACATGTATGAAAGCATTTGTATTCCTTACTGTATTTTATATATTAGGTTATTGGTGGGTCAGTGCAAAGCCAAAATTTATCTAGTTATGTGATATTTACTTATTAATATTATCTTTTATTTTTGTCTGTACTTTTTTTACGAATTTGGTGGTATTTTCACCACCAATGCTGGCAAAAATACCATCAAATTCTAGCCCTTGGAGGAGGGGCATATGAAAGGTGGCTACACTGAGTCACAGCGGCAGAGATTGCGCCAAAGAGTTTTATTCCGTCGCCTCCACTGGCAGTGCTTGTTCAGAAGTTGTGGTGGTTAGTGCTTTGCTGAGAGGATGTTGATAGCTGTATTATTTGAGGCCATGTCGTGTGCAGTTGTTTTGATGGGCTAGACAGCAGATGTTGTTCGAATGGAGATGTTGTAATGATCAGAGTGTATTTTTAGTCAATATATATGAAGGTAAAAAACATTTTTTTATTTTTTTTTAAATTTCCTAACTAACAATGCCTCTTGGTCACAGGTTCAGTCAACAAAGCATCTGGCTTGTGTTCATGTATTAGACTGTAATTCGGGTTTCTATGTGCAATTATAGTATTTCAGTTTTATTTAATTAATTCAGTGTAAATGGTATTTAAAATATCTTGTCTTATTGAGGAAGAACCGTGCCAGATGTGTACGTTGAATCACACTTCCACACACAGAACAGTTACACTTGTGCTTTGTGGTTCGTAGTTTTTGTTTCGTAGCTTTTATAGTTGCTGGGGACTTAATTAATTAATTGTGGTAACGGAAATTTCCTTTCATTCTTTGTTGTTATTCTATGCAGTCAGATTGCGTACTATTACTAGTCAGGGCCAACCGGTTACGAGACTTCGTAGCCGGACATACAGCTACTAAAAATATTTGCATTCTATTTAATTAAGCCCCCATGCAACTGTTCGTGCAGATGGTTGTTGTCTTGGAAACGTCCCCATCTGTTGACTTAGGGATCGAGACGTGGCTGCACGATCCGTTACAGCGATGCTGATAAGATGCCAGTCATCTAGACTGCTAGTGATATGAGGCCGTTGGGATCCAGCACGGCGTTCCGTATTACACTCCTGAACCCACCGATTCCATATTCTGCCAACAGTCATTGGATCTCGACCAACGCGAGCAGCAATGTCACGATACGGTAAACCGCAATCGCGATAGGCTACAATCCGACCTTTATCGAAGTCTGAAACGTGATGGTACGCATTTCTCCTCCTTACACGAGGCATCACAACAACGTTTCAGCAGGCAACGCCGGTCAACTGCTGTTTGTGTATGAGAAATCGGTTGGAATGTTTCCTCGTGTCAGCACGTTGTAGGTGTCGCCACCAGCGCCAACCTTGTGTGAATGCTCTGAAAAGCTAATCATTTGCATATCACAGCATCTTCTTCCTGTTGGTCTGTAGCACGTCATCTTTGTGGTGTAGCAATTTTAATGGCCAGTATATATAGTGAAGTGACAAATGTCGTGGTATTGAGCCGTGCTGCCTGTATAGGCGTCCATAATTCTGAAAGTGCTGCCGGTGCAGGATTTTGTGCACGAACTGACGTCTCTATTATGTGTCTTAAATGTTCGATGGAATTCCTGTCGGCCATTCTGAATACTCAAGTCATTCGCTCGAAATGTCCAGAATGTTCTTCAAACCATTAACAAACAATTGCGACCCAGCGACATTGGGCATTGTCATCCATGAATGGCTGGAAATGGCCTCCAAGTAGCCGAACATAAGCATTTCAAGTCAATAATCGATACTTTCCATGAGAACACAGTCTACACCATTACGGAGCCACCATCAGTTCGCATAGTACGTTGCTGACTACTTGGGTATTTGGCTGCGTGTGGTCTGCGCCATACTCTGACCCTACCATCAACTCTTACCAACTGAACTTGGGACATCTGAGCAGGCCACAGTTTTCCAGTCGCTATGGTCCAACAGATATAGTCACGACCCCAGGAGAGACGCTGCAGGCGTTGTTGTTCTGTTAGCAAAGGCACTCGAGTCGGTACTCTGCTGCAATAGCCCATTAACGCCAAATTTCGCAGCACTGGCCCAACGTACACGTTCGTCGTACGTCCCACATTGATTTCTGCGGTTATTTCACGCAGTGTTTCTTGTCTCTCAGCACTGACAAGTCTACAAAAATGCCGATCCTTACCGTCGTTATGCGAAGGTCGGCGGCCTCGGAGTTGTCCGTGGTGAGAAATAACGCCTGAAATTCTGAAATTTGGTATTCTTGGCACACTCTGTACACTGTGGATCTCAGAATATTGAATTCTCGAACAATTTTCGAAGCGTCTAGCTCCAACTACCATTCCGCTTTCAAAGTCTGTTAATTACGGTCGTCGACTATAATCACGTCCGAAACGTTTCACATGAATCATCTACATCTGCATCTACATTTATACTCCGTAAGCCACCCAACGGTGTGTGGCGGAGGGTAATTTACGTACCACTGTCATTACCTCCCTTTTCTGTTCCAGTCGCGTATGGTTCGCGGGAAGAACGACTGCCGGAAAGCCTCCGTGCGCTCTCGAATCTCTCTAATTTTACATTCGTGATCTCCTCGGGAGGTATAAGTAGGGGGAAGCAATATATTCGATACCTCATCCAGAAACGCACCCTCTCGAAACCTGGGCAGCAAGCTTCATCACGATGCAGACCGCCTTTCTTACAGAGTCTGCCACTTGAGTTTGCTAAACATCTCCGTAACGCTATCACGTTAACCAAATAACCCTGTGACGAAACGCGCCGCTCTTCTTTGGACCTTCTCTATCTCCTCTGTCAACCCGACCTGGTACGGATCCCACACTGATGAGCAATACTCAAGTATAGGTCGAACGAGTGTTTTGTAAGCCACCTCCTTTGTTGATGGACTATATTTTCTAAGGACTCTCCCAAAGAATCTCAACCTGGCACCCGCCTTACCAACAATTAATTTTATATGATCATTCCACTTCAGATCGTTCCGCACGCACACTCCCAGATATTTTACAGAAGTAACTGCTACCAGTGTTTGTTCCGCTATCATATAATCATACAATAAAGGATCTGAGTACAAGTGACAGCTCTGCCCTATTATAAATCGCGTACGCGATACCGACGCCATCTGTATATATGCATGTCACTGTCCCATGACTTTTATCACCTTTGTGTATAGATATGTATGGTCATATGGGGTACCGCAGAAAAGGAATGTATTTCTGAACACTGACACTAGTCATCAGCAGTCCAAATGGGGCCATTTGTGTTGTGGTGTTAACAGCAGCCTACAAAGGGATACTAATGACTTTGTCTGCTATACACCCCTGTACTGTCTAAGATGACACTGAAACCAGCCCACGTTTTCTGCACAAGGTGATAAATGACGCCTGTGAACTAACGGATACCACGGAGGATGTTTTCTGAAGTACATAGCTATAATCTGTGGGAGCAGATGGAAGGGTGGGGGGGGGGGGGGGAGGTGACGTCGTCACATTGAAACGTAGTATGAAGCTCGAAAGCCTGGAAACAACATCCACCAATGGCAGCAAAACGTATTACTTCTGATAATAATGCTGGTGTCTCACAAAATACAGAAACGGGGATGATTGAACACTGTCTTATGTCGTTCGTCTCTGATTGCTGAGTCTTCCATGATACAGCTGTCTGAGATGTCTGCATGCATCCTCGCGCATGAATGCTCTTCACTGACCAGCTGGCTTAAGCCATTCACCTGCTGATATGCTGACGTGATACGTGGACATCAATCGCATTTACGTGGCTGATAGACGGATCCCCTCCCATTTATTATGCTTAGGGTCTTCAATGCCAGCCCAGAAGCTGACCCCAGAGAGGTCACCACAGTGCTTAGGAAATATTTTTCTTTTTCTCCAGATTGAAGTAACACGCTTCTACACTCATGTATTCGTTAACATTGATAAAGCAAACATGAAATTTCATTCAGGAACCTCCGTCCAACAATTAAGATCCAATGAAATATTCAATTAGGCCAAGCACTTTGAGAGCTACGTTTAATTAAAAATACTTGTTAATAATGCATTTTTTATTTTAATATACGTTGCTTCCCATTAGCTTGTTATCCAACATAGATTTTATGCACAGTTTAAAGTATGTTTTATTCCGAACTAAAAATGAATAATATGAAGATGGTATCTGTTCCCGAAATAACAGATACCATTGATGACCGTGCAGCTTCTCTAGAATGAAATGATAATTAAATCGAAACCCTTAGCTGCTGACAGGTGTTGTTGATATATATCAATTGAGACAGCTGAAAATGTGTGCCTCGACCGGGACTCGAACCAGGGATCTCCTGCTTACATGGCAGACGCTCTATCCATCTGAGTCACCGAGGGCACAGACGATAGTGCGACTGCAGGGAATTATCCCTTGCACGCCTCCCGTGAGACCCACATTTCCAACTGTCCACAACCTACATTCGTAGTATTCCTAATAGATATCTGCCCATTCACTCATTACTCGGTCCAGACTAAGCTGAGGAGTCCCGTAAGAGTTCGGGCAAAGTATGCGCTTTCGCACAGAATAAGGTCAATGGCCGGGTAGCCTTTAACTATATACCGGGTGATCAAAAAGTCAGTATAAATTTGAAAACTTAATAAACCAGGGAATAACGTAGATAGAGAGGTAAAAATTGACACACATGCTTGGAATGACATGGGGTTTTATTAGAACCACCCCATATTACTAGACACGTGAAAGAACTCTTGCGCGCGTCCTTTGGTGATGATCGTGTGCTCAGCCGCCACTTTTGTCATGCTTGGCCTCCCAGGTCCCCAGACCTCAGTCCGTGCGATTATTGGCTTTGGGGTTATCTGAAGTCGCAAGTGTATCGCGATCGACCGATGCTGAAAGACAACATCCGACGCCAATGCCTCACCATAACTCCGGACATGCTTTACAGTGCTGTTCACAACATTATTCCTCGACTACAGCTATTGTTGAGGAATGATGGTGGACATATTGAGCATTTCCTGTAAAGAACATCATCTCTGCTTTGTCTTACTTTGTTATGCTAATAATTGTTATTCAGATCAGATGAAGTGTCATCTGTCAGACATTTTCTGAACTTTAGTATTTTTTTGGTTCTAATAAAACCCCATGTCATTCCAAGAATACTATCTACATTATTCCGTGATTTATTCAGTTTTCAAATTTAGACTGACTTTTTGATCACCTGGTATATTGATGACCGTGCAGCTTCTCTATAATGAAATGATAATTAAATCGAAACCCTTAGCTGCCGACAGGTGTTGTTGATGTACATCAATGGGGACAGCTGGAAATGAAGAAAGCTGGTTGTACAACCTGCAAAGTACTTAGCCGTGATTGTGCACTTGTCCATTGTCGGAGATTCATAGTAGAAAGCTCAATGGGAAGTAAACTAGCACACCGAGAGCTACCCCTCTTGTAACTTTTGAATATTTTAGCAGCACCTCCCATCTTCTTTGTAGGCTATTCCTCCTATAGATTTAAGCTGCCGCTGGACTGCAGTACTACATTGCATTAGTAATAGAGGGTATGCCCGCCGCGCAGTACATTTTCTTGCCGTAGCTGCCCACAACGGAGTCTTCTCCAACATATAGTTCTTTGCTCTTCCCACTGTGCGGTCAATAATTAGATACAAGTGACACAGAACATAAAACTGTGTAGCCAAGTGTTCCTGTGTGTAGTTCTCTTGTAGCAAATGTTAAGAGAGGCGCATGACATAATCTTTCAGTTCACACTACACTTTCTACTGCGCTCATTATTGCAAATGATAAATTAAGCATAACTGTATACAGTCTCAAATACCAATGAAATTAGAAATACAACATTTATGGAGAATTTATTTGTCAGGTTGAATACAAATGTCATTAAGCTACTGCTTCCGCTCTGAACACAACTGACATGATTCAAACATAACTTTGTTTTGAAAGAGGACAACTGTATAAATAATTATGTATGAGCAGTTTGATAATCACTGCTGCAACATTGCTAATTATCATTTCTACCTGAGGGTAGACTGAATCTCTAGAAGTAAATACTATCAAGATATAACCAATTAACCCTACCATATTTTTAGGTGAAGATCTTGCACAATGCGTGGAAAAACATGTTTGGAAACCAGTGAAAGGAACAAAAGCAAACATCGCTGTATTTACTCCGAACATTTATAGACAGACTTGTATCCACACATCTTGACAGTAGGTATGATGTGTATTTATCTTATTTGGAAGTTGCGAACAACGAGGATCATCTGGGAAGTAACAGTCTTCAGTGTGTAAAAGGAACAGAAGCAGATAATGAATCCCTTGAGGTGTAAATCGATTTCTTGGTTCAGTTACAACCGGTTTCAGGAGATATAAACCCATCTTCACGTGTACAGGAACTGTGAGGCGTGTGGCCCCCACACACTTAACACCAGGCTGTGGGGAGGTGACAGCCACACGTGAAGCCGAGATACAGATCTGTGACGTCATAACCAAATTCAGCCAAAGATACAATATGTGTACAAGAATTAGCACAGCACTACAAAATACGCATAAAGAGAGTTTCACATTGTTTCTAAATTTGATTCTTTTGGGTTGTTAGATGTTTAACAAAGTCTTTGTCTATCCACGCATCTAGGTGAATTGTGTGCATCCATCACATCGGTAAGGTTAGAATGATGAGAACACCTGACAGAATATCACACCTCGATATATATATATATATATATATATATATATATATATATATATATATATATATATATATACACTCATGCAAAGCCATGCCTGCAGTGCTATGATGTTCTGTATTAGCTCGTTAACGTATTGGTGGAAATAATGATGTCACAGCAAAATTCTGTTGCTTCGAAACATGGATACTGTGTGCATAAGAATTAGCACAGTGATGCAAAAAGTACACACCTAGAGAAGTGAGCAGTCTCTCATATAGGTAAGAAACGAGGTTTACATTGCCTTTACGTACCTAATTTTAGCTACTTTTCAAGGTCAGCCAACAATCACTTCCCCCGTCCAAAATACATGTACGTAACTCATCATAAATAGGAAAAATCTTAGGATTTTTGTTAGGTTAGGGAGTAAGGCAAGAAGTATTCTCATAAAAATGTTTACTGATTTCTGCAAATACATTCACACACAAAAAATGACACATTGTTCATGTTTGCTTGACATAGTTTTAAACTCATCCAGCTTAATTTTTAGCTAATAATTTAAATATACATTGGAATTTTCTAATTCTTTCTCCATGCAGTATATTCTAGAATTCTAATACATACACAATTTTTTCTGTGAAACGTTTGTTTTATGGTGTTAGTAGTTTATTCCATTCCTTCCTGTAAATGTTCTAGCTGAGAGCTTTCAAGAGTTGAATTTTATCTCCTACTTCCTGTGTAACAATACTGTTGTAACAGTCCACATCATCCCAGGTGTATACTACCAACTCTCCAGCAAAGGTTTGTTCTGTTGTTAGGTGTACAACGTCCAGTCCAGCACATTTAGATACAACACCAACATAATTTTGTAAACCGATTTCGCATACCTCTTCAATAAAGTAAACGTTCTTGATTCCACTGATTTCATCTTGCACTCCAACACATGACCAATATCTGCTGCCGTTTACTGTGAATGCAGACATTTTATATTCCATAGATGTATCCAGATTTGCCACTCACTGTGTTTAAAGCAATATTAAACCTTGCTTGCATACCTGCGGTAGAATCTTCTTTTTCCAATTGCAGTTTACACAGTGTGTGCCAGGCCTGTTAGAAGTGCGGCTGTGAAAAATTAAAGTCATGCATTGCGTTCACAAAATCAGTGTATTCGATAAAAATTATTTCCCCTGATTCAACACATAGCAAAAATTGTTTTAGAGATGTTTTAATACAGTCACTGTAGTCCTTTTTTCGAACTGCATTTAGCACTTCAGTACATTATTTTTAGATGTTAGTAAGTGCGTCGTATGGTACGCTTTCGTTACCAAAGTCAATTTGGGAAACAACCAGAAATCGGCTGGGACCAAATCCGGTGAATTGACACCAGTCAATTTTCGAGTATTCTTATTTCCCCGCTAAACGAAATGCAGAACGTTGTTAAGCGCCATACAGCAGCTGTTCTGTAAGCTATTCGTTAGCTGACACCACATGTACGTGATAGACACAGAGTACAGTCGACCGCATTGTGATTACTGTCTGTTAGAGCTAAGAACAGTCTTGCACTTGCTCAAATATACAACCCATTTTCTAGTTACCTTCAGTCTGGTAATACCATGGTCTTTAGCCAAGGAGGACGTAACTGGACACTTCATAAAATCTATCATAGGGGCTCCCTGCTCTCTACAACCCTCCCTTCTGAACTATTGCACTGAATCCACCTTTGGATACTACCTGGGATCATGTAAGGGTGGATCCATTTCCGGACACTGTCTTGGACCTACCAGAGGATGCATACACATTTGAATGCTATCCCAGACTTGACACACGCGGATCCACGCCAAACAATATCCCGGGCATAATTTTAGAGGATCCACTGTCAGACATTATCGCATACTTAACCACATTGGTCCCTCCCGAAAAATACTTCTGGTGGCGCCACCTTGAAACGACGTACAATCCCTTTCCAAACCTACTCCGGACTTTGGGTGGCCCTGCAAGAATCCGACACAGAAAATAGCGCAATTTGGCTAAGAGTTTACAACTGAATTTCAGGTAAAACCATATTTAGATGTCGTGACCACAAGGACACGTGACAGGAAGTGCCGCCATCTTGGATCTTTAGAGCATAAAAGGAGATCTCACACCTGCAACTGATCGGTCTTCTGTGTTTGTTGAAAGTGTGAATACGAATTCGTCCAAAGTACTAAACACACCTTAGCTATTAGGGAGGAAGACAATACCAACTGACAAAAGCTTTGGTTTGTGGTTATTGCCGGAGAACCTGGACAATCTTGCTACTGACATTTGTAGCATAAATAACTCTGAATATGATATTCTCCTTAGCAAGAAGAATTTAAACGTAATCACGCCTATCGAAGAACATTATTGCTATAACATTATGGTATTTAAAATCTCCAATCAAGTGGACTGTCGAGAACATTTAGAGAAAGAACGATCTGTAATTTTAAAGAAGGAGTTGTGTAGACCGTAGTAAATTCTCCAAGTTCGTCACTACAAGATGTGCTGTCAACATGAAGCTACGTTTCCTCGTACACAGGAACGACAGTATTGGAAAAAGCGGCAAGTAAGCACTGGAAATGCTTTCGAAGAAATTTAAAAATCCTGTGGCTCTGCCACATAAAGTGGAATTAGCTGACATTAAATTCGATTTTCTAATGGAAGAGCTGCATAGAAAATAGCAGCAGCCACATACTGACAACAGTTACCTTTCGGATTTGGACATAATGCGAGATTTTACAGGGATTTTATGTATTAAAGTGGAGATGTGCGACTACCCAACATCAACCCACAGCTTTTGGAGGAGACTGCCATAGAAACAGCAATGTGACTATGGACAACGATAAGACAGTTGGAAGAGACAGCTTAATATGGGTAATGTCTAGTTGTAGAGTAAAGACATATCATTAATTTATATGTCAAATCACAAGGCCAGGCGTGAACAAAGTTATCGCTGACCACCTTATAGATCTTATAAAGTGTCCAGACATACGATTACAAGAACCGTTTATGTCGTTCTTGGCTAAAGAACATGATATTACCAAACTGGAAGCTACAACACACACTTACAAAATGGATCGCGTGTTTAACCCTGTGCAAATGTTTTAAACTCAATCATACAGTATTTACAATGTGCTCATCTGTACTCTGTGCCAGTCACATCCAAGTGGTGTCAGCTAACCAATAAGTTAGAGAAAATCTGCAGTGTGATGTTTAACAACGTTCTGCAGTTTGTCTACTGAGGTAATAATACCCAAAAATTGTCTGGTAAACAAGTAAGTCTTCCAGACGCTCAAGACCGAGTAAAGCTTACAAATTATATCTGTCTAAATACAGTTTTACCTACTCACCTGTAAACTATGTGGATGTTCTTAATGCTGACTCCAACACAGCCGATGTAAGTTCCACAAAGAAGAAGGGGAATATACACTCCTGGAAATGGAAAAAAGAACACATTGACACCGGTGTGTCAGACCCACCATACTTGCTCCGGACACTGCGAGAGGGCTGTACAAGCAATGATCACACGCACGGCACAGCGGACACACCAGGAACCGCGGTGTTGGCCGTCGAATGGCGCTAGCTGCGCAGCATTTGTGCACCGCCGCCGTCAGTGTCAGCCAGTTTGCCGTGGCATACGGAGCTCCATCGCAGTCTTTAACACTGGTAGCATGCCGCGACAGCGTGGAAGTGAACCGTATGTGCAGTTGACGGACTTTGAGCGAGGGCGTATAGTGGGCATGCGGGAGGCCGGGTGGACGTACCGCCGAATTGCTCAACACGTGGGGCGTGAGGTCTCCACAGTACATCGATGTTGTCGCCAGTGGTCGGCGGAAGCTGCACGTGCCCGTCGACCTGGGACCGGACAGCAGCGACGCACGGATGCACGCCAAGACCGTAGGATCCTACGCAGTGCCGTAGGGGACCGCACCGCCACTTACCAGCAAATTAGGGACACTGTTGCTCCTGGGGTATCGGCGAGGACCATTCGCAACCGTCTCCATGAAGCTGGGCTACGGTCCCGCACACCGTTAGGCCGTCTTCCGCTCACGCCCCAACATCGTGCAGCCCGCCTCCAGTGGTGTCGCGACAGGCGTGAATGGAGGGACGAATGGAGACGTGTCGTCTTCAGCGATGAGAGTCGCTTCTGCCTTGGTGCCAATGATGGTCGTATGCGTGTTTGGCGCCGTGCAGGTGAGCGCCACAATCAGGACTGCATACGACCGAGGCACACAGGGCCAACACACGGCATCATGGTGTGGGGAGCGATCTCCTACACTGGCCGTACACCACTGATGGTCGTCGAGGGGACACTGAATAGTGCACGGTACATCGAAACCGTCATCGAACCCATCGTTCTACCATTCCTAGACCGGCAAGGGAACTTGCTGTTCCAACAGGACAATGCACGTCCGCATGTATCCCGTGCCACCCAACGTGCTCTAGAAGGTGTAAGTCAACTACCCTGGCCAGCATGATCTCCGGATCTGTCCCCCATTGAGGATGTTTGGGACTGGATGAAGCGTCGTCTCACGCGGTCTGCACGTCCAGCACGAACGCTGGTCCAACTGAGGCACCAGGTGGAAATGGCATGGCAAGCCGTTCCACAGGTCTACATCCAGCATCTCTACGATCGACTCCATGGGAGAATAGCAGCCTGCATTGCTGCGAAAGGTGGATATACACTGTACTAGTGCCGACATTGTGCATGCTCTGTTGCCTGTGTCTATGTGCCTGTGGTTCTGTCAGTGTGATCATGTGATGTATCTGACCCCAGGAATGTGTCAATAAAGTTTCCCCTTCCTGGGACAATGAATTCACGGTGTTCTTATTTCAATTTCCAGGAGTGTATATTTCTTTCAATCCAGGACACTGTTCTCCACGCTACCGTCAAATTAATGTACTACTGTCCACAAAAATTAATTATTAATCTAAAAATATCACATCAGCAACTACTAAAATGTTTAAACTTAATTTTACACCGTCATTCATGCTTCGAGCTTAGTTTTCCACCACTATTTTTACTTGTCAGCTATTTATAGGTATGTCAGACTTAAAACATGCGCTGTAAGATATGGGCGAAAGAACCGAGAAAAAATTTGTCATTTCCAATAATAGGCGGAATTCATTCTATTGATTGCTTCACTACTACAGTATAAGAGCATCGAGTGTAAGCTTTTTAATTCATCAGACCAACGAAAATGACAAAATTTCTGTAGGACACACTGGACCATTATTTCAATTGAAGCACTCTTACCAAAGAGTGGATCAGACAGACTAATCGTAGTTTAAAGCTGATCGACCTAAGTAGGGAACACTGGAGCACCGCTTCGGATTTTTAACATGTCGTCAGAATTTACTGACAGTTCAGTTTTCACAGGTGATGATGGTGAATAATGCATTGCTCCCAAACACATTTGTTGAATTAATTTTAACTTCTCACTTCATTATTATATACGTCATTTTTAAATTTTTGCAAATATGGTATATGTGTTGGAAATTTAATTCCTAGACTAAGAGCAACCTCTCATTTACTTCTTACTGCTCAAAATCCTTGTCTACAGAAGTATGTGACGTCATAGTACAGTTTAAAACAAGGTGTCGCACAACAGACTAAAAATACTACTTTTATTTTTAGGCCGGGTTACGTAACTCATTAAGGCATACAGAGTGTAACTGAAATCGACAAACTATTTCAAATATAGAAGAACCTTGTTATTTTACCATCTGGTGTACATTTTCAGAAGATTAAAAATAATCCTTACCTGCCGGCGTAACGATATGGATCCTTGAGTATTGCTTTCCCGTCTCCTAATTCTGCTAATTCAGCCATACTGATAATATCCAACTCTGCATTTCCCGGTCTTCCTTTAATTCTTTCTTATTTTCTTTTTACTTCCTTTCATTTTGCAGTCAGAGAGGGGCTCCTTTCCTGCGGAATCCTGGGACACCTTTCATTGCCTCAACTTACTTATGCCCCTATTTTCACCGGACTGACAGAGATTGGTAGGGAAAAGCTCCACTAGCTGTTTTAACACCTATCTTATCAGGTTCTCCTGTGCCTTGTGGAGATAAGTACCGTAACAGCTAGAGTTCCTGAAATAAACAGAGCCTTCACAGCTGGTATGTGAGTTCACCCAGTGCTACCTCCTGGGTGCCAACCCCGCAAACTAGTGCGTGTGGCCTTCGAAATTTGAATGACGTCTCACGGACTTTTCTTTGTAACGATCAACGCCACTGTGAATAAATTTTTATCCACACAGTAAACACATAGGTAAATTAGTTGAGTTTCTAAGCATTCTAATGCCCTACTTCCTTGATCTCTCTTCAAGGGGTACGCAGATAAATTCACAAACGAAGTACAAACGGTTTTCTGCATGGCCATCTTCTGCAGCAGCTGTTATGATCGGCCTGTCGGTGTGGCCGAGCGGTTCTAGGCACTTCAGTCTGGAACAGCGCGATCGCTACGGTCGCAGGTTCGAATCCTGCCTCGGGCATGGATGTGTGTGAAGTCCTTAGATTAGTTAGGTTTAAGTAGTTCTAAGTTCTAGGGAACTGATGACCTCAGACGTTAAGTCCCATAGTGCTCAGAGCCATTTGCACCATTTTGTTGTGATCGACTATTATAGATTTTCCCGACTTAAACCTACTGCCTTTAAGTGAAGAGTATTTTACCCTAAGTAGTTTCAATTTTATAAGGGACAGTCAAATAAAGACGAGACAGATGGAAAAACAGAAAGCAACCATCTCTTTACGGTCCTGTTTCTTACGTTCATGTTCGTGTAAGCCGGCCGGAGTGGCCGAGCGGTTCTAGGCGCTACAGTCTGGAACCGCGTGACCGCTGAGGTCGCAGGTTCGAATCCTACCTCGGGCGTGGATGTGTGTGATGTCCTTAGGTTAGTTAGGTTTAAGTAGTTCTAAGTTCTAGGGAACTGATGACCTCAGAAGTTAAGTCCCATAGTGCTCAGAGCCATTTGAACCTTTTTTTTTTTTTTTTTTGTTCGTGTAATGTTCATGTGTCAATTACCACAAACAAACAGCGGCTCGATTAAAATATGGAAATACGACTAGAAACGTACATTTCAACAACATCTGAAGCTCCAAAGAAACTGGTATAGGCTTGCATATTCAAATACAGAGATATGTAAACAGGCAGAATATGACGCTGCAGTCGGCAACGACTATATGAGACAACAAGTGTTTGGCACAGTTATTAGATCGGTTACTGCTGCCACAATAGCAGCGTATCAAGATTTAAGTGAGTCTGAGCGTGGTGCCATAGCCGGCACACGAGCGAAGAAACACAGCAGCTCGGAGCTAGCGATGAAGTGGGGATTTTCCCATACCACCATTTCACGAGTGTACCATGTATATCAGGAATCCGGTAAAACATCAAATCTCCGACATCGCTTTGGCCGGAAAAAGATCCTGCAAGAACGAGATCAACGACGACTGAAGATAATGATTCAACGCGACCGAAGTGGAACCCTTCCGCAAATTGCTGCAGATTTCGATGCTCAGTCATCAACAAGTGTCATCGTGCGAACCATTCAACGAAACATCATCGTGAAAGGTGGCTACACTGAGCCACAGCGCCAGAGATTGCGCCAAAGAGTATTATTCAGCCGCCTCCACTGGCAGTGCTTGCTGAGATGTCGTAGTGAAAAGTTCTTGTCGAGAAGTCGTGGTGGAGAGTGCTTATCGAGATGTGGTAGTAGTGAGTCGGTGTTGATATGTTGTACTAGGGAGTGCTTGTTCCATGTTTTATGCAGTTGTTTGCTGGGCTAGACAGCAGATGTTGTTCGAATGGAGATATTGTAATGATCAGAGTGCTTTTCGTCAATATATATGAAGGCAAAAAAATTCCCTTTTCTTTTTATTATTTCAATGTCTTAAATAATGCGTCATTACAGGTTCAGTCAACAAAGCATCTGGCTTGTGTTCTTGTATTAGAGTGTAATTCTGGTTTTCTTGCGCAATTATAGTATTTCTATTTTTTTTAATTACTTCAGTATAAATGGTATTTAAAATTTCTTGTCTTATTGAAGAAGAACCGTGCCAGATGTGTACGTTGAATCACACTTCCACACACAGAACAGCTACACTTGTGCTTTGGTTTCGTACGTTTTATAGTTGCTGGGGACTTGATTAATTAATGGTGTTAACGAAAATTTTCTTTCATTCTTTGTTGTTATTCTATGCAGTCAGATTGCGTACTAAAACTAGTCGGGGCCAACCGTTTACGAGACTTCGTAAACGGACAGACAGCTACTAAAAAATTTAAAAGTATTGGCATTTCATATTTATATAATTAAGCCCCCATGCAATCAATATGGGTTTTCAGAGCCGAAGACCCACTCGTGTACCCCTGAGTGCTGCACTACACAAGGCTTTACGCCTCGCCTGGGCTCATCAACACTGACATTGGACTACTGATGAGTGGAAACTTGTTTCCTGGTCTCGTTTCAAATTGTATCGAGTGGCTGAATGTCTACGGCATGGAGACAACCTCATGAATCCATGGACCCTACTTGTCAGCAGGGTACTGTTCAAACTAGTGGAGACCCTGTAATGGTGTGGGGAGTGTGCAGTTGGAGTGATACGTCTAGATACGACTCTAAAAGGTGACACTGTCGTAAGCATCCTGTCTGGTCAACTGCATCCGTTCGTGTCCATTGTGCATTTCGACGGACTTGAGAAATTCCAACAGGACAAAACGACAAGCCACACGTCCAGAATTGCTACAGAGTGGCTTCAGGAACACTTTCCTGAGTTTAAAAACTCCCGCTGGCCACCAGACTCCCTAGACATGAACATCAGTGAGCATATCTGGGATGCCTTGCAATTTGTTGTTCCGAAGAGATCTCCCCTACGGATTTACGGGCAGCCCGGCAGGATTCGTGGTGCACATTCTCTCCAGCACTACTTCAGATGTTAGCCGAATCCATGCCACGTCGTGTTGCGGCTCGCGAGGGACGCTACATGATATTAAGAAGGGGTACCAGTTTCTTTGGGTCTTCAGTTTAAATTCAGATGCTAGCCAAGCAAAGGTTGTTTCGACTACGCTGCAGACGTTTCGCTGGTAAGTCCTGACACAGTCTCGATCTCTCTCCATGCGATTTCCATATTTCTGAAGCCCTGAAGAAAGACATTCGTGGTCGTCGATTTTCTGTAGACGAAGAGGTGCACGCCAAGGAACAATAATGGTTACGTAGGCAACCACAGAAATTTTTCTAAGAAGGCACTAACCGCATTGTCTCACAGTGGGATAAATGTATTATTAGTTATGGCGATTACTTTTGAAATAACAAACAGTTTACTTACTTTTTTCCACTTGTTTCGTTTTCATTTGACTGTCCCTTTATTTCTACAAAGCACCTTCTGCGGTCACTGCTGTTTCTGCTCTCTTGTTTACATATTCTGAAAACCACTGCTTTTTCCTTCGTTGTTAGCGGAGGATCAGGTCGAATGAAACTTGGTTATACTGCACATTCACTCTTGGGAATCTTTCGCCTCTTTTGAAACCACTGTTTCTTACGCTACATTGGCGTTGTTTCCACTTCACTTCGCCCTACAGAGCTCAACAGAAACACAACTGCATTTACATGCGTTTCAGACTCGCTAGGACTATATGGCCAAACAAATGAAGAACTTCTGAAACTTTATTTCAAGTTTTGTATTTTATATATTATTGTTCTTTGATCCACAGCTCGAATATCATCTAGAAATATTTCACTCATCTCTTTACAGTCCTATTTTTTACGTTCTTGTTCGTATAATGTTCATGTGTCTATTTCCACAAACAAGCTACAAGGGGTGGATAAAAATATGGAAAAACGATTAGAAATGTGTACTTCAACATAAGTTCAGATGCTAGCCAGCGGAGGGTACCCTATACCACTACCAGTAATTTCCTTCCGTGTTGCATTCGTAAAAAGAACGAGGAAAAAACGACTCTATGTGCCTCCGTACGGTTCCTAATTTCTCATGTGTTATCTTCGTGGCCCTTACGCGAAATGTGTGTTGGCGGCAGTATAATCGTTCTGCATTCATCTTCAAATGCCGTTCATCTAAATTTTCTCATTAGTGTTCATCGGAAGAAACGTCGTCTTCCCTCCAGGAATTCCCATTTCAGTTCTCGAAGCATCTCCGTAATACTTGCGTTTTGTTCGAAACTACCGGTAACAAATCTACGTGCCTGCCTCTGAATTACTTCGATGTCTTCCTTTAACCCGTCCTGGTGCTGAGCCCCAACACTCGAGCAGCTAGAAATTTTGTCTAAATCACCTTGTATCCTCCTAAAGTAACTTAATTTGATTAAAAACGACTCCCGTGTAATGTTCAATAAATTGCGGGTGTCAGTCATGGTCATGGTCATGGTCTGTGTAGTTGTGAGTGCATTATGTCAGAGCTCAGTGCATTCTTAACTAGGCAAATTTTTTATGCTCGTACAGTGGGTGCTTTCATAACCAAAGTAGCCGAAGTGTTTGGTATTACAACAGCCACAATATCTTTATTTATACCGCATACAGGGAGAACGGAAAAACATCAACTCCAAGTCCCAACGCGGACGGAAGTCATGTTTGGTGATCGTGTCGGACCCTCACTGAGGAGGACTGTAACAAAAAATAAGAGGAGGACATCTGCAGAAGTAACTGCAGAACTGACTGTCGTACTGGCGAACCCTGCCAGCATCAAGACACGAAGGGAGCTCCACAAGCAGGGAATTGGGAGGCGAGCTGGAATTTCAAGACCATTCATGAGTGACGCTAAAGCCCCTAACAGGTGAAGGTGGTGCCGGTGCCATAGAACCTGGACTATGAATCATTCGAAAAATATCATTTTGCTGGATGACTCTAGTTTCACATTATTTCCAACTTTTGGCCGATATGCGTCCCAAGAGTGAAACTCGTCGGGGGTTCCGTGATGATGTTGGCAACCATATCGTGGCATTCCACGGGCCCCGTGCTTACTCTCCAAGGTCTCATTACTGCCAAAGATTAAATAAGCATTTCGGCTGATGAGCGCTATCCCACGATGCAATTTTTATTCCACGTAATGACACTGTGTTCCACGTAATGACAAGGCCCCTTTTCGCTCAGTTCTGGTCGTCCAGGAGAAGTACTGTGAGCACGAGGAAGAACTGCTCCATCCCCACCGCCCTCCCTGCCCCCCCCCCCCCCCAAGACCGCTAAAGTCATTAGATCTCAGTTATATTGAGCCTCTGTGCTCCACTTTGTAAGGAAGGGTGTGTGATAGTTACGCACCTCAGTCATCGTTACCTGAACTTGCCACTAATTTGCAAGAAGAATGGTACAAGAGTCCATTTAAAACCATACAGGACCTGTATTTATCTACTACGAGACGACTGTGTTGTGATTTTGGTGTTTCCATATGCTTGTTCACCCACTACATTTACATCTACATGGATACTCTGCAAATCACATTTAAGTGCCTGGCAAAGGGTTCATCAAACCATCTTCACAATTCTCTATTATTCCAATCTCGTACAGCGCGCGGAAAGAACGAACACCTATATCTTTCCGTACGAGCTCTGACTTCCCTTATTTTATCATGGTGATCGTTCCTCCCTATTTAGGACGGTGTCAACAAAATATTTTCGCATTCCGAGGAAAAAGTTGGTGATTGGAATTTCGTGAGAAGATTGCGCCGCAACGAAAAATGCCTTTCTTTTAATGATTTCCAGCCCAAATCGTGTATCATTTCTGTGAACGCTCTCCCACATTTCGCGATAATACAAAACGTGCTGCTCTTCTTTGAACTTTTTCGGTGTACTCCGTCAGTCCTATCTGGTAAGGATCCCACACCGCGCAGCGGTATTCTAAAAGAGGACGGACAAGCGTAGTGTAGGCAGTCTCCTTAGTAGATCTGTTACATTTTCTAAGTGTCCTGCCAACAAAACGCAGTCTTTGGTTCCCCACAACGTTTTCTATGTGTTCCTTCCAATTTAAGTTGTTCGTAATTGTAATACCTAGGTATTTAGTAGAATTTACGGCTTTTAGATCAGACTGATTTATCGTGTAACCGAGGTTTAACGAATTCCTTTAGCACTCATGTGGATGACCTCACACTTTTCGTTATTTAGAATTAATTGCCAATTTTCACACCATTCAGGTATCTTTTCTAAATCGTTTTGCAATTGATCTTCTGATGACTTTATTAGTCGATAAACGACAGCGTCATCTGCAAACAACCTAACACGCCTCTTCAGATTGTCTCCCAAATTGTTTATATAGGTAAGGTTGGTTCAAACGGCTCTAAGCACTATGGGACTTAACTTCTGAGGTCATCAGTCTCCTAGAACTTAGAACTACTTAAACCTAACTAACCTAAGGACATCACACACATCCATGCCCGAGGCGGGATTCGAACCTGCGCCCGTAGCGGTCGCGCGGCTCCAGACTGTAGCGCTATATAGGTAAGGGACAGCAAAGGGCCTATAACACTACCTTAGAGAACACCAGAAATCACTTCTGTTTTCCTCGATGACTTTCCGTCAATTACAACGGACTATGAGCTCTCTGACAGGAAATCACAGAGCCAGTCACATAACTGAGACGATATTCCATAAGCAAGCAATTTCACTACGAGCCTCTTGTGTGGTACAGTGTCAAAAGCCTTCTAGAAATCCAGAAATACGAAATCGATCTGAAATCCCTTGTCGATAGCACTCAGCACTTCATGTGAATAAAGAGCTAGTTGTGTTTCACAGGAACGAAGTTTTCTAAACCCATGTTGACTGTTTGTCAATAGACCGTTTTCTTCGAGGTAAATCATTATGTTAGAACACAATATATGTTCTAAAATCCTGCTGCATATCGACGTTAACAATATGGGCCTCTAATTTGGTGGATTATTGCTACTACCTTTCTTGAATATTGGTGTGACCCGTGCAGCTTTCCAGTCTTTAGGTGCAGATCTTTCGTCGAGCGAACGGTTGTATATGATTGTTAAGTATGGAGCCTTATGCATGAGCAAAGTCCGAAAGGAACGTAATTGGTATACAGTCTGGAGCAGAACACTTGCTTTTATTAATTGATTTAAGTTGCTTCACTACTCCGAGGATATTTACTTCGACGTTACTCATGTTGGCAGCTCTTCTCGATTCGAATTCTGGAATATTTACTTCGTCTTCTTTTGTGAAGGCATTTCGGAAGGCTGTGTTTAGTAACTCTGCTTTGGCAGCACTGTCTTCGATGGTATCTCCATCGCTATCGTGCTGAGAAGACACTGATTGTTTCTTGCCGCTAACATACTTCACATACGATCAGAATCTCTTTGGATTTTCTGCCAGGTTTCGAGACAAAGTTATAGGCATCTCGCATTGAAGTCCGGGCTAAATTTCGAGCTTCTGTAAAAGATCGCCAATCTTGGGGATTTTGCGTCTGTTTAAATTTGGCATGTTTGTTTCGTTGTTTCTGCAACAGTGTTCTAACTCGTTTTGTGTACCAAGGTGGATAAGCTCCGTCTTTTGTTAATTTATTTAGTATAAATCTCTCAATTGCTGCCGATACTATTTCTTTGAATTTAAGCCACATCTGGTCTACACTTATATTATTAATTTGGAATGAGTGGATATTGCCTCTCAGGAAGGCAATTTTTATCTACTTTTTGAACAGGTATATTTTTCGCTTATTTTTTGGGGATTTGGAGTATTCAATCTCGCTACTACAACCCTGTGTTCACTAATCCCTGAATCGGTTTTGATGCTTGTTATTAATTCAGGATTATTTGTTGCTAAGAGGTCAAGTATGTTTTCACAACCGTTTGCTATTCGCATGGGCTCATGAACTAACTGCTCGAAATAATTTTCAGAGAATGCGTTTAGCACAATTTCGGATGATATTTTATGCGTACCTCCGGAATTAAACATGTATTCGCCAACTTATCGAGGGTAAATTAAAGTCACCACCAGCTATTATCTTATGAGCCGGATACATGTTTGAAATCAAACGCAAGTTTTATTTGAACCTTTCAGCAACTGTATCATCTGAATTGGGAGGTCGGTAAAAGGATCCTATTATTATTTTATTACGGTTGCCAACAATGACCTCTGCCCATACTAACTCACAGGAAGTATCTACTTCAATTTCGTGACAAGTTAAACTACTTCTGACAGCAACAAACACGCCTCCGCCAACCGTGTTTAGCCTGTCCTTTCGGAACACCGTTAGGTTCTTCGCAAAATTTCGGCTGAGCTTATATCCGGCTTTAGCCAGATTTCAGTGCCTATAACGATTTGAGCATTAGTGCTTTCTATTAGCGTTAGGAGCTCTGGTACTTTCCCAACAATTTACAACTGTTATACCAATGGTTCCTGTGTTCGGCCTGCAGCCTTTGTGACTGAAACCCTTCTTGTGTTTTCCCAAGGCCTTCTAACCTAAAAAACAGCCCAGCCCACGCCACACAGCCTCTGCTACCCGTGTAGCAGCCTCCTGCGTATAGTGGACACCTGATCTATTCAGCGTAACCCGGAAGCCAACCACCCTATGGCGCAAGTCGAGCAATCTGCAGCCTACGCGGTCGCAGAACCGTCTCAGTCTATGATTCAGACCCTCCACTCGGCTCTGTACCAGAGGTCCGCAATCAGTCCTGCATATGGTCAGCTCTGCTTTCATCTTGCAAGCAAACACCTTGCAAGCAAGACGTGAGCAACCACCTGCAGTTGGCTGCACCCTGTGCTCTTCATGGCATCCGGGAGGACCCTTTCCACATCTGGAATGACTCCACCCGCTATGCACATGGAGTGCACATTGGTTTTCTTTCCCTTCTTGTCAGCCAAGACCCTAAGGGGCCCCATAACGCGCCTAACGTTGGAGCTCCCAACTACCAATAATCCCATCCTCTGTGATTGCTCGGATCTTGCAGGCTGAGTGGTTGCCTCTGAAACAGTACAGGCGACAGCATCTGGCTCGGCGACAGTGTCAGCCATAGACAGCACCTGGAATCTGTTTGTCAGGGAGGCCTTACGTGTGGCCGCCAGGGAAGTCTTTCGCCGCCTGCTTCGCTCCGGGGCGACCTCCCACTCTAAGACAGGTGAGGTGTCAACCTCAGTGCGAGCAATGTCTGGGTTGGCAACCGGTGAGGACCGATCGGAGGACTCGGACGTGCTGGACGTTCGTTGGATCCCCACGGCCGGCCCACAGCAGTGGTGCCCATCCACTGCAGCCTCGAGCTGTGTAACCGAAGCCATCACAGCCTGAAGCTGAGAGCGAAGTGTCACCAACTCGCCTCGCATCCGCACACAACAATCGCAGTCCCTGTCCATCCTAAAGACCGTGGAAAACTAAACTATGCGGATAAACGGATTATCGGCACGTGCTGCGCAACCATACTGTAGACCTTGACGATAACGCAGGAACTGTGTCTAATAATACGCAGATATTCAAAACCCTAACTATCGAAGCACTCAGGCGATACTAAATAATTCGCCCCTGATTACGAACTTGTAATATGTCACAAAATCAGTTTACTTTCCGACGCAAACGAGACAACTGTGGCTATTAGATATTAACTCTACACGCAGAAACTCAAGAAACTAAAGCACAGAAATGATATAATAAAGCTCATGGTTAGGAACTCGTAAATGTCACAAAGCGGTTACTTCCCTGTTGCTGCGTCTGTCTCGGTCGGCTACTACTGCCTGACAGTATGCTGTACTTAGGGGTTCAATTGTGCAAATTCTTCTGTATGGCCATTGGTATTGGTCTATTACTTCACTATAATTGTAGCAACTAAAGCTTGCTGTCAACCTGAAAATCTTAGGAAAATTCATACGCTTTCTGCTGGACGTCAACCGTCACAGAAATCCTCCGAACGTTGCGTGCCCATCGGGAGGGGGGGGGGGGGGGGGTGGGAGGAATCGAGAACTGCAGGCTGTGACTCCAGTAACGGAGAGGTGAAGCCTGCAGGTCTTGCAGAATCCGTCGAAAATATCTGTGGCCCAACTCGAAAACCGCTTTTATGTGGCCAGCTAATAGGTACCTATTATCTGTTGTTGTTGTGGTCTTCAGTCCTGAGACTGGTTTGATGCAGCTCTCCATGCTACTCTATCCTGTGCAAGCTTTTTCATCTCCCAGTACCTACTGCAACCTACATCCTTCTGAATCTGCTTAGTGTATTCATCTCTTGGTCTCCCTCTACGATTTTTACTCTCCACGCTCCCCCTCCAATACTAAATTGGTGATCCCTTGATGCCTCAAAACATGTCCTACCAACCGATCCCTTCTTCTAGTCAAGTTGTGCCACAAACTTCTCTTCTCCCCGATCCTATTCAATACTTCCTCATTAGTTACGTGATCTACCCATCTAATCTTCAGCATTCTTCTGTAGCACCACATTTCGAAAGCTTCTATTCTCTTCTTGTCTAAACTATTTATCGTCCATGTTTCACTTCCATACATGGCTACACTCCATACAAATACTTTCAGAAATGACTTCCTGACACTTAAATCTATACTCGATGTTAACAAATTTCTCTTCTTCAGAAACGCTTTCCTTGCCATTGCCAGTCTACATTTTATATCCTCTCTACTTCGACCATCATCAGTTATTTTGCTCCCCAAATAGCAAAACTCCTTTACTACTTTAAGTGTCTCATTTCCTAATCTAATTCCCTCAGCATCACCCGACTTAATTCGACTACATTCCATTATCCTTGTTTTGCTTTTGTTGATGTTCATCTTATATCCTCCTTTCAAGACACTGTCCATTCAATTCAACTGCTCTTCCAAGTCCTTTGCTGTCTCTGACAGAATTACAATGTCATCGGCGAACCTCAATGTTTTTATTTCTTCTCCATGAATTTTAATACCTACTCCGAATTTTTCTTTTGTTTCCTTTACTGCTTGCTCAATATACAGATTGAACAACATCGGGGAGAGGCTACAACCCTGTCTTACTGCCTTCCCAACCACTGCTTCCCTTTCATGTCCCTCAACTCTTATAACTGCCATCTGGTTTCTGTACAAATTGTAAATAGCCTTTCGCTCCCTGTATTTTACCCCTGCCACCTCTAGAATTTGAAAGAAAGTATTCCAGTCAACATTGTCAAAAGCTTTCTCTAAGTCTACAAATGCAAGAAACGTAGGTTTGCCTTTCCTTAATCTTTCTTCTAAGATAAGTCGTAAGGTCAGTATTGCCTCACGTGTTCCAGTGTTTCTACGTAATCCAAACTGATCTTCCCCGAGGTCGGCTTCTACTAGTTTTTCCATTCGTCTGTAAAGAATTCGTGTTAGTATTTCACAGCTGTGACTTATTAAACTGATAGTTCGGTAATTTTCACATCTGTCAACACTTGCTTTCTTTGGGATTGGAATTATTATATTCTTCTTGAAGTCTGAGGGTATTTCGCCCGTTTCATACATCTTGCTCACCAGATGGTAGAGTTTTGTGAGGACTGGCTCTCCCAGGGCCGTCAGTAGTTCTAATGGAATGTTGTCTACTCCGGGGGCCTTGTTTCGACTCAGGTCTTTCAGTGCTCTGTCAAACTCTTCACGCAGTATCGTATCTCCCATTTCATCTTCATCTACATCCTCTTCCATTTCCATAATATTGTCCTCAAGTACATCGCCCTTGTATAAACCCTCTATATACTCCTTCCACCTTTCTGCTTTCCCTTCTTTGCTTAGAACTGGGTTTCCATCTGAGCTCTTGATATTCATACATGTCGTTCTCTTATCTCCAAAGGTCTCTTTAATTTTCCTGTAGGCGGTATCTATCTTACCCCTAGTGAGATAGGCCTCTATATCCTTACATTTGTCCTCTAGCCATCCCTGCTTAGCCATTTTGCATTTCCTGACGATCTCATTTTTGAGACGTTTGGATTCCTTTTTGCCTGCTTCATTTACTGAATTTTTATATTTTCTCCTTTCATCAATTAAATTCAATATATCTTCTGTTACCCAAGGACTTCTATTAGCCCTCGTCTTTTTACCTACTTTATCCTCTGCTGCCTTCGCTACTTCATCCCTCAAAGCTACCCATTGTTCTTCTACTGTATTTCTTTCCCCCATTCCTGTCAATTGTTCCCTTATGCTCTCCCTGAAACTCTGTACAACCTCTGGTTCTTTCAGTTTATCCAGGTCCCATCTCCTTAAATTCCCACCTTTTTGCAGTTTCTTCAGTTTTAATCTACAGGTCATAACCAATAGATTGTGGTCAGAGTCCACATCTGCCTCTGGAAATGTCTTACAAACCTATTATCTATACCTTACTTAATTGAGATATGTACGTATTGTTTTGGAGACAGAAAAGTAACGTTCAGAACCGTACAAATACGAGGTGTGGCTAGAAAAAAACCGGACTGGTGCTGGAAAAAACATTTATTTACAATTATTTACAATTTCATGTTATCTCCTTCAATGTACTCTCCTCCTCGATCTCTACACCGCTCCATACGAATTTTCCGCTGTTCATAGCAATGCTGCAGATCATTTTCGGTAAGTCCATACATTACTTCCGTCGCTTTTTCTTTTACTGCTTCAACAGTCTCAAATCTAGTTCCTTTCAAAGCTGACTTGACTTTAGGGAAAAGAAAAAAGTCACAGGGGGCCAAATCAGGTGAGTAGGGTGGATGATCTAAGATGGGAATGTTGTGTTTTTCCAAAAACGTCTTCACTGACAACGCACTGTGAGCTGAGGCATTGTCTTGGTGAAGGATCCATGACTTTTTTCTCCACAAACCGTTCCGTTTTCTCCGTACTCGCTCACGTAGGGTAGCCAGGACGCTAATGTAGTAATGCTGATTCACTGTTTGTCCCTCTGGTACCCAATTAATGTGCACAATCCCTTTGATGTCAAAAAAAAACAATCATCATTGCCTTGAATTTCTATTTTGACATTCGTGCTTTTTTTTGTCGTGGAGAACCAGGAGTTTTCCAATGCATCGATTGGCGTTTAGTTTCGGGATCGTAAGTAAAAAACCACGATTCATCGCAAGTAATAACATATTGTAAGAAGGTGGGATCACTTTCAATGTTTTCCAGGATGTCAGAACAAATCATTCTTCGGCGTTCCTTCTGTTCAATTGTGAGACACTTTGGAACCATTTTTGAACACACTTTGTTCATGTTGAAACTTTCATGAAGAATCTGCCTAACACTTTCCTTGTCAACTCCTGTTAACTCAGACACTGCTCTGATTGTTAAACGGCGATCTTGTCGAACAAGTTTACCGATTTTTTCAATGTTTGCATCAGTTTTTGCTGACAATGGTCTGCCAGTGCGAGTGTCATCACTGGTGTCTTCGCGGCCATATTTAAAGCTTTTAAACCACTCAAACACTTGTGTTCGCGATAAACAATCATCGCCGTACACTTGTTGTAACATTACAAACGTTTCACTTGCAGATTTTCCTAATTTGAAACAAAATTTGATGTTAACACGCTGTTCTTTCTGTACACTCAACATTTTCCGACGCACAGACAAAACGTCAACTACTTAAAACAGACGCCACGGGCAGACTGAGTGCAGGAGGCAGATGAAACTCGAGCAGTAGGCGGAGCGAGAGTCACGTGACAGGCCACGCGATTTTCAGCCTTATTGCATTCGTTTTATTGTTTCACCAGTACTAGTCCGGTTTTTTTCTAGCCACACCTCGTACTTTTGATTGGCAGATATGAAAAGGTGCTGGATGCTTATTGGTATGGAGGAAGAAATACTGGAGAACAACACCAATTAGACTTGTGTGTAAGAAATAACATCTCCATAAACAACACTTTCTTCAGGAAAAACAGACTTATACTGCACCCACTTGAACACAATGTCCTCATTTAGGGACGTGTTGCATCCCACCTTGGGGGGCACCTCGGAATATTTTATACACCTGCAAATCATAATTTAATTATAACTGGATAGCAAAGTCATGATCTTTTTATAAATAAAATAATTCGTGACCGAAAGGTTTAAATATGAATTTTTTGTCTCAAACAACGACCCTTATCAGACACATTCATTCTACCGACAGCCTTTTGGAACACATAGGATAATTTACGACCTTGTCTCCCGTTTCAGATGCACAGTCCTTTGATTTATAGATTCATTAGCTTATGAAACGGATCGGAGCTGTTTTTCACTCCAGCAGGGGAATATTTGTACCGCCGTAATATTCATGAGTGTTATTAACGGCCACCGACGCCTCCGTCGTCTGCGCAACAGAGGTGTGTGTTTTCTTTCGCCACGCGACTTCGAGAGTAATTTCCACAACAGTCTCGAAATATATGAACTTGCTTGGGCCGGTTAGCAAAGTACACAAGGTATTAGCATATGATAATGGAGCTACGCCCGGCGTGTAATACGGCGCCGCCGCCTAGCGGAACATGTCGCATTATAAATTCATCGAGGGATGAACACCGCCTTCTCGTTGGCGTCAGATTTCGAGATAGGCCATGCTGTGGCCCGGGGACGCCTGGCACAGTGCCGCTGCGTACCACAGTAAAAAACACGACGGGTGGAAGGTGGGCGGCCGATATACTAGGTTCTTAACGTAGCCTCCCACATACTCTGACAGAGTCTAGCGTGGATGTAGGCACAGAGAAAATGCACTTTGCACCTCAAGACTTACACTAGTTACAATCTCGGGACCCCCCACTACTTACTACATGGTGTTTACGGTAACGAGGCTTGTCCCAAGGCGAGCTGGCTCTCGGCAGGCTGGAGAATTTGATGTCTCATCAGCTGCATGAAGTAGCTGGTGACTGTATGGTCTCCAAAGGAAGTTAAGCCTGAGAACGATCCATGAGGTACAGGCATCTTTCTTTTTGTTTTAATTTTAAACATTCATTTGTTACGTTTTTAAAAATTCTGAGAAACTCCTAGTTCTCAAAAACAATGAAAAATTCTGCAATCGAAAGAGAAACGCAATGCTCAAGGAGTGGGTACAGTGTAGTTTTGCGCATAATAGTTCGCGACTGGAAACGTTCAGTTTACTTCGCGGTTCCGTCGCGAGCTAGGTCGCTCTTTTAGTTCGTTAGCTCCCACTCGATTTCCAGAAAGACAGTTCGCTCGCTTTGCTACCACTACTGCACACGCTCTTTTATTTGTTATGCTGGTCTTTTAAATAATGACCAGTGTTGCCAATGCCTGTATTATTACAGTTTTATTTCGAGTAATTAGACTTCGAAATGGCAAATAAACCAGTTATTTACACAAATGGGTAAAATGGGGTAAACAACTACTTTACTTTACGTACAGTTCACTCGTAGTATTTTAATTTTAAAGTATACTTATTTATTAGTTCATTGTAGCATCCCCCCATGAACCATGGACCTTGCCGTTGGTGGGGAGGCTTGCGTGCCTCAGCGATACAGATGGCCGTACCGTAGGTGCAACCACAACGCAGGGGTATCTGTTGAGAGGCCAGACAAACATGTGGTTCCTGAAGAGGGGCAGCAGCCTTTTCAGTGGTTGCAGGGGCAACAGTCTGGATGATTGACTGATCTGGCCTTGTAACATTAACCAAAAAGGCCTTGCTGTGCTGGTACTGCGAACGGCTGAAAGCAAGGGGAAACTACAGCCGTAATTTTTCCCGAGGACATGCAGCTTTACTGTATGATTAAATGATGATGGCGTCCTCTTGGGTAAAATATTCCGGAGGTAAAATAGTCCCCCATTCGGATCTCCGGGCGGGGACTACTCAAGAGGACGTCGTTATCAGGAGAAAGAAAACTGGCGTTCTACGGATCGGAGCGTGGAATGTCAGATCCCTTAATCGGGCAGGTAGGTTAGAAAATTTAAAAAGGGAAATGGACAGGTTAAAGTTAGAGATAGTGGGAATTAGTGAAGTTCGGTGGCAGGAGGTTCAAAAATGGTTCAAATGGCTCTGAGCACTATGGGACTCAACTGCTGAGGTCATTAGTCCCCTAGAACTTAGAACTAGTTAAACCTAACTAACCTAAGGACACCACAAACATCCATGCCCGAGGCAGGATTCGAACCTGCGACCGTAGCGGTCTTGCGGTTCCAGACTGCAGCGCCTTTAACCGCACGGCCACTTCGGCCGGCGGTGGCAGGAGGAACAAGACTTTTGGTCAGGTGATTACAGGGTTATAAATACAAAATCAAATAGAGGTAATGCAGGAGTAGGTTTAATAATGAATAAAAAAATAGGAGTGCGGGTTAGCTACTACAAACAGCATAGTGAACGCATTATTGTGGCCAAGATAGACACAAAGCCCATGCCTACTACAGTAGTACAAGTTTATATGCCAACTAGCTCTGCAGATGATGAAGAAATTGATGAAATGTATGACGAGATAAAAGAAATTATTCAGGTAGTGAAGGGAGACGAAAATTTAATAGTCATGGGTGACTGGAATTCGTCAGTAGGAAAAGGGAGAGAAGGAAACATAGTAGGTGAATATGGATTGGGGGGAAGAAATGAAAGAGGAAGCTGCCTTGTAGAATTTTGCACAGAGCATAACTTAATGATAGCTAACACTTGGTTCAAGAATCATAAAAGAAGGTTGTGTACCTGGAAGAACCCTGGAGATAAAAGGTATCAGATATATTATATAATGGTAAGACAGAGATTTAGGAACCAGGTTTTAAATTGTAAGACATTTCCAGGGGCAGATGTGGATTCTGACCACAATCTATTGTTTATGAACTGCAGATTGAAACTGAAGAAACTGCAAAAAGGTGGGAATTTAAGGAGATGGGACCTGGATAAACTGAAAGAACCAGAGGTTGTACAGAGTTTCAGGGAGAGCATAAGGGAACAATTGACAGGAATGGGGGAAAGAAATACAGTAGAAGAACAATGGGTAGCTCTGAGGGATGAAGTAGTGAAGGCAGCAGAGGATAAAGTAGGTAAAAAGACGAGGGCTAATAGAAGTCCTTGGGTAACAGAAGATATATTGAATTTAATTGATGAAAGGAGAAAATATAAAAATGCAGTAAATGAAGCAGGCAAAAAGGAATACAAACGTCTCAAAAATGAGATCGTCAGGAAATGCAAAATGGCTAAGCAGGAATGGCTAGAGGACAAATGTAAGGATGTAGAGGCTTGTCTCACTAGGGGTAAGATAGATACTGCCTACAGGAAAATTAAAGAGACCTTTGGAGAGAAGAGAACCACTTGTACAAATATCAAGAGCTCAGATGGAAACCCAGTTCTAAGCAAAGAAGGGAAAGCAGAAAGGTGGAAGGAGTATATAGAGGGTTTATACAAGGGCGATGTACTTGAGGACAATATTATGGAAATGGAAGAGGACGTAGATGAAGATGAAATGGGAGATAAGATACTGCGTGAAGAGTTTGAAGAGCACTGAAGGACCTGAGTCGAAACAATGCCCCGGGAGTAGACAACATTCCATTAGAACTACTGATGGCCTTGGGAGAGCCAGTCATGACAAAACTCTACCATCTGGTGAGCAAGATGTATGAGACAGGCGAAATACCCTCAGACTTCAAGAAGAATATAATAATTCCAATCCCAAGGAAAGCAAGTGTTGACAGATGTGAAAATTACCGAACTATCAGTTTAATAAGTCACAGCTGCAAAATACTAACGCGAATTCTTTACAGACGAATGGAAAAACTGGTAGAAGCGGACCTCGGGGAAGATCAGTTTGGATTCCGCAGAAATGTTGGAACACGTGAGGCAATACTAACCTTACGACTTATCTTAGAAGAAAGATTAAGAAAAGGCAAACCTACGTTTCTAGCATTTGTAGACTTAGAGAAAGCTTTTGACAACATTAACTGGAATACTCTCTTTCAAATTCTGAAGGTGGCAGGGGTAAAATACTGGGGGCGAAAGGCTATTTACAATTTGTACAGAAACCAGATGGCAGTTATAAGAGTCGAGGGGCATGAAAGGGAAGCAGTGGTCGGGAAGGGAGTGAGACAGGGTTGTAGCCTCTCCTCGATGTTATTCAATCTGTATATTGAGCAAGCAGTAAAGGAAACAAAAGAAAAATTCGGAGTAGGTATTAAAATTCATGGAGAAGAAGTAAAAACTTTGAAGTTCGCCGATGACATTGTAATTCTGTCAGAGACAGCAAAGGACTTGGAAGAGCAGTTGAACGGAATGGACAGTGTCTTGAAAGGAGAATATAAGATGAACATCAACAAAAGCAAAACAAGGATAATGGAATGTAGTCGAATTAAGTCGGGTGATGCTGAGGGAATTAGATTAGGAAATGAGACACTTAAAGTAGTAAAGGAGTTTTGCTATTTGGGGAGCAAAATAACTGATGATGGTCGAAGTAGAGAGGATATAAAATGTAGACTAGCAATGGCAAGGAAAGCGTTTCTGAAGAAGAGAAATTTGTTAACATCGAGTATAGATTTAAGTGTCAGGAAGTCGTTTCTGAAAGTATTTGTATGGAGTGTAGCCATGTATGGAAGTGAAACATGGACGATAACTAGTTTGGACAAGAAGAGAATAGAAGCTTTCGAAATGTGGTGCTACAGAAGAATGCTGAAGATTAGATGGGTAGATCACGTAACTAATGAGGAGGTATTGAATAGGATCGGGGAGAAGAGAAGTTTGTGGCACAACTTGACTAGAAGAAGGGATCGGTTGGTAGGACATGTTTTGAGGCATCAAGGGATCACAAATTTAGCATTGGAGGGCAGCGTGGAGGGTAAAAATCGTAGAGGGAGACCAAGAGATCAATACACTAAGCAGATTCAGAAGGATGTAGGCTGCAGTAGGTACTGGGAGATGAAGAAGCTTGCACAGGATAGAGTAGCACGGATAGCTGCATCAAACCAGTCTCAGGACTGAAGACCACAACAACAACAGCAACATTGTAGCATTATTACTTACAGAATATGCTAAATGCGTTTTTTGTGAATAAAAATACACTTTCATAAATGATCGACTTTTTTAAAGTTTTGGAAATAACCAACAAAAAATATTTCTGCGTTAGGTACCGGTTAAGTACTATATGGCACAAACAATAGCCGGCCGGAGTGGCCATTCGGTTCTAGGCGCTGCAGTCTGGAACCGAGCGACCGCTACGGCCGCAGGTTCGAATCCTGCCTCGGGCATGGATGTGTGTGATGTTCTTAGGTTAGTTAGGTTTAATTAGTTCTAAGTTCTAGCCGACTGATGACCTCAGAAGTTAAGTCGCATAGTGCTCAGAGCCATTTGAACCATTTCAACCACAAACAGTAATACCTTTATCATTAAGAGCACGTGATTTTTTTAAAGCCTACTGCGGTTTCTCTCTCCGTCTCGCTATTGCCCGTCGGTCTTCAGAAAAGAGCGAACTCAATAGCGAGGTTATCCGTGAACTAGTTCGCGTAGTTCGCCTGGGGGAGTGCTCTTCCGAACTGGTTCGTTCGCGAACTACACAAGACTAGTACTGTGTTGTATGCAATGCCTTCGCCTGCGACAACAGCTACCCGCATTACAGAGCTGGTCTGCAGGTTAGCCATGCTTCAGCAGCACAGGAGACCCTCTCGTGGCAGACCCAATGGTAACAATAGCAGACACGGCACGTCAACCATAACCAGCTGGATTGTATCCAAAACACGCCTGTCTCTTTTGAAGTGGAACTCCACCCGAGATCACAGAAACATGTGGAGCTACTAGCTTCGCCACAACAGTAGTGTACAGAACGGCCACGTGCAGCGGATTTCATCCGTGAAGCGAACGAAGTATTTCAAGTGCTGTATATTTAAATTCCATCGCCGTAATTCTGATCCAAAGTAAATAAAGAAGGTTTGCTATTGTAGCGTAATATGAGAAAAGGTTAAGACTCGAATTTCACTGAATATATGGTATTTCGCTTTCACAGTTATCGTGGCGGCTTTGTAGCGTCATAGGCTACAGTAGATAAATACCGGGCGTTTATAAATTTAACTTTCCCTGTTTAACAAGTTATGACGCGGAGTTCCAAACTTGGTAGGGTTAAGGGGGGTTGGACGTCAAACGGGCTGACTTGGAGCAGGAGAGGCACCAGGGGACATTTTAATTTCCACTGTCTATACTTTTACAAGTAAATTCATAAAACTTTGTCAGCATGACCAGGATTCACACTAGTAGCAGCGGAAGTTCAAAAATATAACAAAATAATTTTTTTACATATGCAATTTCATCATTTTTTCACTTACTATTGGCTGCATTTGTTGCTATAGGTACACTTTTCTTCATAAGTAAGAGAGACTGTTCGATGAATTTTGCACAGCATACAAACCATACTTACAGGTGTCTGAAACTCTAGAATCTATTTAATTTATGAAAAAAATGAATGAGCTGTTACGTTTTAAACTTTATGTTTAGAAAAAAATCAAATTTTATAGTTAATTATCTCAATTTTTACCACAGTTTTTAATAGATTTGGAAAATTCTACAGTTTCATACACCTGTAAGTATGGTTTGTACGCTGTGAAAAATTCGTCAAAGAATCTCTCTTACTTGTGAAGAAAAATTTACCTATAGCAACAAATGCAGCCATCAGTAAGTGAAAAAATGATGAAATTTCATATCTAAAAAAAAAATTATTTTGTTATGTTTTTGCACTTCCACTGCTATGAGTGTGAATCCTGGATCCTTCCTGGTCATGCTGACAAAGTTTTATGAATTTATTTGTAAAAGTATAGATAGTAGAAAATAAAATGTCCTCTGGTGCCTCTCCTGCTCCAAATCGTCCCATTTGACGTCCTACCCCCCCTTAATGTCCAGAGCATGGGGTGCACCGAGCGAGATGGCGCAGTGGTTAGCACACTGGATTCGCATTCGGGAGGACGACGGTTCTAACCCGCGTCCGGCCATCCTGATTTAGGTTTTCCATGATTTCCCTAAATCGCTTCAGGCAAATGGCGGGATTGTTCCTTTGGCAGGGCTCCACCGATTTTCTTCGCCATCCTTCCCCAATTCGATGGGACCAATGACCTCGTTGTTTGGTCCCCTCCCCCAAATCAGCCAACCAACCAAATCTGCGACCATGAGTTGCATGATTTCCGTGCCTCACAGCACCACCGTCCAATCCCAACTATGGCCACCAGGTGCCATGATCAGTCATTGTGATTCATAGTCTCAGACACCTGACCAGTCGCAGTGCACTTGTTCACCTGTCAACATGAGCCTGGACAAAATCATCAAAACAACAGTAATGCTGCAGCCGCACTTCGAGAATTCGCCGGCTGAAAGGGTTACTGAAGAGTCCTCTTTCTCCACCTGCTGTGCGGAGCATGATGAAGGAGTTCGAGTCAACTGGAGAACTGGGCATCGCTCCGGGAAGAGGTCGACGAGTGGTTGCACCACAGACGGTTGATGAAATTGCTGTTGCTACGACAGACAAGTCTGCGCGCACTTCCCTATCGTCAGGCACTGCGCGTGCTGTGTCACAACAATTGAACATCCCGTGGTCCACTGTACAGAAGGAGCTTCGAATTATTCTCAATTGGTATTCGTACAAGAACCATATTGTACAGCAGCTTGCACCACAGGACGCACAACGAGGTGTTGACTTTGCTCTCCACTTTCTCGCAAGGATTGTATTTGACGAGGACTGGCCCTGGACCATCCTATGGACCTCACTTTTTCTCTGACGGGTGAGCTGAACACAGAGAATTGCCGAGTGTGGGGATCTTCACCTCCAGTCACTGTGCATGAAGTTCCTCTGTATGGTTAACGTGTCACCCTACAGTGTGGCTTCACGGCTATGTTCATCACTGGCCCATTCTTGTTTTAACAGCTTGGCACTCAGGATTAAAGACGTGCAGTGTGATTGGCCAGTGTTGCTGCGCTATGCTTCGCCGGCATATCATACCCGCCCTTTAGGAGAGAGACAGCATGAACTCAGCAGTTTTCACGCAAGATGGGGCCCCACCGCATATCGCTCGTGAATTTCATCTGCTGCTCGGAAACACGTGTGGAAATGATCGAATTATCAGCCGATCGTTTTGAAATGCTTGGCCGGCACGATCACTTGATCGCACTTCCTGTGATTTCTGGTTGTGGGGCTACCTGAAGGACAGGTTTTACCAGGGGGACATTCCCACATGTGCTGATCTGAAGCGCAGCATATCAAAAAGAGATATCCAGCATACCTACGGACATGCTCGTTCTGCTGTGCAGAATGCAATCCTGTTCTTTAAAACTCTTCTGGACGCTGATGGGAACCATATTGAGCCCCTTTTGTAGCAGTAGGTACCGTTATGTAATGGTATCATGTACCGTAGCATTACTTAAAAGTGTTTCAGTTGAATTGATTCTGCATTATTTCTCCTTCCCATATCCTCGAAATTAATGCTACTAAGTTTGGTACTCGTAAGGTAATCAGTTTCCATGTTATAACATGTTGAATAGGGAAAGTTTAATTATAACCACACGGAATGTATTTCCTAATCCGTTGAAAAAATGCTGTTGCACTTCCCGCGTTATCCGCTGGAATGCTAGAGTAACTACATGTATACGAAAGAGGGAGTGAACAAGTCTAATTAAAACTACCCAGCTAGTACGCTATCTCACTGTTGTAATCATACAGGAAAAATGTTACGCCAACTGCTACATTGTGAATTACTCTTGAATAATGGCTTTTCAGTTTACCCACTCTGTGAATAGCTGTCGCGCTTTGATTCTTTCTGAAAACAAAGTTATAATCGATCCCACGTGAGTGCATTGGAAGGACGAGGGAGGGGGCGGGGATCCGACTCACTATATCTTACACACATCACCCCAAACTTTTCTTTTACAGATTTTTTTTTTTACTGAAAGACTGTAAGTCAAATTTTACAAGAAAAAACGTCTGCAGTCTGATTAATGATATGAAAGGAACTTTTACTTACATTATATTTGAACATTCCAATTAATCATCATACACTCGTTTTTCAACGCTCAATGAAGTTCCCTTCTTAAAACTTTACAATAAAATGTTTTTTCGTGGCCATAATCTCACAGGAGACACACAAGCCATTTTTCCACCCAAGAAAACGAGAATATTCTTAAGAACAAGAAACAAGTACATTGCAATATGAAAGAATAATTATTGCTTTTTTACTGTTAGATCTATACCGCCGATTAAAAAAAAAACCTCGCTGGCGCTACTTAGTTTTCTCACTCGCTCATAGAGGTCGCTCTCGTCGAACACCTGATATCGTCTTTATCGAGTCCTCCTTAATCCCAACAGATGGCAATACTCTCATCTATCCCAGATCGACTGTCTCGCTCTCTCCGTTGTTTGCCGCATGAAAAACGAAATAAAACCCATTGTAATTAATACTTTCTCTTTACCTATCTGATTTAAAACATTTTACTTAAATTACATTTAATTTGCGTGCTGCTAGAAATTATTTGCATTTCATGGGGTACAAGACACACACTGCTTACGAACGAAATTGGCGTGAAAGTACGTATGCGAAAGTGTTACCTTACAACGAAAGGCCTTGAAGTCTGCGCACATCCCGGACAACAGCGCCACAATCGCAAGCAATACCTTGTCTCCAAGCTTCGAACAGATATCATTTCGCAGAGCGTGCATTTAGGACGTCCTTCGGCTGTTTTCCACACTTACCGAGCCACTGCAAGCAATTCTGAAGCAAAGTGACCACCAGGATTCGCACCACGCATTTCCCGCAGCATTCCAGTCTGGAGGATACCCCACCACAGCCACTGCGAGCAGCCAGTCGTGGCCCATGGATGTTCGCCTCTTATTTAGCCTCCCATAAACTCGATGCTCCATTACTGGTATTCTAGTGGGGGGCCTTAGATTTTCTTCAGTGCCCAGTTTTTGCCGTCAATATATTGCTGTGACGAGAAGTGCAACAGGCGTCAACAGTTACCCACGCTCATACATTATGGCGGTGGAACTCCAATCCATACGAAGCGGAAATTTAAATCTACCAGCTTTTTATCCGGTCAACAGAGGGCGACAACTGTGGCAGGGATAACAGCAGCTCCAAACCACAAGCAGTTCCCATTCAGTCAAGCAGACTGAAGTATCTCCTACATCTGTCGAAACTAAGTTTGAGCCAATCGATCAGAAGTGTCATTCTGCGAGACCGCTATTTACGCCGACGCCGCGATGGCAGCCAGCAGTCCCGGTGCAACCAGCCGCATCGGGAAGACCTCGGCTGGACAACACACTACCACGATCAAAGCCTCTACTCTTCGCCGTCACCGTGGAGTGAGACTTTCCCAACGGGACGTTACCGAGTCGAAAGGACTTGCTATTCTTTGTTTTCTTTTCTTTTTGCTACATTTCACCCACTTGGAAAGTTTCGGGTTTAATGCCCTTATAACAAACTTCATTCATACAGACTAAAGTATTCAACCTGTGACTGTTATTTCGAGAACTCAGTTTATTTGAGCATTCACTCAGTCAAGAAAGTTTCTTTGTGTTTGCGTTTTCTTCAGAAGTTAGTTTTGCAAATAAACCTGTTCAATGGAGAACCAGGTGAACGTTTCATATTGTACATATAATAGAAGTAAGGGACAGTTACATGCCCGAATGGAATTTGACTGTCACACGCCATGAGATTGAGGGATGCCAAATGATCATCATATTATTTCTATCATAAACTAGTACAGTGACTCCAGTCATCATGATTCCTTCTTGGGACTTAAAATTTATCATTCGCTTTCATGTACAGAGACTAAGTGATCTATAATGATGTGCTTCTCATATATTTGTTTCTTTATCAGACTGGCTGACTAAATTAATCCGGAACAACTTTCTTTGTATTTTTGCATGGAATGAAAGTGAATGTTAACTATTACCTGGGACCATCAATTACTGGGTATGTGTTACCATGTAAGGCACATCACACACAGTAAAGCAGTGTACTGTGCCAGTCGATTTCGTGGAACGAATGCAGTAAATGTGTAGACGTAGAGATGCAACAGTGCGGTAGAAAGGAGCTACTGAGTTTCGACATGCCGACACCGTGAATGAAGTTGCCCGATTTCTTGGTGAACCAACGCAGAATGTCCAATACGTCTACATGGATTGGTGTACCATTCCGGGCCTTGTAATACGGCATGTAGTGGTCATATGAAGATCCTAATCGACAGAGACCAGAGACGAGTGGCATTCCTTGGCAATGACAGTCGGTCCTCAAACCTGACAGGAATTATTGTTCCCAGTGGTTCAGGTCCTTCTCATCCAGTTCCTGAGCAAATATTGTGATAGCAACTGCGTGCAGTGGACATTTGTTGAAGGGTATCTCGGAGAAGGACAACGTTGACAGTACCACATAGAGCTGCACACATTAAGTGGGCCAAAAACCCTAAACTGCACAGCAGCTGATTGGAAGCACGTAGTCGCGACATTGCCTCTTGCTAATGAAGGGGAGTGTTGCGTACACTGACCGTCCAATTAGGTGTTAATCAGCAGTGAGTAGACCGTGTAATCCACACTAGAGGTAGCTCAGCGATGTTTCCGTGCCATTACTTCCGCCCATTCATTCAGGTTACCGTGAAAATCAGCCAGAATGTTTATTTCAACACTCTCAGAGACCAAGTGATGCCCATTTTTCTATATTTTTATGATGGGTATACTGCCGACATTGCCATCTTCTGGGATGACAACAGTCTTGTTCATAGAGCTGCACGCGTACTTAACTGGTTTGACGAACACTCAAGCATCATATGGCATTTAGATTGGTTCGCTAAATCTCAGTCCTGTTCTGAACATCCGGGACTGTTTAGAACAGCGAGTGAAATGGAGCAGACAACATCCCCGCAATGTCGTAGTTCTACTGGTTCGGATCTTCATTCGGTAGCTTCTACATCTACATGGATACTCTGTAAATCACATTTAAGTGCCTGGCATAGGGTTCATCGAACTACCTTCACAATAACTCCATTATTCCAATCTCGTACAGTGCGCGAAAAAAACAAACACCTATATCTTTCTGTGCGAGCTCTGATTTCCATTATTTTATAATGACGATTGTTTCTCCCTATTTAGGTCGGCGTCAACAAAATATTTTCGCATTCGGAGGAGAAAGTTGGTGATTGAAATTTAGTGAGAAAATTCTGCTGCAACAAAACACGCCTTTGCTTTAATGGTGTCCATCCCATATCATGTTTCATGCCAGTAACACTCTCTCCTCCATTTTTCGATAATACAAAACGTGCTGCTCTTCTTTGAACTTTTTCGATGTACTCCCTTAATCCTATTCGGTTATGACCCCAGACCGCGCAGCAGTACTGCAAAATAGGACGGACAAGCATAGTGAAGGCAGTCTCTTTAGTCGATCTGCTATATTTTCTAAGTGTTCTGACAATAAAACCGGGTTTGCCTTCCCCACATCATTTTCTATGTTTTCCTTCCAATTTAAGTTTTTCGTAATTCTAATTCCTAGATATTTATCTGAATATATGGCCTTTAGGTTTGACTGATTTATTGTGTAATCAAAGTTTAACGGATTCCTTTTAGCACTAATGTAGATGACCTCACATTTTTCGTTGTTAAGTGTAAATTGTCAGTTTTAGCACCATACAGATAATATGCATATGACACACCTGAAGAAACTTGTGGACTCTCTCCAACGCCAAACTGAGAACATCATCAAGGCTAGGCGTAATATCTTTGACTGCTACATAAAACGTCTTGGTCCTGGGTTCGAGACCAGACACTGATGCATTTTTGAACATAAATCATTGCCAATGGCGTCCGAATATTTCCAGCATAAGACGTCATTTAATGCGTATTCGTAATAAATGTGACATGCAATTGAAAAATTATCGTCATACCCTCACCAGTGACAAAAGTTACAGGACTAGTAACACATTCATATATCTGGGAGGCAACTGCCAAGGGGGAGGTTACCATGAGAAGAAGACGAAATAACCAACGAAAGGGTAACATTCTACGAGTTCTAGTATGGAATGTCAGGAATTTGAAAGTGGGGGGAAGCAAGAAAATTCTGAAAATAGAATTATAAAAGGTCAATCTAGATACGATGAGTGAAGTGAAATGCAAAAACTTAAGGATTTCTGCTCGGACACAGCAGCAGAAAATAGTATAACGAGAGTAGGATTCAGTTTGAGTAAGAGAGATAGTAAGTTAGTTTCAACAATAAAGTCATAGGGCTGTTCTCATGAGAACTGCGGGCAAACCAACGTCAGTAACAACAATTTAAGCTTACATGCTGATATCAAAGACAGGAGATGAAGACATGAGGAGACTATGTGAGAGCACTGAACAGATAACACTGTATGTAGAAGGAGATGATAATCAAATAGTCATTAGGATTGTAACGCTGTGCTGTTGTTAAGGGAGAACATGGTCTCGATAGGAATGATAGAAAATACAGAACAACGCAGTTCTGCAGAAAACCTCAGTTGGTAATAGCGAATGCACTGATCGCAAGAGAAGAATGTTTAGTTAGAAAATGATTAGGATATCATGTATTCCATCATGGCCAGATATTGTAAAATAAGATAATGGATTGTAAGGCACATTCAGGAGCAGATATGGACTCGTATCACAATTTAGTAGTGATAGACTGTAAGCCAGAGTTTAACAAGTCATGGTTCCAAAATACTAACACGCTTTCCCTACAGAAGAAAGGAGAAACTGGTAGAAGCCGACGTAGGGGAAGATAATGTTGGATTTCAGAGAAATGTAGGACCAGACGAGGTAGTACTGATCCTATGACTTCACTTGGAGGATAGATTAAGAAAAGGCAAACCTACATTTATAGCATTTGTAGACTTACTTGTTAGAGAAAGCTTTTGGCACGTTGACCAGAATGCTCTCTTTGAAATTCTGAAAGCAGCAGGATTAAAATACAGGGACGGAAGGGTCATTTTCGATTTGTACAGAAACCAGACGAGAGTCGAAGGGCATGGTAAGCAGTGGTTGAGCAGGGATTAAAACAGGGTTGTAGTGTACCACCGATGTTATTAAACCTATACGTTGAACAAGCACTAAAGGAAACCAAAGCAAAATTTGGAGCAGGAATTAAAGTCCAGGGAGAAGAAATAAAAACTTTGAGGTTTTCAGATGACATTATTATTCTGTTCGAGACAGCAAAGGCCTTGGAAGAGCAGTTGAACGGAATGGGAAAAAAATGGCTCTGAGCACTATGGGACTGAACATCTGAGGTCATCAGTCCCCTAGAACTTAGAACCTAACTAATATAAGGACATCACACACATCCATGCCCAAGGCAGGATTCGAACCTGCGACCGTAGCGGTCGCGCGGTTACAGACTATAGCGCCTAGAACCGCTCGGCCACCCTGGCTGGCGAACGCAATGGACAGTGTATTGAAAGGAGAATATAAGATGAACATTAATAAAAGCGAAACAAGGTTAATGGAATGTAGTCCAAAGAAATCAGGTGTTGCTTAGGGAATTAGATTAAGAAACGAGACACTTGAAGTAATAGATGAGTTCCGCTATACGGACAGGAAAATAACAAATGATGGCCGATGCAGAAAGGAGATAAAATGTAGACTATCAATGGCAAGAAAAGCGTTTCTGAAGAAGAGAAATTTGTTAACATCAAATATGTTTTAACCGTTAGAAAGTCTTTTCTGAAAGTATTTGTATGGAGTGTAGCCATGTATGGAAGTGAAACATGGACGATAAATAGTTTAGATAAGAAGATAATGGAGGCTTTTGAAATGTGGTGCTACAGAAGAATGCCGAAGATTAGATCACGTAACGAATGATGAGGTACTGAATACAAATGGGGAAAAAAGAAATTTGTGACACAAACTGACTAGGAGAAGGGAAGCGTGGGGGCTAAAAATCATAAAGGGAGACCGAGCACATTCAGAAGGATGTAGGTTGTGGTAGTTTTTCGGAGATGAAGGGACTTCCACGGGCTAGAGTAGCTTGGAGAGGCGTATCAGACCACTCTGAGGACTGAAGATGACATCAGCAACAGCTTGTGTTGGTCTTACTTTACTAGACAAGATTGGACAGTATAATCTGCGAACAGCCTAAGAGGATTGCTCAGCTTATGGCCTAAATTTAATGTTATATGTTGTCGATCCACAGCTGTAGTAAATGTTACGAAATTTAGTCGCCAATGCAAAATTCTTTGACAACTGCTGTAATACGAACAGATACTTATATACCACCTATTCGTGGCACATGAAAATTTGCGCCAGACCAGAAATCGAAATCTGAATTTCTCGCTTATCGGGAGCAGTCGCCTTAACCATGTGGACTATCCGTGCACGTTCCCCAGGATGATACAAACCTTAATATGCCACACAATGTCTACATTCCTTAATACTCGCACATTACATTCTCACAAAAGAGAGAATGAGACTACAACGAATTAAAACCAATGTTATTTTTTGCCCGTCGACGCCTATAACACTAACTTAATTTTACAATTTCTGTTCCACGGACACGTCTATGTATTAAACAACAAGAAGTTAACACACACGTCTGTAAAATGACGTCAGATTGAAGGGTTTACATGACGCAAGAAATCTCATGACATTTTTATACGTAAATAATGTATGCGCCGTTGCTTCTGAGTTTCATTATTTCAGTTTCCCTTTAGTGTATTACGTTTATAGATTTGTGAGGAAATTCCTAATTGAAATGCTACAAGACGAAATAGGGAAAGCAAGTCGCACAAGCAAAGAGAAAAAATTCCTGGGAATGATGGGATAAAGGCAGAAATGATATAAGTAGAGGATGAAGGAGGTAAAAGCAGAACATGCCCAGTTACTCGAAGAATGTTTGCGTACGGAGACATCACCAGCTACAATTTTGTAAGAAACAGAGCAGAAGAGATTTGAAGTGCCCATATAGCTTTTCTGTCAATGTTTACACAATTTTTGTGAAAACGGGAATTAATATTTTAGGAAATCTTTAGAGTTTAACAGGGGTAAAAAAATAACCTGGCTTTGGAAGTGGGAGCAGCACATTTGACCTTCTACGGGATGTCAGTGTATATCAGTTATTACATAATGTGGGGTTTATAGATTATGAGAAACAGTTTGACTCTGTCACAATGAAATTTGTTCTGGCAGATCTTCAGAACCAAGCAACCGAATCTACCAACACCAATTTGTTGAGAAATGTTTATATGGAGGCTATAGCTTCCATTTTATTACATCAATACTGTAAGTAGCTAAGAACTGAGAAACGAGTTAGTCAAGAAGACTTCACTTCACAGAAACTATTTGCTGCAGCCTAGAATAATGTCTTCAGATCATTAAACTTGGATGAAAAAGAATGAATATGATCAGATCGTATTAACAGTTTTCGATTTGCTGATAACATTGTTTTGACCACTTCAGTTGCAGAAACACTACAGGAAAATCTAGCGTTTATAGCAAAGCTGGTACCGGCCTGTTCGTAATATTGTGCAGTATGTTTTAAACTCTAATGCAGGTAGCACTGAGCCGTTACTGAGTCTTGGTGCAAGCTAAGGCCTGCCAGTCACTCGGAATCAGGGCCTCCACTTCTGATTGGTTGATCGGAGCACCTCCGTCTATAGAAGCATGGATTTTCCTGGCCACTGATTGGTCAAAACATTCGAGGCAGAAGCTCGACTGTCGATGACAGAGAAAGTTAGGTGGTAGTCGCCCATGGGGTTGCGTATGTGAGTAACGTTTCAGAAAGAGCCGCAACCAGTCCCAGCCGGCCATTTGATCTTCTTTAAAAAATCTGTGACGAATTCCATTTCTTTCCAGAAACTGGAATACCAGCCTTTGTATGGTTGTTAATACTCTTGAGGTGAAGTGTGTTAACTGCCAAGAATAGTGGTACTGATCGTTGGTACTGATTCCGTGATGACAAAGTGTGATCAACATTATACTAAAACGTCTGTGAAGCAGACAGTCATGTGGATTGTTATGTAATATTTCGTGTGGTTTTTTTTTCCTTTCTTCCATTTGGTGATTTATTCATCTGGGATATCAGGTTACAGGTAGAGTCTTTCTCCTTATTTGCTGGTCACATACAAAGGTGCTTTGATGCATAAATGGATCCTCTAGCCCCTTGTATTGCTAATGGTTGGGTACAGAGTGTTTATCGCTATTTTTACCTTTGGGATTAGCTGTTCCTGTGTCGATCTGGGAAGTAGGGTACTGATGATCTCCTTAAAATAATTTTTGTCCCAGAAAACAACGAAGAGTGGTTCTGGTTCTTGATGGCCATAATTCACAATCTACTGATCATTTTATGCTACAGCTTTCTATGGATAATGATGTGATCTTGAATTGTTTAATTCCTCATTCAATGCACTATCTTCAGCTTTTAGTAGGTGTGTTTTCAAATCACTGAAACAAGCTTTTTACAGAGCAATGCGCAACTGAACATTTCTAATACCGGACGTAAAGTCTCAAGAGCACGTCCTGCTCTTCCTCAGTGAAGCATGGAAGAACGCTGCAGTTCCATCCAATGTCTGGGTTTGAAGCCTGTGGCTTGTACCCTTACAACCGAGAGAGAATTTCAGAGGAAGCAGTTCAAATTTCTGAAATGGTTCCTACTTTTGAGGCAGATAGGAGTGATGGTGGTAAGTTCGAAAGCAGAGGATATACTCACGCTCATCTCCCACAGACAGATAACAGCACACTTGAAGCTGAGACTGAGAATCACCCGATGCCAGGAACATCCTTTGAAGACATTACTCCTGTCCCTCTCTTGGATCTATTAACTAAGTGCAGAAACAAAACAGCTAAAATTCTCACAGAACACTGTTGAATTGAAGAGGCAAAAGCTTAGTCACAGCAAGTTGTGTCTAAAAGCAAGAAATTCACTGCAAGGCAATCTAGGATTAGCGAATCAGGCAGGTCACAAAATGAAAGTGACTATTGTGCTCAGTATGCCATGAATGTCTACCATGAATATGGATTCAGTGTGCCATGTGCAAACAGTGTCGCATGAAAGCTGTACAGAAGAAGAAAACGTGCAATAATTGTGCTCAGGGTGTCCAAACACAATCAGTAATGGTAGCTTAATACCAACGACCTCTACACAGTAGAAGCTCGTCAATCAACAACAATTTAGTGTCGAATTTAAACCCCCAACTCCAACTAACGTTTTGATCCTTCAAACCTTAAGTCGGGAATCTGCCCTCAATCTACTCTACTTTGTTTGATGTTTATTTGTAATTGAGTGTGCAAAGATCACGTATGGACAGTTTGCTACATTCTGTTACAAACTGTCATGATGTAATAACCTACCAATGTCACATTCAGTTTATTATTATGTATTTTCATTGTGAAGGAAACATCGGAAATTACAAGAAGACAAGGCAGAGATATGATACCAAAATGAACATACAGCAAAGGAGCAAAAGAAGTGGTAATGGGCTCTCACTGAGAAAGGCTGCTAAAAACATGGAATAAATTTCATGGTATTACAGTGATCCTGTCGTAAATTGAAAACTGGTTCTATTGATTGATCCTAAACCAGCTGTATCTAATGTTTACAAAAAAATCTAGCCAGATTTTGTTGAAATCGCAACGAAATACCCGCGAGAGACAGTCGGTCCTGCATAAAGGGCGGATGAAACTGAGTCTATGCTGGAAAAATCATTTAAAGCCGTTCCTCAAACTATAAAGAGTTTGATTCTAGAAGGACACCTCTTCAGAAATGACAAGAAGAAGAAGGAGAAGAACACAGACCAAGAGAATGGAAACAATGTGTTTATGAAAGCAGAAGATGGGGATATTAGAGAAGGAGAAGAAGTAGAGGACATTCATGGTGCGGAAGATGATGATGAAGTTGATGATAATGACGGTTACATCGTTTAACTGCACAAAACTATCTGGGTGAAACCACATATGTTGCTTTTATAGCCTATAATGCTGGCGACCGAGAATTAGAAAGAATGCTTGGTTTACTGAACCCAATATCGGTAAAAACTTCAACCTTGAGAAGAATTTACTGAAAGATATACAAATGAATGACCAAATATTACATGTGGATGAGATGTATAAGAAAGTCAGAGGACAAACAAAACGCCCAAACAGTGGAACATATGAAGACATTATTCCACCAGAGCTACAGGATTGACTTGGCAGAGACATTATCGATATTCATCATAAAAATGATCAACAGTCGAGCTCTGCAATATATATATTACAACAATACAAACGGAATAGTTATGATTGCTTATAGCATCAGCAATATCTGGAAATGTAGCTCATTGGAATAAAATCATTTCAATCATTTCAGAGCTTAAGGAAATATTTATCATCGAATAATTGTGGAAACAGTAGCTCAGGAGCGTCATAAATCAGCATGTAAGACATTCCTGGATAGACATGGTATAATATGAGGTTTAAATGACTTACAACATGCAGATCTTCTAGATAGGATGCAATACTTAGACTGAAGCGCCAAAGAAACTGGTATGAGCATGCTTATTCAAATACAGAGATATGTAAACAGGCAGAATACCCCTGCTGCGGTCGGCAACGCCTATATAGGTCAACAAGTGTCTGGCGCAGTTGTCAGATCTGTTAATGCTGCTACAATGGCTGGTTATTAAGATTTAAGTGAGTTTGAACGTGGTATTACAGTCAGCGCACGAGCGATCAGCAGCTGCGAGCTAGCGATGAAGTGGGGATTTTCCCACACGACCATTTCACGAGTTGTACCGCGAATATCAGGAATCCGATAACACATCAAATCACCGACATCGCTGCAGCTGGAAAAAGATTCTGCAAGAACGGGACGACGAGCGAAGAGAATCGTTCAACGTGACAGAAGTGCAACCCTTCCCTAATTGCTGCAGATTTCAGTGCTGGGCTATCAACAAGTGTCAGCGTGAAAACCATTCAACGAAACCTCATCGATATGGGCTTTTGGAGCCGAAGACCCACTCGTGTGTCCTTGATGACTGCACGACACAAGGCTTCACGACTCGCCTCGACTCGTCAACACCGACTTTGGAATGTTGATGGCTTCTCGGACGAGTCTCGTTTCATATTGTATCGAGAGGATGGACGAGTACGAGTATGAAAACAACCTCATGAATCCATAGGCCTTGCATTCAGCAGGGGACTATTCAAGCTGGTGGATGCTGATCCGTCTAGACACGACCTTGACAGCTGATCACCTGCATCCATCCATTCATGTCCACTGTGCCAACGATGGACTTGGGCAATTCAAGCAGGATGATGCGACACCCCACATGTCCAGAATTACTACAGAGTGGCTCCAGGAACACTCTTCTGAGTTTAAACACTTCCGCCGGCCATCAACCTCCCCAGACATGAACATCATCTGAGATGCCTTGGAACGTGCTGCTCAGAATAGATCTCCATCCCCTCATACTCTTACGGATTTATGGAAGCCCCGGAAGATTCATGGTGTCAATTCCCTCCAGCACTATTTCAGGCATTAGTCGAGTCCATGCCACGTGGTGCTGCGGTACTTCTGCAGCTTGCGGGGGCTTTGCACGATATTAGGCAGGTGTACCAGTTCCTTTACCTCTTCAATGTGTAACAGAATAAAGGTTTCAGATACATTTTAGTAGTCATTGTGACAGTCCACTTGATTATATATTTTAACCATCATAATTTTCTCACAGAACGGATCGGTAATGAATGTAAGCACATTTATATACTTTTTGCTTATGAGATGTAATTTATGATCCCAGTGTTAGTAACAAGATGGTCCAATTTCTCCCAAAATAACCACAAACCAAAGCATTCATCATTGGACTCTTCCTCTCAAGAAGTCGAGGAATGTTGAGCACTTTGGGAAAGGCCATGTTCAGACTGAACTATGACAGTTCTCTCTGGGGCATACAATCTCATTATAACACTGACCATGTAGGTGAGAATGGTTTTGTGTTCGTGTGAAGTTGATGGCTATGGCAGTGATAGTGTAGCTACTGCTGAGATTTCCCATGCCAGACAGATCTCATCTGATGAACCTGATGAAGCACGTCCCAAAATACCCTTTCTTTCCCAACATTCCTTCCCTCTGTCCTCCCCCAATTCCCCAGGTAACCAACCCAATGTGTGATGCAACCCATACTGAAGGATGTGTGGTGCAGGAGAATATTTGTTGTGAATGGTGCCTCAGCGATTTACGCTTACACTGTGGTGGGATTCCGCTGGTGTCGACCTAATACATCCACAATTCTTGTGGGACCAAAATGGACAACACTGAAAACAATTCAGAGGACATGAACCCAAAAATTGGGTTTGGAACTAATGGAAGCCGTTTCTCCTACTGGATTAGGTGACTGACCAGTCAAAGACATGGAAAATGTTACCAAGAAGTTGAACTGGTCAAGACTATATGTGTCTGCTGCTCAGTGGAGGAAACTTCTCAGAGAACAAAAATAAAAGGAGGGAAATAAAAATTCTTGCACATGAGACCTCTAAAAATAGACTGTCTCAGACTGAAGGGGGTAAACAAACCCGTTCTATATCCAGGGCAGGGGACAAGAGAACAACGGAGTATTCTAGTACTCCTATTTCTCAGGATAATCGGAAACTGTAATATGAGAGGCAAGAAATAGGGAAACGGACCTATATTACTACAGTCGTGGTTTTTAGGGTGGTTGTTTCCCAACAAAAATATTTACCGGCCAAAATAACTTCATAGCAAGAGAACGACTCTATCTGCGAATATTGGAGGGACATAAGTCTACGTCCCATATTCAGGAAGATCTATCTGGACAAAAGTGCTCTGTCTGTGAGTGAATGGAAACAATAGATTGCCTGAGGCAGATGGTGCCCAGGGTATATCCAAGGGAGGAGGCGTAGCTGCTTTTCAAGACATCAGCGGAAATATTCAAGACTGTGAAAATTTCTAGACCAATAGCCTATGTTCGAGAAAATACGAGTGCAGAACCAAACGATCTCCACAAGGGCTGGAGGATATCTACTGAATGGTTGTATCTGATGGTCAAACCTTTGTAGTGGAAGTTGGTGAGGAATCTCTGAGGGCAATGCATTGACAGGACCTATAACTGTATTTAGGGTTTTTGCATATTACTGTCTGGGTACTAAGGATACCAGAAGCAAAGAAAGATTTGCAGATGTACCTGATAACAGTAATGAGGCATCTGCTACCTTGAGTGACCTTCCGGGACTACCTGAGGTGGATGTAGTCCTGAAACAGGCGTCCTACTTACAAAAAGGGGGCGTATGAGAGCTCTGAGAAACTGGAGATAAGTTCATTTATGTCAGTAATCTTACAAACCCCAGAGCATGCACTTAGGTCAAGAATGGAATTCCATTCATGCCACTGGACTCTTGTTCCACGGACGTAGTGACCATAGTATGGTACAATAGCGTTGACAAAGAAGCATATAAAGAACACATATTGGAAGCTTTGCTCTTTGACGGAATTCTACCAGTAGAAAGAATAGTGAGATATCTACGGGTAGTCCTGGATGCAAAACTGTCATGGGGCTCTCATATAAATAGTATATGTTCCAAGGCAAAAGGTGCTCTTATGTGCACCAGAAGGACCTATGGTAAAAACTGGGGTCCAATCCCCAAGAGTATGTACTGGACGTACACCTCTGTAATAAGACCTATGGGACTACACTATGGAGAAAAAAAAGTAGAACTGATGGTGGCTGCTAAGGAATTTGGGAAGGTACAGAGACTGGTCTGTCTGCCCATAACAGGGGGAATTAACAGCACACAGAGACCATGCTGGTCATTCCTTCCTTTATACCTCTGGGTTACAATGGAGCCAATGGAGCTGCCGAGTAGAGGTTAAAAATGGAAAAATCTGGACACCTTATGTATATCCAGGAACTACAACAGTATAATGAATGTGTTAAATATCGGAATGATAGGGGAAATGTTGGCTGACGATACAATAACTTACAGAAGCTTCACTAAACCTTTCAGGGTAACAATTGGAAGTAAAGAGCAACAAAAGAATGTATGACAATACATTCAGAAGACGTGGTCTAGTTTATTGACATGTCGAAAAATGATGATGTTGCAGGGGCTAGGATGTACAGGGTACAGCCTAGAGCGAACAATCTCTCTACAGATACTGGCCATAGTGTTCCAGATAGGAATATCAGTTATCGGAGTGCGTGCAGAGGAGAACCTGCATAGATACTACAAGTACTGTGGCATCGACATTCATTTAGACAATCAAGGAGCTCTGAAATCTCTATCAGCTTCAACAAAGAGATCAAACTTCGTTTCAGATTGCCATGAAGCTCTTATATGAACAGGAAAAAACAACAGAATAAACCCACTGTGGGTCCATCATCAGTCAGCAGTCAGTGGTGATGGTGAAGCTGACAGGCTAGCCAGGGCAGGAATGTAGGCTCCACTTGAGAACTAAATCAAATAATTAAGGAAAGTAGAGAGAATTAGCAAAATCATTAACTCTAAATAAACCAATAATAAAGATGATCTAGCAACTAAAGTATAAAATGTCAAACAAACATTTACTTGTACATTCTCAGATTGATAACCACAACCAAAATCAAAAGTAATGTGGGAATCGTCTAGCTTCAAAGAAAATATAAAAAGATTATAAACTTATTTGAGCAAAAGAAAATAGAACATAATTATTAAAATTAAAACCATAAAAATAGGGAAATTAGAATGATAAGAAGATAAATATACCAAAGATCTAACATTAATCATTAAAGAATGCATTTGTAAAATCAACAAAAATAAAGGAAATGTAATCAGTGCCAAAAATATCTAATTATATTTAAATCAGCACAAGAATAAATAAAAATTTTAAACAAAATTTGACAGGAACATTAACCAACCATCAACAATCATTGAATAAACAAAGAGGGTCAAAAGTAGTTATAAATAAATACTTTCACATAAAATATAACCAAATGAATTAAAGAAATCATTACCATGAGAATGAATCACTGGGCAGAAAAAAAAGAAAAATAACAGGGGAAAAGAATCAAAACAAAGACAATAACAATAATAATAATTAATAAAAACAAAGAAAGAACAATATATTCTAATGTCAAAAAATCAATAAACGTTTATGTTTTGAAGAAAAAACGCAAACACCAGCAAAATATATTAATAAAGAGCTAAAAACAGATAATATAACCTTCAGTTTTAATAGTTTAATAAATCACTAGTTTTGTAAACAGGAAATAAGTCTAGTTAACACTTTTAAAACTTTGGAGGTAGGAAACATTTCCTATCCTTAGTCCTCAGAGCAGATATTTTAGTAAACTAACCCCTGAAATGATTATAATAGTAACTGTATCAATATCAAACTAATAAATGCTGATTTTATTACATTAAGTGATCCAATGTCAATAATACTTTGTATTATTCTTCAAGCCTTCTTTATTGGTTAAATAACACAAAAAATACAAAGTAATTGAATGTGATATATTTTATTTTCAACATTTCTTGGTGCTACATTAGTTTCATTTATCTATATTACAAGAATTGCAGTAAATGAAATATTTCAACCAAAATAAATAACTCTAATCTTTACTTTAACAATTTGATTACCTTCACATTTACACTAATCAATTTATATATGCTAATATTTAAAATGCTAAAGGTATAAACATCAATAATTCAATCAATTATCAAAAAACAACATCATCTTCAGAAAAATTATGTAATAATCCAACATTCATTATCACAATAATAGTAATTATATATTTATTTCTAACATTATTAGCAGTGGTTAAAATTACAGACATTAATCAAGGATCTGCGCATAAAATAAATTAATTATACTAATTAATAAAACCCTAGTATTAGGTCACACTTTAATCAGTATTATTAATAACTCTTTAGTTGACTTCCCAGCATCAACAAATATTTCACTTTGATAAAACTGTGGAACATTGTTAGGATTATGTTTAGTAACTTAAATTCTAACCAGACTATTTTTAGCTATACATTACATATGGAATATTGAAACAGGATGTAGAAGGGCAGTTCATATTTGTTGAGATGTAAATAATGGTTGAATTATTTCAACTTTACATGCAAATGAGTTTCTTTATTTTTCATTTGTATTTATTGACATATAGGATGGGGAATTTATTATGGATCATATATGTATAAACACATATGAATAATTGCAACATCAATTTTATTTTCAGCTATAGCAACTGCATATGTAGGATATGTTTTACCTTGAAGTCAAATATATTTCTGAGCAACAACAGTGACTAGAAATTAAGTATCAGGAATTCTATGCCTAGAAACAGATTTATTTCAGTGAGAATGAGGAGGTTTTGCTGTGGATAGTGCAACTTTGAGTCGATTTTTTACATTCCATTTTGTATTACCATTTATTTTTACAGCGATAGCTGCAATCCATTTATTTTTTCTTCACCAATGGTATCTAATAATCCTTTAGAATTAGATGGAGATACTGAAAAAATCCCATCTCATCCATATTTTGCACTCAAGGACTCAGTCACTTTGTATTAATAACTTCATAACTAATTGTATTATGCTTAATTAATCCTTACCTTCCAGGAGATTCAAACGATTTTGTATAAGCAGATCCTCCTGTAACACCAGTTCACATTCAACCAGAGAGGTACTTTCTGTTTGCCTATGCAATTTTATTATCAGTTCCAAATAAGTTAGGAGGTGTTATTGCATTATTTGTATCAATTATAATCTTAATAATTCTACCATTTTAAAATGAAATACCATTCAGGGTATCTCCTCATGAAATTTCAGTCACCAACTTTCTCCTCTTAATGTGAAAACATTACGTAGGCGCCCACCTACATCAAAAGAAATTATAATTTCAACAATATAAGGTAAATCAGAGCTCTCTCCCAAAGATTTTTTTCCGTGCACTGTTCAAGAGTGGAATGATAGAGAACTTGCTTGGAGGTTGTTCAGTGAACCCTCTGCAGGCACATAATTGTGAATAGCAGAGTATAGATCGAACTAAGCTGATTGAGTAGCTAGTTAACCTGTAAATTCGATGGCCAGTAATGTTAAGTTTATTTTGATAAGTAATGCCTACATTTTAGACAAGGAAATAGTGTAATTTACATCAGTATTGTAAATATCTTTACCGATAATTTCAGGTCGTTCGGATATTTTCGGAAAAGGTGCAAAATTCGGATTGTTCAGGTACTTTTGAACATGACTCCAGTTCATATATTTTAGGTGAAACTTATGTGTTTGTACGCATAACACTGGTAGCGAGACTTTTTTAAGATTGCCAAGACGTCAGCTCTTGGACTAAATTGTAATTGGTTGTTTTGCTTTAAAGGCCGGTAAAATACTGTACTATGGTCGCCTGACTTGTAGGAGTCATAAGAAAGAAGCATGGAAGGTAACATCATGATTATCACGTCATGGATAATGGGTGTGGCTTCCGATGTCATGGTCAGGTTCGCCTGGCAATGTCAGCTCAATTCTTACCCTGTATTCTGTTGTGATGGTTATCTGTTATACTGTTGTGAAGTTATATCTACTGGAAATATTTCTATAGGAACTTTTCAATCTAGTACGTTATCTTAGAATTTCTTGCGATGGATGGTTCATAGTTTCCTCAAAGCTATGCTCGGAAAGTTTACCAAAGCCCTCGTGGCAGGGTGTTTTAAACTAGTGTTGCATATTCCTACAGGACATAACATTGGTCAAAACTAGAAGAAAAGTTCCTGTAATGATTTGTCTGTAAACCAATACCTGTTGCGATATGAGCCTGTCTGTCCTCTCATTTCCACCTGTCTGTTATGCAGAAGTAGACACTGTAGGCAATGCTATGTATTGTTACCATGCATCCTGAGACATCCATCAACCTTTTTTCGCAGTGAATCACGCACTGTTTCAAATACACCTGGTTCCACTTAGACTGCATGACGTGCATTGGTCACACACTCCTGTAACCTCTACACATCCTTCATGATTCTTGAACCAAGTATTAGCTATGATTAAGTTATGCTCTGTGCAAAATTCTACCAGGTGGCATCCTTTTTCATTCCTTACCAAATTCCAGACTCACCTACTACTTTTTCTTCCCTTCCTTTCCCTACTATCGAATTCCAGTCCTCCATGACTATTAAATTTTCGCCTCCCTGAACTATGTGAATAATTTCTTTTATCTCATCATACATTTCTTTAATGTCTTCGTCATCTGCGGAGCTAGTTGGCATATAAACTTGTACTACTGTGGTAGGCGTGGTCTTCATGTCTATCTTGGCTACAATAATGCGTTCACTATGCTGTTCGTAGTAGCTGACCCGAGCTCCTATTTTTTTATTCATTATTAAACCTACTCCTGCATTACCCCTATTAGATTTTGTATTTATACCCCTGTATTCACCTCACCAGAAGTCTTGTTCCTCCTGCCACCGAACTTCACTAATTCCTACTATATCTAACTTTAACCTATCCATTTCCTTTTTTAAATTTTCTAACCTACCTGCCCGATTATGGGATCTGGCATTCCACACTCCGATCCGTAGAACGCCAGTTTTGTTTCTCCTGATAACGATGTCCTACTGAGTAGTCTCCGCCCGGAGATCCGAATGGGGGACTATTTTACCTCCGGAATATTTTACCCAAGAGGACGCCAGCATCATTTAATCATATAGTAAAGCTACATGCTCTCGGGAAAAAGTACAGCTGTAGTTTCCGCTTGCTTGCAGCCGTTCGTATTACTGCCACAGCAAGGCTGTTTTGGTTAATGTTACAAGGCCACATCAGTCAATCATCGAGACTGTTGTCTCTACAACTACTGAAAAGGCTGCTGCCTCTCTTCAGGAACCACACGTTTGTCTGGCCTCTCAACAGATACCCTTCCGTTGTGGTTGCACCTACTGTACGGCTATCTGTATTGCTGAGGCACGCAAGCCTCCCCACCAACGGCATGGTCCATGGTTCGTGGGGGGAACGGAACCGCAGTTATGGTTACGGAATTGTCCTAGGTGAGCGACATCCGTTGCGCTGCCTGTCCTCTGCTACAACTTGCGACGTTTGCATTCAAACGATTTTTAATCTCGTCGCTAAGCACGTGCGACAATGAGAGCGATGCCACGCGTCTGCTCGGCAAAGCGCTGGAGCAGGCATGCTGGTTGCTGTAAAATTTTAAGAAAACTATTCGGGGAAAAAATTTATTCCGCCGCATCTTACAGCTTGGTATCTTCGCCCAATGGAGGATTGAATTTATTTTCGTTTTTCGCAATAGTTACCTGTGCTGCACGAAACTATGTAAATGACAGCACGTAATTTTATGACTTTGCAGAGATATATCACATTCCGTAGATTTTGCGTATAGTTCATTTTAGGCCATACAGTATTGCGTATGAAATGTAGCAAATGTATCGAAATTGAATTTAAAGTTGAGAGCGAAATTATATCGCTCTTCATTCTCAAGATATTGGCTGTTACATCCGCGGATGGTTCACTCACGGCGCACCCGAATCGTTTCCAGCGCATCGCGAATGAAGTGGTCGGAAAAATCGTCGTATTTCAAGATATCGAAGTGATGTTTTTCTGGAATGACAGCACGCGAAAAGGACGTGTTTTATAGTATGATTAACAATCGGAACGTTTTGGTCAAATGTTCGAGTGGAGAGAAAACAAGATTCCTAATAAACTACACAATAAGTATTTTTCCGAATTTTCATAGCCAAACAAAGAGTGGGAAACGGGCAAATGTATATCAAAGTGACCAGCGTGAGGTCTGGTAAAGCAAGAAAATATTTAATTTCTGGAATGTAATCAGGGTAATTAAGGACTACTTAATTACCCATTTGGGGAAGAAACTGAAACATTTTACAAGCAATGTCAAAAAGTTGATCTCTTCAAGGCCTAGCTATCTTGCACATAAAAAGATACGTTTGTTTGATATTTAACTATCGAAAAGGCTTCCTTCGAATTAAGAATTTAGGAATTTCGAGACAACGCTAGGAAGCCAAATGACGTGTCGATAAAATATCCTCTCTGACAAACACTTGAATTTAAAAAAAAATTAATACATCGGTCAAATATTTTGTGGAATGATTTCGCTTAAAAGAAAATCAATCAGAGAGATATTTGACATCCCTTCCAACGATGCTCAAAATCATGTACAGAAAACAAGGCACATCAGATGTTTCTCTAATGTGTTTTATTTCTTAGTTTTTGTTTACAACAATTTTGAATGCTTTACTTATACAGACTATTTAGATCAACTGAAATGCTTAGCCTTGACATTAATTGCTGATAAATTACGTTCCCAACAACCAAATATCAAGAACAGTTCATGGTTGCTCAGTGTGTTCTATTTGGAATTGAATGTGTGTGATGTTTTGGGATAGGTATATACACATTTGAAGATCAAGTACTTCGGTGAAACCTAAAAATATGTTGAGATGCTGTGTAAACACTGTGGATAAAACTAGTACACAACATTAGCGAGAGGATTTTAACGGAGTCAGAATGTAAGTTACACTTAGCATAAAACCCAAGACCCACCAAGAGCTCCCTGTATGAGCCTACAACGCTACCTTTACACCACGGATACCATTTGCGGGGCGTCACTCATTCTTCCGTATTTACCATCGTCAGCCATTTTTCCGCACTTTATGGCCGTTAAAAGTTCTTGGTCATGTAAGAATGATTTGTCTTTAATTTCTTGATGAGACAGTCGTACGTCTCTGCTATTTAAGAGCCCTTCGTTCGTAAATCTTATTCACAGTGCTCCTTTATCGCTTTATTTTCCTAAGCAAAGCTCATTTTGTTGCCTTGTATGTTAACCGGGGACCTAGAAACGGAGAAGCTCCGTCCCCGCTGCAGCCGCAGTGGCGCACAACCCCACGACGACTACCACCGTCCACTTTTTCACCCCTCCGCCACTCCACACCGAAGCCAGGGTTATTGTACGGCTGCAGTTTCCGCTTGCCCCCGGTGGACCCCCCCCCCCCTCCTCCCAGGGAACGTCTCACACCAGACGAGTGTAACCACAATGTTTGCATGGTAGAGAAATGGTGGTGTACGCGTACGTGGAGAACTTGTTTGCGCAGCAATCGCCGACATAGTGTAGCTGAGGCGGAGTAAGGGGAACCAACCCGCATTGGCCATGGCAGATGGAAAACCGCCTAAAAACCATCCACAGACTGGCTGGTTCACCGGACCTCGACACAAGTCCGCCGGGCGGATTCGTGTCGGGGACCAGGCGCTCCTTCCCGCTCCGCAAAGTCGTGCATCAGACCGATCGGCTAACCAGGCGGGCTTTTGTTGCCTTACTCTCGAGCTGCACTATTCTTCTGTTTAGGGGCGCCGTTTTACAGAAGCAAATGGTCGTCCCTAGCAGCCATCTTGTAGCCGGAGATCGTCGCACGCACGAAGGTCGCCGGAGCGTGTAGCCCGATGCTGTCGCTTGTTTTTGGAGTGTCGCCCATCCAAACGTCGTTCGCTGTCGGTCGCTTACGTAGGACACGCGTAATAAAGCAATTCACTTAGAAACGTATCAGCGAAGCACAAGGCATGTTGATGAGTAAGACCAGTTCACACGTTATAGATCCATCGTAGAGCAAATTGCCGATTTTTCGATTGTAGCTTTGTAGATGTTTCGTCAATCAACAATGCAGCCCATCCAAACTCCCTAATAGTTATACCCTAATAAAAATTTTAAAAAATTCGCTTCTGAAACTTGTGACATGTGTTATCTAACGGCGCTGCCCACTCCGACATGGTTCTCCACCAGGCGTCGCTGCCACGGTGCAGCATCTTCCGCCGCGCTGCTGCCCGAGAGCTCCAGAATGCAGACTGCTTCTGCCGGCGCGCCGCCGCACAGCTTCGCCGATGCAGGGCGCGTGTGTTAATGACGCATACAGAGGTACGAAACCTGTGCACAAATTTTTCAGTTAAAAAAATGATAATATCGCATGTTGTAGACTCACTGTCATCGATCATCCTCCATAGAATCCCGACTTGGCCCCATCTGAATTTCATCTGTTTTCGGAACTTAAAGAATACCTTCACTTTGGTACTGATGGAGCGAAGTAAGCAGAGGTGAGGTTGAGGCTCCATCAACGAAGTCAATCAATCTACATCAACGAATTGGTCTCTTACTGAGAGAAATGTGTTCGTCACCAGGGTGACTACATTTGGAAATAAATATGTATACGTGAAGAATAAAGATGTAGAATGTTAATAGCGTTTCTTTTATTTAAAAAGCTGTAAGAGTTTTCACATGAAATACTGGGAGGCATTACTTTCCAGCACGCCCCCGAAAGTAACACATTACTACATTTTTCACTGAAGTCGCTCGGTGCTTTATGGCTTGCCCGTTTCAGGCCATAAACTGCTGAGAGAGAAATTATTTTAAAGCTAAACAAACAAACATCGTCCGAACAGACATTGAAGGACCAACGGTACCGACCGGCCGCCTTGTCATCCTCAGCCCTTAGGCGTCACCGGGTGTGACTACTGCGTATGTGGTCAGCAAATCGCTTTCCCAGCGGTTGTCAGTTTTCGTGACCAGTGCCGCTACGCCTCAGTTCAGTAGCTCCTCAATTGGCCTCAAGGGCTGAGTGCACCCCACTTGCCAACAGCACTCAAAAGACCCGGACGCTGACCAATCCAAGTGCTAGCCCAGCCCGACAGCGCTTAATTTCTGTGATCTGACGGGAACCGGTGTTACCACTGCGGCAAGGCTGTTGGCTTTAAGGCTGAAAGCAGAGTCATGTCTATTCGTATGTCCAAGATATGCTAGATAAATATTACGTAGTGGAGATATCCCGCATCGCGCCGCTCCATTCTCGAGACTTAAGATGGCGGTATATTTATCTACAACTTTTCATCAGAAGTGGCCAACGACCCTGCCGCAGTGGTAACAGCTATTCCCGTCAGATCATCGAAGTTAAGCGCTGTCGGGCTGGACTGGCCCTTGGATGGGTGACCATCCGCTCTGCCGAACGTTGTTGGCAAACGGGGTGCACTCAGCCCTTGTGAGACAAACTGAGGAGCTACTTGATTGAGAAGTAGCGGCTCCGGTGTCATAAAATGATATGCGGCCGGGAGAGAGGTGTACTGACCACATGCCCCTCCATATCCGCATCCAGTGACGCAATTCTTTTTTAAACTGAGCCATGCATAGCCCAAGTACCTAAAGTACGAGAAACCACAGCCAAAGACGCAGTTGGTTTGCAGGTATGGAGGGCTGTTTGGAAGATCAACTACTCAGCAGTCTCCGTCAAGCACCGTCGCCATTTGAGTTTTCTGTACGGCATATGAATTTAAATCCCCTTAGATCTCCAAGTGCAATTCTAACATCACAATATTCTGGTATCCAGCTCCGTAATCTATTGCATGATATGCAGTTTGCGTGGAGGCTCAAAGTATAAGATTTTGCCGCAGTTTCGTGAGGATAGGTAGCAAAAGTTAGCTGTGGGGAAGCTGGAACTTCAAGGAAGAAGAAGAGATCTACACAGAGGCGCGCTGAGTTCGAATCTGCAACGGCCAGCAGCAGACCTCGACGGTGGCATTGGCGACCAGGGCAACGTGGACCACCGGGACGACTTCGAGTTTATTAGCATACTTCGGGTACCAGCAGTACAGCAGAAGCAGCCAGCATGACCGACAAGTTAAGTACTTGCGCCGGTAGCGTTAGTATTTGTGAACCCGCAGGGTCATCGTCAGTGACAGAGCTCCCAATGATTAAAGAATCACCCAGCATGTGTGGTTCAGATAATGTTAATGGGCCAGTTGGTCTAAACTCTGAACATGGTGATAAGGACCTCGATAGGGAGAATATTATTGATGGGGGAGATAGTCCAAAATCAGAGAGGGGAAGTAAGTTTTCAGACAATACATCGTCACAAATAATCCAAATTTTGCTAGAAATGCAATCCAGTGTAGAGGCATTGAGTACAAGGATGGAACAGGGAAATTCTGATCTCAGTTCAAATATTGAAAGTGAAAAATCTGAGGTGGAAAAAATTAAATCAGATACTGAAGTGTTTACTGATAGAAAATTGGAAGTTATAAGGGCAGATATGAGAAAGATTTGTAAGGAGGCTGGCCTGATAAGCATCAGAGTCCAGCAGAAAAATATTTCGGGGAAAAGTTGGGAAATATACAGGACTAGCTGGACTACGATGTTAAGGATTGTGTGCTGAGTCAAGATTCGCTCGAGGAAGTGACCGTTAAATTGGTAAACAATATGTCAGGCAGAGTAGCAGAATGTGAGGTTCAAATGGCTCTGAGCACTATGGGACTTAACTTCTGGGGTCATTAGTCCCCTAGAGCTTACAACTACTTAAACCTAACTAACCTAAGGACATCACACACATCCATGCCCGAGGCAGGATTCGAACCTGCGACCGAAGCAGTCGCGCGGTTCCAGACTGTAGCGCCTAGAACCACTCGGCCACCCCGGCCGGCAGCAGAATATGAAAAAGAAGTGCTTAAGAACAAAGAAAATTTTGAAGCTGTATTAATTAAAGAAGCTGTACGCCAAGCACACCAATTTAAAGACATGACGGCAGAATTAAATTCCTTAGCAGCAAATCAAGCTACTACCGTGATAGGTGTGCCATGGGGTAATTCAGGAACGACAAAGTCTTTTGCAGATGATATAAAATACCATATAGTTGATTTTGTTGCTGCATGTATAGGTTTATACAAGAAATGTCGGAAGATGCAAAAATTAAATTCACAAAAAGACGTCTTGAGGGCAATGCACGATCATGGGCAAATGTAATGAGAGTCTCATTTACTACCTATAACAGTATTTGAGAGTTCTTTCTTGAACAAATTCTGGAATGAAGCGAAGCAAGCGATACTTCAGAATGAGTTCCTAAACGGATCATGTTTCACATATGGCAGTGACTCGTTGCCGAATTTTTGTATGTGTGAACTGGCGAGGTTGGTGCATATAAATCGTCTGCCGGAAGAGTTGGAGATTACGACGCTCAAGAGATGCTTACTGGATTTTTTACAATGGGATCTTGCTTACAGTCCAACAAATTCCATTGACGAGTTTTTAGATTTTATAGATAAGCTTGAACAGACGACATTCAACCCACATAACTGGAACAGTAGGTAGGTAAATGGGTGCCACAATGGGAACAATAGTAATATCCACAATAATTACAATGATCATAATAGAAATAATTATCACCGTAATAATGATTTTCGGAGGGAAATGGTAATCCTCACAATGGAAATTAAAAACCAGAAACGAAGATTTGAGGAGCCAGAGGCTCACAAAACGTAACGGCAGAATGCGAAGTAGGGATATTAGAGATAGCGACATCTCAAGTCCGGAGGTGGCGAACTAAACCGGTATTGAAAAGGTCGCGTTATTTTAAACATTCTGCGCGAGTCGAAAATTCGGCAGAGAAGCCACAATGTTGGAGATGAAGGTTATAACAAGTAAGAATAAAATTGGAAGTAATTTTAAGTAGTTCAACTGTAAAGAGGGGTGCAATAAATATGGTAAGAAGTGTCCAGATATTCGATAATGACGATAAGGGACTGGAGAATTTATTTCATGAAAGGGAAGTGAATGATGGAATGAGTGTATGTTTGTTGAAAGATTCTGTGATCAAAAGAGAGGCAGAGGTGAATCTGAATTTGTTGGAGGTGAAATGTTCGAAAAATTCTAATGAGGTACTTGTCTGTAGCAATAATTATGGTAATGTAGGTGGAAGTAATGTATATGATTTTCTATTAGAGGAAGTAAATGGAACTATCTGCGAATTCGGCGAAGCTGCAGACTCGTCAGCTATGGATCAATTTTGTGGAGTATCAACGGAAGTATGTGAAGGTATCTGTGAAGGCAGCGCAGTAATAGCCTCGTCAGTTGGTGATGAATTTTGTTATTTAGGCGGATGTGGATGGTTTATTGTCAAAGTGAGGCAAAGGTGCTGTTTAAGATGTTGAAGTTACGAAGGCTGAAGCTACTGATTTAGATAACCTGGAGGAAGGAATTTGTGCATTTATTCCTTTTGATGGCATTGGCCCGATGGCTTTTGATAACATGAATTGTGAGTGGATGTGGAAGAATGAAAGTGAAAGCAATGTGTCGTAGTAGATCAGAATGCAAAGTTTCGGGGAAACATGAGTAGAGAACATGTAAAGGAGGTAGGGTTAGATCTGAGTGTGACAGATTTCATGTGCCTGCGAATTCTAATATGGAACGATGTGGAAGCGGCAATTTATATAGTGTAAGCGGCGGATGTTGACGGAGTTATTGGTGGTGAATTCTATAATGTATCGACGGATGTAATGGATGTTTTAAGCTTATGAGTTGCGGTGGATATTAATGGAGTTAACTGTGATAAAGCCTGTAGTGTTTTGGAGGAAATAAGTGAGGATTTGTTTAAGAGAGACAAAGTTTTAAGATGTGTGATTAATTGTGAGAACGGTGCAGCACTCATATTGTTAATTCGGAGGAAGCGAACAGTATGTTTGTCTCTTCCGACGATGACGAAACGACGGGTTTTGAGGGTGATTTAAACCCTACAGATGAGTTGGAGGTAGATCAGGAGAATCCAGGAGTGGGTAAAGAGATTGAGGGTTGTTCTGAAATTATAATGTGTACCATAAATATGGAAGAAAAAGGAAGGGACGTTCGAAATGATCTTTTGAGGGAGCAGTGTTTAAAGAGAAGTGAAATCAAAGACGTACACCCTGTAAGTGAAGTGAAGAATGTTATGAAGAAAGAAAGCATGCGTTTCTCGCATCACCCCGGTTTCCAGAACTCCTGAAGATAGACGTTGACTGTGGATATTGTATCACAGACACAGTCCCTTTGACTGTTCAAAGAAGTAAACAACCATGCATGAGCGGCGCCTATTAGGCGGAGGGGGTCCGAAGTCGATCAGTTCCAGTCATTTCACGAGGAAGGAGGTACACGGCTCGTGTTGTCTGTAATTCAACCATGCCTAGACGGTCAATACCGCAACTCGATCGCGTCCGCATTGTTACTTTGTGCTAGGAAGGGCTCTCAACAAGGGAAGTGTCCTAGCGTCTCGGAGTGAATCAAAGCGATGTTTTTCGGACACGGAGGAGATACAGAAAGACAGGAACTGTTGGTGACATGCCTCACTCAGGCCGCCCAAGGGCTACTAATGCAGTGGATGACCGCTACCTACGGATTATGGCTCGGAGGAACCCTGACAGCAACGCCACCACGTTGAATAATGCTTTTCGGGCAGCCACAGGACGTCCAGTTACGACTCAAACAGTGCGCAATAGGCTGCATGATGCGCAACTTCACCCCCGACGTCCATGGCGAGGTCCATCTTTTCAAACACGACACCATGGAGCGCGGTACACATGGGCCTAACAACATGCCGAATGAACCGCTCAGTATTAGCATCACGTTCTCTTCACCGATGAGTGTCGCATATGCCTTCAACCAGACAATCGTCGGAGACGTGTTTGGAGGGAACCTGGTCAGGCTGAACGCCTTAGACACACTGTCCAGCGAGTGCAGCAATGTGGAGGTTCCGTGCTGTCTTGGGGTGGCATTATGTGGCACCGACGTACGCAGCTGGTGGTCATGGAAGGCGCCATAACGGCTGTACGGTATGTGATTGCCATCCTCCGACCGATAGTGCAACCATATCGGCTGCGTATCGGCGAGGCATTCGTCTTCATGGACGACAATTCGCACCCCCATCGTGCACATCTTGTGAATGACTTTCTCCAGGATAACGACAGCTTTCGACTAGAGTGGCCAGCATGTTCTCCAGACATAGACCCTATCGAACATGCCTGGGATAGATTGGAAATGGCTGTTTATGGACGACGTGACCCGCCAACCACTCTGAGGAATCTACGCCGAACCGCCGTTTAGGAGTGTGACAATCTGGATCAAGAGTGCGTTGATGAACTTGTGGATAGTATGCCACGACGAAAACAGTCATGCATCTCTGCAAGAAGACGTGCTACTGGGTATTAGAGCTACCGGTGTGTGCTGCAATCTGAATCACCACCTCTGAAGGTCTCGCTGTATGGTGGTACAACATGCAATGTGTGGTTTTCATGAGCAATAAAAAGGGCGGAAATGATGTTTATGTTGATCTCTATTCCAATTTCCTGTACAGGTTCCGGAACTCTCGGAACCGAGGTGATGCAAAACTTTTTTTGATGTGTGTATTAGCAGTGCAGTAGTTGCGAGGCGTGAAAGCAAACTTGCACGACTCAACCCTATGACTACATCAAGCTATTAGTAAGTTGAATATAGTCCAAGTACGTAAGTGCGAGTTAACGCAGATAAAGATGCTACTGGTTTGCTGGTATGGGAGGCTGTATGGAAGAGCAGATACAACAGTAGCAACCGTTAGATAGCGTCACAAACATTATGCATTCCGCTTATTAAGTCACACACGTGTTATTTTTTTTTCATTTTAACAGGGGATTCAATACCCTTATATCACATCGCCGTCCACATAGATGGATGGACTTCCATGTGGATGATGGATTTACTTTCCAAGAAATTACCAATCAAAACTCATAATTCACGCATACAAATGCTGCGTTTAAAACTCTACATTTGGCGGAAGAAGTCGACGCTGATGAAGGCGGTTTTGGAGAGTTATTAACGATCTATAGGTGTAGGAGGGTTCCGCAACGAAAGAAAAGGAATAGGGTCAACTGCCCTTCCAGATTTAAGTTTTTCATCGACTTTCTTTCGCAAACTTATGCGATATGTTCTTAAGTTCCAAACAGAGTGTGAACCCGAGCTCCATCGACAAACCTACAGAGGTGATAGTATGGACCAAAACAACAAAAAAGTCTAGTGGACATGAGCTCTAAAATACATACCTTAAGAACTAAGAACACTTGCTGATCATCGCTGCTGTCAGAGACATCTCTTCTACTGAAAGATCTTTGCTTTCTATTTTTTGAAAGATGATAGCTTAGACCGAAACTAGAAAACGAAGTCCGGTAAACATGGTCTCTAAAGTGTTTACCTAAAGAGCTATGAGCAATTCTTCAGTAGAAGAGATGTGTTCCACAGCAGCGAAGATGCACAAGTGCTCGTAGCACTTAAGGTATACACTTTAGAGCCCATGTTTACTGTATATTTTTTGCTTGTGTTGGTCCAAGGTATCACCTCTTAAAGTTTGTCGTTGGAGTTCTGGATCGCCCTGTATTTAAGCTTCTTTCTTTTTTATATTGACGTCGTTAATGTGGGATCAATTCAGCTCACAACTGATTGATAGAATATAAACCGAAAGATATTATCGACTGATGGTTAAAGCCCTGATCTTCAAATTTCTTTCCTTCCTTTCCATTCCACAGAACATTTACAAACATTGTACGAGGACTCCAATTGGTCGCAAAATGGAAACCACAGTGAAAATCAAAAATGTTTTGTTGGCGACAGTTAGCTACATCTTCCAGTTACGTCTCTACATAACCACATCTCCGACTTAGACGTCTGTCGTAAAGTTGTACCAACTTTCCAATACCCTTGTCGTAGAAGGTAACTGCCTGTGCTTTCCGCTAATTCTTTATGCTGATCTGCATTTCGTTGTCTGTGTCAAAATGCTGTCTTCCTAGCCAGCGGTTCATGTGAGTAGAGACACGAGTTAGTGAGAGGTGAGTCCAGGCTGTATGCTGAGTAGTCACACATACTATCGATAACGCTGCATGAGCGCCTGCATTGCCCCTGCAGCGTGCGGCCGAAATTTGACATTATATGTTTACAAAGATTATACGGAACACGAAAGTGGATAAATCGGAAATGATATACGCAACAACCAAAGATAATCGTGACAAAGTTCAGTTAGCCCGCCCGGTTAGCCATGCGGTCTAGCGCACGTCTTTCCTGGTGGGAAGGAGCGCCTGGTCCCCGGCACGAATCCGCCCGGCGGACTTGTGTCAAGGTCCGGTGAGCCGGCCAGTCTGTGGATGGTTTTTAGGCGGTTTTCCATCTGCCACGGCGAATTCGGGCTGGTTCCCCTTATTCCGCCTCAGCTACACCATGTCGGCGATTGCTGCACAAACAAGTTCTCCACGTCCGCGTACACCACCATTGCTCTACCACGCAAACATAGGCTGTGAGACCTTCCCTGGGGGACGTCCACCGGGGGCCGAACCGCACAATAACCCTGGGTTCGGTGTGGGGCGGCGGAGGGGTGAAGTGGATTGCGGTAGTCATCGTGGGGTTGTGGACCACTGCGGCTGCGGCGGGGACGGAGCCTCTCCGTCGTTTCTAGGCCCCCAGTTAACATGCAATACAATACATACAAGTTTAGCTGGTTCATCTGAATAATCCTTGTAAACATTGACCACAGATAACACTGACTGCGCGTAACGTCGCTACACTGAAACCCACATCAAAGTCACGTGACTCGGGGCAGGACGCCGAGATTCTGTTATTGGGCACTGTGCGGGAAGATTTGGCACAGTTTTTCCCATGTATAGCTGAAATGAAGTATTGATTTTAACAAGAAAATAATTTGTCTTATTGCTGTTACACGTGTAGTAGTGCAGTTTATCCGATTTATCCGAAATTCTATCATTAATGCGATGGTTATCGTTTTGACGTGTGGCCAGGCAAAAGGCACTGACAGTTCTGTTTACAAGCAACAAAATTACACTTATTCAGTGAATATATGCCCAGAGAAGTCTTGTTTTGATCCTACAGACTTCAAAAACGGGTGAATATCTCAATTGTGAAAGGGAACTACTTCAAAATACTTGCAGAGGGATTTCCATGAGTTGAAAGTTAGTATGCCTGTTGGTCATTGGATGCAAAACTTGATGAAGTGACTAAGACTTTAAGACGAGATATTGTTAATATCTAACTCACTACACTAGTGTAATCAACGTTTTGTAATATATTACGCTTCTTATTTTGATATCGTTTCGGTATCTGTACTGAATTAAGCAAAAGTCAGAAACTATTTGCGCTTATTTTGCGTAAGTACCTGACATTATGCACGTAAATGCATTTCCTTTCTTACAAAAGCATATAACATTTCACACAGATTCTTGCGGAATCGTTAGAAAACTAGTGCTGCGTGCGAAATTGTTGTTTTGTCTTCTACGCCTGTGGAAGCCGTGAACTACAACATTCACAGCGCAAAAAAAAATATTCACTAAAGAACAGTGACCCGTCGCTTGTTACGTTTCGGTTTGACCACGTATAAAAACTATAACCATTGCTTTATTATCAGGAATTTCGGAGAAACTAGGTGCATTGCACTGCTACATGAATAACAGTAGTATTACAGTTCGTTGAATTGACAAAATCTATGCTTGATTTCAACTATAAATTGCAAAAGTTGTAACTGTCAGCTCCACCTCACACAGCGCATAATGATAGGAACTCGGATTTCTGCCCCGGGTCACGTGACTTAGATGTTGGTTTCAAGACTAAACACGGCAGAGAGAGGGAAATGCGCGGTCTATGTCATATATGGTCTATGCTTATAACCATATAACGTCGTAAGGTACAACTGTCGAGCTACTGTAAAACCGTAATGAACGTATTATTTCGATATATTTACGTCATTTACTATCTAATCAGAAGATTGGCAGTTATAAGGCATTTCACTAACGACGTAATATGGGCGTCGCATCATTGTAGTCGTGAGTACATTTAGTCACTTTAACATAAATGACATTGACATCCATCTACGTTCTCACCAAAATTGTATTCGTAGGGACTTGACAATGACGATAAATGCCGAAACAGGCTGTCGTTAACAAATATTATTATAAGCAGTAATTCTGATTCATCTTTCGAATAATCATTTAGGTGAAATGTTTTTATAACATTATTGTCTGATGACGTTTATACATGAAAGACACAGCAGAAATAAAATTTTCGTAAGTGTAGATAAACTGGGACAGATAGCAGTATTGGAAAGTGTATTTATTAATTCTGATAAGCATAATGGTCGAAATGCAGCAATATTGAGGCCAAAGGTGGAAGGCACCAGGTTGTAAGCAGCACACGTATTTATTACTGTGTGTCAGAGTGACTGTCTTTTTTCTTTTTAAGACTACGTGTTCTCGGAGGCCGCTATCAGCTAGCCTGCCTAGAGACTGTTGGAGCGCGCAACAACAATTACGGTCGGCTGGCGCGGTCCCCGGGCGGTGCTTAATATATTCGGCACCGTCAACAGCAACAGCGGCCAAGTTGTCGGACGGCAGGCTGCCAGCGGCCGCTAACCAAAGTCTCGCTAAACACGATAAATTAGGCGGTTATCGCGCGGCTGTTGCAGCTGCGGCCTGCGCCGGCCAGATTAGGCACACAGAACACACAGAATAAAACACGGCGCGCTATCGCGCCCCCTATGCAGATTGCCTGTCGAAAGGCGGGCGCGGTAAATTAGCTGCGGATTCCGCGACAGCACCGGTGGCGGCGCCACCTGCAGACCCCCCCCACCCCACCCCATCTGCGTCCTTGTTTGAATGTGAAAGGGGTGGGGGCCCAACCAGGCTGCACCGCTGCAGTTAACCGGCAGGTAGTGCAGGGCTAAGTAGCCGAACGATATACGCGAGCGAGACGAGCTGGATGGAGGGGACCATAAAAGAAACAGCTTCACACGATCGGCGCTACGGGAGAAAGTGCGAAAGGTTCAATCATTTTCTGTGCAAGTATTTGTACTTTGTCAAATCTACGTAACCTGGTCACAATACATCAACATCAGTTCGAGAGGTTATAGAATTTGAATGTTTGATCTGTCAGATACCACGTATTCATGTTCAACCTTGATGCTTGTGGATCCTTGGCCACTACGAATTTTCTGACTTCATGGTACTACAACTGGCTGAGTTTGTAACCTTTATTTGTAATGTTGCAGTTTTAGTTGTTATGCCGTTTTCAAAAACCTGGAGGTACACATCAGAATAACACATAATTTAAATGTTTACAAGGTTAGCTAAAAACAAGATGAATACATAGACTAGCTTGAAATGAAGTTAAGCTCCGTAAACACGCTGGTCTGTGCAAATTACACAGAATCAAAAATAAAACATAAATATAAAAGGGACAAACTTTAAATGAGACTTGTCATAGAATACCATTGCTTGTGTCCATGATCAGCCACATACTTAGAATATATAGTCATTTCAAGAAACCATGACTACTCAGAGGAGTAATGAAATTATGGCGCTCGCGTACGTTTGCTGTTTACTTACATGTGGCACCGCAATTTGCGGTTCTGATAGTAAGGGACGACGACAACCTTTGGAAATTTGTGGTAAGTTCTGTGGGACCAAACTGCTGAGGTCATCAGTCCCTTAGCTTATACACTACTTAACCGAACTTAAACTAACTTACGCTAAGGACAACACACACACACACACACACACACACACACCCATGCCCGAGGGAGGACTCGAACCTCCGACGGGGGGGAGCCGCGCGAACCGTGACAAGACGACTGACACCGCACAGCCACCCCGCGCGGCACGATAACCTTTGCTTTAGGTCTTTATCAGAAATGTCTGTTGGAAAAACTCGTTGGTTATCTGATTATGCCTTTGAATAATTAAGGTTTCTCTAAATGTCTATGCCGTTGATCATGCTCACAAGCATTGTTATTGTACAGATGTCATACATATTGCATTTCGAAGAGAAACTCAGAAGTTTTTTTTTTTTTTTTTTTTTTTTTTTTTTACAAATATTCGATATGCGAACGATGAGTGACACGGCAGACGTCAATACGGGACTAGAATTCTTGCCATACCCATCCCAGCATGTCTCTCATACGCTTTCCACATTCACTTCACTCACACTGGGACGTCCACATCTCTTTGCCAGGCACAAGCAACCCGTCGTAACAAATCCTTGCCAGGGTTAAATGGCCTTCCTTATTGGTGGCTTCTTACCGTACTTGGTTCTAAACATCCGTTGAACAGCTGTAGCACACTTCTTTTTGTCGAACTCCAACACACAGAAAGGTCGCGCCGCACCTGAACTCGCCATGTTTGCCACCAGCGTTGACTATCGGCAAATAACCGAACTACGCTGTGGCGGTAAACATGAAAAAAAAACTTTCAGGCTTTCTCTTCAAAATGACATATGTATGATATCTGTACAATGTTTGGTTCTTGTGTAATAAATAATTTAACCTGTTCCCAGACTTTATGTACACCACAAATCTATGTGTTGACAGAGCTTACTTCTGTTCAAGTCAGTATACGTCTTCATACCGTTGTTGGCTGCCCTGGTAAGTATTAATGTATTCTGACAAACCGTTCCAAGTGGCCTAACAACCGCACCTGCAGTAACAAAAATAAATGTTACAGATTCAGCCAATGCTGTAACTATGTCCTTATTTAGAAAATACTGATGTTTATTAACTACGTTTTATGAGATCAGTCAAAAAGTAATGCTTCCTATTTTGTCTCTGCTTAAATACAGTTTGTTAAGTGAAAAATTTGAATTTGGCGCTATTCCGAAATTACGCCTCTCCACACCACTGTAGCAGTAACTTTCTGTGTCAACAGATGCCAGTACTGCACTCGCTTGCAGAAATGGGCGTCGTCGATATTTGTGTTAGAGAGCATGCTGTGATATAATTTTTGAATTCAGAAGGTGAAACGCCCATTTGCATTCATGAAAGACTGAAAAATGTGTATAGTGATGCAACAGTACATATGTTAGACGATGGGTTCGTAACGAAGCTGAAGGCGAACATCGTTGGTGGCCAAAACATGGAGCGGCAGGTGGTGACTGCAGTGACTCCACACAACATTCAGCGAGTCTATGACATCATTCGTGGTGAGCGTCTAGTAACTGCAGAAGATTTGTGTCGCACTACCTCCCTTAGTAAAGGAAGTGTGATGGTTGATAAGATTATTCGACAAGGAAAGGTTTGTGGAACCTGGGTACCAAGAACTTCACCAAAGCAGAATAAAAAGACGAGAAAAACAATTGCAGCCCAACTATTGCAGCGCTTCCGTTTGGAGCTAAAGGAGTTTCCGGAAAAAACTGTGACAGAAGGCGAAATGTGGGTTCACTTTTTTGGGCCAGAATCAAAAGCAGTCATCAGAATAGCATCATAGAAACTCACCGAACAAGAAAAAGTTCAAAACTGCATGATCAGCAGGGACAGTTACGGCTATAGTGTTCTGGGATGCACAGAGTGTGGTTTTTTGTTGATTTTTTTTTTGCATCATGGATGCACAATAAATTCAGTTCAGTTTGTCAGAACCCTCAAACAACTTAAAGCACACCTTCAGCAATTTCACTCAACAAAAGCTATGATGGATGTTCTCCTTTTGCGTGACAATGCAAGACCACACATCAGCTGTCACATCACTGAAGAGATTATGAAAAGTGGATAGGAATCTTGCCTCATCCCCACAAAGCCCTGACCTGGCATTGTCAGACTTCCATCTGTTTGGGCTGCTGAAAGAGACTCATCGTAGGATTCACTTTGAAGATGAGGATCATTGGCTTTGGTTGCAGGACCATAGGTTTTACCACTATCAGATGTAGAATTTCACAAAAAATCCTTCATAATATTAAGTGTATATCGAGCACCTGCCGGTAACTATAATCTGTTCATAAACCACCTTGAAGCTGTACTGACCCATTTAACAACCAAAAAGAAAGAAATATTGATTGCTGGTGATTTCAATGTAGATTTCCTTAAAGACTCTCCCAATAAGAACTTATTAGAGTTAGTAACACTATCATTCAACTTAATTCCTACTGTAAAGTTCCCCACTAGGGTAGCCAATTGATCACAAACAGCCATCGATAATATCTTTATAGAAAAGTCCAATGAACAAAATTATATTACAAAATCAATAGTCAATTGCCTATCAGACCATGATGTACAGTTCTTTCTGTTAAATGTTACTACTGAACAAGATATAAAATCTGTTAAATCTGAACTCAAGAGGGTAATCAATAAGCCAAAAATTGATTGTTTTAGGACACTCCTCAGAGACATTCACTGGACTGATATTTACAGTGCTCATGGCATGAATGAAAAATTTAACACTTTTGCTAATAAAGTGCTTACCTTATTTGAACACTATTTTCCGCCAAAACTAACCAAGGTTAGAGCAAAGTCTACAAAGAAGCCATGGATTACTCAAGGAATAGGGGTATCTTGCAAAACAAAAAGAAAACTGTATCTGTCAATTCAAAATAGTTGTGATGTTGATGCTATATAACATTACAAGAAATACTGCAAAATATTAAAGACTGTACTATGGACGTAAAAGCAAATATATTACAAGGAAAAGATAGTCACATCAGATAACAAAATAAACACAATATGGGATATAGGACTGTAATATTGTCTTTCAAATTCTGAAGGTGGCAGGAGTAAAATACAGGGAGCGAAAAGCTATTTACAACTTGTACAGAAACCAGATGGCTGTCATAAGAGTCGAGGGACATGAAAAGGAAGCAGTGGTTGGGAAGCGAGTGAGACAGGGTTGTAGCCTCTCCCCGATGTTATTCAATCTGTATATTGAGCAAGCAGTAAAGGAAACAAAAGAGAAATTCGGAGTAGGTTTAAAAATCCATGGCGAAGAAATAAAAACTTTGAGGTTCGCCGATGACAATGTAATTCTGTCAGACACAGCAAAGGACTTAGAAGAGCAGTTGAACGAAATGGACAGTGTCTTGAAAGGAGGATATAAGATGAACATCAACAAAAGCAAAAGGAGAATAATGGAATGTAGTCGAATTAAGTCAGTGATGCTGAGGGAATTAGATTAGGAAATGAGACACTTAAAGTAGTAAAGGAGTTTTGCTATTTGGGGAGCAAAATAACTGATGATTGTCGAAGTAGAGAAGATACAAAATGTAGACTGGCAATGGCAAGGAAAGCGTTTCTAAAGAAGAGAAATTTGTCACCTTCGAGTATAGATTTAAGTGTCAGGAAGTCGTTTCTAAAAGTATTTGTATGGAGTGTAGCCATGTATGGAAGTGAAACATGGACGATAAATAGTTTGGACAGAAAGAGAATAGAAGCTTTCGAAATGTGATGCTACAGAATAATGCTAAAGATTAGATGGATAGACCGCTTAACTAATGAGGAGGTATTGAACAACATTGGGGAGGAGTTTGTGGCACGGCTTAACTAGAAGAAGGGATCAGTTGGTAGGACATGTTCTGAGGCATCAAGGGATCACCAATTTAGTATTGGAGGGCAGCGTGGACGGTAAAAATCGTAGAGGGAGACCAAGAGATGAATACACTAAGCAGATTCAGAAGGATGTAGGTTGCAGTAGCTACTGGGAGAAGAAGAAGCTTGCACAGGATAGAGTAGCATGGAGAGCAGCATCAAACCAGTCTCAGGACTGAAGACCACAACAACAACAATGGGATATACTGAAGGAGGAGACTGATAGAACCAGACATGAAGAGGGACAAATAGAATTAAGAGTAAATGATACATTGGTGACATATGTGTATAGTGTTGCAGAACTTTTTAAAAAACGCTTTGTAACTGTTCCTGAAAAGATGAGGTTGTCAAGTTCTGTAGATGCTGCTATGGAATACCTCAGACCAGACATTTCAAGTAAGTTCGATAGTATGAATTTGACCCTCACTACCCCAGCAGAAATAGTGTCCATCATAAAATCTTTAAAATCAAAAACATCTAGTGGGCATGATGAAATATCAGCAAAGTTAATTAAAGAAGATGATTCTGAGTTAATTAACACATTAAGCTATCTGTGCAACCAGTCGTTTATCAATGGAATATTTCCTGAATGGTTGAAATATGCTGAAGTGAAGCCACTGTGTATGAAGGGAGATAAAGAATAGCATCAAATTTCCACCCAATTTCACTTTTGCCAACATTCTCAAAAATTTTAGAAAAGTAATGCACAATCGGCTTTATAACCATCTTATCTCAAATAACATATTGTCAGAATCACAGTTCGTATTTCTAAAGGGTTCTGATATTGAGAAGGCTAACTGCACTTACAGTGAAAATGTGCTTAATTCATTAGACAAAAAATTGCAGGCAACGGGTATATTTTGTGATCTTGTGAAGGCATTTCAGTGTCTAAATAACAATATCCTTTTAAGTAAATTACAATATTATGGTGTAACAGGAAATGCTGCAAAACAGTTCAAATCTTATATCTCTGGCAGGAAACAACGGGAGTTATTAGGAAAGAGACATGTATTAAGCTTCCAGGCATCATCCAACTCGGAACTAATTACATGTGGGGTCCCACAAGATTCCAGTTTAGGGCCTTTACTTTTTCTTGTGTATATCAATGACCTTTCATCAGTAACATTACCAGATGACAAGTTCGTCTTGTTTGCCAATGATACAAACATTGCAATAAATGGCAAATCAAGTGTAGTCTTAGAAAGATAAAATATTTGTGGTCATTGATCACTGTTTCCTAGCCAATTCTTTGTCACTAAATTTTGAAAAAAACACACTGCATGCAGTTCTGAACTTGTAAGTGATGTCCCACGGTTATATGCCTAACATACAATGAAAAGCAGATAGAAGAAGTGGACAATGTTAACTTCTTGGGATTACAGCTTGATAATAAATTCAACTGGCAGGGGCACACCACAGAACTACTGAAGTGTCTTAACAAATCTCTATTTGCGATGCGAATTGTGTCAGACATAGGGGATATAAAAATGAAAAAGCTGGCATACTACGCTTACTTTCATTCCATAATGTCATATGGGATTATTTTTTGGGGCAATTCATCAAGCCAAGCTTAAGTTTTCCGTGCAGCAAGTGTTATATGCGGTGTGAACTCAAGAACAATCTGCAGAAGCCAGTTTAGGAATCTAGGGATACTACCTACTGCTTGCCAATATATTTATTCCTTAATGAAATTCGTCATTAAAAATATATCACTTTTTCAAACCAACAGCTCAATTCATGGAATCAATACTAGAAGTAAGAATAATCTTCACAAGGATTTAAAGTCACTTACTCTCGAACAAAAAGGTGTGCAATATTCAGAAACACACATTTTCAATAACTTGCCAGTAGCCATAAAAAGCTTAACAACCAATGAAATTCAGTTTAAGAGAAGCCTAAAGGACTTACTGGTGGCCAACTCCTTCAACTCCATTGATGAATTTCTCAGTAGAACCAACTGATCTGTGTATATATATAACTTCTGCACATTTCAGTGCAGTAATGTGTTCATTGTAAATAAGTATTATAGTAGTTCTATTACAAGTTTATTACCTTATAAGTAAAAAAATGCATTAGAGTTTGTAAAATTATTCCTTCATATAGTGTTCATTAAAAAATGACGATCATTCCACTTGGGACCTGTAGAATGGTACATTAGCTTATTTGTTTGAGTTGTAAATATTTGTCATGTATTATTGTTTTTCTGACATGTTCTACACCCTGGAAGACCTCCTCACTACAGATCAATTGGAATGAAACTAAATCTAATCTAAACACTGGAACAAATGCCCTTGTTAAAAGATTGAGCAAAACTTGAAAATGGATGGAGATTATATTGAAAAGCCAAAAATTAATCATCAATTTTGTAGTTGTCAACCTATGTAGTTACATTTGGGATACAAATAAAAAATGAATAGGAGGCATTACCTTTTGACCGACCCTTGTACTATTATTAACAAAATATGAACATTTTCACATGCATGATCCTATGTAGCTGAAACTGGCTGCAGGCAAAATATTTGACACAGCAGCAAGTTAACTTGCATGTTCCAAAGACAGTGACGAAATTCAAAGAAAATTTACAAAGAGGAGTGAAAGAAAGAAAACAGGAACCAGCTGTATGGTTTTGCAGACGACATAGCCGTTAAGGCCTAAAGTAAGCAAGCCTAAGGCATTCTAAAATGGGAAAAATGTGAAACCATGTTCAACACCAAAGATGGCTTTACTACAGTTGAGATGTCGTAAGAAGTTCTCTGATAGCTCACATCACTGTTGCCAGCTTTCAACTGTGAAATGCAAACGGCTGCTGGCTAAATCAGTATCTTTCTATAGAGTTGTAACAACAATGTGGCATTGCCATAGAGATGTTTACAAAATTTCATTATATTATTGGTTGAGGCAGGCACATGAAGCTGCCATGCCCAGCCCATTGCAGCTGTCAGTCGTCTATAGGCATGTCCACCTGCAGAGCTGAGTGGTCAGTATACCTGACTACCATGTTGAATGGCCAAATTCGAATCCCAGTACTGCCATGGATTTTTCTATGATGGGATGACTGGTAAGAGGCACACTCATTCTCGCGAGGACAACTGAGCAGCTACTCGACCGATTACTAGCGCTTCCAAGATCAAGAAACCCAACAACGACCAGGAAAGTGGTGTGCTGACCACATGTCCCTCCATACCGCGTACAGTGATGCCAATGGCACAGGATGGCATGGCGTTTCACCGGGCAAAATTGGTCCATCTGGGGCCAGAACGCAGAACTTTACTTTTTCCCTTCACTAAGCATGGCCCTATTGGAGATGGTATGTTCCTGTCTTTTTCGACCTTTGAAATTATTTACCTAGCTGGTTTATACAATGATTATGACCCCTACATCGTGACATTGATGGCACCTTGTGGATTTTTGGGTATGTGAAGCAATAAGGAAAGTATGTTAGTGGTGCAGGGAAAAATAGGCGATCATTTTAGCGTCAATACAGGCTGCTGATTAGGAAATCCACTACCATAGTGATTTTAACACAGGACTGATTGCTAGGGCACGATGCCTGGGAATGAGCACATCGGAAGCAGATCGATTGTTTGTATGCTGATGTCGTGAGCGTCTATGGAAAGAGGTTGAAAGACAGTGAAACCAAGTGAAGGCTACAAGGTGTTGGATGTCCACAACTCATGACAGAACACGCAGGTCGGAAGCCTGCTGCTCTGTAAAGCAGGGTAGACTATTATGATGACAGACTGTAATGATGGTGCAGGCACATCCGTCTTGGAGCATACCGCTGAGTGCACGTTGTTGAAACATGGTGCTCCCCAATAGGCAACTCCTACGTGTTCCCGTGTTAACCTGTCCGATGACGTCGATAACAATTGCAGTGGACTCAGGATTACCAAGGTTGGACTGGAATTGAATCGCAACTTGATGGTCGTATCAGGGTACGCTGTCATTCAGGCGAACAGCTGTTCGAATTATTACTTACTGAGGCTGGTGGGGGCAGTGTTATGCTTTGGGGGACTTCCACCTGCACTTCCAATGGACATGTGGTAGTAATCGAAGCCAACATGATAGTTGTGGACTACTTGAACAATATTTCGCACCAATTGCATCCCTTCAAACTTGAATTCGTCAACAATGACAACGACATCTTCCAGCAGGGCACCTGTCTGTGTTATAGGGCCAGTGTGGTCTGAGGAACATTATACTGAACTCACTTCGATGTCTTGGCTACCAAAGTCGCCTGATCTGATCGCAAGGGAATATATCTGGGATGCTATTGAGCACCAGCTCCCACACAAACCACCTGCCATATTTTACGAGAACTGCATGATCAGCCTGCAGACATCTGGTGCCACGTACTCCAGAAACCTATCAAGGACTTGTATATTTCATGCTAGACATCATCTCTGTATTGTGTTCCAATGGTGGACAAACACGTACATAACGTTTTGTTTCATTCAGTGTAAGATCACCTGCAGTTCCAGATGAACTCTGAAAAAGGATGCACCTTAGCTTCTATCATATTATCATTAGAAAAAAACAGTTTGTCCAACTGGGGATGGAAACCCAGACGTTTGTAACTGTGGTTGGCACTTGCCCACTGAGCAACTTAGTCACACTATCACAACGATATTGTTACTCCACACAGTAGAAAGAGGGAACCAATTACAACTTTCACTCTAGCTAGCAAAGCGACAGGCGACTCCAGGCAAAGGTGATGGTATAGCTATGCAGCAGAAAGAAACAATCAACACTTTAAATCAGTCACATATACATTCACATGGTGCTAAATTTGCGCCAGTCACTAGGTATAGGTTCCATGTCCAGCAAAATGCCCACTGAGAGAGAGAGAGAGAGAGAGAGAGACAGAGATATATTTATTAGCTTTTGTTACGTGAAGCAACAAGCTTTGCCCGGGACAGACTAACACCTTTCAGAGACCTGACAGTGCACTTAAAAGCCTGTAGCAAATTGTTAAGCAAACCCAACAGAATGAGGACCACTGACCACTATTAAAGAAGCTAGCTACATTGTTCATAATAAACAGAGCCTCAAATCATCCATAAATACCTCAGATCTCCAGTTCTGAATTCAGTAGGTTATCAGGATCGCTGTCATTTGTGTCAAGGCACTCAATTCGATGAATATTATGGTGTAGTGAGTCCATGAGTTACATGTTCTAGCATTTCTCATGAGCACCCTGCTTGTCCTTCCCAAGGTGACAATATCCAAGTAACATGAGCTGACACTCATGAGTCTTTGCATCAGCCATCACCTACCACTTTGCTGATGGGAAGACTAACATCAACGTCATTGATGGGTGAGAGGGCCATCCTGATCACCACTGCAGCCTCTTCCTGATGCCAAGGGCCTACCTGTCTGGCAGGGCCAGGATCAGCTAACTATATGACTTCCAATAGTGCAGTACATTTCAATGGGTAACCACAGGTCTTCATCATCTTCTGAAGTAGGATCGAGGATGCTCTAAAACACTGTGGGGTGCATACTCATGCTATGGCTTCATCTGAAGACTGCCCTGCCTAGGCGACTGTCGGCTGCGCTACCAACAAGAGTCATTGGAATTCCACTGTGTCGCTGGCAAAGGGACACAGTACTGTAAATCTTAATGAATAAAGTTTAACTCGATAATTATGGTTTACTCTATGGTTTCCACGACTCCATCCTGACAATGTAGAGGTGTCTCCACTTGGCACTCCTACATCATGTATGGCACGCTTTGCTCACAATATGGGTTTAGGTAATCAGAGAAAAGAAGAAGGTAATGCTGAATACAACATTGATGACTTGACTGCATTAAAATGGGCTATTCCACAGTAATAGAGGTAGTGAAATAATAATCTTGTTTAAAAAGTTGTTCGTTTTGCACTAGTTCATTGAACCTTGCTTTGAAACTTTTAACAGTTTGTCCAGTGTAGAAGCTTGGACATGAATTGCAAATGAGTTTGTTCACATCCGACTTTTGGAATTTTTACATAGTAGTTTTCGCACTCTGGATGATTTTATTTTTATTTTGGTGTTGGTAAAGAGGCTTATTTTTACGTTGTATGACCAAAAGAGATTGGTAAATTTGGTAAGAGATCTTCCATAGGGAAGGTAGATTTAAAAATATGGTTTTGTTGTTTGTGGGTGGTTCTTGAGCAATTGGTTGATTTAATTTTATAGTATGGTTTAGTTGTATCTGTTATAGCATGATTGTGTCCATTATTCGAAGCAACTGATTTTATAATTGTGTTTCACGGGAATTCTTTGGAATCGTAAGCGTTCAATTAACCATTGATCTGAAGAATGTTTTTTCTATGTTGGTCTGGATGGGAAGATGAGTTATGAATGTTGGGTTTACAGATGTAAACTTTCTGAAAATTGCGCTCTTTATTTATACCAGAGATTTTTAAGCTAAGATAGTCAATGCCATCCGGTGTTTCATGTCCTACAGTGAACTGTATTTTTGTAGAGTAACTTACTAAGTTCTTTTGCCAGATGTTCTATTTCTTCTGTTGGTTCAGCATTAAACATAATCAAGCCTACAATACAACTTTTCATATATTTCTGTTCTATCTATTGTGCTGTGTTTTAGTATGTCGACTCTTATTATATTGACTTTGTCAACAGGTTAACACAACTGTCAAAGAAACACACTGTGAAATGGTTTTTCCTCATCTGTCATCTCAGTGCTCACTTTGCATCAGGCAAATACCCTCAGCCAATCGCAGTTGCGACCAGAGTCCTCGCACTCTGGTACCATGTCGTACATCAGATAAATTTATAGGATGTGTTTCTCCATAGATTTCCTTGGAAATGTTTGTTGGCAGGTATGAATTAGTTCTGTGTAGAACTGCACATAAATTATCAATCTAAATAAGGGCCCCCAGCTGCGCAAGACGAGGTTAAAATGCTAAATGATGCAACCGTTTTAAAACGACCGCTGTCAGTTTTATTATGCTAGATGCCTTTATTTCACCATTTATGCAATGTGGACGAAAAGTTTCTCCTTTTTTGTTAATGGAGCCACCGAAGTTTTATGCTCTGAGGAGATAGTGCCGCTTTACACCAACAGATGGTGCTGGCTCTACCAGCTTTATGCTAGACTGTATTACCTAATGTAGAGAGCTGCACTCGACCAGAACTATGGTTTGGTAGATTACTAGTAGTTACCGGCAGGAAAAGAAATGGTTCAAATGGCTCTAAGCACTATGGGACTCAACATCAGAGGTCATCAGTCCCCTAGAACTTAGAACTACTTAAACCTAACTAACCTAAGGACATCACATACATCCATGCTCAAGGCAGGCCGCGACTGTAGCAGCCTCGTTGGTTCCGCACTGAAGCGCCTAGAGCCGTTCGAACATAGCGGCCGGCTGGCAGGAAAAGAAAAATAAATGAATGTATGAGAGAGAAACTGGGAGCCGACGATTTTTTGTTTGTTTCATTCTTTGTTTTGCACGTAAATACAACTACGCTTGTGCAGTTGTTCAATGAACTAGTGCACTTTTGTGCAATCAAAGCAATTACTTTTGATGCAAGTACAATATTTACATGCACAAATTTAAAAAAGTCTGTATAGTTTTTGCTGTTATTGAGTGCTACATAGAGCATTGTTCACCATGATCAGAGGCAAGAGTTTCCTATTATTGTTGATAAGTGTGAAAATCGATTATGAATAACAAAAACATGTTTTGTATAAGCTCGACAAAGTGTTGAAGATATGGTTGATATATTTTTGTTTTGCAGTTCTTTTTAATTTTACTTTTTTTTCGAGGAAACTGCGTTTTCTTCCTCAATATGATAAATGTGTAATTTTATTTATTTTTATTACAACATCCCTCTGTTTCACGATACAAATCAATAATTTTCAAAGAAAACCTGAATTAAACATTGAAAATTTCAGTTTTGCTATAAATACTGTTTATTTCTAAGCAACAGACAGGAAACTAGCTATGTAAAACAAAAGTTTTCCATGGGTTATATGATCCTTTATACATCCTCACTAAGCCTCTAGACAGTTCACTGCTTCTAGTTTCTAGAGGAATCTAATAACAGACTGATTGCATAGGCAAACAAAGAGATCGAAATTAGGTAAAGCCTCATAAATATCCAACACACCTAGTGTACAGGTAACGCAGTTACAATCGTAACTGACCAAGGCTACTAAGAAAATTACCGTAGCCTACAATTATGTACGACAGTCTGCTGCAGCCTACATTAGTTTTCAACTCTATCGATGAATCGTAATGAACACACTCCCACTGTTGTTTGTCCGCTGCTGGCAAGTGATGCACTTGTTTCAAGCAAATTATTTTCCGAAATTTAACACCCATATAATTGATAAGTAACTGGAAATTTTTCGTTCAGTATTTTTTTGCGTATTCTTGCGTTTTCACCTAATGAAAGAACTGAGAAATAATTAATTTTATGTCTAAGTTCTTGTTAGAGAGATAAAAAAGATAGTGTTGTAAAAGTTTAATTTTCTTCAATTTAATGGATTTACGCATTCCTCATTTAAATTAAATTTTAACTTTTGTCTGTATACTGCTCTGCGTTTATTTGCATTCTTTGTCATTTTTAAGGGAGTAATTAAAAATTGGGACCAAAACGTGAACTAATTCGTTGCCAGAGTCAAGGCCCCATGCCAATGGGAATGTTTAACATCAAAATTACTTAGACATTGCATGTTTATCCAATAACCGTTTGACTTAGTGTTAATAAGGTTGAATATAATGTAGGGTTAAATGTAATATTAGTGATAGTATCAGAGCTGAACACCTACAGAACTCACATCAAACACTAAAAACAAAATTAGACTTATGGTATAGGATAAAAATGGATTAAGAATGCAGGTTGTTGCCAACTGTCTGTATTTCTCAGGTGACTACGAATAAAGACAGAAGACCACTGGCAGAACAGCTGTAAAAACCTCTGATCGTAGACAATCCTGCTTATGTCCAAGCAATAAAACCCATGCCATCAGAAAAAATACTATTGGGCGTCAGGCATTCTGTGAAAGATGGTCTCTTTCCCTGAAGGAAAGAAGAAACACAAGTCTCCAATAGAGCAGAGCTTTATCCAAAGCACAACAAATGAAACATCCAAAACCCTACAAAAGAACCAAAGAAAATTTCCCCAGCCCACAGACTACACCAAGGATTGAAGATAATGGTAGCTGCTGGCATCTGTGGCTATGGAAAAATTACGCTGCATGTGGTTGATGCACAAAAGGCTCTCATTGGTGTTTATTATCGGGAAATAATTGTTCCTGTCTATCCTCAAGCAGTCCAGAATGGTATTTTTCAAAATCAAGACAATTCTGTTCTTACGCATGATGGAGCAACAGCTTGAACAGCCAAATAAACAACAGTGCTTCTGAAGAGAACTTTCCCTGCTATTAGGGACGACTGGCCTGTAAGTAATCTATACCTAAACCCTATAGGGTACCTGTGGAACAGATTACGGGATGCAATCGTCAAACAACGTTGTCGACGCAACGGAGACCAACTTATTGCAAATGTTCAGACGGAAAAGAACTCAGTCACTCCTGAAGAGACAAGAGGCAGTACTCGCGGATAGTTTTATCAGATGAGATGAAGAATGTCTTCATAATCACGGGTGCCATATAAAATACTGAGAAGTGAGCAGATGACTGCCCAAATCATTCATTCACATGTAGACGTATTTTTGTGAAAAAATTCTGTGTAATAAAAATATTCTAAAACAACTATAGGAAGAAACTTTCTGTCTATTCTGTATAAATCACATTACTGGCCAGTAAGGTACACTAGTGAAACTCATTATATTTACATATTACAATTGTTGCTAAATTACTTACATAGCATTGCCAAAATGTGTGTCACATTTAAAGCCTGTTTCTTGCTATGTAGGAACACGCACGAGCACACACAAACACACTCACACACACACACACACACACACACACACACACACACACACACACTCACACACCGAACGTTTACATGTAACGTTTTGCTCATCACAACCTGCTTCCAGACACCCACTATACACTACTAGAAAATGAAAAAGGGGACACCATAAATTTGTCGATCCAGCAAAGATATATTTTATTCACACATTCTGGAGGACGTATACAACAAACGAACACATCAACAGAACCATACGCACCTGAGCACAGTCGACAGGGCGTGTAAAATGCTAGCGCTAGTCTATCTACATCCACGTCCACATAATGCTCCGCAACCTGCCGTACGGTATGTGGCGGAGGGTACCTTGTACCACTACTAGCCATTTTCTGTCCTGTTCCAGTCGCAGATAGATCGAGGGAAAAAACGACTGTCCATATGCCTCCATATCAGTCCTAATTTCTCTTATTTTATCTTCATGCTCCTTAAACGAAATGTATGTTGGCGGCCGTAGGATCGTTCTGCAGTCAGCTTCAAATGCCGGTTCTCTACATATTCTCAACAGTTTTCTTTGAATAGAATGCCATCTTCCTTCCAGGGATTCCTACTTGTATTCCCAAAGCACCTCCTTAACACTCCCGTACTATTCAGACCTTCCAGTAACAAGTATAGCAGCCTGTCTTTGAATTTCTTCAATGTCCTCCTTTAGTATGACCTGTTACAGGTCCCAAACATTCGAGCTGTATTCAAGAATAGGTCGCACTACCTTCTTATATGTGGCCTCCTTTACAGATGAACCACACTTTTCTGAAATTCTTCCAATAAACTGCAACTGACCACTCGCCTTCCCTACCACAATCCTTTGCAACGTTACGCCCAGATATTTAAACGATGTGACTATTAATGCTGTATCCGAACATTACAGCTTTTGTCGTACTCGTCCACATTAGCTTACATTTTTCTAAATTTGCAGCCAGCTGCAACTAGAAATTTTGTCTAAGTCTTCGTGTATAATCCTACAGTCATTCATCTCCAACACCATCCTGTAACCACAGCATCGTAAGCAAACAACTGCTGATTGATGCCCGCCCTGGCCGCCAGATCATTTATGTACACAGAAAATAATAGTCGTCCCAATACACTTCCCTGGAGCACTACTCTCGAAACCCTTGTCAACATTAACAGTGGCACGATGGTGGTACTGGAAAACATTTGTAATCAAATCGAAATGCACATTAATTAAAATGGTCAATTACTTATCCCCATTCCACCCCACCCACACCCCTGGATGATGTCATGGGTTTTCCCCAGCCAGCACGTGGGACCCGCCTCCTACCCAACCCCTCCCATACTCCTGCCCCTCCCCCATCTGCCCTATTCGCGGTAATTTCGAATTTTCGTGAGAATTTTAGTGGAAAATTCAAAAAACTGATGGAAATTTTATAATGACGCGAATTTCTTTGTCCCAGGGCTTCGCTGATGACCTACCCCATGTAGGAATTCATGGGAAATTCAAAATGTAACGCGAAACCCGATCCTTCTGGATGGGAAGTCCAAGTGCAGCCTCCTACACACAAAATGGTTCAAATGGCTCTGAAGACTATGGGACTCAACTTCTGAGGTCATTAGTCCCCTAGAACTAGTTAAACCTAACTAACCTAAGGACATCACACACATCCATGCCCGAGGCAGGATTCGAACCTGCGACCGTAGCGGTCTCGCGGTTCCAGACTGTAGCGCCTAGAACCGCACGGCCACTTCGGCCGGCTCCTAGCCACAGAAACTGTCCAGATGCAGGAGGGGAAAGTTAGGTTAGTGTACTTTATTTACTTTGGGTAGGAAACTGAGGTAAAGAGTGGTCCTACTTACGTAATTAATAATATAGATCGAGGCTAATTACACATCCATGTGCACGATGTTACACAAGGAGCGCCTGAAATCTCAATACAGCCCAAAAATTGACGATCTCATACAACTGGTCTTATCCTACTGGGAAAGAATTCACAATACCACACGAAAATAGTGGTTGATGTCCTCAAACTCTACATAGAATGACCCCTCTTCACCTACAAGCTGGTGGGAATAAGGCTGGGGTGGTAGATTCCATCTTTATTTTCGCTAGGAAATGTGTGCAACTGACGAGATGTTGTTGTTAGACAGAGAGAAGTTTAATGAGTCTATTACCTGTAAGCATACAGCTCAGGACTTTGTCTATCGCTGACTGACGTCGGAGATCGCTACAGACGCCTCCAACTGCATTGATCGGCCATCACCCTGCAGCCCTGACACTCGAAATTCAGGAAGGCCAATACACGCTACCCCAACTGATAAAAAGTGCTTCACTGTTCCAATTGCACATCGAAACTGTCGTGAAAAAACCAGCACTCGCAAAAAAACCGGTCATAATGCAACACATGTACTGGGTATTGATAAAATCATTATAATAATCCAACTACCACAAAGACCTACCCCAAAAGATTACACCAGGAAAGAGGAGTGGCAGTTGCATGTGTGTTCTCGTCGATGTGTGGTCACTAACTAACCAGCTTAGAGCCAATCTTAAAATGTGTGTGTTTGTGAATTCCTAAGGGACCAAACTGCTGAGGTCATCGGTCCCTAGACTTACACACTACTTAAACTAACTTATGCTAAGAACAACACACACACCCATGCCCGAGGGAGGACTCGATCCTCCGGAGGGAGGGGCCGCGCAATCCGTGACATAGCGCCTCAAACCGCGTGGCCACTCAGCGCGGCAGAGCCAATCTCACCTTCCCCTCTGCCACCCCTTATCACTCCCTCTCCTCACCGTAGGTAGGAATACAGAGCTGTTCTATCCTGTCGCTGATGGTCCACAAAGAGATCCATCTGATGGAGATCATATACTGTCTTCAGTCTGCGGAAATCAGTCACAGATGGACAAAAAGAACATGATGCTTCCTGCAGTCTGTTAAATGTATTTCTCGAAAAGACTGTCCCCACCCCCAAGAACAACAACGGAATTCCGGAGAACTCTCCAGAACGCTTTTTCAAACGTCTACTGGTTGTGAAAATGGCAGCTACCACCAGCATCCACCACCCACCGCCAGCTGCCATAGCTGAGTGCACAATCTCTGGCAGGCAATGTCTTCGACCAGCCTCCCAAGGGGAGCACAAGGTGGTCCAGGATGTCAGCGCTATCGATGCCCATGAAAGCTATACATCTACTATAAGCCGCAACGCCGGCGGGCCGCAGGACAAAGCGAGACAAATGACGGGCTACCCCAACCACGAGTTGTTTGTCTAAAAGTGCAGCTGCAGCCGCCTATAAGGCATGCCCCACGATGCCAGCACCCGACCTTGCAAGCGCTCGCCATTCTGAGGGGGAAAACACTTCAGTGTAACAATTGTATTTATGTACCTCTTATGAACGAGCAGGCAGCGGCCTTGCCGTAGTGGTTACACCGGTACCTGTGAGATCACCGAAGTTACGCGCTGTCGGGCGTGGTCGGCACTTGGATGGGTGACCATCCAGGCCACCATGCGCTGTTACCATTTTTCGGGGTGTACCCAGCCTCGTGATGCCATTTGAGGAGGTATTCGACCGAATAGTAGCGGCTTCCGTCAAGAATACCATCATAAAGACCGCGAGAGCGGCGTGCTGACCCCACGCCCCTCCTATCCGCATCCTCCACTGAGGATGACACGGCGGTCGGATGGTCCCGGTAGGTCACTCGTGGCCTGAAGACGGAGTGCTTATGAACGAGAAACTGTTAAAAAAGAAAACACAATCACGACGATAATAAATGTATTGTTTCCCGAAAACAGTTTTAGTTTTATGAGCAAAATCGGTATACTTTGAGGGCATTCCTCATGTTCAAATTATAAATTGTTATGCACAAGGGCATTACATTCTTTTCAGACGATTGAATTTTCAGTATAGAACAGCATCTGTACAGTCATTCTTTTATGTTTGAATGCTGGATACTCTCTCTCTCTCTCTCTCTCTCTCTCTCTCTCTCTCTCTCTCTCTCTCTCTCTCTCTCTTTCCACATCCCGCTATTCTGCGATACGACATTCATCGATGTGTAAAAGAAAAGTTACAGCTCTGCTGCCCATTACAGATGAACAAACTACAGAGGACGAAGGTCTATGGTGATACATCTGACAGATGTATTAATTTATCCCACATATCCTATACAACATCCCCCCCGCTAACACTGAAAAAATTTCCACTAACTTGCTGTAAAAACTACCAATCACGACAGAATGTCCTTGTTATTTCGAAAATTTCGCCGGAGTAAGGAAAAAGCGAGAATTTAAACTCCGAAGAACAAAAAATCTATTTTAAGCGATTTCTTTCAATTTGACGGACAAAATTACGTGGTCTGAGATTGTCCTGGCATTCAAATCAGTGTCCATAAATAAACTGTCATGCATGTATTTACTACAAACATTTCAGACACATGAAATAACATTACAGACTACAGCCTCTCACAGAATTTGTTCACATGTCGGAAAATGCAGAATCATTTTACGTTCGGAAACAACGGGCGACAATTCAAGATAGACATACAGAAAAGAGACCAAGTGCTCTACATATGTAGAATATATGGTTGTAAGTGACTGGGTGCATTCAAGTACAGTGCTATACCATACTTCAGACTGATGTGCTGTTTTGTCTCATACATAAGTTCAAATGGTTCAAATGGCTCTGAGCACTATGGGACTTAACATCTATGGTCATAAGTCCCCTAGAACTTAGAACTACTTAAACCTAACTAACCTAAGGACATCACACACATCCATGCCCGAGGCAGGATTCGAACCTGCGACCGTAGCAGTCGTGCGGCTCCGGACTGAGCGCCTAGAACCGCTAGACCACCGCGGCCGGCCATACATAAGTATAATACTCATGAAGGACTTCGTGGATTTTGAAGAGTATAACAAGAGGTGTGATAGGTGCAGTAACTGGAGAATCTAGACAATCTTGTTACGAAATATTAGTAAAATAACTTGCACCGAAGGTGTTATGCTCTTTAGCAGAAGGGATTTAAATGTGCTTACATCCCCTATAGAACAATTTTGTGAAGGATTTTTCGCTATTTGCAAAGCTGTTGAAAATAACATACAAATAGTTTAAATCGAGACTTGGCGATTGGTAATATGCATGCAGAGTCTCATTGTATATGTGCTTAGAGCTATCAGCGGCAGACGGTTGCGGTTCGAATGCATAACTTTGCTAACTGTTCGTCTATAAATTACGCTGCCAGTGGGACGCACTCTGTAGGTAGGGCGAAGGGAAACTCTTACGCTCCAGGATGCTAAGTGCAGTTGACACACTGTCAATTAACGAATAACTTAATACCAGGGTAAAAAATACCCGAAATTTACAGTTTGTAGATGTTCTGACAGGGTTGTGGGAATGTAACAGAGTTGGAAAGTATAAACAAAAGTAGCGAAGCTCATGTGGTAAGCAATAAGAACATATACGTATGGGAAAAATTTCAGAGCAGCTCCTTGTTGCATATTCCTACACGATAGAGTGGAAGTCAAATAAACGTACAGAACTGTTCCCAGACTTCAGGTTTCCATCAAGTGCATTACTACGTGAGTCTATAGACATGCTCTCTGACGTGTTGCAGCAGTACATGGAATTGTTTCCGGACTTCGAGTTTCCCATCTGCGCTACACAATAAGCCTCATCTAGGTACGAAGTGAATGTTACTATACCTTTCATACCCCGCCCGGCTAGCCGCACAGTCTAACGCACTGCTTCCCGAGCGGTCCCCTGCACAAACCCGCCTGGCGGTTTATTGTCGAGCTCCGGTGTACCGCCATCATGTGGATGGTTTTTAAGGTGGTTTTCCATCTGCCTCGGCGAATGCGGGCTGGTTCCCCTTATTCCGCCTCAGTTACACTGTGTCGGAGATTGCTGGGCAAACACTGTCTCCACGTACCCGTACACCATAATTACTCAACCACACAAACATTGGGGTTACACTCGTCTGGTACTTTCCCGGGGCGGCGGGTGGGGGGGGGGGGGGGGGGGGGGGGGGGCGGCGGTGGTGTCCACTGAGGGCCGAACCGCACAATAACCCTGGGTTCGGTGGGGGCGGTGGTGAGGTGGGTGGACTGCTGTGGTCTGTTGTGGGGTTGTGAACCACTGATGGCTAAGGCGGGACGAAGCCTCTCGGTCTTTCTAGGTCCCATGACACAATACACAATACCTTTCATGATCGATGATCGTCCTGTCCAAAATGCATGCATCTAGATCATCCGGAAGGGGGGACTTCTTACGATTTTTTAGTAGGCTGGTGCATAAGACACGCAAATATCCTCGTATCAAATCAAAGAATGCATAGGTATGTCAGCAACATGACCACATGCATATGGAAAACTGCAGAAAAAATACGAAAAATGACATAAAATCGGTAAAAGTCGAGGAACACTCAATATAATTACGAGAAACTGATGTAAAATACGTAAAATTGTGGGAAAGACGACCAAATATGTAAAGTCACGAAAATCTTACAAAATTACGTAAATTGACTGAGAATGCATCGAATTAGAGAAAAAATACCATAAAATTCGGGGAAATGATGTGGGTTGAGGCTACCTGGACACTCATTACCGAGAAAAACTTAAACATTATGCTCTGTCTGCAACCAGTTTTCACCCTCCCCCTCCCCCTGTACACTATGTGGGTTTTTCTGACATGTACTTCAACAAACGGGGTGTAAGACTACACAGAAGTGCTACATTGTAGCAGGCGAAACATATGTATCCCAAACCAGGACTGTATTCTCACATATGCAGTCCAGTATAGATATTACCGAATCACTGTTGGTTCTCACATGCAATTTTATTCTCCAAGTATTAAGGAGAACCAAAACTACCTAACATCAGTCCATGACTTCTGTGTGAAAGAGGAATGCTGCCAGGGCGATGATGACGTTTCTGTGAACAGCAAGAAGACTGTTACATCTCCTCTGGTTACTGATCGTGATGCTTACTCCCTCATAAGAAATCTCTGTTTCTTCGTTTGTAGCAGGGCGTGGGTAGTAACTCAACGTACCAACCATGGAAACATTCATGTCGATTTTCCTCGCTCTATTTCCTAGTGAGACATGGCCACTACTACTACTACTAACAAGCACGACTGAAACAGGCAAAGCGACTGAGGGTACGTACGTTTTCAACGTATAAAATCCGTCCAGTTTCTAAGACACAGAGCAGCAGTCTCCCACCTTCGTTCTAGTTGTTTATAAGCAGTTCGAGCGGCGGATATACTCTGACGATACTTTCATAGTGAGGAACAGCTCGGTAACTTCCTAGGACACCAGAATAGTGAAAAATGAAGTAATTGTATCATCTCAAAGTTGGTCGCCGTCGCGAGTGGGGTAGAAAACTTGCCAGGTAGTTTTATTTCAGACGATGGACAGATATGTCCTGCATTTGAGTATTAAAAGCGTTGCATTCTACACGGCTAATACTTCGGAAGCCATGGCTTTAACAATATAGCGTTTTTAGCTGCAGAGCCGTGCAGCCTTAGGAATGTGTTTGTTTATGCTCTAAGCCAAAGAAACCGGTACACCTGCCTAATATTTTGTGGGGCCCCCGCGAGCACGCAGAAGTACCGCAACACTATGTGCCATAGGCTTGACTACTGTCTGAAGTAGTTCTGGAGGGAATTGATACCATGAATCCTGCAGGGCTGTCCATAAATCCGTAAGAGTAGGAGGCGATGGGGATCTGAACAGCACGTTGAAAGGCGTCCCAGATATGCTCAATAATGTTCACGTCTGGGAAGCTTGGTGGCAAGCGGAAGCGTTTAAACTCAGAAGAGTGTTCCTGGAGCCACTCTGTAGGAATTCTGGACCGGTGGGGTGTCGCATTGTCCTGCTGGGATTGTCCAAGTCCCCTGGAATGCACAGTGGACATGAGAGGATACAGGTGATCAGACAGGATGCTTAAGTACGTTTCACCTGTCAGAGTCGTATCTAGTCGTATCAGGGGTCCCATATCACTCCAACTGCACACGCCCCACGCTATTACAGAGCCTCCACCAGCTTGAACATTCCCCTGCTGACATGCAGGGTCCGTGGATTCATGAGGTTGCATGTCCATCCGCTCGATACAATTTGAAACTAGACTTGTCCGACCAGGCAACATGTTTTCAATCATCGACAGTTCAATGTCAGTGTTGACGAGCCCAGGGCAGGCGCAAAGTTTTGTGTCGTGCAGTCATCAAGGGTACACGAGTGGGTCTTCGGCTCCGAAAGCCCATATCTATGATGTTTCGTCGAATGGTTTTCACGCTGACACTTATTGAAATCTGCAGCAATCTGCGGAAGGGTTGCACTTCTGTCACGTCGAACGATTCTCTTCAGTCCCGTTCTTTCAGGATCTTTCTCTGCCGGCAGCGATGTTGGAGATTTGATTTCCTGATACGGTACACTCGTGAAATGGTCGCACAAGAAAATCCCTTCATCGCTACCTCGGATATGCTGTGTCTCATCGCTCGTGCGCCGACTATAACCAACACCGACTCAAAGGAAGGCCTCTGCGCTTGTTCGTGACGTCACGTCAGCTAGGCACGGCGAACGCCAGGTCTGTTGCAGGCATACTCATAATGGTGGTGTCTCCCTCTCTAACACAGGAAAATGTGAAACTATTGGCGGTAGTTGACCAACACACATTGTTCTGAGAGACTTCTGCACTCAATTAATTGTGCAATTCATTACACTTCTTAACAAATAGTGTACTCTTGAACTTAAATTTTCACCTATTTTAAGGATTGACATACAAAAACAACATGGTTCAGCAGCAACAGAATTCATGCTTCTTTACCTTATTTCTAAATCTGAGGAAGTTACGTTTGTACTGGGTTGATTTTACAAGAAACTGTGAACATATTGGTGCTCTTCTTTAGGTATCTTTGTTGACTATGGGGTGAGGAGCACTGAATGTTAATGAAATATCTTGCGATTGTACACGTTGGGGGAGGGGGTGGATGACAGAAGAAGAGGCAAAAGAGAGATACTTGTTTTATCAAATAAAACTTTTTTATCTTATAAAGTTTCTCCTTTCAGTTGCAAGAGGGGAATATTTATCTTTTCTAATGTGCATGTTTAAAAAAGTTTAAGTTCAGCAGTATTTTCGATGTATGAAGCTATTTTGTTTCCTGTTTAGAATTCCTTTCTTTGAAAACGACTGTAATCTAATGTCTGGCAGCAGATGGACATTTACACATGTAAATTAGTTCACATTTCCAGTGTCGGTGTCAATCGAGAATAAATAAATAATTAAAAGAAACGAGTTAATTGTAAGGGGGTTGGGGTAAGTTTCGATAACAAAATGGATCAAGTAAATATAGTTACTTGAATGTAAAATTTCCGAAGCTTGCAATCGGGCAAAGCATCTCCTCATATTAATCTACGTTTGTTTCGACAGGATTCAGTAATACAGAACTATGATCTTCATTTGTAGCTTTAAGATAGTAAGAAAATCTTTCATCTAAATAAAACTGCAGAATCCAAAACGATACCAAATATTTTGTCCAAAAATAAGAGATTTATAGTGACAAGCACGCCCAGGTGTTCCTGCCTGCAACAGACCTGGCGTTCGCCGTGCCTGGCTGACGTGACGTCACCAACAAGCGCCGAGGCCTTCCTTTGAATCGGTGTTGCTATAACGCCACTTTCAAACTCACTTAAATCTTGATAACCTGCCATTGTGGCAGCAGTCTTATGTAGGCGTTGCTGACCGCAGCGCCGTATTCTGCCTGTTTACATATCTCTGTATTTGAATACGAATGCCTACACCAGTTTCTTTGGCGCTTCAGTGTATGTAGCATGAATTTTGAAGGGTTCGCAGTGAAGAATGCGGTCTCTGGCTACATACATTACGTTTTGTTTCTCTTATCGAAATTGTTTTTAAAGTTAAAATAAAAGCCGTATATCACTACAGTATGGAGAAAATAGTAGTTAAAGTATTTTATTTGTGCATGCTGACGCCGAGCGCGCAGCCTGAGCACCTCACTGATAAGCACTGTAGCCTACAGTTTAGTCATGAGCAGTTCTTACAAGTAGATGCACGTTTCTCAAAACGAGTGATCGCGATTTATTGCTGTATTTACTGCAGTACGAAAATGATGCAGAATACAGGGTGATTCAAAAAGAATACCACAACTTTAGGAATTTAAAACTCTGCAACGACAAAAGGCAGAGCTAAGCACTATCTGTCGGCGAATTAAGGGAGCTATAAAGTTTCATTGAGTTGTACATTTGTTCGCTTGAGGCGCTGTTGACTAGGCGTCAGCGTCAGTTGATGCTAAGATGGCGACCGCTCAACAGAAAGCTTTTTGTGTTATTGAGTACGGCAGAAGTGAATCGACGACAGTTGTTCAGCGTGCATTTCGAACGAAGTATGGTGTTAAACCTCCTGATAGGTGGTGTATTAAACGTTGGTATAAACGGTTTACAGAGAATGGGTGTTTGTGCAAAGGGAAAAGTTCTGGACGGCCGAGAACGACTGATGAAAATGTAGCACGCATCCAGCAAGCATTTGTTCGCAGCCCAGGAAAATGGACTCGCAGAGCTAGCAGAGAGCTGCAGATTCCACAATCAACTGTATGGAGAGTCCACATTGGCACTTATCTGTCCGTAACTACCTGAACGTCAACTACCCGAGGCGATGGATCGGCCGCCAGGCAGCCCGTGACAGAGCACTTCATCACTGGCCTCCAAGAAGCCCTGATCTTACCCCCTGCGATTTTTTCTTATGGGGGTATGTTAAGGATATGGTGTTTCGGCCACCTCTCCCAGCCACCATTGATGATTTGAAACGAGAAATAACAGCAGCTATCCAAACTGTTACGCCTGATATGGTACAGAGAGTGTGGAACGAGTTGGAGTATCGGGTTGATATTGCTCGAGTGTCTGGAGGGGGCCATATTGAACATCTCTGAACTTGTTTTTGAGTGAAAAAAAAAACCTTTTTAAATACTCTTTCTAATGATGTATAACAGAAGGTTATATTATGTTTCTTTCATTAAATACACATTTTTAAAGTTGTGGTATTCTTTTTGAATCACCCTGTATATTCTACCCCAAAAGCTGCATAAGGGAAAATCTGAAATACAGTACATCCCATCTTTGAGGCAAGGCTTAACGAAAGTTTCTTTACGACTCTTATCAATCGTCATTTATTAAACGAAGACAAAGTTCTGTGACTTTTTCATGATAAATATTTTCCAGTTAACGATGTCCTAGATCTGGTCAAAGAAGCTTTTGGGGAGAATTCATCAAATAGATATTTGCATCCAATAACACCCGACGAAAAATTAGCCATGACACTAAAGTAAGAAAAGTCAAAATACTTTGAAGAAGTCTACAGTAGTTTATTTAAACTCAATTCTGTTGTGAATGGTGTTTTTCCCCATACCTGGCAATTACAAACAAAAGAAGAAGAGTCATTTTCTCAGTTCAGATAAAACATTCTACTGAAACAAAAGAAGAAGAGTCATTTTCTCAGTTCAGATAAAACATTCTACTGTTTTCAAGACACTAAAGCATGTTTGCATTAAAATTTCGCATGTTTTGCACAGGTACATAATTACCTTATCTTTGTCAACATTCATCAACCTGAGACATACTCCAGTGTCTCATAACGCAATTCACTGTAGAGCAATCTATGTCGAATTTTCAGTAAGGAGCAGTTTCGATGATTACTACAGTATTACATTTGAATAAACGAACAATTTTACAGGAAAGAGAACCAAGCGACAAATCTGTGAAACAATATACAAGATCTAATTTTTTTTGTATGTTATCCATACATAATTCTACATCCATATTCTGCTAACTCTGTGAAGCACACGGCAGTAGGTATGTCCTGTTGTCCTTGTTGTTTGGGCTTTTACTGTTCCATTCACGTCTGGAGCACGGAAAAATGACTGTTTAAAATGACGGTTCTCGAAACTTTGTCACTGGGATTTCTCGGGATAGTTTATGTCTATCTTCAAATATCTGGCAGTTCATTTCTTTCAACATCTGTGACCATTCGTGCAGTCATTCCATGTTTACGTTCAATATCACCTGTTAGTCCTATCTGGTGTGGGTCCCACACACTTGGCTTATTTTCTGGGAATGGTCAAACGAGTGATTTATAAGTAGCGTCATTGCATTTCCCCAGTACTCCACCAATAAACCGAAGTCTGGCCTCTGCCTTATCCAAGACTGAGCCTATGTAATCCCTCCATTTCATATTCCTACGAAGTGTTACACAAAGGTATTTGTGTGAGTCTATCGATTCCAGCTTCATTCGTTGATACTGCTGTCATAGGATACCACGTTTTATTTATTTATTTATTTGCTTTTTTGTGAAGGGCACAGTTTTACATTTCTGAACATTTAAAGCAAGTCCCAATCTGTACTCCATACTGAAATCTTAGCAATACGAGTATCTGAACAAATATTTGCGCAGCTGCTTCCTGGCAGTATTTCACTTCACATAAATCCACCATTTGCGCAAATCTGGGGTTACTATTACTGTTATCCACAGGGTCTCAGCACAATTCTCCCAGAGTTACGCCCACATCTGTCGATGAGTCTCCATCCAAGATAACCTGCTGCATCCTCCCTAACAAAGAATAGTCAATCCAGTCACAAATTTCCCTCGATACCCCATACGATCGTATTTTTGATAATAAGTGTACGTGTGATACTGAGTCAAATGCTTTTCGAAAATCGAGAAATATTGGTGTGCCTGACTGCCTTTATTCATGGCTTTCAGCATGTCATGTGAGAATGGAGCAAGTTGGGTTTACATGATCGATGTTTTCGAAGTCCATGCTGGTTGGCATGGAGGTGATCGTTGTCTTCAAGATTCCTCATTATGTTTGAGATCAGAATGTGTTCTAAGATTCTACAACAAATGGAAGCGAAGGATATTGGACAGCAGTTTTGTGGCTCACTTCTGCTATCCTAATTGTGGATGGGTGTGACCTATGCTTTCCTGCAACTATTAGGCAAGGGTTCTACGATAGATTGTAGTTAACAGAGGTGCTAACTCAGCCGCAAAATGGGTATAGAATTTTATAGGGTTTCCGTCAGGCCCTGAGGTTTTGTTCAGTTTTAACAAGTGCGTGATCTGTTACGCAAGCAATATCTCATTAGATTGGATGTATTGCTTTAAATTGTATTGTAAAAGAACTGTATGGAATAACATCTTACGTAGTTAGTGTTAGAAACAAGCATGGAAATAATTCGTTTGAACACCAGAAATATAATCTGAGGCTTGGCAGTTAATACTCGTTAGAATGAGATACATATTTCGCTTATATGAAATCCGGTAACAACAAAGGTGGCGGTTGTTTCTTTTTTTAGATTTTCTACGTATTGCTTTCCATTTTGATCAAGTTGTTGCTTACCTACTTGTAATAATGTCTTTCAGATGCTTTTACATGTATTAGGCTGATGCGCAAGTTCGTGGCTTTTTTTTCCGTACGTTTAATAAACACAACAGATACACATAACAGACACTTTAGTAATCAATACTACGAGGGTTGTTTTTTAAGTAAGGGCCGTTCGCGCGTATAGTCCCGTAGTTCGCGCGGACGCCGCAACAAGCCACCGCGCCACTTGCCGGCATCCTTCCCGTTCACACTGATGCTAGTTGCAGCTCTGTAGCTGACGTGTACGCATCGCTGTGCTACTTTATAATGTTTACGATTATTGAATCGCCCGCCGCGTGTGAGATACGGTCAGTGATACGTTTTTTGACCGCGAGAAGCCTATCAGCTGCAGAAATTCATCGTCAGTTAACAGAAGTTTATGGCTTGAATGCAATGAGTGAAGGTAAAGTGCGTCAATGGGTTAGAGAGTTTAAAAATGGCCGTCAAAACGTCCATGACGAAGAACGCTCAGGCCGGCCCTCTGTGATCACTGATGATTTGGTGGATGCAGTCGAAACAAAGATTCGTGAGGACAGAAGATTCACAGTTACCACTCTTTCTTTGGACTTTCCACAAGTTTCAAGATCGGTTTTGTACAAAATTGTGTCTGAAAACCTAAACTTTAAGAAACTGTGTTCTCGGTGGGTACCCAGACTCCCCACAGAGGACCACAAAGGGAAGAGATTTGTCACTTCATTGGACTTTTTGATTCGTTATGAGGAAGAAGGGGATGACATGTTGAGTCAAATTGTTACTGGAAATGAAACATGGGTATCCCATATCACTCCCAAAAGCAAGCGACAATCGATGGAATGGCGACACACAACCTCACCCGTCAAGGTCAAAGCCAAACAGACGCTGTCAAAGCGCAAGATTATGGCAACTATGTTCTGGGACCAGCGCGGTGTTTTGCTAGTGGACTTTATGCCACGAGGAAGGACAATCAACTCAGATGCCTACTGTGCAACTCTAAAGAAGCTCCGCAGAGCAATTCAAAACAGAAGGCGCGGCATGCTGACAAAAGGAGTTTTGCTCCTGCATGATAACGCTCGGCCTCACACCTCTCAAAAGACTCGGGATTTGATTGATTCTTTTGGCTGGGAAGTTTTGGACCATGCACCATACAGCCCCGACCTTGCTCCTAGCGATTTTCACCTTTTCCGGTACCTGAAACACCATCTTGGTGGGCAGCGCTTCAATGACGACGATGAAGTGAAAGCGGCCGTGAACTCTTGGCTGTCGGAGCAGGCGGCCGAATTCTTTGAAGAGGGAATTAAAAACTTAGTTGTACGGTATGACAAGTGCTTAAATAAACAAGGCAACTATGTAGAAAAATAGGTAAAAGTGTGTAGAATCAGAAAATAAAAGTTTTTTTTACAAAAGTAGTTGTATCTTTTTTTAAAAATAAAAACGGCCCTTACTTAAAAAACGACCCTCGTATATTATCTTTCACTATTTACAATAGTCTGCCAATGGTGGTATAACTTTTCGATTCCGTGACTGTAGAAATCACGTGGTTTTGAGGCGAACAATTCTTCGAGCCATTTCCGGAGCGCATTTTTTCCAGAAAGGGTATTTCTTGAAGTATGTTCGATAGTGAGTGGAAAAGGTGAAAATTTGATGGCGCAAGATCAGGTGAATAAGGTGGGGTGTGGAATGACTTACCAAACCAACTTCTGTATAGTGCTTCTTGTCAGTCAATGACAATGCGGGCGGGCGTTATCGCCGAGTAGAACCTCTTCAACGAACCTTCCTGTCTTTCTTGTTGCATTGCAACTGCAAGACGTCTCAGTTGTCGACAACAAATGTCGGCATCGATGCTTCCACGACATCGTCGCTGTTCCACCAGATGCGAAACATTATCTGTCGATGATGTGCGCAGGTCTTTGTACGGGAAGTTGCTGCTTTGTTTGGGCTCAATCATTCCTTTCTTTTCCTTATTTTAGGTAAAGACAGCATTTCTCGTCACCAGTAACGATGCAAGACGGGAATTGTCGGTGTTGTTTACGATACAATTGAAGACGAGCGAGCAGAGACGCACAATGGCCTCCAGCTGATTTTTGTTATTTTGACTTGGAGTATGCGGTACCCACACTCCCGATTTTTGAACATTCCCCATCTCATGCAACTGTCGCGCGATGGTGGAATGATCATAGTTCATCACATCTGCGAGTTCTCGTGTACACTGACGTGTATCATTGTGATTTAATACGTTTAAACGATATTCACCAAACCCCGGATGTCTTGCTCAGCGTTGAGAGGCACTAACGTCAAAACGAGCCTCCTTTAAAATGAGAAAACCGTTTTTTTACTGTGTCTTGTCTAATAGCATTACCCCATACACGGCGCAAATGTTGCTGGCTCCCTCCGCTGTTGTCACGCCTCTATTGAACTCAAAAAGAAGAATAAGTCGGAAATATTACTGTTTCTCCACTTGTCACTCCATTTTTTAGCGTCTGCTGCTCCACTCACTATCTCCAGATGACAAAATCACTTGAAACGTAAGCCGCACGGGATTAGCCGAGCGGTCTCAGGCGCTGCAGTCATGGACTGTGCGGCTGGTCCCGGCGGAGGTTCGAGTCCTCCCTTGGGCGTGGGTGTGTGTGTTTGTACTTAGGATAATTTAGGTTAAGTAGTGTATAAGCTTAGGTTCAAAATGGCTCTGAGCACTATGGGACTCAACTGCTGTGGTCATAAGTCCCCTAGAACTTAGAACTACTTAAACCTAACTAACCTAAAGACATCACACACATCCATGCCCGAGGCAGGATTCGAACCTGCGACCGTAGCAGTCGCACGGTTCCGGACTGCGCGCCTAGGTCAGCTTAGGGACTGATGACCTTAGCAGTAAGGTCCCATAAGATTTCACACACATTTGAACACTTTTTTTTTAACGTAAACTCAAATAGCAACAGTGAACTACAAATAAAAAAAGATGATTGATAAATAAACCCATAGTAAGCGGAATAGCAACATGATAAACGAAAACCCTACTAACTTATGCACCAACTTAATAATATACAGTAACTGATTTCCAGTACTTAATACTGTACTGTACTTCATATTACGTAATATATTGTGTATGTGTGAAAATTAAGATTTTTGCAAAAATATTTACCATTTTAATCCAGTTTAGCAGCTATATCACTCCATTCTTCAAAATGTTCTTATAATCTGCATCGCATGTATCGTACAAGGAGTTGTAGTTCCTCATCTGTTCGGTAAATTTTTCTGTTTCCGTCATTTCGCTGCGTGCACTGCACGCTCACTGATATGAACGATCTGTCTTCCGCTGTTGTCAGTGTGAGAACACAGCAAAAAATGCGCCTTCAAGCGCTCACAGGCACCGACAGCGGCGGCGAATCTGTATTTTGTATGACAGACATGATGCGATAATTTACAGCCCCGTCGTTGCTTAATGCAGCAGGGCGCGCGGGTAGACTGCGTTCTGCGTGGCCAGCCCGTAACTGCCTTCTCGTAGTATCCCCTGCAAGTATGGCATGTATTAGTCACATGCGTCAAGGTGTTCTTTTCCGTTTTTCAGTAGTGTACAACAAGTCATCCAAGTAAAAACGCTACTAACGACAAGCATGCTGGTCCTTGCAAATCCGTTTAACAACACATCATGCACTTTTTTTTCCCCATCCATAAACGTAACTGTTACGAAACTACGGGAAAAATGCATAATCCTAAGACTATACTTAGATATGCCATTGTACAGATAGTAGAAGTTTATCGACATACTAGCTACAGCCATGTGACCATGGTCTTGTGTGCTTGTCATTGATTCTTAATGAAATTCTTACATAGTCGACTTTGAAATTACTTACAACCATTATCTGGGAAGTTCCTGGTACGGTCCCAATTGGAACAGAAAAACGTCAATGCAGACATACGCTGTAAAAGAAAAGCGTTTGGCCAGAATTTGAGTTTGCCTTTTCATTTCCAAAATGTCATGTATACTTTGTTTTTTAACATAAATGATAGATATTTTATCTGACTTTCATCTTTAGACTTCTTCTTAGGCTCCAAACCAGACACTACTGCGTCGGTATAAAACAGATTCGGATTTTCAAACAATTTAATTTCTGCTTTACAAAGGGTTTCAAAATAGGGCCAGTGGTAACCTTAGTAACATCAGCGGACTGACTGAGATTAATATACGCCACAAACTTCCACCTATTTGTACTAGTGTAAATCCTCCAAGAAAAACCTGACGAATCAAACAACTTAAAACTAAACTTGTCCAGCTTATTCGAACATCCAAGGTCCTTGTCCTTTAAAGAACTTTTCAGCGCATTAGAATCTTATTGTAACTTTATGCATGCATAATTATTATACTGACATATTTGGTAGCAGAAAACGCCATCACACCTGTGGTGTCACCGCCAGACACCACACTTGCTAGGTCGTAGCTTTTTAAATCGGCCGCGGTCCGCTAGTATACGACGGACCCGCGTGTCGCCACTATCAGTGATTGCAGACCGAGCGCCGCCACACGGCAGGTCTAGAGAGACTTCCTAGCACTCGCCCCAGTTGTACAGCCGACGTTGCTAGCCATGGTTCACTGAGAATTGCGCTCTCAATTGCCGAGACGATAGTTAGCATAGCCTTCAGCTAAGTCAATTGCTACGACCTAGCAAGGCGCCATTTATCCTTTGCTATGTATCTAATGAAGCATGTACATCAACAAGACCAATGTTCACCAACTGTGGATTAAAGTTAAGTATTCCAGCAGCTACGTACTTTTCTTTATAGCATTCATTACGTATCCTGTTTCAGACCTCACGCCAGCCTGCGTGAGTTTAAGCGCGTGCATTTCGGTTACCCGTCACTGTGGATTGGCTGTCTTGCCAGTCCACAACAACACCCTTTATATTATGATGTGAAAAGTTAGAAAGTTCTTAGTGTAGGTATCAAATACATCATTCGTATCTCCTTTTCCATACTTGAATTCGAAATTAAATGTATCAATGAACTCAGTTCTTCATTTACACATGCGACTGAGTACTGGTGCAGTTCGGCCGGAGTGGCCGTGCGGTTCTAGGCGCTACAGTCTGGAACCGAGCGACCGCTACGGTCGCAGGTTCGAATCCTGCCTCGGGCATGGATGTGTGTGATGTCCTTAGATTAGTTAGGTTTAATTAGTTCTAAGTTCTAGGCGACTGATGACCTCAGAAGTTAAGTCGCATAGTGCTCAGAGCCATTTTGAACTGGTACAGTCAAATGATAGTCCCTACGACGAATCCATCGGCTCGAACGTCGACAAACAATTCGTTGCAGCTTCTTGCACGCTTCGAGATGTTATTAAATCTTCTTTTTTGTTATTTTTTATATGCCATCGCTAAAAGATAGGCTCTATACTCGTTGCCATTACACCAACCATAAAGTGGCACATTATCACTGTCAGTCGCGACCGTATCAAAAAACAGTCGTTGTATTTGATCAATAATCCTATGCCACACAACTCTGTGAACCGCTAAAATTATTCACTATACTATTAAAACCGTCTTCAACACCGTTTATACACGCCACTGTTGTAGAAAAATTGAACGCCATTTTGGTTAGACTTTTCTAAAATGCTCACTTGTTTTCATTTTCCCTAAAGTAGTACACTTATCAGCCAGAACATTATGACCATCCTACCTTATACCTGGTATGTCTATCTTTGGCACAGCTAACAGATCTCAGATGTGTTCGATCGGGTTCAGATCTGGTGAAATGGGAGGCCAGCACTGGAACTAGCCACTGTGTTCCTTGAACCACTCCATCACACTCCCGATCTTCCGACATGGCGCATTATCTCATTGAAAAATGCCACTGCTATCGTGAAACATGATCGTCATGAAGGGGGTGTATGTGGTCTGCAATCAGTGTACGATACTCTTTGGCCATTATGGTGTCTTACGCGAGCTCCATTGGACCCATGGATGCTCATGTGAATGTTCCCCAGAGCATAATTGAGACACCCCCAGCTTGTCTCCGTCTGGTAGTACAGGTGTCAAGGAGCTGTTCCCCTGGAAGACGACAGATTCGCGCCCACCTATCGGCATGATGAAGAAGTTATCGGGATTCATCACACGATGCAGTGCTCTGCCAATTCCCCAGTGTCCGGTGCCAATGGTCACGTTTCCATTTCAGTTGCATTTGCCAATGTCATGGTGTTAACATTGGCACATGTATGGGTCGTCGGCTGTGGAGGTCCATCGTTAAGGAGTGTATGGTGTACTGTGTTTTCAGACACACTTGTGCTCTGCCCAGTATTAAAGTTTGATGTTAGTTCCTCCGCAGTTCGCCGCCTGTCCTGTTTTTCCAGTCTGCCCAGCTATGACGTCCAACATCTGTAATGAGGGGTGGCCGCCCAACCCCAAGACGTATGGACGTGGTTTCACCCTGGTTTCGCCACTTGCTGAAGACACTCGCCACAGCACTCCTCAAACACCCAACACGTCGTTACTTCCCGCTATGCTTGGGTCGAGCCTTCGGACCATCACAATCTGCCCTTGGTCAAACTCAGATAGACCACGCACCTTCCCCATTCTACGCATAAACAGCATGCATACTGATACTACGTACACCACGCATGTTTCTGGCTAGCAGTCCTATGTTGCCAGGTGACGCTCCAACCCCCTGGGTGGGATTATATCAATGGTAGGTCGGTGATCATAATGTTCTGGTTGGTCAGTGTATATTAAAATTAGCAATTTACGTCACTAGTAAAAGTACAGAGCCACATGTACGTAGAGACTGAATGCTGACCGAGCGAGGTGGTTCAGTGGTTAGCACACTGGACTCGCATTCGGGAGGACGACGGTTCAATCCCGCTTCCTGCCATCCTGATTTAGGTTTTCCGTGATTTCCCTAAATCGCTCCAGGCAAATGCCGGGATGGTTCCTTTGAAAGGGCACGGCTGACTTCCTTCCCCGCCCTTCCCTACTCCGATGAGACCGATGACCTCCACGTCTGGTCTCCTCCCCCAACAACAACCCAACAGAATGCTGCTCTACAACTACAGACGGCCTTCATGTCAATAAAAACAGCCTCTCTTGTTAATTAATTCACATAGAACTCAAATACGACTAAAATTATTTAAAAATATTCTATTTCGCAAGTCCGTTTGCTCAGTTAACATTTTTATTGACTGCTTTATCAGATGTTCTAATATCTCTAGCTCTTCCAACAGCTTCCTTTTCAGTGAAAATTTTTTAAATTTTTGTTTATGTCTAACTTGGAGTAGCTGATTTCTCTCAGGTGCATATTTAACATTTACGGATTGCGTTCAGTCCCTCTGACGTGTTCTTTAAAGTGTGTGTTAAATTTCTCTCCGTTCGGCCAGTTAAATTTTATCGCAATCTCCGTAATTTATTTTGTAAACGCTGGATAGTTTGAAAGTCAGGTCCTTCTGCGTTTTGTGACAGATGATTTTATTCGGCATATTTGTCGGTACTGAAACTAACATGACAGTCTAACGAAACACACGTGATACTTTATCTTAAATAGTTCCCATGTATGGCATGACAGGGTACTGTAGGTTTCCTTTTTCTGCTTTTTTAGACAGCGCTGTTCTACCATTTTTTACTAACTGTTCCGCTTTCAACTTCTTCTGGCACATTCCGGTGCGTGTTAAAATCGTAACCGTTATTTGTAGCTAAGGCTTCTAATGTTTTTAGTTCTTTATCAATTTCGTCGTTTTGTAGTGGAAGACTCACAAGCGATTCAGTGTGGCTCAGAAGAACGATTTTTTTATGAGCAGTAGGGTGACAAGAGTTGCTGTTAACTATTGTGTGTGTTGTTACAGGCTTCCTGCAAACTCCAAACGCATGTTTTATATTGCTATTTACAGTTTTTATACTGAGAAATTTGATACTATTCTTCGTTTCTAATTCCACGGTAAATTTCAAATTCTTATCCATGTGTTTTGTGACGGTGGTTTGTGGTTTTATAAGAGTTATGTTTATGTATGAGGCAGCAAAGGTGCACGTTGTGGCATTAAACGAATTTGAAAGAATCGGTAAGTTTGCCGTTAGTAGTGTTTTCACTTATGTGATGTACTGTGTAATGTGTGCTTGAAAGCAGATTGTCATATGCAAGATCATATGTATGTAAAAGACGTGTGTGTGTGTGTGTGTGTGTGTGTGTGTGTGTGTGTGTGTGTGTGTGAAGGACTTGTATCTGTTTCCAAACAGCAGGAAACAGGTTCTGAAGTGACACACTCATCACCAGTGCTACGTAAGTAATTTAGCAACAACAGTACTTTGCAACAAAAATGATGTTCACTAATGTGCCTTATGTGTCTGCCCTTTTCTGGTATTGTAGTCGCAGACATTTGATAATGGCCAAATGCTGATTGGTGTACATGGTGCAATAAAGGCGTCTTGCATAATAAAACTGATGGCCTGCGGTACTTTTAAAATGGCTTCATCGTTTAGAAGTTTCAGTGAGGTTTCGAAGTTACAGTGAGGCTGTGGAAATGTACATAAAGAAATTAATGGGTATAAAATAGTGACTGCTTCCATACCAATAATAAGTGCCCTGCAGCAATACAACTACCTACAAAAGACTCCTACATCCGATCACTAGACTGGAAAACGAGCACCACAAACAGTCACTACACTGTAATAAACTAGCACTGGATCACAATACAAAGTCAAAAAGGAAAAGGCCACGGGCGAACTACACACTTCAAATTTCCATTGAAGCAAAACGGTATTTACTATCTTACTATCTTCTAATAACTCCCGCCAAGTCCGCTTCGTTCGGTAAACATCACCACCAGCCAGCTGGTTGCCCCTCTCTCTTCTAGGAGTCATCTTACTACAAAGTCGTTGTACGCCCACTGGACAGCAACACCCCTCTTGAAACTGGCAAACAGCTGACCTAGTTCCTATGCCAGCACACTGGAACACATTCTTGAACTCCCCGAATACTCTCCAAACGGGGAAACGTCTTCGTTGACGACCACCAACTTTCAAAACACAGCAGGCAACATTGCCTCCGCCCCAGAGGGCACAAAACTCGCCTCGTGCCCCCACGACCCTTGCCAGCCGATACTTACTTTTAGGGCTACCAAAACCGCTCCACCAAATTATTTTATCATGCAAATCGGCCTCCAGATCAGAACGTAAGCACTTCAATTGGCCTGGTCTTGCTAATGTTCATAATTCTTACTGTAAGATTTGAGTTGGTTCTTTTCCAAAAACCATTAGGAAACACGGTCCATTCTAATTAAATCATTCGCCTTTTAAAACAGCATGGTCGGTTTAGACCATCCCATTTAGCCAATTAAGAGATCAGCAGTCCAAAACCTGCACACCAGAAGTTGTGTCTTTCAGTAGTGGTCAAAATGTCCTGGATTCCAGGTTCGAATCCAATCACAGCTTAAATTCTGAATAAAGGTCATCAAAAATGGAAGCCAAAGACTCCCAGCATAAGAAATCACTCTCGTTCTGTCAACGACCTAGTCAAAGAGGGCAGAGGATCAAATAGAGGGTCAGGGCACTCTCTAGCCCCAGAGATGGGAAACCGCCGCCGCTATAAGGTGGAAAAATCAGCTATGTTCAACAGCAAGAGGGTGCAGAAGGCAATGAAAATCGCTGCATTAAAGACACATAATCTATATCCATAGGAGGCCTGCAATTTAAAAAGTGTCATGATGATCTGTCCGATGGCAATAGAGTCCAGATTAGTCTCCCATTCAGTTCTCTGGGAGGGGACTGCCAAGAGAGGAGTGATCATGAGGAAAAGATAGAGTAATCAATTACGTGATAACATTCTACAAGTCGTATCTTGGAATGTCAGTAGTCTGAACGTAGTAGGAAAGCAAGAAAATCTGACAAGGGAAACGCAAAGGCTCAGTCTAGAGACAGGGAGGGGAGCGATGTTGGTGAAGTGAACTGGAAATAGAATAAGGATAGATTTCTAATCAGACGAACATCATGAGCAGGGAAAAAGGTGAAATGAGAGAAGAATTCGTTATTCATAACGAAGGTAGAGCAGACAGTGAGCTACTGCGAACAGTTCAACGATGAGACTGTTCTCATCAGATTCGACAGCAAACCAAGACCACCAATGACGGCTCAGGTCCACGAGTTAATCTCGCAAACAGAAGATTAAAAAATTGAGAAATTATATGAGGATACTGAATGGGAGATTTAGCACGTAAAGGGAGACGAAAATCTTGTAATCATGGAGGATTGGAACGCCATTGCAGGGGAAGTAATAGCAGAAAGGGTTATGGGAGAATAGGGGATTGGCAGCAGGGATGGGAGAGGAGAAGGACTAGTTGAATTCTGCAATAAATTTCAGTTAGTAATAGCGAATACTCTGTTCAAGAATCACAAGAGGAGGAGGTATACTTGGGAACGACATGGAGACACGGGAAGATGCCAGCTGGATTACATCTCGATCAGACAGAGATTCCGAAATCAGATACTAGGTTGTAAGACGTACCCAGGTGCAGATGTAGACTCACGTCACAAGCGATGAACAGCAGAATGAAGTATAAGTGAATCGTCCAGAAGAATCAGTGGGGAGGGAATCGGGGTAATAAAGTACTGAGGAATGTTGAGTTGTGTTAGAAGTTCACCAACGATGTGGGTACTGCGACAAGGAATGCCAGAGTATGCAGTTCAGTTGGAGAGGAGTCGACGTCTCAAAACAGAGCAATCACAACTTGAACAGACAAACATAGAGGCAAGAAAGGTAACTACGAATAAGCTTTGGGTAACAGAAGAAACACTTCAACTGATCTACGAAGGAAGGAAGTACAAAAAAGTTCAGGGAAAGACAGGAATACCGAATATAAATAGGCATGAAATAAATAGAAAATGCATGGCGGCCAGGGGAAAATGACTGCAGAGAAGATGTGAAGATATCGAAAAAGAAATGATCGTTGGGAGGACTGACTCAGTATACAGAAAAGACAAAAAACCTCCGACGAAATTAAAAACAATGTTGGTAACATTAAGAGTGAAATGAAATCCTACTGTTAAACGCAGAGGAGAGAGGGGTAGGTGGAAAGAGGACAATGAACCTATGACGTGATGGATAAATAAATTGTAGGCAGTGTGGAAGACTTAGGGATCCAGTATAAGAACTCAGGAAAACTTGAGATCCAATATGGCAGAGGGATAGATAACACTCCATCAGAATTTCTAAAATCATTGAGAAAAGTGGCAGCCATACGATTGTTCAAATTGTTGTGTAGAATCTGTGAGACTGGCAACGTAACATCACACATTCGGAAAAATATTACCCACACAATTCCAAAGATAGCAAGGGCAGGTAAGTGGGAGAAATATCGCACATTCAGCTTAACAATTCACGCATCCAAGCCGCTGACAAGAATAACATACAGAAGAATTGAAAAATGAGGATCTGATAGATTATGATCAGTTTCGCTTTACGAACAGTCGAGGCACCAGACAGACATTACTGATATTGAGCTTGATAATGGAAGCAAGACTGGAAAAAAAAGCAGGGAGCAGTCTTTCATTCCTACTTTTCACTCTATACATCGAAGAAGGAATGATGGAATTAAAAGGAAGGTTCAAGAGTGGAATTACAATTTAGAGTGAAAGATTTGTTGATGACATTGTTATCCTCAGCGAAAGTGAAGAAAAACTACGGAATCTGTTGAATGGAATGAACAGTCTAATGAGTACCGAATATGAATTGAGAGTAAACCCGAAAAAGAGAGAAGTAACGAGATGTAGTGGGAATAAGAAAAGCAAGGTAGACGAAGCTAAAAAATCCTGGAAACAAAATAACCTATGACTAACGAAAAAATGAGGACATAAAAAGTAGGCTAGCGCAGGCAAAGAGATCATGCCAAGTCAAGAGAAACCTACTGATATCAAACAAAGGCCTTAACTTGAGGAAGAAATTTCTGAGAATGTGCATCTGGAGCACAGCATTGCTTGATGGTGAAACATGGGCAGTGGAAACACAAGAACAGAACAGAATCGATGAGTCTGAGATTTACTGCTACAGGAGAATGTTGAAAACTAGGTGGACTGATAAAATAAAAAATGAAGAGGTTCTCTGCAGAATCAGCAAAGACAGGAACATATGGAAAACACTGGCAGGTGGAAGGGAAAAGATGATAGGACATGTGTTAAGACATCATGGAATAACCTCCATGGTACTAGAGGGAAATGCAGATGGTAAAAACTGTAGGCGAAGATAAAGATTAGAATATATCCAACAAATAATTAAGGATGCAGAGTACAAGTGCTACTTTGAGACAAAGTGGTTAACAAAGAAGAAGAATTCATTGCAGGTTGCATCAAACCAATCACAAAACCGCACGTAACAATTGATTATCAGATTTTTTCACTCCAAATCTCGGATTTACCTCTTAATTCTGGCTTTGATAAAGAATTTGTTTATTATAAACTGTGGTTACCAACTATTCATTTATACCTGACTGTGACATAACAATTTCAGAATCTGATATCCTCCCTTCAGATACATCCTCTGGGTCTCAAGGACCCCTCTCGTCTTCGGTTTCCAAACCTTTAATATTAGAGGCTAGGAACAGGGCTTCATCCTATTTTTTGTGGGGATAAAACATTATGTTTCTCCAGATTATTTTGGGAAATATCACCACCTTTTGGGTTTAGTCATTATTGTCTTTTCGAACTACTGATGTAGAATTTGTGTCTTCGAATTGCCCCCTTCCCATCCTATTCGTTATTTTAGTCCCTTTTAACACACCCTCTGCCCTAATGTGAACTGCTTGGATATCCCTTCAAGCCACTTCTTTCTTTCTTCTCCCCATCCCTTCATCTTCCATTCTTTCTTGGACACCTTCTCACCTCTCATTCTTTCCTTTTCAACCTCCTTCTATGTCCTCCTAGCTTCTTTCTCTTTCTTTTCTGCCTCTCTCTGTTTCTTATGTGCCTGGAATTGTATCAATAATTTTGCTATTAACTTCATTTTATCTGCACCATTTTCTTTCCATTTCCATCTTTGTTTCGGTCCTCCCCCCCCCCCCCCTCAATCGAATAAATAAATAAAAGATATATCCCTAGCTACTTATTCCAACATTTGTCATTTAAATAGTTCACCTTTGAAACAAATTCTACCAGTCCTCCGTACTATGGAGTAACAGCTGGCAAAAACACAACAACGAGAAACCACAACCTACAAATGCTCACAATGGAGCCATGCCCAGCCGTAGGTTTTACTTTGCTGGGTTTCCTCCACTGTGTAGCCAGCAGTCGATACTTCTGGCTGGTGAGTATGACATTCTGTGCAGTGATTCCAATCCTGGCAGGGGTCACCAAGTGAAACTTTTTAAGTCACAATCACGCCCACAGCCTGAATGTACACACTCTCGACAATGTGCAATGCACTGGGCAGATTATATGACACACTGCTCCACTGATGTGATTGGAAACATTTATTAGTGGACTTGGGTTATATCTATGTACTGTTATACATATTCTGTAACGTCGCTAGCCTCGATTTGACCTGTGACACAGGGCTAAAAAGGTCACTTCTTCTATGCCACTAATCAATACTTTGTAGCAACTCAGCTACTTTCAAAAGATTTCCAAGTCTGACCACTGGACTGGAGAACTAGCGCTGCAAAGAATCACTTCGCCGTCTCGAACCGGCTTATGGTATCTTCCCATAAACAAAACAAGAAAATGAAGTTAAAAGGTAGAAGAACACACTCAGAAACACCATAAGTTTCCAATCGGACTAATGGAATTCATTTTTTCTGATGGAATTACATTCCTGGCGACAAATGAGTCTCAACTTTATCTTCAATACAGGCAGAAACTTAAGTAATGAATTAAATTTTGTGCCAAGACCACGATTTGAACACAGGTCTTCTGCTTATTTGGCAGATGTGCTAACCACTATATCACCAAGACATTGTGGCTATCACAGCTGCATCTCCCATTGCATACAAAGCCAGGCTATTCCAATATCAGAGAGCCTCAACAATACTGATGATTTAAGGAGGCGAAAATGGATGAAAGTGTGAACTGATGTTTATGTTAGGGGCGGTATTTGACTAGCTGTGGTACTCGCATTGCTCTGATGATGTAGTGCTTAGCATATCTGGCTAGTAAGTAGTCCAGGCATTGGTACACATTATAATTCATTACTTTAGCTTCTCTCCTTATGTTCTATAAGACGTCACAAAGTCCTCCCTCCACGATGTTACCAAACAATACCTTCAACCAAATGATGTCTACATGTTGTAATATGAGACAATCTCGCAAATTCTTACTCATGAAGTCGATCCCTTTCTCAGAAAAATCGAAAAACAACTTTATTAAGCGCTGAGGATCACTCGCACCTGTCTTCAAACACATGACGTTTTCATAATCTTACCTGTGCACCACAGGACTCACGATTCCCATGACACCCTCGGAGGACTGCCGGCTGACTCCTCCATTTCGCAAGCTCCCTTAACGCTCCACGAAATTATTTAGGGGTATAAGACACAGTTATCTGGGCTCAAAAAACGTTATTTTCAAAAGTTCTTCAAAAAAAATTCTTCGCTGCTTTAGCTTTACACAATGGCTGTGATACTAGCAAAACTGGCTTCCACCTGGACAAGGGCTGCTCTTCATTGTATGGGAGCAGACGGATGCTCTTCTTCGTCTTGTGATTTCTCGCCATCTGTTGGAAATCTCCGCATTTATTCTGGTTGCGCCGTTAACGTCTCCACAGGGTATCCCATGGCGAATGGAGGTATTCAGAGATACAACAGCAACGATCATTCGAAGAAAAAACTCTAGTAAACATGGGTCTTAAAATACATACCTTAAGAGTTATGAACACTTGTTCAGCAGAAAAGATGTCTTTCATGGTAGCCAAGATGAACGAATGCTGAGAGCTCTTGATTACGATGAACGAATGCTGAGAGCCCTTGATTACTGGACATTTTTTCTTGTTTTGATCCATACTACCACTTCTCAAAATATGGAAAGCAAACAGCTTCTAGTAGAAGAGATTTCTCGCATAGTATCGAGGATGAAGAACTGCCCATGACTCTTACAGTAAGCATTTTAAGGCACATGTTCACAAGACTTATTTGAGTTATCGTTCCTGTCATAGCCATGAATATTGACCAATCCTCCATGGACGCCCTATATGTTATGTGATAACTGTTATATTGTATTTCTCATTTGTTACAGCTCTTCCTGGATATCTGTAGAGCTCTTTCGTTGTCATGCCTTGTCACTCTTTCCTGTTGCTCTGGGAACTCTGTAACTGCTGCTGATGGATGTAATAACATTCCCTGTACTCGATCAACAACCTCTGCAAGCATATCTAACGTAAACTCGAATCTGTGCATGATGCTTTGCACTAATACTGGCAAGTGGCTTGTCCACAACACCCAAAGCCATGAGTCGGCACTGATGTGTCAGATCCACGATATTTTGTTCTCCATCTCTTCGTGGCATAATAACTGGAGTATTTCCTGTTGTAGAGACCTGCTGTATCGATACTGTCTTCAGATGTTCACAATAATTATATTTTTATGGGGTGACAATGATACCTTCCACCACACATTCGAAGTCTCCATCAAGTTGACTGACCACGCATGGGAACTTGTCTTATCATTAATTGTTCCACTGCAGAAAAAATTTGCTCCATCTTGTGTGAGCCAAGGTTTTGGGTTCTGGAGCCAAAACAGCGGTAAACAAAAGAGGACTACTCATGAGAGTTAACATGTGTCTGGTCCACCGCTGATACAAGCAAGTGTGGACGAAATTTCTACCAGTGCAGCTTGTATCTCACTGTCTCCCTGTTCCTGGTGTCTTGTAACTGTCATCGACCACATTGGTGCAGTGGTTAGCGTACTGGTTAGCACGCTGCACTCGTATTCAGAAGGACAATGGTTCAGACCCATGTCTGACTATCCTGATTTATGTAGTTCGTAATTTCCCTAAACTGCTCATCATAAATTCTGGGATGGTTCCTCTGAAGTGGCACAGCTGGTTTCCTGCCCCATTGTTGAAAGAATACAAGTTTATGCTCCAACTCTAATGACCTCATTGTCGATGAGACATTAAACCCTAATCTTACCCTTTTTTTGTATCATTCTGAAAATGTAAGTCTTCCATTGTCAAATTGATTTACAAGTATGCACTTTATGTACGTAAAACTGGTACCGTTTTCATAAATGTTGGGTCACCACTGAGAATACTGTTTATATATTGCTGTTAATGCACGCCAAAAAAGCCTTTGCAGAATACTGAATCGCTTTATTAATTAGTAGCTCCCATAACTTCGTTGAGATAAAGAACATTCAATAAAAGAAATTACATTTTAGTAAAAACGAAAAGTAAGACTAAACAGTCAGATCTCAGGAACACAACTTTACTTTCATCGATGTTTTCACTTAGCATTGATCTCACTGCTTGGAACCACTGTGATTTCAGTGCTGCCACACGAATTCACTGCTGTCCAGCACAGATCCAAGGCATTTCCAAGTTCGAAATATAAATACTTGTATGAAATTGAGTGAGAATGAGAAAAAATCATCGCATATAATTAACAATAATTTTTTATTCGTTGGCAAAGTGTTTTATATAATGTACAAAAAGACACTGAAAATTTGTAGGAAAAATAGCAGTAGTTCAAACGAAAAATAATTGTCACTGTGCTAATAGTGAAGTAACTGACTTTCAATTAAGAACTTAATTGTCAAAATTCTCATTAGTATTTGTTTTGAATGTAATAGTATGGTAGGTAATTTAACTATTGATTGCTGGATATTAATTAGTTTGCATGGCTACATCAGTTGTAAAATGTTAATCATTCACCTATTCATTAGCCCTTAACACGACTTTCAAGTTGCATAAGGCACAATTCATAATTACATACATACATGTTCATAATGTGTTTTGAACTACAGGTTGTATTGCACATATGCAAATTTAGCATTTTATGTTACACTAGGTTAAATTTACTTATGCTACCTATATAAAATTGTTCTACACACACTCTTAAGAATAATAAGGATGGAAGTTGTTTGTTTATAATTAAATTAGTGGATAATAAAGATAACAGCAGATCACAGCTAGATCACTTGTGGTACTATTTATAACTTCATAAACAGTGTAGAAAGCTCTTTCCTTCAGCAAGGGTTCTGTAATCTTCCTGAATTTATTAGTATTTAACTTCCTAATCCTACTTTGTCATTTGTTAAAAAGAGACCTTCCTACATGTAGAAAGTTTCTTTTAATTTTTGTAAGCCTATTCCAGGGAATATTCAAAGAGTTCCCTTTCCTAGTTCCCTAAGTGTTGATATTCGATCTTTTATCATGATTATCATAATGTTGTGAAATATGTATAAACTTGGGACAGTCATCATTTTGTTGTTAATGAAATACATTTTGCATGGAGTGCTGGCTCTTAGACTATACATGCATCTAATAGATTTTTGCCAAATAAAGACTCTTCTGGCTCCAACAGAGCTACCCCACATCATTATCCCTTAGTTCATGTGTGTGTGTGTGTGTGTGTGTGTGTGTGTGTGTGTGTATGTGTGTGTGTGTTCCAGTTCAATTTTGTGTTGAGGTGGATATCCAGCAATTTGACAGAGCCTTTGCAATAACAATCTATCCTATACTCTTAGTTTTGTTATTGTTTAATTTTAATTCATTTGCCTTAAACCGGCAAGATGCCTTGTCCATCATACGTTTATTCATTTCCTTCATAGTATTTCTGTCATTATGGGGAGTAATAAATGTGGTGTCGCCTGCATACATTCAAGGTAGCAGGCCCAGTAGAGAGCATTAACATAAAAAATGAACAAAAATAGTCCAAATACTGATCCCTGAGCACTCCTCTCATGACGTTCAGAAAGCCTGAGTTGTCATTTGAGTGAGTTAGGTCCATTTGCTTCCTACTGGAAAATTATGTTGTAGTCATGGCACTTTCTTATCGGTTATACCATACTGCTAGAGTTCATTTCCTTAATCATACAGTTTATAAGGTAACACAGGGAATTGCTTATTATTTCTATAATTCGTTTTACAGTAAAGCTAGAGGGGCAATAACAGTATTCAGTTTTTGGGTAACTGAGTTTTGCTGCTGCATCTACTATGCCCTTAGGGGAGATAGATTTACATTCAAACTCACTATTGCTCTGATGGTTGGTTTCAAAGTCTGCACCCATTGAGGTAACCAAGGCTGGTTGACTGTCATTGCTGGCTACTGATTTCATCTTTGGCCTATTGTTTCAGATTTGCTTATTCCCTTTCTATAATATCGCTTCGGTTTTACAGTCATTGGCTTGTATATGCTACTGCTACATGACAGTTCACAGTATGACTTCAGCAGTATCACACTCTAACATAACAGTCACAACACACACTTCTGTAAAAGTTGTTAACATTTGACAGCTGGAGTGACACTAGCGCTCCAAGCGGCGAGAAAGGAGAACTTCAGAAGCATCGTAAGCATAATGTTTGCTTTGCATCCCTTTCCTACGTGGTTTACGAAATATTTGAATTTTTTGTCTGCAAGACTGTGTGTAATATCAGAGGACATAGATGTTTCTAAAAATGATCCTAAAATATGTGCAAGTACGGATAAAAATCAAGAAGCCAGTGGTAAGTTACAATAAATTCGTGAAGAAAGACCTTGACACTGAATAGAACTGCAGCTTATCACGTTGATATCAATGGAATATAAACACACTGATTCACACATAAGAAGCACAGACATGTACCTCTACATGCAAAAGGGATCGACGCTCAGTTTGTCATTCAGTAGGACTACTGTGTTTTAGTCATTGTAGCCTGTTGCCACAAGTACGACCTTCATCGTTATATTATTCTAAGTGGGACAAGAAACTGTCAAATGGTGGGAGAAATATACTGTGAGTGTAAAACCTGAGACCTCAAAGACAATAACACTATCGGAAGTGCTGCCTTATGTTAAATTTGCTATTAGAGACTTTTCATCCAATGACATATGCACTTGTTTATCAGTATTGGAGAAATGCTGTACCTTCTGCTTTAAAAGGTGGAACATATTGTCACTCATCCCACATTTTATTTGTATGCCTTCTACATACCTAATGTATGCACTGATGGAAACATAAAATATTCTGACATAACGTGTGTGCCAATACCAGGATCCTATAGTCTTCAAAATTTGTTTATCCTTCTTCACTTAGTCCTTCTGATACAGTTTCCGTTGCTGTCTGTTACAAGACAAGGAAAGTGCCTATCATTTTAAATACAGTTTTGCACGAAGTCTAGCGATCTGCACATTCTGATACTCCACACACTTTTTCTAGACACGAATAACTGCACTTAATTTTACCACTTCATCGTCGAAGCAGGTATATATTGACGATTCTGATGAATCTGGCACTGATCTATGGCACAGAAGCAGCCAGTTCAACTCTCCATATGAGTGTTTTATAGCGTTAGACGGATTGTCGAACCTTTGTGGCAGTTTCCTCTTCAGCGTCAGATGAGGTGGCTTACCTGGAATATTAAACACGTGTTTATTAGTGTCAGTATTCATAAACTGGTTTTGTTCGACGTGTAGGGGACAAAACTTAACATTATTATAAAGGCAGACATGGTCTTTTTTCATAAGATGTTCTTGTCTGCTACTCACTAAGAATTTTCTACTTTTAAAACATTTGAATCATTAATATACATGTAGTTTGCAAGCGATTCTCGACGATACAGTTTAGTAAAGTGATGGTATACACCTCACAGAGTCCTTAGGAAACCTAAAAAAAAGACAGATGTGGTATCATCTTCTTGTTGCTACTAGCAATTTATTGCGCTACGCTACGTTCCCATTTGTAAAATCCGCTGTACAAACCAAAATAAATTACTACTATTCGCTTTAGCTTTCACGATCGCGCCAAAGTCAACAGTTTAACTTACTGGCCGCTTGGCGCGCTACTGGCGCAGTGGGCAACAAAATCGAGGCGAAGTGTCGCGACTGTTACGTTAGACTGTGGAAGTATTATATTTTTAGTTTAAACGGGCAAGGAGTGTACCAATTAGCTATGTGTCAAGTTCATACCTATGATTCGTATTGACAGTAATTTTTTGTATAGCTGTTGCTACAGAAAAGATATATCATTTTAGCACGTCTGAGTAATGCATTTGCACTTTTTGCTACACGTTTTATGACATGCGCTCTTTTGTTAATACTGACAAATGCTGACCAATATCACTTTCATTTGCTCCTTCATGTCTTATTTGAAATCTTTACCTCTTTGTTTGGAGAAAAGTACAATCTGTAAAATATAATTTCAGTCACTCGACCTCTCGGTTCTCGGAAAACCATCGATAGCTCGATCTCTATATTCTATCGAGAATTGGCGATTTGGCGTACTTCCAGTTGTTTATTTTGAAAGAAGCTGGGCTGTGTAGTAAGTGAAGTTATTGAACATTTATAAGGCATGACACATTGTTGGGATGGCAAATAACTATCGCAAATTTCTAAAGCTATTAGAAAGCTGGCCTGTGGACCCATCTAAAACTGAGCGGTCAGTACTTTCGTATTAAAAATCAGTAAGATTATGCCAAATTATTTACGTAACAAGTACATTTTTAGACATCCTTGTACTTTCAATAGTGAAATTTTGTTATAATAGCGATACTCGCAAAAAAAACTGGCTGCCCTAAACTTTTTGTAATATTTACGCTACCGTTGTCCAATATGTATCTCATACCTATCACAAAAACATTCATCTACCTACCGGATTTGAGACTTCAGTTAATTGTAGTTTTTGTTTTGTATTTCTTCAGCGCAACAATGTTTCCCAACGATTTCGATTTTCATTCTGGCTCTAAGAACGACACAAAAAGGAATGGTGACTTTTCTATATATGTTGGTAACGTTCGAGTGCAGGTCTTCTCATTGTTCGGGTTTTCAAGTCTCTTTTGGCGCTAGTTGTGTATGCACAGTCATTGCAGCCGGCTGTAGTGGCCGAGCGGTTCTAGGCGCTACAGTCGCAGGTTCGAATCCTGCGTTGGACATGGATGTGCGTGATGTCTTTGGGTTAGTTAGGTTTAAGTAGTTCTGATGTTAAGTCCCATAGTGTTCAGAGCCATTTGAAGCCACAGTCATTACAAAACATGTTTGTTCATAGTCACTTCACTATTCCGTGAAGACTCAGAAATATAAAGCAAGGAAACATCATTTCTTAAGCGTTAGAACAATAGGTTAAACCTCGACACCCAGTGTACCGCAACAAGCAATATGTAGCAAGTATCTGAAAGACATTTTTCTCAATTATAAAAAAATACCATTTGTACAAATACTTGATATGAACATTTGAGTACTATAAAACTACCAGTGGCCTATAATCTGTGAACTTCATCTCAAATAGTTATCAGAATTATTCATTATTCTAGGTTGTAAATAGGCTTACATTTGGATTTTGCTATTTCAGTGCATATGGCTGGTGCTTCTTTATTGATTCTAGATATATAGCTGCTGGGAATTTACAGTATGAGTGACAAAAAACTGCAAGACTCATATGGATATTTAAGAACATAGAGTGAAATAGTATGATTTTTTAAAAATAAATATTAGCTCCCTGTTAATCAGTGCACTTCTTTCATGTTGCATCATTTTATAAGATTATTACCAATTGGTTTATCACATATGTATTACAGCTTTAGAGATGGTGAAAATATTTATTTTTCAGCAAGTATTTTCTTTTTGAGAGAGAATCTACACACTTACATTATTATGTTTCATAGTCTGGAAGATAATTAACCAGAACGGTTAGTTAGTTAACATTGTGACTAGCTGCTTTTCTTACCTCTTGTTTTTAAGAGTCAGGTATTTTCTGTGTGTGGGGGGGGGGGGGGGGGCAACTACATATAGCTCTTTGTATCAAATTCCATTTGCAATGTTAGAAATCTTCATCAGACAGTCATTATCACCATCTACCGTGATTATTCTGTTTAGTATAGTATCATTAAAGAACTTATCATTTGATGATTTATTAACGTATTCTGTGCCTCATGTGTGAATGTCATAAGAAGGAACATCACAGTGGCACTCTTAATTAGTTTCTCAAATGACAGCTTGTGTTATTGAGTAATAGTATTTTTTTGTGCCTCATTAGGTAAATGGTAAAGTGTCAGTCTACATATTGAAAGATCCATGGTTCAGTCCTCATTCTTTCGAAGAATTATTCATCACCCTTGATTGTGATTTGTGTATGTGAAAATGCCAGATTAACTGAAGCGTTCCATACCGCTTTAAGAAGTCATGACCAAACTGTTACCTCTCAATCTAACCACGTGCAAACTCACAACTAAACTTTCACCTTTCAACCTAACCTAAACGTCGGGCAGGATTACGGAAGTGTCTGATCCCACCCATTTACTTTGATCCATGACTTCATCAATATGGCGAGAATTGCTATTCTAAGCATCTCCAATATGGCGACAAAACACATGGCAACATACACGAAAATACGTATAAATAAGACAATAACATCTCCCTCCTAAAATACAGTCAAACTAACGTGATAACTGCGGGAAACTGGGGGTTTTAGGGAGGGGACAAGCTAAATGCAACAGTAAAAAGACACAGCACGATCCCAAAACACACAAAATGATGAACAAAAAAAAAAATTACAAAAATCTTAGGGAATCAGACACTTCCCTTGACCTATATAGGCCAACCGCAGCTGACCATACCAAAACACCAACACATACAGCAAACACTGTGGAAATTGTAATCAGTCATTTCCCTTGACCACAGCTGACGATACCAAAACACCAATACCTACATATAAAACGAGGAAAATTAGAATCGGTCATTTCCCTTGACCTATATAGGTCAACCATAGCTATTAACACGAAAAAACCAACACCTACAACTACAAAAAAACAAAACCACACACACACAGAGGGCGCCATCGAACGCAAGACGACATCTACAAACACATCTAACTCAAACTCCGCACCTTAATGACGTCACACACCTTAACATCTGTACGCCATGGGTCAAAGCAGACAGGTGGTTGACCCCCTTGGGCTACACCACAGATCAATCTGTCATAACAGTATACATTCAAAAAACTATTATAGACGAAAAAGAGATATGTGTGTGTTTCTCTTTGCATACATATGGTGTCACACGCCACAATGTCATTATACTACAGCCGAAGCTGACATCTGGCATTGTTAGGTTCAGTTGACCCAAATTAGCAAGCTGCACCAGAGGCAAACAAGGGAATAGCAAAGCAATGGTATTCAAATCGACATAAGCTGTATTTTCTTTTGACAAGCTATATGTTGCATAAGTTCAGAAATCACCATTCCTTTGAATGCAAATTTTGTCATAAAATAGCCTTTTTTAATTTCTTTATTTTTAATTTCTCGGCGAGGTTATAGCTGTGGCACACAAGAATACTTTGATTAACCTGCATAATGAAATAGAGGGAGCAACCCAGATATATATTATAAAATAGAAGTGATGGAGAACAAGAAAAAAATATTAGCGCCAACACAAGAAAAATTAGTTGTGTAACAAGAACCAAGATAAGGTCATGTTAGGCGTGAAGTTCCAATATACACAACAGAAATGGCAGGGTGAAGTAATACTGACATTTCTGATTTTGCACTATGTTCAACAGTTCACAGTAGCCACTGATGGAAATTATTTACAGGTTCTGTTTGTTCCTTGCAGCAGTAGACTTGTTGTTTACAGAACAAATAAATCTGTTGTTATAATATTAATGTTAAAAAAACATTTGAAATGTTTGCAACTGTAAGTAAATATTTTTGATGCATTTTCTTCGTGATCATTAGATCTATCTTGTATCTCACTGTGTGACTGCGTCTTTTTGTAAACTAGTTTCTCATCCATTTCCTCCCCGTAAGTCTTGTCCATACACCTACAGCTAAGATTTTCATTTATTTGTTCTGTTGATTCTACGCAGTTAATTATTGCAACTGAGTCAGTCCATATCAAATTAACCAGTTTTGGTTAATTTTTGGACTTTGATGTCACAAATTTTTCTTGTTTTGGCAGTACCTATCCCATTAACAGCCAAATCTAACAGCTTTTGCCAATGCAATTTTTTTCCAAAATATGAAAAATTGTTAGATTTTCAAAATATTTTGAGAAATAAATGTTACTACATAACACTGCTGTGAAATAAATTAATCTTGCAAAAATGCAGTTTTTTATTCTTGAAATCATCCATTTAATGTACATGTAAGTTTCTTACATATTTCTGTTTTTCCTTTGATAAAGTTTGAAGATGGAGAAAGAATGGGTTGAAGGGAAAATTAACTTTTAAATATAGTACTATACCACACTTAGCAGTTCATATTGCAAGAAATGGTTAACTATTAACAAGTATGGAATTTTTGTTTCAGCATTTATTGTATTGTTAAATGACTTTTACATTGTAGCATTTACATATTTTATTGCTTGCATGATATATGATAGATACTTGCCTAAGACAAAAAAGACTGTTTTCTGCTGGCAGTACAGCACAATATAAAAACAGAAAACTTCTCAACTCATTCATCCACAAGACTGTTTACAAAATTGATACACAGGGAGTTATTTTGCTGCAGCACATTGTAAAAGTGATTGTGATGGACTTGGTGGACACTGTCAGAAGATTTGCTCCTAAACCAAGTTTACTAAAGCCATTTGAAATTCAAATTACAACACCCAATAACTGTATGACTCTGCTCAGTAAACCATTCTTGGCATCCATTCTAAATTACACACGGCTGGGTGATAGCACCAAAATATTATTGTCCTAATTCAGTAGTTCACAAAACTATTCTAGGGACTCACACTGCCTTCTCTTGTTCTGGTGTCTTATTTTCAGGTTTTGCCATTCAAAGTCTATGGTTTAATAACCATACTCTTTGAATGGTAAATCAAGCATGTAAGCCATTTCTAAACAGCAGACTTCCTCAGACGATTCGAGCATCACTGAGGTTGGATTTGTTACAGTTGCCTTAGACAACAGTGCCAGTTCTCAAAGTTGGTGGTAGGTTGGTTCCATTCTAGACAAGGACAGTCAGTGTAAGAAGTTCAGTGTTAGTGTTCATCTTCCACAGGGATCTGCAGCTTCATTTTTTATCCTTATTGAAACTGTGAAGTATTGAAGGCATGTGACCTTATTGTAGGCCTACCCTAAGGAAAGTAGAGTCCAGGATGTCTTACTGGAAGAGTTGACACATTGACCTTTGATGAAATCATAATTATTAGTATAAACAAAGCTTTGTTGAGTTTATTTACTTTATTTTTATCCTTTGTATCAGAAAAACATCACTTAAAACTATTTTAACAAAAAATGCAGATGATGATCATTAGAGTCAGTCTTGTTAAGTTTATACTGTAAGATTGGTAAATATAATTTAATTAATAGTAAGCCTAATATCTTGTCGTGTTTCCTGTAGGGACTTACTGATTATATGGTTTGTTACTGAGATATCTTAGCTCTTTTCAATAATATAATGACTTTAATTTTATACATTGTCTGTCAAGAAAAGTGAAGCACCTAAAAGGGAAGGAGGAAACGAAATAAAACTTCATGTGTTGAGAAGCAATGTGGCATTATTTCAGTGATTACAAAACTGAGTCAAATTTACAAAGAATTTGGCAGTGTGATCCCAGTCCTCAGTATGATGGTGCACCCCCTCTGGCTTGTATATATGCACCGGTTTGGTTGGGAGGGTATCATAAAGCTGTCCTCTCTTGAGGCACTCTGGCCCACAACTATTGTAACAGGCCCTTGATATGCTGGACACGGGCACTGGAACAGAGTTTATGTCTGTGCTGATTCCACCATATTTTGTCGGAGACAGAATTTTGCTGGCTGTCTCAGCATTATGCAGACAGTTAATAGACACACGTGCCATGTTTGGATGAGCAAATGGCATCACTATACTGTTACATGAAAGATAGTATACGAGAGTGCAGGAGGTCTGTGACATACCATTGTGCCATCAGGGTTCCATGAATCACTGTCAGCCATGATCTGAAGTCACATCCCATGTCCCCCCACACTGTAACACCACTGTGCCTCTCCAAAACATTGGAATAAGGGGATCTTTCCCCAGGTCACCACTATACTTCCCAATGGTGGTCATTTGGGTTAGTGGAGAACTGTAGTTTGTCACTGAACTTAATGTGACACCGTTCGTCAGCAGTCTGTGCTTCCTTATCAAGGACCCACACCAAAAGCAAGTTTTTGTGTTGTGTTAACTGCAGCCTATGCATGGGATGGTAATTCCCAAGTCTGGCTGCTCCTAGTCTCTGACCATTGGTGCAGGATGACACGTAATGTTGCAGGGAGTGTATCACTTGTTCTCAGGTGGCAGGTACAGATGTGAAGAGGTTACAATGTTCTTAGAGCACAGTATGGTGATCATATGTTGTGGTGGTCGGATGTGGTCATCTGGAACCTTGATGAAGGTATCTGCCCTTACTCTTCCATGCAATCCAACATTAAGCCACTGTCACATCTGAATGCCCTACAAATCTGGATATTGCATAACTCAACAAGTGAGCTGAACAGACCCACAGTGAGGTCCCTTACAAGCTCTGTCAGTAGTTGATAATGCTGTGTCACACTTGTATCTCTTGTTTCCTTCACAGTGAACACTCAACAGCTGGCACTGTTTATGCTCTTTATATATCCTATCAAGCCTGGTAACAACACAAATGCGCTGTTGTGGCAGTTCTATTTGTTGCGGAAAATTGCAGCTCCACTCAGTTATATACTGACTGATTGTGTGTATTTGGTCAAAGTTACATTGACATCCAACCATATGTTCTGTATGATTTACTTTTATTTGTCAGGCAATGTATCTTAGAAACCCATTTATTCTCCATCTAAGAAATGAAACCAATTTTTATAAACACACATACAGAAAACTCATTTTTTTTAGAAAGTACAAAGGGAATGTTTTTAGATTTTGCAAAATCTAAATTAATATATATATTTTTTTTTTAGTTCAGTAAAATAAAGCTAATGTTACAGCATTACTGTGTCATATGTGGCAGTCAAATGAAGAACAAACAACCGCCACAACGAAACGATGAAATGGTTTCATTAAAAAATAATCATCAGACATGTCAAGACATCTCTCAGGGAAACGAGACAATCAGTTCCGCATAGAACCCGATTGGTCATTGACGGATCCACACCCACTTGTGCACTTCCTTGCCCGACAGAAACAGACGACCATGCATGTCTTTCTTCAGGTTGCCAAAGATCTGAGAATCACACAGTGAAGGATCCAGGCTGTACATATGATGTTGCAGTGTTTCACAACCTAATCACCAAAGCAAATCCTTCAACCAATTGGCATTGTGGGGGCTGGTGTTATCATGCAGCAGGATGAATCCAGCCAACAGCATTCCTAATTGTTTTGATGTCATGGCATGTCGCAGTTTGTGCAAAGTGTCTTCATAGCACTTGTGCTTCGATTGTGGTTCCATGCTCGAGAAATAGACAAAGGGCCCCCGCAATCGAAGGAGGTCATGGTGACCTCATTGAATGTGATGTGAACAGCTATGGATATCTTGGGGGGGGGGGGGGGGGGATATGGAAACATTCCATTGTTGATATGTAATTCCTGGCGGATTAAAACTGTGTGCCAGACCGAGACTTGAACTCGGGACCTTTGCCTTTCATGGGAAAGTGCTCTACCATCTGAGCTACCCAAGCACAACTCACGACCCGTCCTCACAGCTTCAATTCTACCAGTACCTCGTCTCCTACCTTCCATTGTTGACTTGCCATTTGCCCTCTAGCTGTTGGACGGAGCCATCCTGTTGCATGATAACATCTCCCCCCGAAACTGCCAATTGTATGAGGGCTATGCTTCAGAAATTTGGTTGTAAAACATTGCAACATCCTCTGTTCAGACAGGATCTTTCACCATGTGATTTTCACGTCTTTAGTAACCCGAAGAAAGGGATGCTTGGACATTGACTTTGGTCAGGTGGGTAAGTACAAGAGTGTGTGAATTTTTTGATCCATTGGTGGGTGACTGTGTTTTATTAAACAGGAATTGATCATCTTGTCTCCCAGTGGGGTAAATATTTTAACACTTTTGGAGATTACTTTTGAATTGAACTATTCCATGGTCCCACTGTGGCGGGCACTTTCAGTTGGCAGACCCTCATACATATAAATGCAAAGCTTAAACCAATACATTTACAGTGACATCAGTTTCACCTCCCTAACATCAATAGTTTTGAGCTTGCAGACATTTTTGTTTCATGGCACTACCAGATAAATGAGCAAATTTTATTTCTTGAAATCTGAAAAAGAAACTGATCTATGCATAAAAAGGTATAAAATTTTGTGCATTTTATTTACTCTGTGGGTACATATATAGCAAATCAAAATATCCGACTCGACTATGTCCAAAGCTTTGCTTGAGTTGATATGAATTGATCCTACTGTGAATTTGAATCTCAGCTGTGGTCATCATGACCTATTACTTCATAATCCTACTTTCTCTTCTGACCGAGATTGACAGAGTTGGCAGAAAGTTTAACACACTACTCTTATTCAGGAGGGGTGACGTTATTTTTGTGTCTCGCCATCCATATTTATGTTTTTAGTAATGTGCCGAAATTGCTAAAGATAGTTGCCAGGATGTTCCCTTTGAAAAGCCTGCTGCCAATTTCCTTCCCCATCCTTCTTCAATCCAAGCTTTTGCTTTGTCACCAATGACTTCATCACCAACATGGCTTAAAATTAATTTTTTGTTTGCTATAGACCCTCAGCAACATATAGTCACTTAAGTATTTTCCATCTGCTTTGTTGGATGATGCAGACATTAACAAGCATGGTTGCAAGAGATCAGCAATATAATTTTTGGGTTGAGGATGCAGAAGGATAGGCCGCTGACAAAGTCCGTGTGTCAGCATTAAAAAATCAAGATCGTGACCTTTTTACTCCCATGAATTATGAATGATTAATTTATTCCCAAAGACTGTGTGCTTAATTTAATTTATACTTTGAGATAAGGAAACATTTGCATGAAAGAGTTTATCTGAAGTAGGCCCTAGCTTGATTTGTGACAAAGACAGGTGTTGGATACTTCGTCATAACAATGTACCTGTTGACACAGTCATCATTGCAGGCTGCTTTTAGACCAATTATCCCAAAATGTTTTGCAAATTGGAGCGCCAGGATCCAGCTCATTCTCAAGCAGTCATTCCTGCTATCATGGTGGAGTGCAGTATCATCGCTGGTCATAGCCAAGCTATCCGTATTCCCCAGATTTTACCCTTCGTGACTTTTGGAAATAAAGGGTGCAATTATAAGATAAGAGATACCATAAAGAAATCATTATCAGTTGCACACTCAGGTGTCCTGAAAGATCAGTTTTGCCCATGCTACAGAGGCTGAAATTCCGTAAAGATTAGGGATGATTTAAAAGTAGTTTATATCTATCTAGTATCTGTTTTGATAAAAGATTTTCCATACTAGTCTATGATCTTTATCATATTTCGTAACTTATCCTCTGCATTACATAATGAATTATTTAGTTTAACAAAATAAATCCTCTTTTGCTCCAGTGACATTGGATTTCATCTTAGAGAAAGAGTAAAAAAGGCATTTACTGCTGGAGAATTATTTCAAGGAGATGAAGAAAAGTGTGCCAGAGAGCACGCAAGCTTGAAAAGACTAGCTGATAATGTATATGGGAAGTTATACAAACGAACAATTTCATCTTCTGCCACTGGATTGACTGCAGAACAGTGCAACTCTGTGTTGTCAAGTGAATTTCTTGACTTGTTACAAAAAGAAAATCGTAGTATCTTCTCAAGACTATTTAGGGGAAAGTGATTCTGTAAACAATGTATTTCAGACCAGTGTACTGTTATTTGAACTCTAGATGCTGTGATATTGCTAGAAGATACAGTCAAGTATGCAACACCATTGCAAACAATGTTCATCACATCCCAGTTATGAAAAATGAAGTTATTGACTGCTTCCAACCAAAGGAAAACCAGTTGTACATAGACATGACTTTTGGTGCTGGAGGACATGCTGAACAACTGCTTAACTGTGCTCCCAACTTGAGAGTATTTGCATTGGATAGAGATCCAGTAGCCTTTGAGATGGCTAAAAACTTGTCCATTAAGTATCCCGATCAGTTGGTACCTTTATTGGGAAAATTTAGTGAACTTCCAAAACTTCTTAAGAGACATGGAATACAACAAAACATGGTTGATGGGATTTTATTTGACCTAGGTTGCTCCTCAATGCAGTTTGATACTGCCGAAAGAGGTTTCTCAATAAGTAAGGATGGTCCACTAGACATGAGAATGGATGGCACTCGTTTTCCTTCCTCCCCTACGGCTGCAGATGTTTTAGCTCAGATCGATGAACCTGATTTAGCAAAGGTATTGAAGATCTACGGAGAAGAGAAGCAAGCTAAGAAGATAGCAAGAGCTGTTATAGAGTCTCGGTATCAGTTTGTTAGACTGAAGACAACAAAAGACTTGAGTGATCTTGTGGCATCTGTGTGCAATGAAGAACATAGACTTGATAAACTTCAAAGGCCTTCCCATGCAGCTACAAAAACGTTCCAGGCTTTAAGGATATTTGTAAATAATGAAATCAATGAGTTAAATTATAGTTTAATTTTGGCTCACAGGTACTTGAAAGTTGGAGGTAAAATTGTAACACTTTCATTTCATTCACTGGAAGATCGTATTGTAAAGAGGCATCTCTGTGGCAATGTTATAGGAAATGCTATAAATCCTTTACCTCTTAAATATACTGATCACTCTTTGTGGTATAATAGAGATGATGTTGACAGTTTGTTACATAGCAATTGGAAACTTCTTCATAAGCATGTTCTAGTACCAGCCACAGAAGAAGTGGAAACTAACCCAAGAAGTCGTTCTGCCAAACTTAGATGTGCTGTAAAGATCAGTTAAAGCTAATTGTGATGAGATAGAAACATGCAACAAGTCTGTACCCCATGTGTAAAGGACAAAATGCTTAAAACAATATTCTGTTTTCAAATGTGAAAATATGTAAATTAATGTGTAATAAAGAGTGTCATTGTATAACTGATGTAATTTCTTTACCTGCCTTATCCGAACTTTGCAGTAGATAGAGAACCATCAGCATGTATGTTCTTAATAAGTGACACATTTCCAGTGCTTATTTGGTTATAACTCAATGAAAATTTTTAGTTTATTCATTTGACTGGTGCAGATGCTATAGTAATATCATTAGTACAGATTCATATATTAGGTAATTAATATTAAAACTGACTTAAGAATTTAAAAATTCCTTACTGTTCTCTGTGGAAAGTGAAAAAGTAGAACTGTGTAAAAATTAGTGTCACTTGTTTAAGAAATTCAAAATATAAATGTTATACAACTGTAAAATGACGGTGGCCATATATACAAATTTCATTAGCTATACACTTAGAACTAGAAGTTAAGGAAATGTAATTCCACTCTTGCACAAAAAATGGACAGCTGTATTTTGAACCAATTTATTAAGTAACTATCGATTTTGTGGCTTCCATCATTAGGTGCACATCTGAGCAACAAGAAATAAATAATGATAGTTATTGAAGCCCTATACACCAAAGTGATACCAGAGCCTTAAGCAACTAATTATGAGAACAGATGAAAACACAAGTGTACTTAAAACATTAAAACATGGTGGAGAAACAGAAGGCCCAACCATCATAGTTAAAACCATAATGCCCATTGGGTGGATAGTCAGTGGATAAAAATATGGGCGACAGAAAACATCTTATGTTATGTAACAAGGATGTGCCTATAACCAAAGAGCAGAACTGAGGCACCAGACCAAAAACAATGTATTGTCAAGGCAAGAAGCAGAAGGCTTATCAGCAAGTCAGCACAACACAGAGCCACCCAGGTGAGCCGCATCAACCATCAATCACCCAAGCACGACTCACACCCCGTCCTCGCAGCTTTACTTCTGCCAGTATCTCGTCTCCTACCTTCCAAACTTTACAGAAGCTCTCCTGCAAACCCTGCAGAATTAGCACTCCTGAAAGAAAGGATATTGCGGAGACATGGCTTAGCCACAGCCTGGGGGATGTTTCCAGAACGAGATTTTCACTCTGCAGCGGAGTGCGCACTGATATGAAACTTCCTGGCAGATTAAAACTGTGTGCCGGACCGAGACTCGAACTCAGGACCTTTGCCTATCGCGGGCAAGTGCTCTACCAGCTGAGTTGAGTAACTGATCTCCTAGATGAACCAAGGGGCTAGCAACAATGTCTCCTCAACAACCATTCAGCGAACATTGCTGCAAATGGGCCTCCACAACAGTCACCTGCTGCATGTACACGTGCCAAGTGCTATTCATTGGCAACGAAAGCTGGAATTTGCACACCAGTATCACAACTGGATGGCCACTGCGTGGTGACAGATGTAACTGTCCAGATGAATCACACTTCATGCTCCTTCAGACTAATGGCCATTGGTGTGTATGGCGTGAAGTGTGTGAAAGCTAATACTCTGCCACCAGGAAGGAGCATTATGGTTTGGGGAATGTTTTCGTGGCATTCCATCTACATGTACATTTATACTCCACAAGCCACCCAACGGTGTATGGCGGAGCGGAGGGCACTTTACATGCCACTCTCATTACCTCCCTTTTCTGTTCCAGTCACATATGGTTCGCGGGAAGAACGACTGTCTGAAAGCCTCCGTGCGCGCTCGAATCTCTCTAATTTTACATTCGTGATCTCCTCGGGAGGTATAAGTAGGGGGAAGCAATATATTCGATACCTAATCCAGAAACGCACCCTCTCGAAACCTGGCGAGCAAGCTACACCGCGATGCAGAGCGCCTCTCTTGCAGAATCTGCCACTTGAGTTTGCTAAACATCTCCGTAACGCTATCACGGTTACCAAATAACCCTGTGATGAAACGTGCCGCTCTTCTTTTGATCTTCTCTATCTCCTCCGTCAACCCGATCTGGTACGGATCCCACACTGATGAGCAATACTCAAGTATAGGTCGAACGAGTGTTTTGTAAGCCACCTCCTTTGTTGATGGACTACATTTTCTAAGGACTCTCCCAATGAATCTCAACCTGGTATCCGCCTTACCAACAATTAATTTTATATGATCATTCCACTTCAAATCGTTCCGCACGCATACTCCCAGATATTTTACAGAAGTAACTGCTACCAGTGTTTGTTCTGCTATCATATAATCATACAATAAAGGATCCTTCTTTCTACGTATTCGCAACACATTACATTTGTCTATGTTAAGGGTCAGTTGCCACTTCCTGCACCAAGTGCCTATCCGCTGCAGATCATCTTGCATTTCGCTACAATTTTCTAATGCTGCAACTTCTCTGTATACTACAGTATCATCCGCGAAAAGCCACATGGAACTTCCGACACTACTAGGTCATTTATATATATTGTGAAAAGCAATGGTCCCATAACACTCCCCTGTGGCACGCCAGAGGTTACTTTAACGTCTGTAGACGTCTCTTCTCTCCATTGATAACAACATGCTGTGTTCTGTTTGCTAAAAACTCTTCAACCCAGCCACACAGCTGGTCTGATATTCCGTAGGCTCTTACTTTATCAGGTGACTGTGCGGAACTGTATCGAACGCCTTCCGGAAGTCAAGGAAAATAGCATCTACCTGGGAGCCTGTATCTAATATTTTCTGGGTCTCATGAACAAATAAAGCGAGTCGGGTCTCACACGATCGCTGTTTCCAGAATCCATGTTGATTCCTACGGAGTAGATTCTGGGTTTCCAAAAACGACGATACGCGAGCAAAAAACATGTTCTCTTGAAGACTGGGACTACCGGTTCTCTTTTCCAATCATTTGGAACTTTCCGTTCCTCTAGGGACTTGCGGTACACGGCTGTTAGAAGGGGGGGGAAGTTCTTTCGCGTACTCTGTGTAGAATCGAATTGGTATCCTGTCAGGTCCAGTGGACTTTCCCCTGTTGTGATTCCAGTTGCTTTTCTATTCCTTGGACACTTATTTTGATGTCAGCCATTTTTTCGTTTGTGCGAGGATTTAGAGAAGGAACTGCAGTGTGGTCTTCCTCTGTGAAACAACTTTGGAAAAAGGTGTTTAGTATTTCAGCTTTACACGTGTCATCCTCTGTTTCAATGCCATCATCATCCCGGAGTGTCTGGATATGCTGTTTCGAGCCACTTACTGATTTAACGTAAGACCAGAACTTCCTAGGATTTTCTGTCAAGTCGGTACATAGAATTTTACTTTCGAATTCACTAAACGCTTCACACATAGCCCTTCTTACGCTAACTTTGACATCGTTTAGCTTCTGTTTGTCTGAGAGGTTTGGGCTGCATTTACACTTAGAGTGAAGCTCTCTTTGCTTTTGCAGTAGTTTCCTAACTGTTGTTGAACCACAGTGGGTTTTTCCCGTCCCTCACAGTTTTACTCGGCACGTACCTGTCTAAAACGCATTTTACGATTGCCTTGGACTGTTTCCATAAACACTCAACATTGTCAGTGTCGGAACAGAAATTTTCGTTTTGATCTGTTTGATTAGTCTGAAATCTGCCTTCTATTACCCTTGCTAAACAGATAAACCTTCCTCCCTTTTTTTTTTATTCCTATTAACTTCCATATTCAGGGATGCTGCAATGGCCTTATGATCACTGATTCCCTGTTCTGCACTTACAGAGTCGAAAAGTTCGGGGCTTTTTGTTATCAGTAGGTCCAAGATGTTATCTCCACGAGTCGGTTCTCTGTTTAATTGCTCGAGGTAATTTTCGGATAGTGCACTCAGTATAATGTCACTCGATGCTCTGTCCCTACCACCCGTCCTAAACATCTGAGTGTCCCAGTCTATATCTGGTAAGTTGAAATCTCCACCTAAGACTATAACATGCTGAGAAAATTTATGTGAAATGTATTCCAAATTTTCTCTCAGTTGTTCTGCCACTAATGCTGCTGAGTCAGGAGGTCGGTAAAAGGAGCCAACTAGGACCATATCTATCCAGAAATGGAATTTATCAATGAAAATAATTTTTGAAAATATAATGTAACTGGATAAATAAAAAATCTACTCACCAAGTGGCGGCAGGAGAAACACATTTATAGGTATTAAAGTATATAAAATGTATTAATCAGCTGTACTGGCAACGCTGTGAGTTCCTAGAATCATGCCATGAAATGAGGTACATTTTTGTCTGACATTTTTCCTGCCATATTTAAAACAGCCTTTCATTGCCCTCCCAACCTCCGCAATATCCTTGTCAGACCCTAGGCTCTTTCTGCACCCATTACCCTACTCTGTGGCTTCAGTCCCTGTGACTGTCCCCGCCATAAGACTTGCCCTACACACCCTTCTTCCACCATTATACCATATCTGTAACTGGCAAAACACATACTATCAAAAGGGATAGCTACCTTTGAAATGACTCATGCCAAATACCAGCTGTTGTGAAAACATTGTTCGGCCTTGCACATCGGCTTGATTACCACTAAGTTATCTTTTATAGGAATAGGCAGAGGGTGTATATTGGCAACACACAATATCCTGTTGCAGAGCATGCTCTACAACTTAACTGTCATTATGTCAATGCCTGTTTCACTACACAAGGATTGTTCACCCAGACACCATTTTCCGGAGGTGTGAACTAGTGTTACAACAAGTCCTTAGTTCTCGCCTCCCACCTGGCCTTAATTTATGTTAATTTTTTTTGGTCTCAGCATTTCTTCACAGTAACTATTCCTCCCTTTACTCCCATTTAGTTTTCTACATCTTTCATTTTCTGACCTGTCTTATTTTCCCTGCCCGCTCTCTGCCCCCCCCCCCCCCCCCACCTCTATCACATGCAGTGCACTTAGCTTCCCACTCCTATTAACTCGTGCACCATGTTTTTGCAGTAATCTCTGTCTTAGGTGCTACCCTATCTTCTACCTTTAAGCTCTCAGGTTTTCATATCTCATCTGGTGCAGTCCCCAACAAACAGTACAGGGTTATTACAAATGATTGAAGCGATTTCACAGCTCTACAATAACTTTATTATTTGAGATATTTTCACAATGCTTTGCACACACATACAAAAACTCAAAAAGTGTTTAGGCATTCACAAATGTTTGATATGTGCCCCTTTAGTGATTCGGCAGACATCAAGCCGATAATCAAGTTCCTCCCACACTCGGCGCAGCATGTCCCCATCAATGAGTTCGAAAGCATCGTTGATGCGAGCTCGCAGTTCTGGCACATTTCTTGGTAGAGGAGGTTTAAACACTGAATCTTTAACATAACCCCACAGAAAGAAATTGCATGGGGTTAAGTCGGGAGAGTGTGGAGGCCATGACATGAATTGCTGATCATGATCTCCACCACGACTGATCCATCGGTTTTCCAATCTCCTGTTAAAGAAATGCCGAACATCATGATGGAAGTGCAGTGGAGCACCATGCTGTTGAAAGATGAAGTCGGCGCTGTCGGTCTCCAGTTGTGGCATGAGCTAATTTTCCAGCATGTCCAGATACACGTGTCCTGTAACGTTTTTTTCGCAGAAGAAACAGGGGCCGTAAACTTTAAAACTTGAGATAGCACAAAACACATTAACTTTTGGTGAATTGCGAATTTGCTGCACGAATGCATGAGGATTCTCTACCGCCCAGATTCGCACATTGTGTCTGTTCACTTCACCATTAAGAAAAAATGTTGCTTCATCACTGAAAACAAGTTTCGCACTGAACTCATCCTCTTCCATGAGCTGTTGCAACCGCGCCGAAAATTCAAAGCATTTGACTTTGTCATCGGGTGTCAGGGCTTGTAGCAATTGTAAACGGTAAGGCTTCTGCTTTAGCCTTTTCCGTAAGATTTTCCAAATCGTCGGCTGTGGTACGTTTAGCCCCCTGCTTGCTTTATTCGTCGACTTCCACGGGCTATGCGTGAAACTTGCCCGCACGCGTTCAACCGTTTCTTTGCTCACTGCAGGCCGACCCTTTGATTTCCCCTTACAGAGGCATCCAGAAGCTTTAAACTGCGCATACCATCGCCGAATGGAGTTAGCAGTTGGTGGATCTTTGTTGAACTTTGTCCTGAAGTGTCGTTGCACTGTTATGACTGACTGATGTGAGTGCATTTCAAGCACGACATACGCTTTCTCGGCTCCTGTCGCCATTTTGGCTCACTGCGCTCTCAAGCGCTCTGGCGGCAGAAACCTGAAGTGCGGCTTCAGCCGGACAAAACTTTGAGTTTTTCTACGTATCTGTAGTGTGTCGTGACCATATGTCAATTTATGGAGCTACAGTGAATTTATGAAATTGCTTCAATCATTTGAAATAGCCCTGTATATTCTCTTCATCCCGCCTGGTAAATCTCCCCTGACCTGGTGTTATGGGTGACTTTTCCAAACTCTCCTCATTACCTAAACGTCATAAGATTTTTTTTTTTTCCACCCCTCTTGCTTCTGCTTCAACCTTTCTGCCAGGAGGAGAATCCACTGGCTCTGAAAGCTTGCAAATTTTAATATCTTTATATTTGTGTTTTCCTGCCGCCACTTGGTGAGAAGCTTTTTTTATTTATCCAATTACATTATATTTCCAACAGGGAATTTATTTTTCCTTGGCACTATAGCACCTACCAGCAGGACAATGCAACATGCCAGACAGCTCGCAGTCTACATGCATGGTTCTAAGAGCACCAGGAGAATTTACAATACTCCCTTTGGCACCAAACTCTCTGGATTTAAACTGAGAACCTGTGGGACCACCTAATTGGGCTGTTTGTGCCACGGATCGTCAGCCGAGAAACCTAGCACTCCACATATCTCTTGATACCTTCCAGAACCTCATAGATTCTCCTTCCATGCAGTGCATGCTGCAAAATGTGGGTATTCAGGCTTTTGACACTTGGTCACATTAATGTGACTGGACAGCGTAGTCTGAAAATAGAGATGATAATGTTTATTTCATTCTTAAGTAAGTGTAGTTGGTACCAAATTTGTTGTGCAGTGGTTTCATAAATGATAGAAAAATGATCAGAGTAACACTTCAGTTGGTAAATCATAAAGCATTATGCAAGTGGTAAGTATATCATTTCTACAGTAGTGTTGCTAAAAACTATCACATTCAAATCAGTGACATTGCAATTGACTTGTGTTGTAAATACGTGACAGTTGACTGCATGGTTGAGAGAAGGGTTGTAGTTGGTTTTGTGAGAAAGAGAGAAGACAGCTATGATAAGTCAACTTGGTCCTTCGAGCTGAAAGTAATATTTACTGAATGCAATGCAGTGGAGTCTCTCATAAGTAGATTGGACCAAGTCAAACTGGAACAGAGTTGGCTAGATGGTTAATACATTGTTTCTCTCCCATTTTTCAAGGAGTGGCAGAGAACTACAGAAACAGCAAGGAGAATATAGCAATTAAGTTTGCTGATTACGTTGTTGCAATAGGAGAAAACTTCAACTTGGCAGCTGTAGAATGGGAAATTGTTATGAATGTGTTGCCTAAAAACTACTTTGCGCAGATAGTTACAGGACCGATGCATGATGGCAATGTCTTAGACCACCTAGTAACTAACAGACCTGAACCTTTTGAATCAGTTAACTTGTAACTGGTGATGTTGGGTGTCAGATACCCAGCTAAATCTTTGAAGCCTCATTATTACCAGATTGTCGCGAGTACATAATTGTTGGTTCCTATACCTAGACAGGTACGTGCCGAGTAAAACTGTGAGGGACGGGAAAAACCCACTGTGGTACAACAACAAAGTTAGGAAACTACTGCGAAAGCAAAGAGAGCTTCACTCTTAAGTTTAAACGCAGCCAAAACCTCTCAGACAAACAGAAGCTAAACGATGTCAAAAGTTAGCGTAAGGAGGGCTATGCGTGAAGCGTTCAGTGAATTCGAAAGTAAAATTCTATGTACCGACTTGACAGAAAATCCTAGGAAGTTCTCGTCTTACGTTAAATCAGTAAGTGGCTCGAAACAGCATATCCAGACACTCCGGGATGATGATGGCATTGAAACAGAGGATGACACGTGTAAAGCTGAAATACTAAACACCTTTTTCCAAAGCTGTTTCACAGAGAAAGACCGCACTGCAGTTCCTTCTCTAAATCCTCGCACAAACGAAAAAATGGCTGACATCGAAATAAGTGTCCAAGGAATAGAAAAGCAACTGGAATCACTCAATAGAGGAAAGTCCACTGGACCTGACGGGATACCAATTTGATTCTACACAGAGTACGCGAAAGAACTTGCCCCCCTTCTAACAGCCATGTACCGCAAGTCTCTAGAGGAACGGAAGGTTCCAAATGATTGGAAAAGAGTACAGGTAGTCCCAGTCTTCAAGAAGGGTCGTCGAGCAGATGCGCAAAACTATAGACCTATATCTCTTGATGTCGATCTGTTGTAGAATTTTAGAACATGTTTTTTGCTCGAGTATCATGTCGTTTTTGGAAACCCAGAATCTACTATGTAGGAATCAACATGGATTCCGGAAACAGCGATCGTGTGAGACCCAACTCGCTTTATTTGTTCATGAGACCCAGAAAATATTAGATACAGGCTCCCAGGTAGATGCTATTTTTCTTGGATTCCAGAAGGCGTTCGATACAGTTCCGCACTGTCGCCTGATAAACAAAGTAAGAGCCTACGGAATATCAGACCAGCTGTGTGGCTGGATTGAAGAGTTTTTAGCAAACAGAACACAGCATGTTGTTGTCAATGGAGAGACATCTACAGACGTTAAAGTAACCTCTGGCGTGCCACAGGGGAGTGATATGGGACCATTGCTTTTCACAATATATATAAATGACCTAATAGATAGTGTCGGAAGTCCCTTGCGGCTTTTCGCGGATGATGCTGTAGTATACAGAGAAGTTGCAGCATTAGAAAATTGTAGCGAAATGCAGGAAGATCTGCACCTGATAGGCACTTGGTGCAGGAAGTGGCAACTGACCCTTAACATAGACAAATGTAATGTATTGCGAATACATAGAAAGAAGGATCCTTTATTGTATGATTATATGATAGCGGAACAAACACTGGTAGCAGTAACTTCTGTAAAATATCTGGGAGTATGTGTGCGGAATGATTTGAAGTGGAACGATCATATAAAATTAATTGTTGGTAAGGCGGGTGCCAGGTTGAGATTCATTGGGAGAGTCCTTAGAAAAAATGTAGTCCATCAACAAAGGAGGTGGCTTACAAAACACTCGTTCGACCTATACTTGAGTATTGCTCATCAGTGTGGGATCCGTACCAGATTGTGTTGACGGAGGAAATAGAGAAGATCCAAAGAAGAGCGGCGCGTTTCGTCACAGGGTTATTTGGTAAACGTGATAGCATTACAGAGATGTTTAACAAACTCAATTGGCAGACTCTGCAAGAGAGGCGCTCTGCATCACGGTGTAGCTTGCTCGCCAGGTTTCGAGAGGGTGCGTTTCTGGATGAGGTATCGAATATATTGCTTCCCCCTACTTATACCTCCCGAGGAGATCACGAATGTAAAATTAGAGAGATTCGAGCGCGCACAGAGGCTTTCAGACAGTCGTTCTTCCCGCGAACCATACGCGACTGGAACAGGAAAGGGAGGTAATGACAGTGGCACGTAAAGTGCCCTCCGCCACACACCGTTGGGTGGCTTGTGGAGAATAAATGTAGATGTAGATGTACCTTCAAGTCAGTTTGTTGCAAGCCGGCCTGAAGCATGGTACTCAACAGAGCGGTGAGTTGTTTGATTTTATATGCGATTTTTTTAAGTTACTGGGTATTTTTAACCCAACCTCACCAGTTGCGGAACTTTTCTTGGAATATTCTTGTATTCTATTTTATAGGCAGTATGGCATCTAGTACGTTTCCTGTGGTAACTAATAACCCTGGATGCAGTTCTCATTAAAGCAGTGAGTTTATTTCATTCGTTATTACTAGAAACTCTGCTTATTGATAACCATGTTAGTTACCCTGAGATTTTCTCGTTTTCCGATTTTCAGCTGACATGCCATCTAGAAGGTGGTCTTTGAAACCTAGTGATCCTGGATTTGGTGACTGGGTGAGATCTATACTGGATGAGTCTGAGAGTGAATGTAGTGGGGATGAAAATGTTATAGAACAAGTTTTCGAGAGTGCCCATGAAACCGAATCAGAGCAAGAAGTATGTGAAGCTGAGAATGAAGAGCATGGTATACCTAATGCTACATTTCCTGGATCATCACCAAGTTCACTACAACCACCACATTCCTTTGAAACTGACACATCGTCATCAGATGAAAACAAACCCCTTTCAAAAAGGCAGAATTGTCAATACGAGGGAAAGAAGTATTATGGGAAGAACCGTTTCTTATGGTCCAAAAAAACTCCAGCTTCAAATATTCGCTCAAGGAAACATAATATCGTTTCACATTTACTGGGAATAATAGGCCCTGCTAAAGCTCTTGGTCAGATTTGTAGACCCCAGACTGCTTGGACGCTACATTTTATTGACAGAATACTGAATGAAATAATTCTGCAAACCAATAAAAAATTGGCTCTCATGAGGGAAAAGTTGTCTGATGATACAAGAACTGACGACAAAGACTTGGATCTGATCGAGTTCAAGGCTTTTTTTGGGGATTCTCATGTTCACAGCCATCTTCAAATCTAATAATGAAGATCTTCAAGCTATGTTTGCAACCGACGGTACTGGTCATGATATTTTTCATTGTACAATATCACTGAAGAGGGTTTTGGTGTTACTGCTCAGTATGCATTTTGATGACGCCTCAGACAGAGATGTGAGGAAAAAAATGTGGTGCAACAGCTCCTATAAAATGGGTTTTCCAAGAGTTTATGAAAAACTGTATGGCTAGTTACTCAATTGGAATGTACATTTGCATTGACGAAATGTTGGTGGGCTTTCACGGTCAATGCCGCTTTAAAATGTATATACCCAGCAAACCTAGAAAATATGGACTCAAAATAATGGCTTTGGCAGATGCAAAAACCCACTACTTGCTAAACACCTACATTTACTCCGGAAAGGATAGTGATGGCAGAACACTCACTGATGAGGAGAAGAAATTTTCCAAGCCAACTCAAGCAGTGTTGCAATTGACCAAACCCATTATCGGAAGTAGCCGCAATATCACAGCAGATAATTGGTTTTCGCCCATTGCCCTCGTACAGGAACTACGTAAAAGGGGGCTTGACATATGTAGGAACACTGTGAAAAAATAAACAAGAAATACCGAAAGAATTTTTACCTGCCAAGGAAAGAGAAGTAGGAGAAGCTCTCTATGGTTTCACAAAGGAGACAACACTACTCTCTTATGTACCAAAGAAAGGCAAGGCCATTCTACTTGTATCCTCAATGCACCATACCCAGTCAACTGATCCAGAATCCCAGACACACAAGGCGATGGCCATTAGCCATATTTTTCACTCTAATGAACATTAGCCTAGTGAATGCCTATGTTATCTACTGTGGATTTCCAGGGAATCCAGAGCTAACCACATTGGAATACATCAAAAATCTTGCCAAGGAACTCGTAGACCCTCATCTCAATCGTCAACCTCAAAACGACCATTTGCCCCCACGAATTATGGCTAAACATCAGCAGAATTCTCAAGATAGCAATTCCATGTGAAACCAGACGAGACTTGGGCAAACAAGTGAGGTGTAAGAAGTGCCCACCAGGCTCTGACAGAAAAACGAAAAAGGTCTGCAACAGCTGCAACGTATCGATTTGCAGAGCCTGCACGATTCCTGTATGAGGAGATTGCGTAGAGTAATGGCTTGCCAATTCTTCTGTGTGTAATAACTTGTCCAAAAATAATGTGCTTTTATATATGTTCATTGTTGCTTTATACTGTAATACTCAAATTTTATTTATCTGTTTATAAAAAATTTGCAGATATATGTATTTCATGACATGTTGCAAAATTTGTTATGGACTTACATATATTTGAAAAATTGTCTATTCTGTTCACTGTAAATAATTTTCTGCTGCCAAAAGTTGTTCAGGTATGTCAATAAAAGTTACTTTTGCAATGTATGTAGAATCTTTTCATTTCTCCTTCACCATTGAAGTATGAGGGCCATGGAAATCATTGGGTATCTATAACCCAACCTCACCAGTTGTGTTACAAAAATATCACCTCACCAGTTACGGGTTAACATCAAGGAAGGTATCAGTGATCATAAAAACATGATAGTGTTTATGACTAAGGATATCACAGGGAATGCTAAGAAAGCTAGGAAAATATTTTTGATCAGCGAGAGTGACACGATACAAACTGCTGCTGCTTTTCATGTTTGCAACCTCCGGACCAACCGCACTTTTCTTTTTCCATGTGCCTGGGCCTTAACTTTAGCCCAGTATTCCCATATTGTATCCTGTATGTTGTCCCTTCCTTGGTTCAGCCTATGTTTTCCCAGTTTTTTCTTTTGGCTTGCCCTGGGATTAAAGAGCTCTTGGACTTTCTTCTTGAGTGGATATGGTTGCCTTCCACTGTTATCCCTACTTCTTGCTGGTCTTTTTCTGTTTTGGTAGACTGTGCCTCCATATGTAATGAAAGAAACAACTACTCAATCCCGTAGGTTCATACAGACAATGTGGTCACAAAAAATAACCCTCCTCCTTCAAGTGGTATCTGTGATCTTTCCTACCTGTGTGTGGATTTCATGGTTCTCTCTCTTGAATTTACCACTTTCCTTAATTGGGCCTGGTATTTTCCTCACGGTCTGCCTCTGTCGTATCATGACATTAGTTGTTATTGATTTCTTCTTGTAGACACTTTGGGTTAGCTAATACGCTCTTCCCAATTTTCTGGTCTGTGACACTAAGGCTTGTTCCTAAGAGGTGTTTGGTTCTAACCACTCTCCTAGATATTTAAACTTCTCCATACATTTGATTTCCCCTTCTTCTACCTGTAGCACTCTGGGTGATGATTTCATGTTTGTAATATATTCAAGCTTTATCGAAGAAGATATGGAGTCCTGCTTTTGCTGCTATTGTATCATCATACATATTATTGTGTAGAATAGAGCACCAACAGTCCTGTATCATAATTATTACTATGCAGATACTGGGCCTGTACATAGTAGCAATGCATTATTATTCTGGAGAATCTTTAGTTAAATTCCTGGAAATCTAAAACAACACATAACTGGTGTTAGTCCAGCTTTCCAATTTAATGAGCTTATGTAACATTTTGAAATGTACAAACAATGGAAACTTCAGGTTGGAAAATCAACAATATTAGGAAAAGAATAGCTTGCTACGCACAGCAGAGATGACCCACTGAATTGCAGACAGGCACAGTGGAAAGCTTTTGGGCCAAAGCCTTCTTCTGCAAAGAAAAAAAAAAGAAAACACACACACAAAAGCATACATCGTGCACACGAGCGCTAGCACTAGTAGCTCCAACCGGAATTGTTCATGAGATATACAAAATAACTGAAGAAATAGACTTCACAAGGCCACAGTCCCTTGCATAGGTTGTAAAATTTCTCCATCACCTTATAATTTTCTATTGTTATTATATAATAACATTCTTCACAGTCATGTGCTTAAGTTTTTTGCACAGCAGCTAACTCAGTGCCAATGGAACGTCATTCAACCACTAGATTGGTGCACCTAGCCTGTGCTCTGAGCCTTTAGTGAGCAAAATATGAGCTTACTCATATCAAACCAGATTTATGACTGCATTCCTTGCGGATAGAACTCAACACATTGTTCTGTCAAGGGAGTGTTACTGGGTCATTCCAGTTTATATGAGTGATTGTGGGTAACATCGGGTGCTCATGAAGGCTATTCATGGACAATGCTGTTGTGTATAAGAAGGCTGCAACACAAAAAGACTGTAATGAAATGCAGGAAGACATGCAGAGGACCGACTGATGGTTCATGGACTGGCAGTTGACCATGAATATAAATAAATCTAATGTATTGCCCATGAATAGGCAGAGAGATCCATTACTGTTCAATTATGCTGTTGGTAACAATTTGCAGGAAACAGTAACTACCACAAAATACCTATGTGTAAGCATTGTGAGTGACATAAAGTGGCCGGGCGGTTCTAGGCGCTGCAGTCTGGAACCGCGCGACTGCTGCGGTCACAGGTTCGAATCCTGCCTCGGGCATGGATGTGTGTGATGTCCTTAGGTTAGTAAGGTTTAAGTAGTTCTAAGTTCTAGGGGACTGATGACCTTAGAAGTTAAGTCCCATAGTGCTCAGAGCCATTTGACCTAAAGTGGAATGACCACATAAAACAAAACAAATATCGTAGTAGGAAAAGCAGATCCCAGGCTGAGATCCATTCAGAATATCTCAAGGAAATGTTATGCATCCATGAAATAAGTGCTTACAAAACACTCATTTGAGTGATTCCCGAGTACTGTTCTTCACTCTGGGCCTCTCACCAAGCGTGCTTAACATAATAAGTATGCTTAACATAATAAGTAGAAAAGATACAAAAAAGGAGCTAAGCGTTTCACCACAGGACTCGCTGCTCGGCGCAAGAGTGCTATGGAGATGCTCAAAAAATCCCAGTGACAGATGCTGCAAGAGGGGCATTGTCCATCATAACAGGTTTACTACTAATATCCTGAGAGTGCACCTCTGAGGAAGAGTCAGGTAGCAAGACTTCCTCCCACATATGTTTCATGAAATGAGGTGCCCATTTCTAACCAAGACAAGAAAATCAGATAAATTAGAACTCATCTAGAACTTTATTGATATTCATTCCTCCCACGCACCATCTGTAATGAAACACAAAAGGGGGGAAAAAAGATGTAGTACCAGAAGTGCCCTCTGCCACACACTGAAAGGTGGCTTTGAAGTTCAGGTGCAGATGTAGACTGTGGTGAAAATTTATAACTACAGATTTTTGCACACTAAAGACCAGCTCATAACATGCAGTGAACTAGCTTTTTACACAGGTGGGTGGTCATACTCACATTGAATCTGCTTGGCAGACTAATGAGCATGGTTGGTACACCAGAGAGCCTGAGTGATTTTAGACACTGTCCCATCCTTGCTTAGGCAAATGCTGGGCTAATCCCAAGTTCTGTCTCAGAAGGTGCAGTACACAAATGGTAAAAATATGATGAGACGCAGAACAAAGGTTATACAATCCATAGTCAGGCCACGCACATGCTTCCCTCTCTTAGGTAACTGACAACAATGGCAGCAGGATGAGTACAGTGGGCCACTTACCAGACGGGATTAACGCTAAGAAGAATAGGAAGATTTGACACATAAAAGATTAAGCCAGGAGTTATGATACATACTAACCATTAAGATTATGTATTCTCCACTCGGATGTACAGGGTGTCCCAGGAGGAATTGTAAGTATTCAGTGACAGGAGAGGAATGATCATTCAGAGCAAATCAGTCAAGTAAACATGGACTGTAGAATGCATACTGTAAAAGTTATGAGCACTTGTTCATCTTTGCTACTATGAAACACATCTCTACTACTGGAGAATAGTATCAATTTTAGAGCCCTTGCTTACTAGACTTTTTTGCTTTGAATAACTGTTCCTGTCACATTCCTGAATATTGAGCATTCATCACAGGACACCCTGTGTATATACACGATGCTGTCTAAACTATGGTCTGCCCTTGCTGCAGCTACTGGAAAGCTGCTGTTATCAAATACTGTGAACATGGGAGCCTTATCTACAGTATGCAAAGCAATCAGCTATAAATGTACTGTTCATCATAATTGGGGCTGTGTACAGTAGACTGTCCTTTTTACAAATGAGTCTCATTACCCTTCGTCATGTAGCCAACATTCATGAAAGGTGCATGACTTCAGCCAAATTAATCTCTGTGTGTGATGCATTATATCTTAGGGTGTATAACAGAACTCCATGCCTTTTCATGTGGAACTGTGACTGTGCAACTCTACAATGATAAATGCTCCTAAAGCCTTTACCACAGACCAAAAGGTAATGCACAATTTCTTCTTACATGATAAAATGCTCACCCATACACGACTTGTGTCATAACTACTTTTAACAGCAAAAAATTCACTGTGTGAAGTGGCCAGCTCAGTTTCCTGATCTGAATTCCATTTTGTGTGTGTGTGTGTGTGTGTGTGTGTGTGTGTGTAATTTTTCTGCCTCTCCTTATGGAAACTATTTTGGTCCCCAAGTTTCACTTTGTGTTTCCACTGTACGCCAACTTAGGTTTGAACCAACACACTGAAATCTTGAACCCACCACACACACACACACACACACACACACACACACACACACACACACAAATCTTCCAATCACAAAGAAAAAGAAATCACTTCATAGCAGTAACTGTAATGGTTAGCAAATTTTGTTTTTACAGTATGTTATATGCAGATAATACTTTTTCTTTGATATCCAAACTTCTTTAATCCCACATTGTACTATTTCATAATACAGACAACTCTGGCTAAAAATAGGTAACATAAAATCAGTCTATAGTTAAGTTTCAGTACTCTTCCTTCAATTTGCCAGGAATATTAAAAAACAATCAATATTTATTTTCTGTTTTGTAGTGCACCATAAATTCTAAAACATTAAAGCAAATATTTTTGTAACTTAATTATAGCTTGTATTACAAAATCATAACAACATTGAGCACTCAGATGTAACAGTTACAGAAACGTGAGCATGGAAAGTAAAATTAATAACCTCCGTCCTGTTTCATTTATTTGAAGTTTCCCACACTTACTCTGCTCTAGTACACACAGGTAGATGCTTACACTTTGTTACAGATGCATCAAAACAGTTAAATTATCATTCACAGGATACTTAGGTGGCTGCCATAAGAACTGAAAGATATTTAATGTTATTGGTTTAAACGCAGAAAAACTTTAAAATATGTTTCAGTGATTTTTATCATTAATGAGCAATTGTATAACATGCCTATATTTTATAAAAATGACTCTCAAGAGATAATAAATGCACTGGTTAAGAACAACAGCTGCACTGACATCACAAAATTCATATGGCACATTTCATTCACCACTTATAAAAGTTTAATAGTTCACTTTTACAGGGTTATTGTCTTAAAAATTTATAATAATTATGCAACATAAGTTTTAGATGTCACTAAAAATAAATGCAATACAATGTTTTAATGTTTCAGTTTGACACCTCCATTTAAAACAGTCCTTTAATTTCTCCTGTCTCAGTGTTTAGGTCCATATCATATATGTTTGGTCTCGTTCCCAATCCTGGCATTTTTGATATCTGCAAAGAAGCAGTAACACAGATTTCATTAGCTGCAACAGAATGATTCCATCTGAGATTTTATAATCTGATGATACAATGTTGGAAGCAAGCTATCTCTTGTGATACTGTGGGTCAAATGTTCTTTCAACCTACGAAACAAGTGCCATTATTGGGTACAGAGGAGGAGTATAGGTCGAATAGAGATGGTTTGACAGGTGATGCGGTAGTAAGTATTGTCACAAAGAAGGCCCATGTCCTTGCCCAACATTCCTCTTTTCCAATTCTGAAATGCCTGCGTCTGTTTAAGTGCCTTGTAATACCTTTTGGCATTGGTTGTGGTCCCAGGAGCTAAGAAGTCTATCAACAACAGACCCTTTTCATCTCACAATAATGTGTCTACGCAGCCAGGAGAACATGTTTGTTTAAAGTTTCATAACTTGGACAAAGAGGAATGCCACCACTCATGTGATTGGAGTTTCATTTCAAGTGTGAATGGGAACACCCAACTTTCACCACCAATAACAACTGAATCTAAAATGTTTTCCTTTACATCTGTGTAGTGTCAAAGGCATTTTTGTGAGAAGAGTCAATACATTGCTGTTGGTTATGAGCATTTGAGAGACCCATCTTGTGCGCAGCCTCTGATATGCTTTTTTGTCAAAGTCCTATGACTCACTCCCATGTCTTTCTTTGTTGTTAATTTCAGTATGACCAGCTGTAAACTTCCTATACCATTAGTCAGGGTTGTTGACAATAGTGCATAAATGTTAATACATTTCTTTCAGTTTTTGGTGAATTTTGATAGGCTTAATGCCTTTGAAATTATACAATCATAAAAAAAAAGTGGCTGCACTAGCTTAATAGCTAGAGATAGTGGCAAATGGGACCTCTGTTACATGAATAATTTACCTCCTATCCCAGCACTTTGTAGACATTATTTTTGGGACTGTCCTTGTATTTAGATCAAAGAAAGGGTGATAGCTAGGTAAAAGCAATATCTGTATCAAAATAACAAAGTGATTAACAGCAAACCCTGTTAAGGGTGGAAGACAGCAATGCTGTCAGTTCACTGTCACTTAAATGCTCACTATCGCTATGGCAGCAACAGCCATGTGATTCCAGTCTGAATACATTCACAATGAGGTCTCTAATCCACAAGTCACAGTTAACAAATAATTTTAATATTTGCTTTTGTTTTCTATCTGGTTTCACAATGAGGTATCTGAAAGCTTACTCTTCTACAATAGTTGATTGAAACAACAGTCACCACACAATAGTGGTTAAAAGATATTCCAGCAGTTAAAAGAATATGTGAATTTTAAAAGCATAATTCTAGACATGGTAAGTAATTTCTAAGTTTTTCTTACCTCTCCAACAACAGGGACAACAAATCCTGCTCCAGCTGATGCAAACACATCTGTTACAGGAAGAACAAAGCCAGTAGGTGCACCTTTGACAGTTGGATCTCCAGTCAAAGACAACGATGTTTTGGCCATGCACAATGGCAGTTTATCGTAGCCCTGAAAATTTTTAAATATAATAAACATGTAGTGCTTTTTTTCAGAAAGTTTTGCTGAAAGGCTCATATATTGACAACAATATATATAACAACTTCAGAGAGACCTTGTTCTCAGATCCTGAATAAGAGTGTAGAGTAACTACCTTATTCTTTATATTATAACTCAACTCATTTTTTTCCACACAATCACTCAACATTCTTCATTCTATAATTTTTAGCTATTTTCTCTCTCTTCATAATTTCAATCATGATCTTCAATTGATGAAATAGTTATTTCTAAAATATTGTAAATAAATCTGTCAGTTTTTCATAAATAATACAATTGATGTTTCATTTTTCAACCAGTGCACTGAATCATCCATTTGCAAAACATCAAGGCCTCTCATAGAACAAATGGAATAGTACAGTCATTCTTCACTGAGTAAAACACATACAGAATAAACTAAAATGCAAGTCTTAAATAAAACAATTTATTCCTGATATGTGGCTGGGTGGTCATGTTGATATGTAGACCAGCACTCTGGCCTCTGTTACAAGTGGCTGAACTGTTGATATACACAACACGATGACACATTCTTATACCCAGAAAAGTTTTATTGAAGATGACAACAACTATGGATGCCTACACTCTTCCATGGAAAGCAACTACTTGCCTTTAAATGTAACACTTAAAACACAAATTCTCATCACAATCATGTGTCTTCAAATTCCTTTTACAGAAATACAGTTCTTTAGAGATAGCCGATGACAATCTGTTTGAAATCCGTGATTGCATGGGTGCCCACCACATTGTTTTAAGTCAATACCACAGACATTTACCAAGCCTAACGGACATGCTGTAGATATGCCAAAACCTTTCACAACCTACTGTCTGACATTGACCTTGTAGACTAGTGGCACAATGATGCACAAGAACTCGTTGGCACTTCCATGAAATGTGTATTAAGCAGATTGCATACAGTGTTGTCTGCCCGTATTGGACACATCACACCATAGTGCAGTGTTCCATTTGCAAAATAATTTTATTTTTATATCTTGTTGCCTATGAGTTTTATAGGTGTTGTACATAGGGACGTAACAATCTTCCACTATACCTGAAAGCCAGTGGCAGCTTAAGATAATACATTCTGGGTTTTTACAAATTTTTAGATCCAGATAAATTTGTGAGTGTGAAATTAATAGCATCTGCTGTCTAACAGTTATGCTTATCAATAAGTTTATACAACTACTGCCACTGCCAATAATAATAATAATAATAATAATAATAATAATATGCATAACTTTTCTTACAAAGAAAGAACTGTTTTGTGGAATTTTGTTGTTTTGTACATAATTAAGTACAATTTAGGGCAAGAATGAAATAATATTTAAGCTTTTGCTACTCCCCATTTTATATTTTTGTGTAAGGGGAGTTTTTGTGCATTTTTATTTTTTTGGACATATGTACAATATCTTTAACATATGTATTAATCCACGAATTAACTTCCGGGACATTCTTATATTGCACCTACACAACAACTTACGCTTGTTATATACTTCTTCCTAAATGTTCACTTGTAAGCACGGTTATTTGATTTAATTGCTTTCTGAGTCAACGGATCTGGTCTGGGAGGCTTTAGTTCCTTTGTGACTAACTTATTCGGGTAATTCTTCTTTCTGTTAGCACAAACAGATCCAACAGAGTTCATGCTGACACAGCAAACGAAAGTAGATTGCAGCACAGTAAACAACCAACTCCAAACTGTTAGTTGTGGAAATGATTAAATTCGGGTAGTAATGTCTACCAGCATGGTCACTTGAGTACAATACAAATGAGGCACTGTGAACCATAAGGACCCAAAGCACACCATCGTTGGTTCCATATTTTAAGTGAATATCAGACAAAACAGTAAGATAGCTTTTTGTGAATATTTACATACACTGCAGTACCAAAGAAACTGAGTGCAGATTTTCCCGTATGACCTTTTCACAAGTGTACTGTGAATTATCAGGAATCTGGTAAAACATCAAATCTCTGACATCACTGTGGGGGGGGGGGGGGGGGGGGGGACCTGCAAAAAAAAGACAAATGACAACTGAAGAGAATCGTTCAATGTGACAGAAATGCAACCCCTCCATAAATTGCTGCAGATTTCAATGCTGGGCCATCAACAAGTGTCAGCATGTGAAGCATTCAACAAAACATCATCAATATGGGCTTTCAGAGCCAAATGCCCACTTGTGTACCCTTGATGACTGCATGACACAAAGCTTCATGCAACGCCTGGGCCCGTCAACACTGACATTGGACTGTTGATGACTGGAAACATGTTGCCTGGTCGGACAAGTCTCATTTCAAATTGTATCGAGTGGATAGACATGTACGGGTAGGGAGACAACCTCATGAATCCAATGGACCCTGCATGTCAGCAGCAGACTGTTCAAGCTGGTGGAGGCTCTGTAATGGTGTGGGCACGTGCAGATACAACTCTGACAGGTCAAACGTACATAAGCCTCGTGGCTGATCACCTGCATCCATTCATGTTCACTGTGCATTCCGACGGGTTTGGGCAATTCCAGCAGGACAATGTTACACACCACACATCCAGCTGAGTTTAAACACTTCCGCTGGCCACCAAACTCCCCGGACATGAACATTTTGAGCATGTCTGGTATGCCTTGCAACACGCTGTTCGGAAGAGATCACCCACTTATACTCCTACGGATTTATGGACATCCCTGCAGGATTCATGGTGTCAATTCCCTCCTACACTACTTCAGACATAGTCGAGTCCATGCCACATCATGTTGCGGCACTTGTGCATCCTCCCAATGGCCCTCCACAATAGTAGGCAGGTGTAGCTCCACACTGAAGAGCCAAAAAACTGGTACATCACAGATAAACCTGACTCGCCATAAGACCAACAGATTTCAGAAGCAGGAATAAATGCTACAATCCCAGAATCAATGCCTCAAATGGATTACTGTATGGTAAAATTCAATACTTAATATACTACAACTCATTCAGAAAGCCACAAAATAGGTTTTTCTGTCAGTATAATTGTAATGTATATGGACATCTGATCTAATTTTACTATATAGTGAGTGAATTGGTGTATCTGAGTAGTGTGCTGTTGTCTAGTGGTATTTATGCCATGCGAATGGGGATAAAAGTCTGCTGCAAAGTGCTATCACCTGGTGGCATGGAGATAAACATGAAGTTGAGTAGTAAGGGCTAGCTGTGCATGCCATGAACGGTGCACGTTGTTTATCAAATCCGTACGTATTTGGCCCATAAGGCAATTGCATCACACCAGTTGCACATGTGCAAAAGCTCCTTAAAATGTGCACAACTGAAAGTGTGCTCACAACCCTGCTGCCAAGTTCCATGAAGTCTAGAGAAGTAGCAATGTAGCATCGCACATTGATTTAGTGCTGTGTATTTGAGATTACCACATTTACACTACATTTAACAGCATTCAAAGGAAAATAACCAAAAAATCTGCAATGTATCAGAAGTTAGATTGTTCACACGCTCTTGTGCTCTTGCACAGCAGCTGCCACTGCTCTTCTACAACAGCTGATTGAAATGAAAGCTTGGTGTTAAATAATGTATATATGATGTATGGCAAATATTTTATTTTTGACAATGGTAACACTGGCTGTCTTCCACTTGCAACAGATTAATAGAATATTTGGTTGGTTTATAAAGAAGATCTTCACATTCTGAACCCATGTATGCCATTTATTCATGAGACATACAAAGCAGTATGATCTGTTCTCAAATCAGAGTTAGGTGTTAGAGTTGGTAATAATGAAATATCTAGGTTTAAAGTAGATGATAGCTTTATTGTAAACCCAGCTCAAATGTCAGAGTTTTTAAATGAATTCTTCATAAATGTGACAAAGTCAGATGTTAATGTAGCAGAGCATCGCAGTAAAGTAAATCTCTTGGGACTCTATCAAGAAGCTGAGTATCTTACAGATTTTAAATAATTCACAATAATGGATGTGGAAAATGTTATATTATCATTAAAAAAAATAAAAACCTCTGCTAGATACGATGGGATGCCTACTAAAGTTATTAAAACAGTGTGCGACATAATAGCACCCCCCTTAAATAAAATATTCAACCAATCTTTTGAACAGAGATGCTTTCCTGATGTTTTGAAGTGTGCTAAAGTCAGACGTCCGTTCAAGAAAGGATCGAGGGAAGACTTGGGAAACTATCGCCCTATTTCTATTCTTCCAGTCCTGTCATTTATGGTAAAAAATGATACATTTATAAGTAACCAATTTGGATTTCAACCATGAAAAAACACTCTGGATCTAGTGAATAACTTTACTGAAAAGATATGCAAATCATTTGATCGGAGGAGTAAAGTTATAGGTACCTTCTGTGATCTCACAAAAGCATTTGACTCCGCGAGCCATGACTTGCTTATCTACAAATTAAACAAATGCGGGATTAAGGACAATACTGTAAATTGATTCACATCGTACTTACACAACAGATAACCAAGGGTAACTATCACCTCAAAAGCAGTGATTTATTATTCTAAATGGAGCACAGTATCACAAGGTGTGCCTCAAGGCTCCATTTTGGGGCCAATCCTGTTCCTATTCTATGTAAATGACTTACCCCATCAGTTCTGTTTGCTGATGATACTTCTGTTTTGATTGAAGATGATGCTACAGAAAAAATTCCAAGCTCCATCATAAGTGGACTGGATACCTTATAAAACTGGTTCCAGTTAAATCAGTTGAAACTGAACATTGCAAAAACCCATATGGTACATTTCAAAACTAAACATTCAAAATAGATGGAACTTAAGATGCAACATAACAATCAACTTATAAAAGAAGTTGACATGGTCAACTTCCTGGGACTAAATGTGTACAAACACACATATTGACTTCCTATCAAATAAACTACGCAGTTTTGCATCTGCAGTGCAATGCAATGCAATGAATTTCACCGATTTGAGTACACGAAAAATTGCTTATCATAGTTATTTTGAATTTGTTATTAGATATGGGATAATTTTTTTGGGGAAGTTCAAGTGGAAGTAATGTATCTCAAATACTGAAACTGCAAAAGAAATTTGTCAGATACATGTGTACTGCACAGCGAACAGAGTCTTGTCACCCATTATTTCAGAAACTACAAATCCAACCTGTTCCCTCAATATACAAATGAAAGTATAATCTTCCTACACAGCAGACAAATATTATTTGAGGAGAATCATTTTAACCACATATATAATAAGAGAAATAAAATTAATTTTATGCTAGCCACACACCAGTTGGAATTATGTGCATGGACTCCACAGTACATAGGGATGACAATATACAACAAATTAATGGGTCAAAACATATTTAATATGAACCCAGAAATTTTAAAAATGAGGTTAAAGCAGATTCTGTGGGAGAAATACTACTATTCAATAGAAGAATTCGCAGAGGATGAAATGATAATTTGGGTAAGGAGTAATTAAGTGTTAGATTTTATTGGATGTAAATATAACAAAATTTTATTATTATTATTATGCTGTTTGTTAACATCAGCTGTTCTTTGTTTATGGTGAAATATTGCCATTATTTTGACATGTCTCCTGTACCTGAATCAAGTGATTTAGATTATGTACATTATAATGGAAGGAAACATTCCACGTGGGAAAAATTATATATAAAAACAAAGATGAGGTGACTTACCGAACAAAAGCGCTGGCAGGTCGATAGACACACAAACAAACACAAACATACACACAAAATTCAAGCTTTCGCAACAAACTGTTGCCTCATCAGGAAAGAGGGAAGGAGAGGGGAAGACGAAAGGAAGTGGGTTTTAAGGGAGAGGGTAAGGACTTACCCTAAGGTAAGTCTTTCCGCTCCCGGGATTGGAATGACTCCTTACCCTCTCCCTTAAAACCCACTTCCTTTCGTCTTCCCCTCTCCTTCCCTCTTTCCTGATGAGGCAACAGTTTGTTGCGAAAGCTTGAATTTTGTGTGTATGTTTGTGTTTGTTTGTGTGTCTATCGACCTGCCAGCGCTTTTGTTCGGTAAGTCAGATTATGTACATTATGAGACAAGTAAACAAAAATTCACAAATTCAGCAGAAAGCTATATAAAAAAAAAAAAAAAAAAAAAAAAAAAAAAAAAAAAAAAACACACACACACACACACACACACACACACGGCATTTAAAAGATTTAGAGTGAGTGCTGTCAGTCTGTAAATGGGGTTTTCAAAGAGAGACGTTTTCAAAGCCAGCTTGCACAGTAAAATACTCATATACAAACAAGAGCTATCCAGCTAACTGTTAATCTTGGAGCGCTGTGTCATGGCCTGAGTAAACTGCCTCCATTCCCCTTCCCAACCTCTCTCAATAACTGTTTCCTCTCTGAAGAAAAAATATGTACTCTACTGTTTGGAAAAAGTGAAACACCAAGACCAAGATTTGTGATGACAAAGAAATTTATTCCATCAGTTAGGAACATGACACTACATAAATGATTAGCATTACAAACCTGTATATGCACTGTGACAGTGGAAGTTCAATATCAACAAATGTTGCAATCATAATTGTGAGATCTTGTGGCATGGAATCAAAGAGCCCCTGAATATGCTGCTGGAAAATACTCTGCCACCCAGTTTGTAGATGCATCCACGAGGTATCAACTGTGATGCAGCGATTGCAGCTGAATGAATAAGTTGCCGGCCAACCATGTCCTAAACATGTTTGATGGGCAACATGTCAGGCAAACAGGCAGGCCAGGGAAACAGTGGTACCCATCACTCTTCAAAGAAGGCTAGCACATTCCTCACCACATGCGGCAGGGTATTGTCCTGCTGAAATATGGCACATGGAACAGCCTGCAGGAGGAGCAGTGCCTCAGGCTGTAAAACCTCCCTGATGTTCAGATTGCCTCAAGACATAGGAGGCCAGATTGCATGTTATAGGCAATGGTGCCCCAAACCATCACACTTGATATTTGTTCGCTATGCCACTCAACAATATAGTCTGCCCGATTGTGTTCACCATGACGGCGTCCAATGCACATGCAACCATCACTGTAGGGCAAGTTGAAGTGGGACTTATCCAAAAACACTACATTTTGCCACTCAGTACCCCAGTGTCAGCATTCCCATGCCCATTGCAGTCTGTGGTTTTTGTAGTTTCTGGTCAATGGAAGCCGACGCATCGTGCATGCCACCAGTTTAGCCCACAGAAGATGGCATCAATCTATCAACACAGTCATGTCCACGCTCGTTGCAATGCTCCAGTGCCATGCCAACACTGTGAACAAAGCTGTTTCTCTGTTATGGCCAAGCAGACAAGATGGTGGTCATCTCAGTGTTCTGGGCACATTGTGTCATCCAGTCACTGCTGTGTATGGCCCTCTTCTCTCCATGGGTTCCACATATGCCTCACTTTTCAAGCAGTGTGCCCTGTATAAGCTGCAATATCATGGAATGACAGACCCACCACAAGAGACCAATCATTCTGCCCCATTCGAACACAATCACATGCCTGTGTTCCACCCTGTCATGTCAGCAAGGCATAGTGCCACTTGGTTGCACATTTCCACTTCATATGACAGCTCTGCACTCACTGAGCATTGCATAACACTGACCTTCCTGGCCACATAAAAGAGGGTGCTGTTGGGCCTATGTGCATGTTACATCTCTGCCATCTGAATCACTCATTATGGTTCCACTGTTATATATGTTCTCTTATTGCAGCATGTTGCAGACCACTGCTATTGAGTGTTTTACTTTTTACAAAGAGTAGCGTAGTTCTTAAAGCTCAGAACATTAAAGTCTCTTGAGGCAGAGACTGCAACCAGCAACAAATGCTTTTAAAAAGCTAGGAGTACTACAGTTCAATCTTTTATCTTGGTGGTTCGCGCATGCCCGCCCAGACGCGCGAGATTGCTGCGTTGCCAGTTGTATACGCCAAGAGATGCAGCGCAATAGTATAGTTCGCAAACTTACATTTAGGGGGGAGCACGCAGTTTATGAAGTAAAGCCACCACGGCCGCATTAACCCTTTCGCTGCTACAGAGACATGCTCCCCGCATTCCGCGCTGTGTGCGATTATGTCATCACTGCACTGCTCGCCTGTGCAGACACATGGTGTTTCGACTGCTTTGACACACTTCATCATTCGATTTCACGAAAACTATTTGGTCCAAAAATTTGATTTTTACACATCTTCTTGACTGATACCTTCTCCCCATAAATGACTTAATTTTGTTTCGATGTTAATGCAGTTATTGTGCAGCATTAGATGTAGTAAACCATTGCACGAAATTTTGAAGAGTTTGCAGAGGTAAAAGTCCATAGTGTATACTTTCTGTATGGTCGATTTTAGTTGCCACTAGAAATTTCAAAAAATTACATTCAAACGAATAAAATTTATGAAGTAAGACACTTCGATATTGTTTTTAAATAAAGAAAATATTAAGCACCGAACAAGGTTTGAACTCAGAACCTTTCGCTTAGCAACCATATGCTTCAACCATTAGGCTAACGCAGCTCATCATTCAATAGATCTCCCAGAGGACTTTAAAATATCACGCAAAATACCGACAAACACTGTTGGTATGACTACGAATTACTCATGTTTCGTCGAAGTACAATAGGAAATAAACAATCACGGCTGTTCTTTATTGCGAAAAAGCAGTTAGTGTGAATGATATAAACACCTTTCCTTGCTATCACCTGAATTAGGGGGCTTATTGCTTATTTGGTTTAATTAATTAATAGAATATGAAGCAAATGGTATAAAGAATGCTTTTTCCAAACTTTCTATAAAAGAAAGTCTGCTATCAAGACATTGCTTTTGTTCAATTACTTTATTTATGACTGAACGTTTCTAAAACTGAAGACACTCATCCATGCTCTGCACTGCAGTCGAGCTCTGGCAACGTCGTTCTCTGTTCATTGGCTGACTATGTTTTGTGATGTCAGATGCGCAGAATGAACCTAAACTCGGCCGCCATCGTAAATGATGTGCACTTTAGTCTTATAGCTAGGAATGCAGCCCATTAAGGTAAGTATTAGTCATCCTTCCTGTAACTTAAACAAAAATGCATGCTAAGAAATGCTACATCTAGTTATGCAGTGGTCTCTCATTTTTGTGACATTTCCATGCGGATCACAAAACAATGTGTAATTTGTACATTAATAGTTTTGAAATTATATATAATACAAATAGAACTTAAAAATAAACAAAAATAATCAATTTTTGAAAATATAATGTAATCGTATAGATAAAAAATTACTCAACAAGTGGCCACAGGAGAACACTCAAGTAAAGGTACTGAAATATGCAAGTTTTTGGAGCCAGTGGCCCTTTCTTATAGTCCATAAGTTGAAGGGAAAGGAAAAGGAGTGAAAGAAAAAGAACTGGTGAGGTTTAGGATATGGGGAGAGATTGGAACAATTATTCTGATCCCTGGGTCAGGGGAGACTTGTGATACGAGATGAGATGAAAAGACGGACTTAGGAACTCCATGGGATGAGATTTGAAGACCTAAAAGCTTAAGGATAGAATTTAGGATCATAAGAAACACATGATTACTGACAAAACATCACACAAGAGTTAATAAGAGGGGAAAGTTAAGTGCACTGGGAAAGTTAAGTGCACTATACATGGTAGACAGGTGAAGGGGACAAGAATAGAAAGGTCACAAAATAAAAGATATCGAGAACTAAAAGGGGTGAGAAATGAAATAGTTACTGAAAAGAATTGCTGAGACAGAAGAAAGTAATGTACATTTATGCTAGGTGGGTGGCGAGAACCAAGGACATGTAGTGCCAGTTCCCATCTGGATAGTTACGAGAAATTAATATCAGGGGGGAGAATTCAGATGGCAAGTGTGGCAAAACAGGCACTGATGTCATGACTGTACTACTGTAGAACATGCTATGCAACAGAATACTGTGTGTTGCCCGTATACACTTTTGGTCTTTACCCATTCAACCTAATCGATAACTTGGTGGTACCCACCAAGCTACAAAGTTAGGACCAACTGGCACAGAGAATGTGTACTGTCAACACAAAATATCTTGTTGCAGAGCATGCTTCACAACAAGGTGTTTGTGACCTCAGTGCCTGTTTCACCACACATGCCAACAGAATTCTCCCTGCTGATATCAGTTTCTCAGAACTCCACAGGTGGGAACTGGCGTTACATGTCCTTGGTTATTGCCACCTACCTGACCTAAACTTATATTAATTTCCTTGTTCTCGGCATTTATTTCCAGTAGCTATTCCTTTCATTTGCTCCCTTTCACTTTTCTATATCTTATTTTCTTATCTGTCTATTTTTCCTCACCTGCCCTCCTCGCTCCACCTGTCTACCATGTATCATGCACTTAGCTTTCCCCTCTTATTAACTCTTGTGTGACATTTTGTCAATAAGCTGTGTCTTGCTTACCACCTCATTGTCATCCTTTAAATTCTCAGATTTTCAAATATCATTCGATGCAGTCCCCAACAATCAGTCTTTCCTTCTCATCCCGTCCAGTAAGTCTCCCCTGACCTAGGGCTCTGAACGACTTTCCCTATTTCCTAAACCTCTCCAGTTATTTTCTGTCATCCTTCTTCCTTTCCCTTCAGCCCTTCCTCCAAAATAAGGTGCCACTGGCTCCAAAAGCTTGCACATTTTCATAACTTTTATGTCTGTTTTCTCTTGCCACTGCTTTGTGAGTAAATTTTCTCTATCTAATTATGCTACACTATTTGATCAAAAGTATCCGGACACCCCCCAAAACATACATTTTTCATATTAGGTGCATTGTGTTGCCACCTCCTGCCAGGTATTCCAAATCAGCAACCTCAGTAGTTATTAGACATTGTGAGAGAGCAGAATGGGGTGCTCCACAGAACTCACGGACTTCAATTGTGGTCAGGTGATTGGGTGTCATTTGGTCATATGTCTGTACGTGAGATTTCCACAATCCTAAACATCCCTAGGTCCACTGTTTCTGATGTGATAGAGAAGTGTAAATGTGAAGGGATATGTGCAGCACAAAAGCATACAGGCCGACATCGTCCGTTGACTGACAGAGACCGCTGGCATTGAAGAGGGTCGTAATGTGTAATAGGCAGATATCTATCCAGACCATTAAACAGGAATTCCAAACTGCATCAGGATCCACTGCAAGTACTATAACAGTTAGGCAGGAGGTGGGAAAACTCTGATTTCATGGTTGAGCAGCTGCTTATAAGCCACACATCAAGCCGGTAAATGCCAAATGACACCTCGCTTGGTGTAAGGATCGTAAACATTGGATGATTGAACAGTGGAAAAACATTGTGTGGAGTAATGAGTCATGGTACATAATGTGGCCATCTGATGGCAGGGCATAGGTATGGCAAATGCCAGCGTGTATAGTGCCAACAGTAAAATTTGGAGGCAGTGGTGTTATGGTGTGGTCGTGTTTTTCATGGAGGGGGTTTCACCCCTTGTTGTTTTGCATGGCACTATCACAGCACAGGCCTACACTGATGTTTTAATCACTTTGTTGCTTCCAGCTGTTGAAGATCAATTCGAGGATGGCGATTGCATCTTTCAACACGATCGATCACCTGTTCATAATGCACGGGCTGTGGCAGAGTGGTTACACAACAATAACACCCCTGTAATGGGCTGGCCTGCACAGAGTCCTGACCTGAATCCTATAAAACACCTTTGGGATGGTTTGGAATGCTGAATTCGTGCCAGGCCTCACCAACTGACATCGATACCTCTCCTCAGTGCAGCACTCCGTGAAGAATGGGCTGCGATTCCCCAAGAAACCTTCCCCGCATCTGATTGAAAATATGTCTGCAAGAGTGGAAGCTGTCACCAAAAGTCATTTTCAGCCAAGTGCCCGGATACTTTTGATCACATAGTGTATATTTTCAAAAATTGATCTGCTTTACCTAGAATTGAGCATAGGTGACTGTTCCATTCCTACATTCCTACAAACTGTTACACCCATGTATTTGTAGTAGTTGCACGATTCCAGTAATGACTCATTGATAATGTAGTCATGAAAGACTGTGTAATTTATTTATTTATTTATTGTGCACAATTTTACATTTCTGAATGTTTAAATTGAGTTGGTAGCCTTTGCGACACTTTGAAATGTTATCAAGATGACACTGAATATTTGTGCAGCTTTTATGACATGTCTTCAGGGCTTGGATTTACCTGAGTTTTTTGTTCTCAGTTTATGATAGTTTATTTGTGAGAACTTTCTGTAAATATATGAGAGTCTTGTGATAGCAGTTGTCAGAAGTGTCTACAAACAGCAGCGTGAGTGTGCCCGTGAGAGCTGAGGTTTTTCTGTCCTGGTTCCATATGTGAAGGGAGAGGTTGCAATGGAAGTGTGTCGGGCTGCAGCTGCACTTTTAATAGCAAGAAAACATAAACAACCATATTCATGTTGGATAAGAGAGTGGCTCAGGCAATGGGACGATTTTTTTGAGCATGCAGGAATCTCACTGTAGAGCTTGTGATAAAAAATCCACAAAAATTTTGAAATTCATGAGAACAGCAGTGGAGATGGAAGAAATACCTTTTGTAATTGTAACCAAAATCGTCAATTTACACTCTATAATGCATAAATCCATTACTGTTAGAGACAGACTGTTGCGACGCAAATATTTATAGCATCAGCTACATTTATTCTCTTTAATATTTGGCAGAGAAACAATTATGATGAAATAACATTATGCTAAATTCATCTTGATATCTATAGATGTTCAAAAATCAAATAGGGTGAACATCTGATAAATGAAACATTCCTAGATATACATTTATTTGAACCTTTTTTATTTGAACTGACTTAAGGAACCACTCATGAATTCCTAAGGTCTGTTCTTCAACAGCCAGTATAATAATACGAGGCCGTTCAGAAAGTAACCTCCGGTTGATTTAAAAAAATACACCACGTTAAATAAAAATATTTTAATATATACATCTTACAACTACATCTTTGCACTATTTTTCTACATAGTCTCCATAGCGATTGAGGCACTTATCGTATCTCTTCACAAGCTTTGAAATTCCTTCTGCATAAAAATCACCCGCTTGTGCCTGGAGCCAGCCTGTGACCGCATCTTTGAGCTCTTCGTCGTCATCAAACCACTGTGACCCAAGCCATTTCTTCAAATGCATGAAGAGGTGATAATCACTTGGCGCCAGGTCTGGGCTGTAAGGTGGATGGTTGATAACATCCCACTTGAAGGACTCAAGAAGGGCCGTTGTTCTGCGAGCAGAGTGAGGACGGGCGTTATCGTGCAAAAAAACGATACTGGAAGTCAGCATACCACGGTGTTTGTTCTGTATAGCCCGTCGTAACTTTTTTATTGTTTCACAGTACACGTCTTGATTAATGGTCGTACCACGTTCCATGAATTCAACCAACAACACCCCTTTGGCATCCCAAAACACCGTTGCCATCAGTTTTCTGGCAGAAAAATCTTGCGAGGCTTTTCTTGGTTTGGTAGGCGAATTTGAATGTGCCCACATCTTTGATTGTTCTTTTGTCTCAAGGTTCATGTACTTAATCCAGGTTTCGTCACCGGTCACGATTCTGTTTAACAATGGTTCTCCTTCGTCCCCATAACGTGACAGAAAGTCTAATGCAGAGGCCATTCTTTGAGTTTTGTGGTGGTCGGTAAGAATTTTGGGCACACATCGTGCACAGAACTTACGGTAACCCAATCTTGCTGTCACTATCTCGTACAAGAGAGTCTTAGAAATCTGTGGAAAACCAGTAGACAACTCCGACATTGGGAAACGTCGATTTTCACGAACTTTTGCATCAACTGTCTGAACGAGTTCGTCAGTCACCAATGATGGTCTACCACTCCTCTCTTCATCATGAACGTTTTCTCGTCCACTTTTAAATAAACGTACCCATTCACGGACAACTCCTTCACTCATAACTCTTGGTCCGTACACGGCACAAAGCTCACGATGAATAGCTGCTGCTGAATATCCTTTGGCTGTAAAAAACCTTATGACAGCACGCACTTCACATTTGGCGGGGTTTTCTATTGCAGCACACATTTCAAACTGCCACAAAAACTAAACTAGCGCAGGTACGACGTTCACTCGACCACGGCTTGATGCCGACTGACCTGTTGAGTGCGTGAACGCACAGATGGCGTCGCTACTCCCCCCACAACCCGCACTGTGACAAATCGGAGGTTACTTTCTGAACCGCCCTCGTATAATCAATAAATACCATGTCATGAAAAATTATTGCTTAAAGTTATTTTCAAACATAACTTCACTTTTTTCTCTATGTTAATTAATCTCTGTTATAAAACCGTAAAACTACTTTGCCTTATTTCTTGAATTGTGGGTATTCCAGTAAATTTCTTCTGTAGAGATTAAAAATTGTAGCCATTTCAGCCAACAAACTTTGCTTCTGATCTCAGTTCTTGTAGTCCAGTAACTGAACATTGCAAGATGCTGGCCTTTCTTTGTACAAACTAATGAACAAACTAATTAAATGCACAACTTCATCCCTGAGTCCAATTCCTGACAGCTTTCTTCATTGCTTTTTTTCCCAACACATAGCTGACATTCACTCATAGTGCATATCCATCGTGACAGTACACTCAACTGTCACAATAATGCTAGTACACATTCATAAAGTGGCTTATTTTAGTGTTGATGTGGTGCAGTGTGTAGCATGATAGTCTCTCATTCATATTTCCATATTAACATGGGATTGAGTCTCTTCAGTGATTTTTTTTTTTTTATTTTCATTTGTTAATAATAAGGTCATGGCATTTTTACATGTTATTTTCTGTGTAGTATTGTTTAAGTACAGATTATTCATTTACGAGGTAAAATGAGCAATTTTATCACTCAGAAATTTGCAACAGCCATATATTATGGCTCAAAACAAGCAGTTTTTGCAGGTAATTCGATTCGATGTATGCATGAGTATGGCAAAATATATTATTAACATGTGGTAGTGTACAAACTGTGAAATATGGTAAAAATCTGGGATGCAATAAGGCCACTCAGCACTCTACGAATACTCTTAGATCTCCCAACAAAGACAGTATGGTTTTTCTTCTCTGACAACTTCGGTGAGCAGCTCTCGAGAGATGGAGGTTGCCATGTACAGGAGAGGTCTAAACCACAGAGCATGGCTATGTGAAGCAAGGTGTCCATGCAGAAGACTTTCACTCTCAGAGAGCTTTTGTGAGTAAATATGTGTTGCGCAAACTGCACCATGAGTCAGCTGACCAGCAGTGTCAGAGAGTGGGGCAAGGTTTCTGATAGTCCTGCTCTCTCATGTAGGTGGCAACCTCTGTCTTTCGTGAGCTGCTCATAAAAGCTCTCAGACAAGGAAAACTATATTGGCATTATTGGAAGAGCTGAAAGTCCTTTGAGAGTACTGAGCAGCCATATTGCATCCCTAAATTGTGCCACATTTCAAAGTATTAAACCTTGGTAATATAATTTACCACACTAGTGTATTCATTAAATAAAAGTACCCCTGAAACTGCTTGTCTTCAGCTATAATATGTGGCTGTAGCACGCTTCTGAGTGCAGAAATCACCCGTTTTACCTCCTAAATTAACATCACAAGCAGTTAGCCTATTTCAAAAGTTCTAGACTTAAACAATACTTCACAGCAAATAACTTATAAAAACATCATAGACGTATTACATACGATCAACAAATGCAAATTAAAAAACAAAAATCACTGATGATACTCAGTTCCCATATGTGCTACGCACTGCACCATATCAACAGATCACAGTATCAATGTACACTGGTTTTTTCAGTACAGTTGAGGCCGCTGTGAGTGAATGTCAGTGATGCGTCACAAAAAAATATAATGAAGAAAGTCGCCAGGAAGTGGACTCAGGATGAAGTTGTGTATTTAATTAGCTTATAAGAGGAAAGACCAGCATTATAGAATGTACAGTTACTGGACGACAGTAACTGAGACAAGAAGCAAAGATTGTTGGCTGAAATTTCTACAGTTTTTTAACGCCCCCAAAGAAGAAATTTACCAGACTATCCACAATTCACAGAATCATGGCAATTGGTTTTACAGCATGGATTAATTAACATAGAGAAAGAAATGATGTTTGACAGCACCGGTAATCATTGTGGAACTCACAAAAATTTCATTTAACTTCAAGCAATACAGCTGTATGTACAATTTTATGAGACATGGTATTTATTGATTATATTATTATATCAAGTGTTGAAGAAAAGACCTTCAGGAATATACAAGTGGTTCCCTAAGCCATACAAGGAAAGACATTCAAATAATTTTGTGTCCAGAAATGTTTCATTTATTAGATATTTGCCATATTTGGCTTTTGAATGTCTGTAGTATCAAGATGAAATTTGTGTAATGGCATTGCATCATAATGGTTACTTTACAAAATATTAAAGTGAATAAACATAGCTGAAATTACAATGAAATGAACACCCTTAGCTGCTTACAGGCATTGACATACATCAACGGGGACAGATGAAAATGTGTGCCCCGACCAGGACTCGAACCCGGGATCTCCTGCTTACATGACAGACACTCTATCCATCTGAGCCACTGAGGACACAGAGGATAGCGCGACTGCACGGATTTATCTCTGGCACGCCTCCCACGAAACCCACATAGCATGGTCACCAATGGTATCTGTTCTTTCGGATGGTATCTGTTCTTAGCATAAACATAGCTGATGCTACAAATATTAATGTCACAGGCAGTCTGTTTTTAACACTAATGGATTCATGCATAACAGTATCTAGATTGCAATTTTGGATCCTATTACAGAGTATTCGTTCCTTCCCACTACCTAAGCCACTCTCTTATCCATCAAGAACATGGTCGTTCACACTTTTTCTTTGCCATTAAAAGTATCAAAAGTTCAGCTGCAGCCTGACACACTTCCATTACAGACTCTTCCTTCATGTACAGAACTATGACAGGGAAATCTCATGGAGAGTGATCTATCAGCTCTCACAGTCACTCCCACCCTGCTATGTGTAAACACTTCCAACATCTGCACTCACAAGACCCTCAGACACACACGGAAAGTATTTTCAAGGAATTATAAGACAGTCACTATCAGCTAAAATTTACCCCTGGTGTAAACAATTCTTTGAGCACTGTTCAAGAGTACCAAACTGTCGGAGAGCAAAAAACTCTCACATGTATCCCAGCCCTGATATCTTGACTCATTCTTGGATCCTACAGATGAGCTGACTTTGGTTGCTGTTCACATGATACATATTACTCACAAAAGCTCTTTGAGAGTGAAATACTCTCACATGTACATTTGGCCTTAGAGATAATTCCATCATCTGTGAAAAGTCTCAAGTTACTATTAATATAGTATTATTCCACTTAATCTTGCATGTGGATTAATACTATATTAATAGTAACCTCAGACTTTTCACAGATGCAACATCAAGTGTATTACAGAAATCAAGGAAGATATGGATGAGCTACAGATTACATTGGAGGACCTAAGAAACAAAACTGAAAAATATTTCCTCCCTTTTCATGCAGTTTCTTCCCTACTCTCTTCACATAGTCTACTAAAGATACATTCCACCTACTATTCTTTGTATAAGATGAAACTAGTGACTGTTAATATAATAAATGAGAGGAAAAATAGCTTCAAAGTCTTTTGGGCAAATGAGTAATAGCTATACACTGATCTGCTCTGTCAAAGCCAGTTTTGTTCTTACTGTAGTCAATGTTGTGGCATCGGTCTAAGGCAGACCACATCACCCAAACATCGGCATGAGTTTGCAGCTGGGTACTGCTATAATGCTAGTATATCATTCTGCAACACAGCTGTCTACTGTATCAGTATATACTAAATTGCTACAAGTTCTAGCCTAAAACAATGTTTCACAGCTAGGTATGAGAGATGTGTGAGCTCCTGTCACCACACCGTGGCCAAGCATGTATAAAGGGCTTTCAAAAAGAAACAAGCTGGAGGCATAGTTACAGAAACCACTACCTGTGTGTTAGAAGTATTGACCCTGGCTCTTGAGACACCGGTCCCACTGTGACACAAGGTGGTGAATGGCTGTTTCAAAAATTCCCCGGGGCTGCGATGTTAACCAGTTCCTCACGTACAGCTGGACGTCGTCATCCAAGGTGAACTGTTTGCCCCCTCAGAGACTTTTTAAGGGGACCAAAAATGGCAAAACCACAGAGAGATAGGTCTGGACTGTATGGAGGGCGAACGAGAATCTCCCATTTGAATTTCTGCAGGAGTGCCGCGACTGTGTTGGCATTATGAGGCTTTGCATTGTTGTGGGGCAGAATGAGCCCATCGGTGATATTGCCTGGTCATTTTGATTTGAAGGGTGGTCAAGGTTAGCGAGTAATGCTGGGCTTTCACTGTTGTCTCATGCTGCAGGAAGTGAATCACAAGGGGGCCAAGAACATCAGCATAGGGGCAAATCATTCACCTTGGATGACAACATCCAGCTGTACGTGCGGAACTGATTAACATCGCAGCCCCGTGAATCTTATGAAACGGCCATTCACCACCTTGTGTCACAGTGGGACAAGTTTCTCAACAGCCAGAGTCAATACTTCTAACATACAGGTACTGGTTTCTGTAATTTTGCCTCCAGCTCATTTCTTTTTGAATGCTCCTTATACAAATACTCCCAGCGAAGATCGTAGCAGCAGTTCCTTTGCACATTGCATTTTCCCAGAGTAGTCTCTGTGCTAGTCATCAGTTGTGGGTGCAACGAAGCAGCTACAGCTTCATCGAGCAACACCATCTGCTAGGTGAAGCCACTGGTCTATGCATCATAACAGACAGCACTGATGATTCCGGGCTTCGAACTGCATCTGCCTACGAAGGTGGTCTGGTAAGTCTGGTAAATATCCATGAAATAATGGCACATTTCTATTGCGCCTTTATGGCTGGTAAGCTTGATTACTCCAAGGATCATATAATTAATCTCAACAATGTACAGAATACAGTTCATTGTTGACAACGATCTGAATTGGTCAATGTGTCAACTGCAACCAAAAAACAAGAAAAATGTTACTAAACATTTTCATGTGAAGGATTAAACTGATGCACAAATCAAAACAGAATTGGATGAAGTTCACATGGACTCTGCAACATCATTGAAGACCATTTACTTTTGGATTAAAGAAGTTAAACATGGTCAGACAAGCACCGAAGACAAAGCATTCTCCAGCCATCCAATTGAGGTCACAATAAGGAAAACCATTGGCAAAACCCATGAGATGGTAATACAAAACATCAAATTAAAATTCATGAGATTTCTGAGACTGTAGGTACCTCAACTGAGTGAGCGCATAATATGTTGCTTGGGGAACTGGCTATGCAGAAGCTGTGCATGAGATGGGATCTGTGACTGTTCACAGTAAACCAAAAGCGCATCTGGGCACAACATTTAAACACAACGGCTGGTGATGTTTAATAGTAAACCACAAGACTTTCTGCACCGATTTGAGACTGCAGATGAAACCTGGACCCATCATTACACACCAGGGTCAAAAAACACTCAAAATAATGGCAAAAGTCTGGTGAAAGTACACTGAAGAAGGCAAAGACCATTTTATCAGCTGGTAAGGTGATGACTACTGTCTTTTGGGATTGTCAAGGAATAATCCTCATAAATTACTTGAAAAAAAAAAAAAAAAAAGCAGAACCATAACTGGACCTTATTACAATTCATTGTTGGGTTGTTTGAAACATGCTTTGACTGAAAAAAAGATCAGGGCTTGCAGGCAGAAAAGGACTCGTATCAGGATAATGCACCATGCCACACATCAGTGATAATAATGGCAAAAGTGGGTGAACTGGGATTTGAATCGGTTCCTCATTCACTCTATTCATCATAATTAGCCCAAAGTCACTTCTTCCTGTTCCCTAACTTAAAACTTTGGCATGCTCGGAAGAAACTGTCATCATATGCGGAATTGGTAGTTGCACTCAACAAGTATTTTCCAGAGTTTGACAGAACCTATTTTTCTGACAGCACGGAAAAGCTGTAGTATCACTGGATGAAGTGTATAACCCTTAAAGGAGACTATGTTGAGAATTAATGTGAGTTGTTTACAAAACAAACATTTTTTCTTGCTTTTTTACCAAACTTATCAAACCATCCTCATAGGTGAAGCCACCCATCAGACACCATTATCTGACACCCCAGGCAGCTTTTGAGAGTCCCCAGCTCAACTTGGGGCGTCGTCTTCTTGTCCCTGCCACTCACTTTGAGCCATTGACAGTGTACAGGACTGCCATAAGCTCTCTATACTACAGAGGTTTTGCTTGTATCAGAAAAGCCATACCGCTGCCAGTTCCAGTTTACACCATCTCTGCATTCTACTGCTACTGCAGACCCACCCACTGCCACAGGACACAGTCAGTTTATGGGCACTGCCATCTACATACTATATGAGAAATGATGAATAATAAAGAATGTTTTACTCAGTCAGCATTCTTGAGTTCGCACTCACTGCAATACTGGACGATCCTATTTCCACAGTCTTCCACAGATGCCATTCTGCAGGCACAAGTGGTCCAGTGTAGTGATTGGTACAAATGTGACACCATTACATGTGGTGTCTGGCCATTACATTAATGAAGATGTGTGGCTTTATGGCTTATACTGCTGCTCTACAAACAGTCTTCAATAAAACTGTTGTGCTAGTAAACTTACATTTTCTGGAAAGAGAATAAAAATCTTGATTTGGCTTCCACTTCACTGTGAAGGGGTGTTCTTTCCTATGGAAAACAATCCAAATCACAACTCACATTTTCATCTGGAAAGAACAAATCTACATCACTTGTATCTTATCTTTCCATCTTTCCAGTCCTGTACCTCCTCCTCCCCCCCCCCCCCCACCCCCATCCCCCCCCCTCCAAAAACAAGAAATATTAATAATTATTTCAAGTTTTTCAACTCTTGTCTGCTTCTTTGTAGTTGTATAAATCGCCACCAGTGCGATATACCTGGTGAGTGCAGCTCTCTGACAACTGGAACTGATTATACATTATAAGACTAAGTGGCTTCAGTGTGATGCTAACAGTCCCTCAGACAGCAGGTGCTGTGTTTTGAGAATGTAGGGGTGTGCGCATTTGCATGATGTATGGGCATGATATTAATATATGTTTCAACCAACTCCGTGTGTTATTTCAAAAACTTTGCTGTTGTATGCTGTCAGTAGCTTCTGTTTGTTTTGGCAGCTTACTAAACAACATATACATTTGACTGGCCTCTCATTAATGTTATTTTTTATTACTAAGACACAAATTACTCAGATACTTAAATTATTATAGCATCCTAGTATAATTTAAGGAGTCAAGTTATATACTGTAAGTGAAGAAAAAATCAAAATCCTAAATAACCATTAAAAGTTGATGATTAAGAAAGTAGTAAAGCCTTAAATAACTGCCAATATGAGGGGCCATAGGACAAAGGTGTTCATGTGTGCAGGAAGCATTAAGTTGATTAAAAACTCTGCTGACATGTTTGGCGATGGAGCACCCATAAATGGACAATGAAAATTAAATCATTACAGAACTGATATCAGTCATAAAACAAATTTTACTTTGTGCTAGTCATTGTAATGACATGTTTTAGTTAGCAGTAGAATGCACACAGCACAATGTTAATACTTGTTTTGTGATTATATTGACAGTGTAATAATTTAAATATTGAATTGATTGATTGAGTTTTTAATCTGGGGTCCTTGTGTTAATTTACTATAGGTATAATTGTCATACATGTCATAAATGTCTAATACATTTTGTGCATATACAGATGCATACCAGAAAAGTCTAATATCACGCTGTAATTCAGTTTATTACGACATGAAAGAGGAAGGCTGCTATTGAGAATCAAATCAAAGTCATCAGGTAAAAGGAAACTACAAGCACCAGACAACAGCATCAATATGAACAATACTCCTCGGTAATGTATGTGTACATATCTGTAAATCACAGCTGCAGTTAAACTAATAAACTTCCACAGGGAGAAGCTTTATTTACCTGTTTAGCATATTTTTCCAGAATTGCCTTTACTTCAGGAGTCAGCTCTACCGATCCAGCACCATACATTTCCCTAGCAATGGTATTAATTTTGTCCTCCAGTGGGATATCCAGTTCATAGAGAAATCTGAAATGAGGAAAAGACTCATTATTTATATTGAGATTTAATAATTTTACACACACACACACACACAACTTGATATAGCAATTCAATGCCATCACTGCTACCGAAATTGTGATTACAATGAATACTTGGGATTACAGTAAAACAATGAAAATTCTAGGATGAAATAACAATACGGATATTAGAATAGATTGCTACTCACCACATAGCTGAGTCTACTATTAAATGTGACTGCTATTCTCACCACCACTTTGTGGTGAGTAGCAATATAAGATTGCAATAATAATTGTTACTTCACTATTTCCAGGATCAAAACATATCTACAATCCATTAAAATTTTAGTCTTAGGACATACTTTACACATTGTGCAATGGAATTACTGGCAAACAAAGTCAAATTAGGCACACGACAATGAAAATAGAAAGTAGGCATAGGATATAGATGAAATAAATTAACTCATTAATTAAAGTTCCACGCTAAAAGGGACCCTCAAAAACCATGGACCATGCCACAGTGGGTCGGTTTGCATGCCTCAATAATAACAATAGCCATACGATATGTGCCACCACACTGAATGGGTATCTATGGAGAAGCCAGGCTAACATAAAATTCCTGAAAAGGAACAGCAGCCTTTTTACTTTTCAGCACTTATAGGGATGACAGTATGGATGACTGACTTGTGCTTCTAACATTAGCCAACATGGACCTGCTACATTAATATTGCAGATGGCTGAAAACAACAGGAAACTATGGCTATTAAATTTCGTGAGGACATGAAGTTCTATTGTATGGTTTAATGATCCTGGCATCTTTCTAGGATAAACAGTATCACATTCAGATCTTCCGGGTGGGGAACAACTCAGGAAGTAATTGTTAGAAACAATAAATTTTGCATTTCATGAATTGAATCACTGAATTTTATGTTCCTCAATTATGTAGGTATATCTGGATCAGAGTAACAAAGTGACAGACAGTTGAGCATGGAAGGGGAGGAATCATTGGTTTACTGTTTTGTGCAAAGATAGTATGGCTCTGGTAGCAGCAGCTGTCCAAATTCTGTCCCAAGTACCTTCATACATAAAGAGTTCACCTTGCAGGACCATAATAGTCTTACCACTTTCCTAAGCAGTTTTACAGAGAGAAGCAAAGCATAGAAAAACAAATCACAACAGTTATGTTAGACCCCACTGTTGTGCACAGCTGGCTTGTAACTGACAGCTGAGGTAACAGAGCGATATGACAACTCTATGTAGGACAGAAGGTCTGACCAAACCCATACTCTGGGTGTCGTTGCTATGATAGCTCTCCAGTAAACAACTAACTGTCAGTCACTTTGCTATTCTGATCAAAGTGTAGATCACAAAAAGGGAAATGGAGAGGCTGAAGTTAGATAAAGTGGGAGATAGTTAAGTGTGGTGGCAGGAAGAACACGATTTCTAGCCAGTTGAGTACAGGATTGTCAACACAAAATCACACATCAGTAATGCAGTATTAGGTCTAATAATGTTTTGTGTGTGTGTGTGTGGAGGCATTCTGGAGAGAGGAGGGGGGGGGTATACTACTGTCGGGGGTAAACCTGGACCTTTTATATGTCTGGAACAATTTAACTGATTGAAAATAAATAGATTTTAACAAATCTTACTTAAAGTTCACTAAAAGAGGACTGGATCGTAGGTAGTTTCATTCTTTTTATATTTAACAAAAAAAAGTGACAAGCATGCTTAGATCCTCTCCTATACAATTAGAGGGTGTTCCAAAATTATTTTTACAATGTTGATCACTATATGGGGATAGGTAGAAAGGTGCAGTTTGTGTTGTGGCACAATGTTCACACAAACTTAAAAGTTCCTCGCCATCCCACTCTTCCAGCTTAGTGAATCATTAAAATGGCTACCTCCCCCCAACAGATGGCATAGTGTGTGGAAAGGTTGATGGAGCCTTAATATAACACACAGGTCCATCAGAAATCCAATTAGATTTTTATTTTATTTTATTTTTATTTACTTATTTATTTATTTACCTCTTTTTTCAGACTCCAGTGCAGGAACTGCAAGCTCACGTCAGAGCAGCAATTGCACACATTAATGACAACAAGCTAGGCCAGAAATGGGAGGAACTGGAACATTGCTTAGACACACGATTTACTACAATTTGAACTCAGTTAAATGGTACTAAAACTTTAGGTGTGAGTGAATATTATGCAGCAAACCCAACCTTTCTACCTGTCCTCATTTCTGAAATGTGTGTGATCAAAGTTGAAAAGATCATTTTGGAATACTCTGTATTTTACATACTTGTTTATTGAGAGCAACGAGAAGCCACCAACAATCAATGATTGCATGCACTGTGCCACCACCCCACCCACCAGATAATTGAATGTTTTAAATGTTGTATGTCTCCTATTCACTTGTCTCCTACTCACTGAGTTGTGTTACAACTGACTTAATTTAAGTTCATATTCATTACTACACTACTGGCCATTAAAATTGCTACGCCAAGAAGAAATGCAGATGATAAACAGGTATTCATTGGACAAATTATTATACTAGAACTGACATGTGATTACATTTTCACGCAATTTGGGTGCATAGATCCTGAGAAATCAGTACCCATAACAACCACCTCTGGCCGTAATGGCCTGGATGAGCCTGGGCATTGAGTCAAACAGAGCTTGGATGGCGTGTACAGATACAGCTGCCCATGCAGCTTCAACACGATACCACAGTTCATCAAGAGTAGTGACTGGCGTATTGTGATGAGCCAGTTGCTCGGCCACCATTAACCAGACGTTTTCAATTGGTGACAGATCTGGAGAATGTGGTGGCCAGGGCAGCAGTCAAACATTTTCTGTATCCAGAAAGGCCTGTACAGGACCTGCAACATGCGGTCGTGCATTATCCTGCTGAAATGTAGGGTTTTGCAGGGATCGAATGGAGGGTAGAGCCACGGGTTGTAACACATCTGAAATGCAACGTCCACTGTTCAAAGTGCCGTCAATGCAAACAAGAGGTGACCAAGACGTGTAACCAATGGCACCCCATACCATCACACCGGGTGATAGCCAGTATGGCGATGACGAATACATGCTTCCAATGTGCATTCACCGCGATGTCACCAAACATGGACGCGACCATCATGGTGCTGTAAACAGAACCTTGATTCATCCGAAAAAAATATGTTTTACCATTCGTGCACCCAGGTTCGTCGTTGAGTACACTATCGCAAGCGCTCCTGTCTGTGATGCAGCATCACGGGTAACCGCAGCCATGGTCTTCGAGCTGATAGTCCATGCTGCTGCAAACGTCATTGAACTGTTTGTGCAGATGGTTGTTATCTTGCGAACGTCCCCATCTGTTGACTAAGGGATCGAGACGTGGCTGCACGATCCGTTACAGCCATGCAGATAATATGCCTGTCATCTCGACTGCTAGTGATACAAGGCCGTTGGGATCCAGCACGGCGTTCCGTATTACCCTCCTGAACCCACCGATTCCATATTCTGCTAACAGTCATTGGTTCCTGACCAATGCGATAAACCGCAATCGCGATAGGCTACAATCCGACCTTTATCAAAGTCGGAACCGTGATGGTACGCATTTCTCCTCCTTACACCAGGCATCACAACAACGTTTCACCAGGCAATGCCAGTCAACTGCAGTTTGTGTGTGAGAAATCGGTTGGAAACTTTCCTCATTTCAGGACGTTGTAGGTGTCGCCACTGGCGCCAACCTTGTGTGAATGCTCTGAAAAGCTAATCATTTGCTTATCACAGCACCTTCTTCCTGTCGGTTAAATTTTGCGCCTGTAGCACGTCATCTTCGTGGTGTAGCAATTTTAATGGTCAGTAGTGTACAAATAAGTACTATCTTTGAACACGAACATCTCTGTAATCTGATTTCAAAAATCCTTCTTACTTTTCATGCATAGTATGGACCATAGCTACTGATCAGTACAAGGTGTGTGCATGTTGATGTCATCAAAGGTCCCCAGTCCCACATGGTACTGTGGCCACTGGCCAACTGGCCTTCAACAGATTGTATATGTTTGGGAAAATAACCAAATTTGACTGAAATGTTTGGGGTTTTTGAAGATTTTATCCCAATTTAAGAGATGGCAGGCCTACTGCCAATGATACATAAGCTTAATCAGTTACATGCTGATTGCAGCTGGAACAACTCGGTTCCCTGTTTGGAAGTGAAATGTTTATATTAACCTCTTTACTATGTAGCATATCACTGTATGCAATATCTTTTGTTATTGTCCTAAATGTATGTGTCATGCTGTGATAACTACACCATTTATGTGCTTTATGTTGTCCCCTTCTCTTTGAGTTTATGCAAAAGGCTACAGGCCCAGTCTGTAGTTGAAGAAAGAAATTGGGTACTGTTTTAGTGCATATCATGACATCTTTCATGCATTTGCATGTGTTGGGTGAATTGCACAGTTGGTATTATATGCGAGCAATTTTGCAGTATGTTTGTGCATAATTTTTGCAGCTTTAAATCTGAACTGTTTTATGGGCTACAATGGATTTCCATGGCACTGAGAAACTGTGTTGCACTGAAAATTACATGATATGGAAGTTTGGGGTATGAGAAATATTACGTGCATCAGACGATGCATACAAGATGTGTATTGGCAATGTACAAGAACTGACGGCTTTCCCAGGAGATGCTACAAAATCCCAAATAAATGTGTTCAATGCTTTGCTAAAAACGTGGGGCAAAGCTGATTGTCCAGCAAGACAGATTATTATTAGAAATGTTGAAGAAAAATTCATGCTGTTGTTGGTTGCATGTGAGAGTGTATGAGGTATGTGAGATAGGCTATATGCCATGTTCGAACAGAAAACAAAGCAAGCTGCACATCCTATTCAGTCAGAATTTTTCAATTTTTATATGATTTAAAGTGATGACATGGTGACAGATCTCGCTCTTTTCAAAAACTTGGTTCTTTGTATGCAGCAATTCAGCATGAAACCCAATTAATAGTGTGATTACTTGACACACTGCCTGAATTTATCAAAGTCTGTGACAGTCGTGATGGGCAAGATCTGAAGATCAAAAGGCACTAAAATATTCGATGGATTTGTTGACATTTGATGAAAATCATTGTGCTTATCAGAGGGAGAAATGCGATGAATTAGTTGCACTGTTTGCTACCAAAGCAAATGTTAAAGAAATAAGAAATGCAGACAGTGTCACTTTCAGGAATGTTACTTCATAAAATAAGTACAAAAATTTGACAAACAAAATGAAGCCTAAAAGTTTTGATTGTAGTGTATTTGGTCATATTAAAAGACTGTGTCCAAGTGTCAAACAAAAACAAAAAAGTGTCCATAAAAAAATGAAAGTGAACTGCCAGACCAGACTTTCCTTGGTGAAGTAATTAGTGTGAAATCAGATGAGGACTCATGGATCGCTGATTGTGGAGCAATGAACCACACAGTTAAGAAAATCAAGTGGTACAAATCACTTACTAAGTTTGTAAACCTACTGCAGATATGTATGGGCAATGATTTGACTATAAACACACTAGGAAAAGGGAATAATGATTTTGAAGCTTTTGTCCATGGACAGTGGAAGTTACGCCACATGGATAATCTTTTGTATATTACAGAAGGGCGAAGAAATATCTTTTCTGTGTCATATTCTGTGGACAATGGATTAGACTTTAATTCTCTGAAAGGCAAGTGTGAGTTTCAAATCTATGGCATCATTAAAGCATGTGGGATACACAGGGCCAGTTCATTGAAGACACTGATTCGAGTGACAAAATGAATGCAACTGTGTTATCCTAAGGTAAATCTTGCATGAAAGGAACCTCTGCAAATTTTGCATGAACACTTGGTTCAGCAAAGCAAACATCAGGTCTAATAATTCTTGAATTTGAAGACTTTGGCGAAGAATTTTGCGAGGCCTTTGTTAAGGTGAAGCAGCACTGGACCAGTTTTCAGTCATGATAGCAGCGTGCTATCCAACCTAAAGAAGTGATTCACACTGAGGTGTGTGGACCTATAGAGTGTAAATCTCTGGGAGGAGCTGAATATTTTGCATGTTCTACCTGTGATTTTTTAAGACTACACATGGTATATTTTCTCAAGCAGAAGTCCGAGACTGAAGAGAAGATTGTGGAAATGCTGACCATTGTGAAGAATTTCTGTGGTCAATCACCAAAAGCATTTCAGTGTCATGGCAGAAGGGAATTTGAGAATACTGGAGTTCAAGATTTGTTGAAATTAAGTGGTGCTCAACTCTTCATCATAAATATGTATTTTCCAGAGCAGAACAGATGTGCTGAGCATACTAACTGAACTACTGTGAAATTCACTGTAAGCATGTTGCTAGCTGAGGGTCTGCCTAAGCTTTTGTGTGCAGAAGCAATAAACGCATCTGTTCGCTGTTTATTTGTTGAATAGAAGTGGTACCTGGAACCCTCCGAGGCATGAACTGGAAAGACAGTAGTGAAGGGACACCATCCTCTAACATTACCTTTATTCAACAGAAGTAATCGATACCAAAAATAGTTTCAAATCTTGTATAGGTTAATATTAACTCATCTGTTTTTCTAAAATATTTTCATATGATTTTGTACACGATGTGGTATATTTCAGGCTAAAATGTATAAAAAGACACAATCAATACCTAATAGCTCTATATGTACAGTTAAAATTACTTTTCTTTTAGAAACGTTTGGAAATTATGAAATGTCTAGCATACTTCAAATTCCTATTATTATAATTGTCCAATCTGATGATATTCATTAAATTTATTTCTGGATTCATTTATAAAACAATGACATAAATTGGTGGATATTCATTTGTCAATAAAATTTGTAAACTCTCTGGAATACAGTTAGTACTGCAGAATGAAGTAGTGGGCATGCCCCTTGTTTGATTGGATATGTTTATGTTTAGCAATAACAACGTAATTTTTGAAAATGAAATGGAAATTATAAAGATGGTGTGATATAGAAAAATGTGACACAATAAACATTACTTAAACATTATCATGTCATTTGGAACCTACAATGTCAAAAATTTCAGCCTCAAGAACCAATCCCTAGACATGACGAACTGGTGCCAACTACAAGAAAAGAAGATAAGTAAAAAAGTTTATTTGTAAATCTTACTCCTCTCAAAGCTATTAAAAAAATTAATTAGGAAATGAGTGAAAATCAAGAGGTGATGTGAAGGAGGGTAAGATTACACAGTACAGCTGAGTAAGCTTCATATTTTTGTGACAAAGTATTTTGTTCATATTCCAAAGAATAGGTACAAGAAATGGGATCTAAAAGGAAAACTAAGAATTTTTGTTGGTTATTCTCATCACACTGAAGGCTTTCAAGTGTGGATTGAATCGGAAAAATGAGTTATTCAGAATAAGAATATTGTCTTTGAACCTGAGAAAACTGGAGAGAGAATAGCATTAGTCCTAACTGATACAGATGCTAAGAATTCGAAATTCACCATGAAGATGATGCAAGTGTGTTTAAAGAAACAGCAGAAGCAAGTTCTAGTGACAGAGAATTGAAAAATAGCAATGGCTGAAGTAATAAGATTATCTAATTGAGTAAATGAGCCTGAAAATTATACAGAGGCTGTTAAATATGTAGACCATGAACATTGGATAAAAGCAATGGGGGGAAGAAATTGCTTCACCGGAGGGTAATGCTATATGGACTTTGGAACCTCTGCCACCAAATAAAAAGTTCATTAGAAACTGTTGGGTTTACAAAAGTAACTGTAAATCTAATGATAACATTTTTAAAGCAAGGTTCTCTGTCCAAGGATTTAGTCAACAAGACGTTATTGACTATAATTAAACAATTAGTCGTGTTGCTAAATATGATACAATTTGAGCAATTTTAAGGATTGCTGTTGGCGAACATTGTCATTTGCTGCAGTTCAATGTAAAACCTGCTCTTCTGAGTGGATTCCTACAAGAAGAAATACATATGCAGCAGCCTGAGTGATTTACTGATGGGAATGTTTGGGTGTGCAAACTTCATAAAAATTTATATGGACTAAAAGAATCTCTGAAGCACTGGAATCGATCTTTCAAGGATTTCCCAGTGAATCTTGGGTTTAAGGAAAGTGAGGCAGATCTCTTCTATCAAGAAGACTGCAATGATAAAATTGATCTTATTTCTGTATGTCAATGATGAAGGACATTGAATTCAGGACTATTATTACTTTAGAGCCAGTACAGTATTTCTTAAATGTTAACATTATATGTGAAAGAATGTTTCAATAGAGATTAATCAAGAAAATTGTGCTAAAGACATGCTTTGATAGTTAATATGACAGGGGCAAATCCTATGTCAACTCCAATTGACCAATATCTACAACCAGATGAATTGGCTAATGATAAAATAACAAATGCTTCACATGGAGAAGTAGTTGCTGTCTAATGTATTTAGCTTTTGGTACAAGGCTTGATATAGCATGTGAAGTGAGCTGTGTGACAAAATTTTTAGAGAATCATCAGGAAAATCACTGGTTTTTGCTAAGAAGAATTTTAAAGCATACAATTATCAAAGGTTCAATGTCACTGGGTATTAAGTATGTAGCTAGTCCTGCAAATGAAAGACCCGAGATATATACTAATGCTGATTATTCTAGTGATCCTGTAGCTTGACACTCACTATCAGAGATGTTACAAGATTTTGTGGGGAGCAGTTTTACCTGGGCAAGAAAGCAGAAACAATGCATATCATTGTCAACAATGGAGTTGGAATATTTGGCTGCCAGTGAAGGGGCAAGAGAAGCAATATGACTATACAAACTCTACAAAGAAATTTCGCTAGTGGAGAGTGTTCTCATTCTTCTTGTTGATAATGCAACTGGTCAAAAATCCTGAATTTCATCAGAGATTAATGCACACTGATATTCATATGTGCTAAATCAATGAGAAAACTCGAGAAGGCCAGTCAGCTATCAAGCATGTACCGATAATAATCAAGCTGCAGATATTCTCATGAAACCAATACCATATACCTGGCTTGAATATTTAAAATCAAACTGAAATATGTTAAGTGCTGTACTTAGAAATATTAACATTCAAGGGAAGTGTTGAAGTGAAATGTTTATATTAATCTCTTTGCTATGTAGCATATCTCTGTATGCAATATCTTTTGCTGTTGCCCTAAATACATGTGCCACACTGTTAAGAACTAAGCTGTGCCTATGCTTTATGTTGTCCTGTTTCTTTGAGTTTCTACAATACACTGAAATATATGAATCAGTCTTAAATGACAAAAAGAAAATAACTCCTTTTAGTACTTAGTTAAGATGTATTTACTTACCCTGTCAGTATAAGGCTACCTTCTGGGAGTGTGTGTACCTTGATTATATGCCATTGCTTCAGTTCAATTAATGAAAGTACAGCAAATTAGTTTTGCACTCAAAAGAATGAAGGATCGCTCAGGCAGTTGAAACACTAAAGAGTGGTTTCAGTTGAACAAATGACTGCACAGCTCAACCAACAGACAAACTAAAGATTGCTTTCACTTGAAAAGAAAGAATGAATAATTCAGTCAACATAAAAAACTAGAATGGATTGTGTTGGGTGCTTTCATTTGGTTGCTCCCACAGACTGAGTCAAAGAATGAGTGAATAATTCAACTGATACATACAATGACAACTGAATGAGTCGACTGTCTTCCAACAACTGACTGAATTGATTGTTTTCATTTGGTTGATCCCATTACTAGACAGGATAGTGCGTGGTAGGTGCAGCATCGATGGAGCTGTGCGGGAGAGGGTAGCGGGGATCATAGAAAGTGTGTGTGAGGTTGGAGTGGGAACAGGGAAGGGTAAGAGGCACATGGCAGTGACTAACAAAGGTTGACATCATGGGGAGGGGGGAGTGGGAGAGGAGGGTGGTGTGAAGGTAATGAAGGATGTGTTTCAGGGAAAGTTACTGCATGCGCAACTCAGAAAAATCTGGCGATGATGTGAAAGCAGTTATGATGCAGCCATTGAAGTCTAGCACACTGTGTTGCATGGCATGCTCAGCAGTTGGGTGGTCCAGCTGTCTCTTGTCCACAGTTTGGCAGTGGCCAATCATGTGGAAAAACAGCCTATTAGCCTATTAGTGGTTGTGTCCACACAGTGATTGAAACTAAGTTGGTAGGCTATATGGCCCACATTTGATGCAGTGGAAATGCCTGTTGCAGAGCTGGAGTAGATGGTAGTCATAGGATGTATGGGACACACTTTGCATTTAGGTCTTTTATAGGGTTATAAGCCAAAGGGCAAAGAGTTGGAAGCAGGTATAGGATAGGTGTAACAGGCTGGGCGGATGGCAGAATACCACAGTAGGAGAGGTGGGGAGGATAGTGGAGAGGATATTTCTAATTTCAGGGAATGGCAACAAATAGTCAAAAACCTGGCGGTGAACATGATTTAGCCACTCCAGTCTAGGGTGATACTAAGTCACAAGGAGGGCACTCATTTGTGGCCAATCAGTGGTATTGAGGAATGGTAGGTGACTGGGGAGAAAGGGCGCAGGAGATCTGTTGCTAGACAATGTGAGGACAATAACTTTGGTTTGCAAACATCTCTGCCATACCCTGAGAGCATTTAGATAGGGACTGCTTGTGACAATACAGGTGGCTAGGCTGTGTGAAATGGACTTCTTGGTGTGGAAAGGCTGATAGCTGTCAAAATGGAGGTATTACTGGTGATTGGCAGGTTTGATGTGAATGGAGGTACCATTGGAGCCATCCATTCGGTGGAAGTCAACAATGAGGTGTGTGGCTTGCTGGGCTGAAGAGGACTAGGTGAAAAAAATGGGGAAGAAGGTGTTGAGGTTCTGGAGGAATATGCATAGAGTGTCCTCCCTGTCGGTTCTGATGTCATCAATGAATCTGAACCACGTGAAGTTTTGGGATTCTGGGTGACTAGGAGGCATTCCTCCAGACTGTCCACAAACAGGTTGGCATAGGATAGTGCCATGCAGCTACCTACAGCCGAACTATGGATTTGTTTGCAGGTAATGACTTCAAAGGACAATCAATTATGGGTGTGGATTTTTCATGATGACTGCAAAGGAGGGTGTGGGTTTAGAGTCATGGAGGCAGTCAGGCACAGCAAAAGGTAGCGTTCAATGACAGTAAGGCCATGGGCATTATGGATGTTAGTGCAAAGAGAGGTGGCACTGACAGTGACAAGCACAGCATCGGATGGTACAAGGACAGGAAATGTGGATAGTTGGTAGAGTAATTAGTTAGTGTGTTTTATGTAGGAGGGTACATTACAGGAAATAGGCTAATGGTCTTGGTCAACAAGATTGTAGATGCTCTCTGTGGGGACACAATATCCAGCTACAATGGGGCTTTCTGACTGGTTGCATTCATGTATTTTAAGAAGCATGTAAAAGGCAGAGTTCTGGGAGTGGTCAATGTGAAGAGAGAGATAGTCAGAGAGAGGTTCTGAGATGGATCTAGGGATCTGACAAGAGACTGGAGATCCTGCTAGACTATTGGAATAGGGTTAATGTGGCAGAACTTGTAGATGGACATAGCTGCTAGCTGGTAGATGCTCTCAGTCGTGCAAACCCTGCAGTTCATAACAACAGTGGTGGAGCCTTTTCCAGCAAGTAGGATTATAAAATTGGGATAAGTTTTTAGGTAGAGGATTTTGATTCTTTCTGCTAATATGATGCTGGTTTCCATAGTGAGGGATTTGGAGAATGCTTATGAGGCAAAGAGGTTAGGAAATTATGGAAAACTCATCAGGGAATGAGTCTGGAGGACTTGGGGTGAATCACTGTTAGAGGGAGGAGAAAATTTAGTGAGGTAGAGTTCAGTATTAGCTTTGGAATGAGTCTGATTCATAGGATTTGTGGCAGAAAGTGCCTCCACTTAAGAAACTAGAAGGAGAGAAGACGTCTAACAAGCTCAACAAGACTGAACTAGGGAGTGGGGTAAAAAGTGAGACCTTTGGAAAGGTCATACATCTGTGGGACTGAGGCTTTTGGAGGGCAGGTTCACAACTGTGTTGTTGTGTCTGTTTCTGCTTAAGTTCTGGATTCTAGGATGACGACATATAGTTTCTGAAGGTAAAGGCTCTTGATGTGGTGATGACTAGTGGTATTCCAAGGTTGAGTATGAGTTGAACAGATTTTTTTTTTAAGGTGGCATACTTGCTCTAAGGCTAAAGTTTTCAATCACAGCGATGGGATATAGAACTCTGGGACTCCCAAGCACGAGTATTTTATAGATGGAGTAGAGGCAGTGCAAAGAAGATTGGGCCCGAATTACAAGAGTTGGAACTTTAACAGCGGTAACTATTTATTTACAGCTCGTACAAAATAGATACATGTTTCCAAGTTTTACTGACCTTCAAAGTAGTCACCAGCATTGTGTATAACCCACTGCCAGCGATGTGGAAGTCATAGGATACTCTTAACAGTGCCAGTTGTGTTGACAGTTCAAATGGCGTGGTCTATTGCTCGGCGAATTTGTAGCAGTTCTGAAGCGAATGCCGTGAAGTGTTTCTTTCAGTTTAGAAATTGAGTTGAACTCACGAGGGCTTAAGTCAGGGGAGTGCAATAGGTGGTATAGCACTTAGCAGCCCCATCAGTCAAACAAATCAGTAACAGCTTGTGCTGTACGTGCTTGAGCACTGTCCTGCAAAATGATGGCCAGGTCCTGCAGAAAGTGTCATCACTTCTGTCTCTGTGCTGTTCATTTTCGGAACACAGCCTATGACCAGCTGGAAAGATGGCTGAAGCTGATCTGGAAGATCAGTTTGGGTTCTGGTGAAGTGTAAGAACATGTGAAATGATACAGACCTTACAAATAGGCTTTGATGGTAGACTGAAGAAAGGCAAACCCACTATAACATTTGTTGATTTAGGGAAAAAAAAAGATTAATATGGTTGACTGGATACACTCTTTATAATTCTGAAGTTATCAGGGATAAAATACATTGGGAAAAAGGTTACCTGCAACTTCTATTGAAGCCAGACTGCAGTTGTAAGAGTCAAAAGGAAGACACTCGTGAAGAAGAGAGTGAGTCATTCAGTCTGTACACACAGCAAGCAGTAAAGGAAACCAATGAAAAATTATGAAAACGATATACAGTTCAGAGTCTTTCCTTCTCATCTCATCAGTAAGTCTCTCCTGGCCCAGGGTTCTGGGCAACTTTTCTATAACTCTACTCATTTACTAAAACCTCACCAGCTCTTTCTTTCATCTCTCTTCTTTGCTCTACCAGTCTTCTGCCAGAAGAAGGAGCCACTGCCTTCAAAAGTTTACAGATTTCCATGCCTTTCATAATGTATTTTCTCCCGCTACTACTTGGTGAGTAAACTTTTTATGTATCCATACTATATTTTCAAACATTGGTAGTTTTCAATGTTGTATGTCTGGCAGTGTTGAATGTTAACTGCAATGACATTTTTTGCACTGGCTCCCATATCATTACCAGTATTCTGATTGGTTTACCTATACTACAAAATAATGTTTAATTTCATGTTAGCAAACCCTTTTTGCTGAATGGAGCCAGTGAGATTACTATAAAAAAATTGAATTTTAGCAGTGGACAACCACATTGCTTCAGCAATAAGTCAATAAGCAACAATAAATGCATGACTGACTGCTAATGTTTTGTGTTTTATATTAGAAAACACTAATGTGATTTATTTGATAAAAATTGTTTATATGTTTAACCTATATTTTTGCAATTCACTACAAAAGTGTGAAATGAAATCATTAATTTTTCTACCTCTGAAAAATGACTTTACTTCTTGTTTCTTTATCTTGACTTCTGATGCCATTCCTGTAATTATTGACTTTTACTATACTATGCTCAGTGGGAGTAGGTGCCCGATAGAAAAATTTTAAAACTGATCCCTTTTAAATGAACCATATTGCAAGGCACTATATTTCTATCAGCTATATTCACAACCTATTGTGATTTGAAATTTGAAACATGTCACCAATATATGACTCAGCTGAAAAGCACTGAGACTAAATGTCAGGCAAAAAACTACATATCAGTCAGAGATAACAGAAATGGAGAATGAAATTCAATTAATAGATTATGCTGTGCCCCCTTCCCTCCAAGTATTAAACTCGTAAAGTAAAATGTTCAGTCACATTCTGTATGTGTCAATGTTATCATAGTGATGTGAAGGAAAGAGAAATTAAATATTTGTTAAAGTTCAAAATGTATGTTATGACAATTTAATATTTTTCAGCTCTGTAACATTATTTTACAGTTTCATTTATAGATAGAAAACAAAACATTATTAAATACCTGAAACTGGAAGGCTGGTCACAAGCTTCAACAACAGCATCAGCCAAATCCAGTGCTCCCAGACCACCAAGGGCCCAGTGGTTACACACTACAGCTCTGAAAGCTCCGCTTGCCAAACTAGCTTCCTTCAGCAGTTGGAGTTCAGCATCAGAATCCGTTCTGTAGAATACAGTTATTGTTAGTGAAAAGTTGAAACATAAATCATCAATTCAATCATATGGCTACCAATACTAAGAAAATTCCCCGCTACAATCTCCACTTTACAACATTTGTCTTTACTTATAAATAATGGAAATGTCACTCTGCATAAAATACCAATTAGTGGAATGTAAATAAATATATAGTCAACTAATGCAATACCAGAAATTTCATATCAACACCATTTAAAAAATTTCTCAACATAAATAACTATGATGTTTCAATCAAGTCCATGTCTTTCATAATTTTCAGGTTACTGTTGGTTTTTTTTCAAATTCATGTTTCTTTTCTTCCTTTCACATAACATGTGGTTTCTCTGTGCTAAATATTGTCACTAAGTAAGTAAAATGTTTTCAGACAGAAAGCTAGTCCAATACATGCTCTTAAACATAAGTGTAAGAACAGACAAAAAGGCACCACACATCACTTTCCTGCTTCCAGTTTAATGTTTTAGGAAACTGGAAGTAGGTAGGTAGCAGTTCAAAATGGATGGAGAAGATTGTAAAAACTACTACATCATCTAGATATGGGGTGCATTCTTTGCTGCAGATTGTGTCTCCATTCTAGGAGACTGGTAGGTGCAAAAACAACTCTAGGATTCATCTACAAACTTCAGTGTACAATACGGAGTACAGGAAACTGCATGCTTCAGAATTCAATATCCGATTGATGCCAAAGAACCAAAAATGCTATGTGTCTTGACCACTCATGGCAGCAGGCCACTGGTGATGGACCTGGGGATGCCACTACACATTCAAAATGAAGCAGGTGCCCATTATGTGAAAGCATTCCTCTTCTCTAGTATCAAAAGGATTGGAAAGGACATATCTGTAAATTAATCCTCACAATTGTGTTCTGAGGCAAATACGGTGTTCTCTTAAGTATATTTCCTACCATTACTATTTCTTATCAAATAACTTATGTTTGTTATTTTTTTATCCATTTTCACATAACACTTAGAATTTTGTGTCTTATTTAAAATTCACTTCATATCCTCTGCAAATTGCAATCTCATTCCTGAAAGGAAACATAAGCTTCAAGCACTTTTGGTATCACTATCACCTGCAGCAATTTTATCACATGGAAAAGAAGCCATAGTAACCTACCTAAAAGACTGAAATGAATTATTTCTTCCATTTGCTATCAAGAACTTCAATTTTGCAGAACGAAATTATTGAAATACAAACACAATCAAATCTTTTCACTAAAGTCATTGACATTGTTTTGCATACAATGATTATGCACTGTTGACACCCGAAATATTTTGAGTTTGAATTTCAACAGATCCCTGACATTTAGGAAATACCTAGAAGTAACAGGACAGAAGCTAAAACTGAGTAGCAGTATATATCTCCCATCCAGTAAGCCTTCCAAGATCCATGGTTCTGGGTGACTATTCTGAACTCTACTCCTTTCCCTAAACCTCTCCAGTCCTTTTCTTCCCCCCCCCCCCCTTCCTCCACCTTCAGTCCTTCTGGCAGAAGAAGGAGCAACTGGCTCCCAAAGCTTGCATTTATGACTTTTCCTAATTTGTCAAGTTAGTCATAATTCTGGAAAAAATTATAAAAATTTACTTATGGCTTTGTGTTAAAGTGTTGGTGCACTTTTCCTCCTGTACAGGCCTCACAGGTCCATGCGGTTAGAAGCAGTTTTCACACAACCAGATGTCTGTCTGCACAGCATCTGTTATGTCATTTTCCATTTTTGACTCGTGCTGTTATTCTTTTAGTGTTCAACATTCCTCCTTGTGAAAAGCACATGTTTATTTTGGTGCAGTATTTTATAACAGCTGCCTGTTCTACAAACTGAAAATGTTACGGAGAAGAGGACTATTAGATGAGGAGACAGATGAGGAGATAAGGGAATTGTTGGATAGGTGATAATGAGGTAGATGTCACTGAAAACTCATAATTACACAAAGATGAGGATCATGAAGAATTCCTTTACAAAGATGGATAAAACAAATTAGTGCAAATTCTGTCAAGTGTGAATTATTCTTTTCTTGTAATAGGAATGAAATATTCCTCAAGCTGGAATTTCTGGTAGGTGCAGCAAGAAGGGTGTACTGAAAGAAGACCAGAAACCTACAAGTTATTCAATTAGAAACTGTGATAATGAAAAATCTTGTTTTGTGTTGTTGTTTCATTGACAAAGTATGTATGTGGACCAACAAGGACAGTCAAATCGTTTAAGAGGACTGGGTGGATATAGATATGCATGAATTCAAAAATTTTCTTGGTGTTCTGATCCTCGTTGGTGTTTACAAGTCAAGAAATGAAGAAATCAGTCAGCTTCGGAGTGTTGAGAATGGCCAACCACTGTTCAATGAAATTACACCTCACAACCACTTCCACGCTATTCTGAGGGAGTTGCATTTTGACAATGCAGCAGCCTGATGTGAATACAGGACAAGTGACAATTTGGAACCAATCAGAGAAGTTTCCGAGATGTGGGAAATTACCTTTTGGGATGCCTACATTCCAGGATGGTGCATGGTCATGGATGAACAGTTGGTCACATTTTGAAGTTGCTGTCCATTTTGACAATACATCCCACCAAGACCTGGTAGATATGGAACAAAGTTCTGGGCAATTTGTAACAGTGCAAAAAGCTACTGCTGGAAGATGAAAGAGTATTTGAGAGAGAAGGAAGAAACCAGAGCTATGTGACTTGGAGAGAATGTCGCAAAAACCTTGGTGGTTGAACTTCAAAAGTCTGGACATAATATCATCTGTGTTAATGTTTTTCCATCTCAATTTAGCTCGTTATTTGTTGTCAGAAGATCTGAAGCTAGATAGTACTATCCAAAAAAACAAAGGTGAACTGCTAGCCGATTTTATTACACCATAAGGCACATGAAGTAAACATTATTTGGTTTTCAATCAGATGTGATGATAGCCTCTTAAATTCCTAAGAGAAAAAAAGTTGTTACTGTTGTGTCTAGACAAGACAGCCTAGACACAATGAGAGGAAGCTGAAAGGCACGCGCTAAGCTAAAGCGGGATGGTGTGAGGTCTGAAACAGGATACGTAATGAATGCTATAAAGAAAAGTACATAGCTTCTGGAATACTTAACTTTAATCCATCCTTTTGGTACATCTGGAGATTGTGGCGATACAAGTGAGACTCTTTAGATACATGCAATGTTACTAATGGCACCTTGCTAGGTCGTAGCCATTGACTTAGCTGAAGGCTATTCTAACTATTGGCTCGGCTAATGAGCAATGCTTCGTCCATGTAGTCGCTAGCAAAGTCGTCCGTACAACTGGGGCGAGTGCTAGTCCGTATCTCGAGACCTGCCTTGTGGTGGCGCTCGGTCTGCGATCACACAGTGGCGACACGCGGGTCCGATATGTACTAATGGACCGCGGCCGATTTAAAACTACCACCTAGCAAGTGTGGTGTCTGGCGGTGACACCACAGTTACCATCCTTAGCTTTCTTCAAGGCCAACCAATGGTGTCAGTGTCACAAGTAAAGGAGCCTGAAGTTATAATAAAATACAATGCCGCAAAGAGTGGTGTTGATACCGTGGACCAGAAGACACAATGCCACAGTATGAAGAGAAAACAAAGGTACTGGCCATTGGTGGTTTTCTTCAATATGATCAATTTAAGTGTAATGAATGCATTCATAATTTGGATGATGCTGGCTACCAATAAAAAATGAGACATTGGACTTTCATCATAAATCTGGGAAAGCAACAGCAGGAGTAAAGAAGTCAGTGAATTCATTATTAGCACCAGTTCAAGGAAGGGCACTGAAACCACCAGCTAAGAAAAGGAGAAGATGTGCATATTGTGTACAGAAGAAAGATAGAATAAGTCAAATTACATGTTACACGTGCACCACACCTGTATGTATGGAACATTCTGCTATTGTCTGTAGACTATGCACACATTTGTAGTAAGAATAAAAGCCACCATTAAAAGTATAAAAATTGCACACACATACTGATTCATATCATTTTATCTTATCTCGTATCAACTTATTTGTATGTACTTGTAAAACATAAATCTGTAAGCCACACACTAAATAAATTATGCATCTGCTTCTTCTGTCTTCCCAAAATTTATGTTCATTGTTCCCTTGGTCGAGCTGTTGAAATGGGGCTACCTTCCCATCCTTATCTGAAATTTCTTCCTCATGTCAGCTTGAATTTTTCACTTTATTGAGTTTATACTGTTATGTTTCTACCCAGTTACAGTAGTAAACTGCCCTTTAAGAAATTAGTACTAATGAGTTCACTATCTCAGATTAAATTTCACATTAATGTGTTACCCAATTTATATTAGCACCTAAGGGGAGTAAGCCATTTGTTAATAAACCATTTTTGAAATTTTGTGATGTGAACTGTGCAGTCATGTTGCACCACATATTCTTGAAAATTTACTTCTCCCCTATTTCTGAAAAGCTACAATGTTTATTCATTATGATTATTTAAAATGATAGTTCTACTTGAGAGCAAACCAAAATACTGTTAACAATATTTTATTCAAAGTGATTTGTTTATAATTAACTAAGATGTAATTTAAAAAGTTGTACTCTAAAGTTCATTGAAATTTTATATGAAATTAAGTAACAAATTGAATATCAGAACAGGTAGCACAATATGTGGCTCACATTTTTATATAAGTAACTAAAATCATCTAATGACATGCAATTGTTATTTTGTAAATTACACGTTTAACAATGTATTTCATTGTTTAGTCTTTTGTAAAAGGAAGTGACTACAAGCCATGAAGTCAGTCTGCATTATTGTCTTTCAGAAGCTGTTTGTGCGAGAGTGTTTCAGAGGCTGTCAGATGGCCAAATGTTTATTCCACCAATGTACATGATAATCAGTCACAATACAGGACAAGAAAAGTGTTATACTGAGTTTTATTTGAAAATTAGTACAACAGCAACACCGAATTCTGGGACTTCCTGAAGCAACAACCCCTGAGGATATCAAAATTGAGTATCTCATTATATGGAGCAGCTAAGTTATTATGTGAACTTTCATTAACTGTGACTGAAATTTTCTAGTTTTCACTCGTCTTCATACTTGTGAATGGTGGAAGACCAAACTATTAAGTTGCTCCAATGGTATGATTGAGAATTCACTATTACCACTGTCCAACTATAGACAGAACTAGAGAAAGTGCATATTTCTTCTCATTCAGCTCAGTGCTAATTAAAATGCTTCCCTCCTCTCACACATTTAAGGGTGGCATTTTACTGTCTATCTCACCTTTCTTATGGGTTGTAGTTCAGGATTTTCTTAGGTTTCTTTAATCTTTCCTACTCATATGTTATTTCCACCTGCTGCCATTGCTAAAATTCAATTTGTTTCTTTTCCTGTTTGGTGTTCCACAGATTGCTTGAAATTTAGGCAGTTTTTCCATCTATATCATTACCATAATAGTAAACAGAGTCACAGTTCAGATAGTTAAAATGTGACATGTACCACCTTTTCAATTATTTAGTTGCTAGGCCATTCCTTCATCTTATGTAATGAAATTTTTAGACTGTTACTGTACATACACTCCTGGAAATGGAAAAAAGAACACATTGACACCGGTGTGTCAGACCCACCATACTTGCTCCGGACACTGCGAGAGGGCCGTACAAGCAATGATCACACGCACGGCACAGCGGACACACCAGGAACCGCGGTGTTGGCCGTCAAATGGCGATAGCTGCGCAGCAATTGTGCACCGCCGCCGTCAGTGTCAGCCAGTTTGCCGTGGCATACGGAGCTCCATCGCAGTCTTTAACACTGGTAGCATGCCGCGACAGCGTGGACGTGAACCGTATGTGCAGTTGACGGACTTTGAGCGAGGGCGTATAGTGGGCATGCGGGAGGCCGGGTGGACGTACCGCCGAATTGCTCAACACATGGGGCGTGAGGTCTCCACAGTACATCGATGTTGTCGCCAGTGGTCGGCGGAAGGTGCACGTGTCCGTCGACCTGGGACCGGACCGCAGCGACGCACGGATGCACGCCAAGACCGTAGGATCCTACGCAGTGCCGTAGGGGACCGCACCGCCACTTCCCAGCAAATTAGGGACACTGTTGCTCCTGGGGTATCAGCGAGGACCATTCGCAACCGTCTCCATGAAGCTGGGCTACGGTCCCGCACACCGTTAGGCCGTCTTCCGCTCACGCCCCAACATCGTGCAGCCCGCCTCCAGTGGTGTCGCGACAGGCGTGAATGGAGGGACGAATGGAGACGTGTCGTCTTCAGCGATGAGAGTCGCTTCTGCCTTGGTGCCAATGATGGTCGTATGCGTGTTTGGCGCCGTGCAGGTGAGCGCCACAATCAGGACTGCATACGACCGAGGCACACAGGGCCAACACCCGGCATCATGGTGTGGGGAGCGATCTCCTACACTGGCCGTACACCACTGGTGATCGTCGAGGGGACATTGAATAGTGCACGGTACATCCAAACCGTCATCGAACCCATCGTTCTACCATTCCTAGACCGGCAAGGGAACTTGCTGTTCCAACAGGACAATGCACGTCCGCATGTATCCCATGCCACCCAACGTGCTCTAGAAGGTGTAAATCAACTACCCTGGCCAGCAAGATCTCCGAATCTGTCCCCCATTGAGGATGTTTGGGACTGGATGAAGCGTCGTCTCACGCGGTCTGCACGTCCAGCACGAACGCTGGTCCAACTGAGGCGCCAGGTGGAAATGGCATGGCAAGCCGTTCCACAGGACTACATCCAGCATCTCTACGATCGTCTCCATGGGAGAATAGCAGCCTGCATTGCTGCAAAAGGTGGATATACACTGTACTAGTGCCGACATTGTGCATGCTCTGTTGCCTGTGTCTATGTGCGTGTGGTTCTGTCAGTGTAATCATGTGATGTATCTGACCCCAGGAATCTGTCAATAAAGTTTCCCCTTCCTGGGACAATGAATTCACAGTGTTCTTATTTCAATTTCCAGGAGTGTATTTGGTTTAGACAATGTATTGCTAGCTAAAGATAATCTTCACTTCCTTATATTATTAATTTGTTACCTGCAGGTAGTAATGCACTTAAATTAAATGGACACTTTAATCTAATTCCTTGCTAACTCTCTGATTTCCAGTTTTTATGAAAATTGTTGATATAATATTTTTAAAAGTGGGTCATAGAAAACATCACTCTCTCAGAGCTTGAGTGATTTTTATTCCCCCTCTCCTTTTTTCTGATGCATTTATTGCTATTTTTGTTTCACTTTATAAACTTCTGACTGTTCATATGAAGTGTGATGAGCAGCGACTGTCACTGTTATTGTCCATAATTTATTTTGATCAAAGTCTTTCTCAAAATTTATAATAGCAATGTGCATTTTAAAGTAAAATTCTCTTTGTCTTTCTCTGTATTTTTTATTGCAATAATATTGTCACTACATATACTCCCTTTTCTAAATCCACTTGGATCATTTTGATGTAGTGTGATAGTAACAAATGTTAATCTACTGTTGAAGTTTTTTGACTAGATTTTGTGCACAACACTCAACAGCCAATTGTTCTTTATAGATAGAAAGTTAGCTTCCACCATGTTCCTTAAGTTTGGGATCTCATACTAAAGCAGAACTTGATAAGGTATAAAAATCCTAGATGAAAGGAAGTGCCTGCACATTTTTTTTCCCCACTGTACATTTATTCCACCTATTTCTGCAGCTTTCCTATTTATTTTTTCTTTCATTTTTTGTTTCTCTGTAGTTTATCATTTATTATGATATCAACATTTACAGGTTTTTTCCTTCATCAAAACTCAGCATCACAATTTTTGCACCCAAACTCTTGATAATGTCTAACCCATTTATCATCTTTAATTATTTTCACTTTACCTATATCTTTTTCCAGTTGGTTTGTATGTCTCCTTATCTGAAATACCAATAATTGTTTTCTGTGTACATCATGTTCAATGATGCGGACAAATTTGTCCAAAGATTTCTCATAAGCCTATCATACAAGCCTCCTAGCATTGTTTTAGGTTTTGTTCATGCTGGTTTCCTGCCATTTGTACATTCTTCTGCAATAGGTCTTCACATACTTTTTGCTTCTCCTCCATAGCTGTTCCCAAATATGCACTTGATAATCTTAATTTTCTTTTGTTCCAAGTTCTTTTTTTTTCTTTTCTCCATTGTTTATTTACTATATTGGTTCTCTTTATTCTCTTCACAAATATTGTTCATTGTTAGTTGTAATAGATGTCGAGTTAATCTGTTCTGGTACAGTGATTTTACAACATCATCTTGGAGAAGGTGTATCTTACATACTACCCAACCATGATATTATTGCACTTTGCCAACTGTGGCCATTATCAGAAACAGGCTGTGACATTACAGTAAACAAGTACAGCGATGACAAAGGAAAACCCATCACATTGGTATTGCTTTCAGGACAGTTGTGTATATAATATCAAGCGGCTCAGCATGTTCCCGTGAAACACCACGATAAAAACTCTCGATAAGCTGACCAAAGTGCCCTCACTCCCAGGTGCAATAATATTGTCTTCAATTAATACTCCCTGAGCTACTGATGAACTGTTTATTTTATTATTATTTTTTTTCTATCTGCCCAGTAACATAACAGTAAACACTAGTAGACAGTGGTTGAAACATACGGCACGTCCTCTATAAGCATATGCATCTTGAACAATGTTCTGAACATTAATCTTTTTATGACAAAATGATTTTAAATGGCCTTTGTCCTGTTGAACTCTATATCTATTTATGGATATTTTATTTCCAGGAAAAAGTCTTAGGTTAGTTTTAGTTTACTGCATGTTGAGAAGTGTCCTGAATTTTTGTCCATTTGATTTTAATCAAAAGTTCCTAGCACTCTTAGTACTTGCAGAGATCCAACGTGAGCATAGGTTACTTTTCTAACTGCACTTCCTTGTCACTGAGCTGCAAATGGTTGTAATCCCACCTGGCGTATCGATATACCATTCAATAAAATTACGCATGTCTGGTGAGTCCACTAAGCGTGGCACAGACGGATACATCCACGTGCCAGGTCATCCAGAAAAACACCTGTGGCAAATTTTAGGGCTGCCACAGTTTCACTTCTCAACCAGCTACTATTAACAGCAAGCTCTCCATGATATCTACTGATGATGACCCTGTGCTATGTGGTTTCCTGCTGGACTGTGATTTGAACTTTGCTGCTACCTTCCATCAATACTTGGCTAGCTCATGGACTTTCCCATCTGCCTAAAGTACTGTGTTTGCCCACCACTCAATTGACCATTGTGCTTTCAATGAACAAACTAACAGCATGATACACAGAGTGTCTGATTCATATTTGAGGGATTCCTAGTCAAAACTGCAAACAGTGTTCTCCTGAACTAAAGTGTGAGTCATTCAACAAACTCCCAGAATACTGTATTAACCAACTGGTTCCACCCCCTGATGTTTTTTGTTTTGTGTATTTCCAGAAGAGTCAGTAACTACTACTCCTGTGATTACTCTGTACATAATTTCTGTTTCTGTTTGTTGAAAATATAGACCTACAATGGAAATATTTCTTTTTCTCATTTTATTGTTTAATTTGCCGATCTTTATGTACTCTATTATTGCAACGTTCCTTCCCAGATTCTAAATATTTAACAATAACGATTTAAGAATTATAATCCAGTTTGAGAAGACTAATAATGCCCATACTTATAGTGTGAGAAGAACAAACAAAAAAATGTTACTCATTACTTAATCTGTCTATAACTCAGAGTTAATATCTCTATCAGTAGAAGAAGAATGGGTAGCTTTGAGGGATGAAGTAGTGAAGGCAGCAGAGGATCAAGTAGGTAAAAAGACAAGGGCTAGTAGAAATCCTTGGGTAACAGAAGAAATATTGAATTTAATTGATGAAAGGAGAAAATATAAAAATGCAGTAAGTGAAGCAGGCAAAAAGGAATACAAACGTCTCAAAAATGAAATCGACAGGAAGTGCAAAATGGCTAAGCAGGGATGGCTAGAGGACAAATGTAAGGATGTAGAGGCCTATCTCACTAGGGGTAAGATAGATACCGCCTACAGGAAAATTAAAGAGACCTTTGGAGATAAGAGAACGACTTGTAAGAATATCAAGAGCTCAGATGGAAACCCAGTTCTAAGCAAAGAAGGGAAAGCAGAAAGGTGGAAGGAGTATATAGAGGGTCTATACAGGAGTAATGTTCTTGAGAACAATATTATGGAAATGGAAGAGGATGTAGATGAAGATGAAATGGGAGATATTATACTGCGTGAAGAGTTTGACAGAGCACTGAAAGACCTGAGTCGAAACAAGGCCCCCGGAGTAGACAATATTCCATTGGAACTACTGACGGCCGTGGGAGAGCCAGTCCTGACAAAACTCTACCATCTGGTGAGCAAGATGTATGAAACAGGCGAAATACCCTCAGACTTCAAGAAGAATATAATAATTCCAATCCCAAAGAAAGCAGGTGTTGACAGATGTGAAAATTACCGAACTATCAGTTTAATAAGTCACAGCTGCAAAATACTAACACGAATTCTTTACAGACGAATGGAAAAACTAATAGAAGCCAACCTCGGGGAAGATCAGTTTGGATTCCGTAGAAACACTGGAACACGTGAGGCAATACTGACCTTACGACTTATCTTAGAAGAAAGATTAAGGACAGGCAAACCTACATTTCTAGCATTTGTAGACTTAGAGAAAGCTTTTGACAATGTTGACTGGAATACTCTCTTTCAAATTCTAAAGGTGGCAGGGGTAAAATACAGGGAGCGAAAGGCTATTTACAATCTGTACAGAAACCAGATGGCAGTTATAAGAGTCGAGGGACATGAAAGGGAAGCAGTGGTTGGGAAGGGAGTAAGACAGGGTTGTAGCCTCTCCCCGATGTTGTTCAATCTGTATATTGAGCACGCAGTAAAGGAAACAAAAGAAAAATTCGGAGTAGGTATTAAAATTCATGGAGAAGAAATAAAAACTTTGAGGTTCGCCGATGACATTGTAATTCTGTCAGAGACAGAAAAGGACTTGGAAGAGCAGTTGAATGGAATGGACAGTGTCTTGAAAGGAGGATATAAGATGAACATCAACAAAAGCAAAACAACGATAATGGAATGTAGTCTAATTAAGTCGGGTGATGCTGAGGGAATTAGATTAGGAAATGAGGCACTTAAAGTAGTAAAGGAGTTTTGCTATTTGGGGAGCAAAATAACTGATGATGGTCGAAGTAGAGAGGATATAAAATGTAGGCTGGCAATGGCAAGGAAAGCGTTTCTGAAGAAGAGAAATTTGTTAACATCCAGTATTGATTTAAGTGTCAGGAAGTCATTTCTGAAAGTATTCGTATGGAGTGTAGCCATGTATGGAAGTGAAACATGGACAAGAAGAGAATAGAAGCTTTCGAAACGTGGTGCTACAGAAGAATGCTGAAGATTAGATGGGTAGATCATATAACTAATGAGGAAGTATTGAATAGGATTGGGGAGAAGAGAAGTTTGTGGCACAACTTGACCAGAAGAAGGGATCGGTTGGTAGGACATGTTCTGAGGCATCAAGGGATCACCAATTTAGTATTGGAGGGCAGTGTGGAGGGTAAAAATCGTAGAGATGAATACACTAAGGAGATTCAGAAGGATGTACGTTGCAGTAGGTACTGGGAGATGAAAAAGCTTGCACAGGATAGAGTAGCATGGAGAGCTGCATCAAACCAGTCTCAGGACTGAAGACCACAACAACAACAACATCTCAGAGCTTCTTAAATAATAGAACCCAGTATGTTGTCCTCAACAGCGAGTGTTCATCAGAGACAAGGGTACCTTCAGGAGTGCCCCAGGGGAGAGTGATAGGACTGCTGTTGTTCTCTATATACATAAATTATTTGGTGGTCAGGGTAGGCAGCAGTCTGCAATTGTTTGCTGATGATGCTGTGATATCTGGTAAGGTGTCAAAGTTGAGTGACTGTAAGAAGATACAGGATGACTTAGGCAAAATTTCCAGTTGGTGTAATGAATGGCAGCTTGCCCTAAATGTGGAAAAATGTAAGTGCGGATGAGTAGGAATAACAAACCTGTAATGTTCAGATACAGTGTTACTAGTGTCCAGCTAGACACAGTCAAGTCATTTAAATATCTTGGTGTAACATTGCAAAGCAGTATGAGGTGGAATAAGCATGTGAAAACTGTGGTAGGGAAGGCAAATGGTCAACTTTGGTTTATTGGGAGAATTTTAGGAAATTGGGAGAATTTTAGGAAAGAGTAGTTCACCTGTAAAGGAGACTGCATATAGGACATTGGTGTGACCTGCTCTTGAGTACTGCTTGAGTGTTAGGGATCTGTACTCGGTCAGATTAAAGAAAGACATCGAAGCAATTCAGAGGAGAGCTGCTAGATTTGTCACCAGTAGGTTCGAACAAAACTTAAGTGTTACAGAGATGCTTCAGGAACTTAAATGAGAATCCCTAGAGGGAAGGCAGTGTTCTTTTTGGGAAACACTACTGAGAGAATTTAGAGAACCAATATTTGAAGCTGACTGCTGAACTATTCTGATGCTGCCAACAAACATCGTGCATAAGGAAAGAAAAGATACAAGAAATTAGGGCTCACACGGAGGCGTACAGTCATTTTTCGCTTGCTATACTTGTGAGCATAGGTTACTTTTCTAATTGCACTTCCTTGTCACTGAGCTGCAAATGGTTGTAATCCCACCTGGCGTATCGATATACCATTCAATAAATGGAGGAGAAGTGACAAGTAGTAGTACAGGTTACCCTCCGCAAGCACCTTATTGTGACCTGAGGAGTATAGCTATCGATGTAGAGTTCAATGTGTGTCCAGAAAAGTTTTTGATAATTTGCTCAGTACCATTAAATTCTCACAGATAGCAAAGCAAATTTTAAATCTAGTCTAAAATCTTTTTTCCTGGGCAATCCTTATACTCCACAGTTTAATATTTGAAAACAGTTAGAACAGTACAAAAATATGCTTACTTTGTTGTTACATTTTTGTTTCACAAGTAATGAGTAGTGATGAAGACTAGTATGCTCATTTTTTAAAAAAATTTAAGGCACATTAGTATTTATTGTTCTATAAATAACCTATACATATTCACACATAAAAATTGTGCTTACATGGCCCGTAAATTGACTTGTTTCACGCCATTTCAATAGAAATCTTTCAAAGAATCAATGAAAAAATACATTTAGCATATATGTATGATTTATGTTTATGCGTAATGCAGACATGACTTGGAAAGCAAATTCGAAGTAGTACAGACACATATATTCTACACCTACATTTTAAAAAATCATAATAATAATTTATATAACACACAAAAATACTCACGCAAAAGTGTTTATTGCAACGACAACTGGAACACCATGTTTACGACCATTACTAATGTGCTTCTGCAGATTTGGCAGACCTTTTCTCAGCAAGTCAAGATTTTCCTGAAATGTAGTGATTAACTTATAATACCACTTTCTTCAAAAATACTACAAGATCTGTATTAAAACATTGTAAGCATTGATTTCTCACTTTCACTTCAGCTACAGCTGTTTTGGTGGGACATTACATTGTGGTGCAGGTTGCTTTTCAACATTTTATAGGCTTGAAAATCTTCACATTTTCTAAACTGGCTTTGGAAACATAGTCCATGACTATTTCTACAAACTTGTTTATGAAATGTGAAGTAAATAATTTGCATACCATTTTTAAAAGTAGATGGGAGAGATCATGCAGTTAGTGAAATCCTGTACAGTCTACTCCTACTTCTACATGCTCTGTTTTGACTTAAAAATCAGCAGACCAGTGTTTACCATAATACACATGCTTTATCAAAGGCCTGTACTCGTACATATAGTATAGAGAACTCTGTTTTTACCCACAGGATAAATAGTGGTTGTTGCGCCCTACTAAAATTCAAGAGATTTACACATGAAAGAATTTAAATGTCATCACAGCATGCTACTTTATTCAATCTCTAATATCCACCATGAAATTACTTAATAAAGGCTATTTCAAAGCAAATTGTATCTGGATGAACTATTTTATCATAGTTTGGAATAGCTTTATTTTCTGCATATACAGGATGCCTCCACGTAAGCGTACACCATAATTACTCTACCATGCAAACATTTGGGATTGCACTCATCTGGTATGAGACGTTCCCAGGGGAGGAGGGGGGGAGGGTGTCCACTGGGGGCCGAACCGCACAATAACCCTGGGTTTGGTGTGGGGTGGCAGTGGAGTGGGTGGACTGCTATAGCCTGTTGTGGGGTTGTGAACCACTGAGGGCTAAGGCAGGATGAAGCCTCTCCATCATTTCTAGGTCCCCAGTTCAATATACACAATACACACACAGTACCTTAGAACAAAGAAATGCATGTCTTTGTCTGCTAGATAAAGTTAAGAAGTTCAAGACATGATGGTGACGGGTATTTCTGAACTGTGGTTGCATCAAATATAAGTACAGGTCAGGGCTGAACTACCTCATTTCCAACACAACCAATGTCAGCCACCAATTGGTGGCCATTACCAAATAGTAACCATTACCAAATGCTTTGTGTAGTTCATTGCTAATTGTTTCCCCTTCTTCATTTGAATGAGTGAAGAGACTTACCCATCTTGGAGTTCAGTTATGACCCTCACAACACCTGAAGGGATTAGTGAAGCCTGTGACCATGTATCAGTTCTATTCTCACAGAAATGCAGAGCACGTGTGCATGCTGGCTGCCCTGTGAGAGGGAGATGGGTAAAACCTATTCAACAAATTTTGACCAAACAAAACTTTTTGCCTAATGTGTGAAGAAAGAGTTCTTTTATTGCTTCTTTTTTTGTTTTACTTATCCATGAAGTACCTTGTCAATTCTATCTGTAATGTTGCCAAAGATGTGCCACATGGCTATGAATGCCCACAAAAGTTTGAAATCAATATTCTGCATATTTTGTAATCAAATAATTGTGTGCAAAAAGAAAAATAACATCAAAAAACATCTTAAATCAGAGAAGCACTCTCCTTCACCAGTGGAAAAAAGATGCTACTTCTAAATAGAAAAAAATCATTTGTTGAAAGATCAAATAAAGACAGAAGAAGAAAACAAGCAAAAATCAAAAATATGCAAAAGAAAACAAGCTAAAAAGCTCTCCAATTGCCACATTTTTTTTGATAGCCAGTTTTGAAGCTTGTAGGCTTCACCTTCAGGCACCTAACTTCACAATCTCTTAAATTTGTATGCTTAAATCATTTCCAAAACAAAACAAAAAATAGGTTTGAATTTCGCCAAAAATAGATGTGAATCTTTCCAACAATGGATGCTACATTTCCAGGTCATCATTATTAAAGGAGATGTTTGGATGGACGGATTAACTGCGCTCTCTCTCTCTCTCTCTCTCTCTCTCTCTCTCTCTCTCTCTCTCTCTCTATCTCTGTCTCTCCAACAAACTTTATCAAATGAAAATGAACATCATCTGTTCCAATACCTTTTTTGAAGGAAATATATATTTATACACAGAGATGTAAAACAATAGGACCGAAAAATCCAGCCAATAACAACAAAGTGATGTACTGTCCATGAAACCAACAACTGAGAAGTATGGATTTACTTGTAGCACAGAAACTAGAATGAATAATAAATACTATTCTGAAGAGCGATTCACTAAAAAAACGTATAATAAGGCTCTGCAATATTTCCCAACAAGGCTTTTGAAATCACTTGCAATCAAAGCTCTCCATATTTTTTCTTTATTTAGTTAGTTACTGCTATTTCATAAAGATCTGCCCTCCTGAGTCTCTACTGCAGATTTTTTAACACACAAGGGCATTCCATCACAATCCATTTCTGTACAAATGTTGTACATACATAAATAAAAATCTTCAACATAACATAATGTGTATGATAAAATGAAATGAAACTGGTATAAATTCACTATCGATTAAAGAAAAGAAACTAAATTTTACCTGTGTATTACAATTTATTTATGTGGTACACAAATTAAAGGTTTCACGGGTTTATTAGATATATTTCAGTCTTGTCAGTCTTTTGAGAGGCATTCAAAATTATAATTTATGTCTCCATATAAATATATATCACATATAATATTATATAATATAATTAAGTGGACTGTTTCTATAACAGCGTTTGACTTCATATGGATACATTTTAAAATTTGATATCTAAAATTCTTTCTAGCCAAAAATCACTAAAGATTTTAATTGCAACATCCAATGCATCAATATTATTTGTGCCAAATGTACTAATCATGTGTGGGAGGGTCTAGTAATTTACAGTATTATACTTTTTACTTACTTGATTCAGTATTTATAATCAAAAGAAGGAAGGGTGCATCAACTGGCTCACATGTCCAATGTTCCATTAAATTATTACAGGGTTTTTCAATCATACATGAACTCTGTCTGCTACTAAACTATGGTATGAATGGGGATTCATTTGAGCTAAATACTATTCACACTGACCTCCTCTTTTTTAAGTGGTTGTAAAAACAGGATGTGAGTTGTCATAAACTGAATTTTGACCAGTAGTAAATCATTAGCACGCAAGCTGCATAAATAATTTTTTGGACTTTTATCATTTTTATTTTCTCCACACAAGTGCAGAATGTCAATATCTAAGGTCATAGGTAAGAAGGTAATTTACTGCCACAGTACTTACCTCAACATAAACTTTGTCAAGTGGTATTCCAGGGGTTACAGTTGGTCCTCCTCCATGCATCTTGAGAGCTCTTACTGATGTGACTAGCACAGCTGCATTAGGAACATCTCTGGACGATCTGCATTTTATGTTGAAGAATTTTTCCATACCTGAGGTATTCAGTTGACACATTAATATGACAACAAATTATGGTATTTCATAAAAACAATATTTTTGTACTGCCCTTACCAATATCTGACCCAAAGCCTGCTTCAGTAACAACATAGCCATTAGGACCTACAAGCTTGAGAGCTATTTTATCAGCTACTACTGAAGAACAGCCATGTGCAATATTAGCAAATGGGCCAGCATGAACTAATACAGGTGTTCCTTCGAGTGTCTGCATGAGTGTTGGATGTATGGCATCTTTCATAAGAATTGTCATCGCACCAGTTGCTCCCTACAATTATATACGTCAGTCAACTATAAATTACATTGATTGATTATGAGATATATATTTTATTTGTACTTGTACTACAATGATGTACACAGTCAGTTTATTACAACTACTGTCTAAGCTATCTTCTGCAAATTCTTCAGTGAAAACATCCAATATTACAATTTGCTGCACCAGTTATTAAAATAATGATCAAATTAAATACCATTAATAGACTAAAAACCTAGAAAGTAACCTTTTTTTAGTCTTTAAATACAGTTTGCAAGCAGCAAATAATCAATTTTTCTCAGCACAATTCCACAAGACTAATTATAAATGTATGTTACAAAACTGAGTACTGAAACACACAAAAAAATTTCAATACCAGATCATCAGCAGTCACAGGATTCCCTTGTTTGTCAAGACCAACAACAATTCTACTTATTCTTTGCTTCATATCCTCCAAATCAGTGGCAAGAGCAAGTATAGCCATTATTTCACTCGCTACAGATATGCAGAAACCGGTCTGCCGAGTGTGCCCCTTTTCTGTTGGTGCTTGACCTACTGTAATTTTTCTCAGGAATCTGTCATTTGTGTCAATAACTGGAACACAATAAAAAACAAGTTATAAATAATGGAATTGGTGAAATATCTTCTCATAATTTCAAATCAATCTTGAGAGCAATATTAACAGCAAAATATATATCACCATTTTATACATTATCTTAAGCAATATGTATTTCGCAAAAATATTACAAACCTCTAGTCCACGTTACTGTCTCAGGATCTATATCCAGCCGAACAAATTTCCTTATTTCTTCCGGTGTTAAGGAATCGGGGTCAGTCTTTGAAATTCCCAGTCTCTGCAGCCTTCTCAGCTGCAATAAATAAATCAGCATATTAATTAATTTATATTTTTTCCAACTAATAATAAATATTAATTACAATTACAGTAACGGTCTGTTGGTTTTTCATCTCTTTTGAGATCTACGATACCGCCAGCAGAAATTACTACAGTTCCAGCAGGAAACAAAAAGTTGATGCCAATATCTCGTAATGAATATAGCTGCAGCAAAAGATTATAAGTCACTTGGTGATGATTTTTTTACAATTAATCTGTGTGAAAATAGAACTACTATTCCTAAATGATTGCAGAAATATTTGAGGTGAACAGCTTAGCTGAATCACTCTGTATAATACTATATCTGTAAATACACAGAAGGACCCAAGATGGTGTAACTGCTGAGCAACTAATTGAATTGGTAACAAATTTCAAATATCTAGGTAGATCCAGCCTGAGTGATTTTACTTGGAACCAAATCTAAGGTAGTTGTGGAGAAGTCTAAAGCCAGAGTGAGATTCATTAAAAGAACACTAAGGAAGAGTAACTCAAAATGGTTGTTCAACATGTTCTTGTATACTGACTGGCCACTCACCAAGCTGGACTACTGGAAGAGATAGAGGAACAACATAACAAACAATTGTGCACTTTACCATTGTAAGGAGTTATGAGAAAGCTCAACAATATCCAGTGGTACGTACTGCAGGAAATAAGACACACAATACATCATATGAAGGATTGTGTATTACAATTTCAATGGTGAACATTCCATGACAACTTAAGAAAAATATTACTTTTTCTTTCTTTTAACAACCAAGATGGCAAAATCAGAGAAATCTGATATTAGATAACATTTTTTTGCATCCGCTATCCACATATTAAATACAGGGTGACAATTATTGAACTATCTGAAATAAACTCTCCATAACTTCTGAACAGTTTGCATAAGGACGTTCAAACTGCACGGTTAGTTGTGGGGCATGATGGGGATTAGTATGTGCATGCACGCATGGTTTATTGACGAAGCCCACTTTCATTTGGATGGGTTCGTCACTAAGCAAAATTGGCACGTTTGGAGGACTGAGAATCCACATTTTTTGATCGAGAAGTCTCTTTAGCCTCAATGGATGACTGTGTGGTGTGCAATGTCCAGTCACAGAATAACGGTGAGATATTCCTTGATGGTATGCTGACTATCGAATGGTACGTGAAGGTTTTGAAGGTTATTTCATCCCTATTATCCAAAGTGACCGTAATTTTGACAAGATGTGGTTCATGCAAGATGGAGCTCGACACATCAAAGCAGGAGTGTCTTCGATGTCCTGGAGGAACACTTTGGGGACCGCTTTCTGGCTCTGGGTTGCCCAGAGGCCACTGGTCTCAATTGGCCGCAATATTCTCTGGATCTGAACACATGTGACTCCATTTTGTGGGACTATATTAAAGACAAGGTGTACAGCAATAACCCCAAAACTATTGCTGAGCTGAAAACAGCCATTCAGAAGTTCACTGACATCATCAATGTTCCAACACTTCAGCAAGTCATGCAGAATTTCATTATTCATCTGCACCACATCATCGTCAATGATGGATGGATTCGTCAATAAGCAAAATTGGCACATTTGGAGAACTGAGAATCCACATTTTGCGATCGAGAAGTTTCTTTAGCCACAATGGATGACTGTGGTGTGCAATGTCCAGTCACAGAATAATCGGTGCGATATTCCTTGATGGTACACTGACTACCGAATGTTATGTGAAGGTTTTGGAAGATTATTTCATCCCCATTATCCAAAGTGACCATAATTTTGACAAAATGTGGTTCATGCAAGATGCGTATCGAACATGTCATAAGCTAAATCCAAATATCTGCAGTGACATTTACATGTTGAATAATGTGTGTGCACATTGTAGCTTGTAGCAAATTTACATTTATTTATTTATTTATTTTTTAGTTCAATAATTGTCACCCTGGAAGATGGGTATGGAATTTATGTAGATTTTGCCACACAAAATCTAAACATGGTGTAAATATAGCTAATGGTGTCAGGTGCTGCAGAGTATGTTGTATAAAAATTTATACTGAAAAGAAAAAAAAAACAGACACTTAGAAAGTAAGCTTTTTTCTATGTGTATGCTGATTACTATAATTGTACCTGAATTTCTGAAAATGCACGTGATCCTTTAACTCGTGGAACCAGCCGAATGTACAAAGAGTCATCCTTCTGCGTTGCCTCATGAAACATTCTCGCATCCAATTGAGCTGCCAAAAGATTATTAGCTGCAGTGACAGCATGAATGTCACCTGTCAGATGGAGATTAAATTCTTCCATGGGAATAACTTGAGAATATCCACCACCTGCAGCACCACCTGAATAATATTTGAAAACTTAAGTCAGTGTGTTCCATGACACAAACCACTCAGTAGTGTGATAAAAACATATTCCACAGCAGCATTTTATCTATAATAGACAAGTTATTGGTAAGTACATGGTAATAAATACTTATTAATGAATAAGTATCATTACAACCATAGGCCCCCCACAGAAATTTACTGAAGTGGAGGCAAGTTTATAATGTTGCCATTTTGTAAATGAGTCATTCACTGAGTTTGAGAATGTGTCACACTCCAAGAATGAAATTTGACAGGATATACAGGGTGAGTCAGGAGGAAAGGTACGTGTTTTGACGGGTGATAGCATTACTGATTCTGAACAAAACAACTTGATGTGGACATATGCCTTATTCCGAATAGTTTCTGAGATAGAACACTTTTAATGTCCATTTCTATTATTTTCTCTATTATTCATTGTCACTGTTTACAATGTACCACAGTAATATAGAGAAAGTTGAGACAAACATTTTGATACAGGACGGTTGTGGTCTATCAAGTCAGAAAACGATCTCAAACTGGCTTACAAAAAGTACCTAAGCTACAGCGTATGCACGTTTCAACATTCTTGCGATCTCTCTGTGGAAACTGTTAGTCCTAAACAAAAAATAAATAGGACCTCTCTCTGTAGCAAATTTAATTTAGTTTAATTGTGTACTGAGACATGTTTTCATTGGAGTGTGCGATTTTTGAGTTATTAATGAAAAACGTACAAAAGTGATATTAAACGTGTTCTATCTTGGAAACCATTCACAATAGGGCATATGCCCCTATGAAGTTTTTTGTTCAGAATCACTAATATTATCGCATCTCAAAGCATGTACCTTTCCTCCTGACTCACCCTGTATATACAAATTTCATTTTATCTCAAATCATTCATAATTATTCACTCAGTATATTTTTTGAAAGATAGACTACTTTTGACAAAAGAAAGGAAAACTTACTTCATTAGCATATGCAGAGTAGAGCTTTTTATATTAATGCTATGAATATAGTACTACCTTTCTCATTTAATAGTCTGGTATTACATGTGTTATTAAATCCAGTACATCCAGTGAGTAGAGAAATAAAGCTTGAAAATATTCACTAAAGATATTTCCAATCATGTAACAATGATGTTAGGTTCACACAGAACATTGGAAATTTGGAACAGAAGAGTAACATTACCTGTCTGATTGAGGAAACCTTTCCAGATATCAACAAGAAGAACCATCAAAAATAACACTGATTAATAATCCTCTAAGTGGGGAAACATTATATAATTTTTTTTTAAGTTTATTCAACTTCGATGGCATCTATAATACTGCTTGATTTACCAAACTACTCATCAGATGATGTTAAGGAATTTATTATGTTATTTTCATGTTATCTATTTTTCTAATGTTAATTGGCATAATCAAAGTTAAACAGAATGTGGTCTGAGAGCTAATTTTTGAAGGTTAATTTGATAAAGCGTAACCCATAGCTAGATTTGAACCTCCCAAAAGAACCTTCAAATTACATGATCAAAACGGCGAGACCGAAACAGTACCCAAGAAAGAGTAGGCCTATGCCTGAACCCATAAATAAAAAAGAGTGTCCACATATAATGCACTTGAATATAAACGGTCTCAGTGCCGACTTTCCAACAAAAATCATAAACTTGACGACTTACAAATTATTCTTTCAGAATTTAAAAATATTAAAGATATCTGTCTCAATGAACATTGGCTTACATGCGGTAATATTAAAATTCTTAATAAAATCGAAAATTTCGAATTAGCTAACAGTTTTTGTTGACAAGAGAAATCACGTGAGAGGTTCTTGCATACTTACTCATTCTGACATGAAATATGAAGTAAGGAACGATTTTAATCATTTTAATGAAGAATCTATATTTGAAAGCTGTTGTATCGAGTTAAGGGACCTAAATGTCTTAGTAGTTTCTACAGTCCTGGAAATTGAAATAAGAACACCGTGAATTCATTGTCCCAGGAAGGGGAAACTTTATTGACACATTCCTGGGGTCAGATACATCACATGATTACACTGACAGAACCACAGGCACATAGACACAGGCAACAGAGCATGCACAATGTCGGCACTAGTACAGTGTACATCCACCTTTCGCAGCAATGCAGGCTGCTATTCTCCCATGGAGACGATCGTAGAGATGCTGGATGTAGTCCTGTGGAACGGCTTGCCATGCCATTTCCACCTGGCGCCTCAGTTGGACCAGCGTTCGTGCTGGACATGCAGACCGCGTGAGACGACGCTTCATCCAGTCCCAAACATGATCAATGGGGGACAGATCCGGATATCTTGCTGGCCAGGGTAGTTGACTTACACCTTCTAGAGCACGTTGGGTGGCACGGGATACATGCGGACGTGCATTGTCCTGTTGGAACAGCAAGTTCCCTTGCCGGTCTAGGAATGGTAGAACGATGGGTTCGATGACGGTTTGGATGTACCGTGCACTATTCAGTGTCCCCTCGACGATCACCAGTGGTGTACGGCCAGTGTAGGAGATCGCTCCCCACACCATGATGCCGGGTGTTGGCCCTGTGTGCCTCGGTCGTATGCAGTCCTGATTGTGGCGCTCACCTGCACGGCGCCAAACACGCATACGACCATCATTGGCACCAAGGCAGAAGCGACTCTCATCGCTGAAGACGACACGTCTCCATTCGTCCCTCCGTTCACGCCTGTCGCGACACCACTGGAGGCGGGCTGCACGATGTTGGGGCGTGAGCGGAAGACGGCCTAACGGTGTGCGGGACCGTAGCCCAGCTTCATGGAGACGGTTGCGAATGGTCCTCGCCGATACCCCAGGAGCAACAGTATCCCTAATTTGCTGGGAAGTGGCGGTGCGGTCCCCTACGGCACTGCGTAGGATCCTACGGTCTTGGCGTGCATCCGTGCGTCGCTGCGGTCCGGTCCCAGGTCGACGGGCTCGTGCACCTTCCGCCGACCACTGGCGACAACATCGATGTACTGTGGAGACCTCATGCCCCACGTGTTGAGCAATTCGGCGGTACGTCCACCCGGCCTCCCGCATGCCCACTATACGCCCTCGCTCAAAGTCCATCAACTGCACATACGGTTCACGTCCACGCTGTCGCGGCATGCTACCAGTGTTAAAGACTGCGATGGAGCTCCGTATGCCACGGCAAACTGGCTGACACTGACGGCGGCGGTGCACAAAAGCTGCGCAGCTAGCGCCATTCGACGGCCAACACCGCGGTTCCTGGTGTGTCCGCTGTGCCGTGCGTGTGATCATTGCTTGTACAGCCCTCTCGCAGTGTCCGGAGCAAGTATGGCGGGTCTGACACACCGGTGTCAATGTGTTCTTTTTTCCATTTCCAGGAGTGTATTTACAGAGTACCAGACAAAACTACAATTGAAGCTTTCCTGCTGAAATTTAAGTGCCTTCTTGAAAATCTTAAGAAAGAAAAAGGAAAAATATTATAATAGCTGCTGATTTCAATATTAATAGCATAGCTGACAGCAACGATGTGTCCAAATTCAATGACTTAATAAAAAACTTTGGCTTCAAAGCAAACTTCATGCAACCCACTAGAATAAATGCACAGTCAGTGACCTGTATTGATAATATTTTAACAAATTATGTCTTTGAAGATGTTAATAAATTTTGCTTAGATTTAGGAATCTCTGACCACTCCGCATTATTCATTGAACTACCAAAACTCTATAAAGAAATTTCATGTAACAAAAGCCACATGAAAAGGAACTTCAATGAAAAAAACCTAACTATATTTAGCAATAAGTTAAGAGAGGTTGAATGGCCTTATAATAGCTGTATCTCAAGTAGTACTAACTTTAACAACTTTCTTGGTAGCTTTCTTGAAATATTTAATGAAACTTTTCCACTTAAAGCCAAATGTAACAAAACGACTAGGAAGATTAAATGGATAACTCAGGGCATAAAAATTTCTAGTGCCAGAAAGAGGCAACTACTTAATGAACTGAAATATAACAAAAACAGACATTTTGCTGTGTATGTGAAACATTATAAAGCCATATTCAAAAAAGTTGTAAAGGCAGCAAAACAAATGGCAAACAATAAGTTTATTTTACAACATAATAGTAAGACAAAGGCAGTGTGGTCTGTTGTCAAACCAGAGTTAGGTGTTAAAGTCAGTAGTAATGAAATAACTAAGATTAAAGTAGATGATAATGTTGTTGTAAACCCAGCTCAAATATCAGAGTGTTTAAATGAATTCTTCATAAATGTAGCAAAGTCAGAAGTTGATGTAGCAGGATATCAGAGTAAAGTAAATCCCTTGTGACTCGACCAAGAAGCTGAGTATCTCACAGATTTTAAAAAAGTCACAATAAAGGATGTGAAAAATGTTATATTGTCATTAAAAAATAAAAATTCTGCTGGGTGCGATGGGACACCAAGTAAAGTGATTAAAGCAGTATATGACATAATAGCACCCCTGCTAGCTAAAATAATCAACCAATCTTTTAAACAGGGGTGCTTTCCTGATGTGTTAAAATATGCCGAAGTGAGACCTCTGTTCAAGAAAGGGTCGAGGAAAGATATGGGAAACTATCGCCCTATTTCTATTCTCCCAATCCTGTCAAAATTGTTAGAGAGTGTAGCTGCATATCAGATCAAAAATTTTATCGTAAAAAATGATATTATTGTAAGTAACCAATTTGGATTCCAACAAGGAAAAAACACACTGGATGCAGTAAATAACTTTATTGAGAAGATATGCAAATCATTGGATCAGAGGAGTAAAGTCGCAGGTATCTTCTGCGATCTTTCAAAAGCTAACAAAGAGATAGAGGGGCTGGCCAGCACTTACCTCAGCTCAGTACAGCCGATAGATACACATAAAACAGAACTGAAAATTTACATTCCTAGCTTTCGGAACTTTGTTCCTTCATCAGGGAGGAGAGAGGGGAAAAAAGGGAAGAAGGGAAAGTGGATTCAGTTACTCACAACCCAGGTTATGAAGCAACAGGGAAAGGTAAACAGGGAGGGTAGCAAGGATGGAGGCATGGTTGTCAGAGGAAATTTTCAGTTCTGTTTTATGTGTATCTATCGGCTGTACTGAGCTGAGGTAAGTACTGGCCAGCCCCTCTATCTCTTTGTTAGTATTTGTTTCACATCTTATATGAGATTTTCCATTAATCATTTAGATCTTTCAAAAGCATTTGACTCGGTGAACCATGACTTGCTTATCTACAAATTAAACAATATGGGATTAAGGACAAAGCTCTGAAATGGCTCACATCATACTTGCACAACAGAAAGCAAAGGGTAAGTGTCACATCAAATGCAGTGAATCATTATTCTAAATGGAGTACAGTATCACAAGGTGTGCCTCAAGACTCCATTTTGGGGCCAACCTTGCTCCTATTCTATGTAAATGACTTGTCCATAAATATAAATTCCCCGTCAGTTCTGTTTGTGGATGACACTTCTGTTTTAATTGTAGATGATGCAGAAAAAATTCAGAGCTCCATTGTGAGCACGATGGGTATTCTATAAAACTGGTTACAGTTAAATGGCTTGAAACTGAACATTACAAAAACCAATATGGTATATTTCAATATCAAACATTTGAAATGTGTGGATCTTAAAATACATCATCACAATCATCCTATGAAAGAAGTTAACACAGTCAAATTCCTAGGACTAAATGTGGACAAAACTTAAACTGGAGTACACATATTGAGTTCCTATCAAATAAACTAAGCAGCTTTGCATTTGCAATGCAAATACTAGCAAACTCTACTGACATGAGTACACAAAAAATAGCATACCATAGTTATTTTGAATCTGTCATTAGGTATGTTGTCATTTTTTGGGGAAATTCAAGTAGTGTATCTCGAATACTGAAACTGCAAAACAAAATTATAAGATACATGTGTAGTGCACAACAAACAGAATCTTGTCGCCCATTATTTCGGAACCTGCAAATCCTAACACTTCCCTCCATATACATTTATGAAATTATAATCTTTGTACACAGCAGACAAAAATTATTTGAGGAAAATAATTTTAACCACACATACAACACAAGAAATAAAAATAATTTTATGTTACCCACACACCATTTGAAATTATATGCTCGAACTCCACAGTATATGGGGATGACAATATATAACAAGCTAATGGGCAAAAATATATTTAATATGAAGCCAGAGAGTCTAAAAATAAGGCTACAGCAGATTCTGTGGGATAAATGCTACTATTCAATAGAAGAATTCATAGAGGATGACATGATAATTTGAGCAAGGGGTAATTAATTGTTAGTCTTTTATTGTATGTGTAACAAAATTGTATTATTATTATGATACCATTTGTTTAAAATCAGTTGTTGTAATTAATTGTTAGTTTTTTATTGTATGTGTATTTTTATATTGTATTATTGTTATGGTACCATTTGTTAAAATCAGGTGTTGTATGTATATGGTAAAACTTTACCAAAATTTTGACTTGTCTCCAGTACCCGGAATCAAATGATTTAGATTATGTACGTTATGAGACTAATAAACCACAATTCACTCTCAGAAACCTAGGACTGATCAAGGTGGTCCTTGTCTCCCAGTTTGACATATTATTGAGCAGCCATGCCAAATGGACTGAAGAATTCGTAACTCTATAGCTGCATGTTGCTCTGTGTTGCACTGAATAGTATATAATAATGGAGAGAAGATCTTTTTAATCTTCAAATTTCAAAATTTTCCCCATTCTCCAAGACAAATGTCTGAGGTGTGCACTGAGGAGAGGGTGCTGCTTCTTTGTGGGAATGAGGGATTGATATCAGCCATCACACTGCAGCCATGTTTACTTTATGCCTAAAATCGAGGATCATTTTAATAAAACTCAACAAATGCCTTTTTTTTTCGAAAAATTCTGATTTGTAATTAGAGTATCGCTCAATGAAAATATGACAAAACTGAATATTTGCCATTGTAAAATGTGCTTGAATATAGAAAATTTTCAGGCTTGAATATAGAAAAGTTTCAGGAAACTCGACATATCATTTTTCAAGATTCCACAAAAGTCAACTAATATTTGTTTTTTATTGCATGGTTGAAACTTAAAACATAAAATTTAAAAGTTAAATTTAATAGCTTTTACACCCTCATGTGTCTACTGTTTGGCAATCACATCACATTCTACAAGATAAAACAATAATTTGCTATGTGTTTGTTGGACAATAATACATATTGTCCCACTTAATTACCTTTCATTTTCAGACACTGTTTTACTACTAGATTAGTAGCTGTAGTAGTACGCTCTTGTTAGATCATCATTAGTAAGATGTAAGAACACTCAAAATATTCTGAAACAATTCATGAGGTGAAAAGTGCAAGACAATGTAGGAGTCATCAACGTCAAAAGAGTGCGAACTGCACAATTGAACCAACAAAGGTAACTACATGCAAAGCAGAATGTTTGTGTTTCAATGATCTTATTTGTTTTAGAAATAGTCTGCATATGAATAAATGGGTGAATATGAATTAGATGGTTTCTTATAGTAGCCTTTTGCTGGCCAATAAATATGCACAAGCTGGAAGTAATTTTAATCAATGTTAGGCATCCCAAATAAGATTTAAATGAGTATATGATGATTTCTGGCTTGTGCTAAACTTTTGTGGGCCAAAAAACTTGAAAACAATTCTTCTTACAAAAAATTTCAAAAATACCAGAATGAAAGAGCATAAAATTTTGCATAGAATGACCTCTTAAGAGTTAGAATCAGCTCAGCCATGTAGTCACAAACGATTGTCAGAGATTGGGAATTTTTACCAATTTGAAGTAATGTGTTACAAGCCACCAACAATACTATGAGTAACACAACTTTGTTTCTCCACCAGTTTTGGTCCATAAAACCATCATCACTGGAGGAAAAGCTGAACATCAGTGATTTACACTTACATATCGGTACAAAGCCAGTTAATCAGTAGACAAAGCAAGTTGTGTTGGTACAACTGATCATTTGCAATGTATTATTTCAAATACTTGATAGCTGTACACTGTTGCTTCAAGAAAATTATTATACCAATTTGGTGGAAAAGTGAGTTATGATTTTGTGCCAACACCCCTAACTCAAAAACAGCTAGTCCAAATGAAAAGTGTTACGCATGAATGTTTTAGAGCATCAAATGCTACAGTAAAAGTGCTCCCAAATTTTAAAATTCACTCACCCCTTTTCAAAGATATAAATAAAAAAATGAAAGTATTTGTAGTGCTAAAGAAGAAACAGGTCAACTAGACTGATGAGTCATGTTACATGCTGATGTTAATGTGTATGTTGGAACTCACTTGAGGTGACGCAGCATCCTTGCAACAGAGAACCATTCAAGGCAAGATCGTTCACCTCTGACATCCTGCAGGTAACCTGTGTCTTCTGATAAATACACCTCCAGTTCATCCCCAAAATGCATCAGCATGGTTTTAGAAACAAACTACAGATATGAGGGTGCTTGTATGGCCACGTCACCTGGTCTCAATCGTATTGAACATCCTTGAGAAACCATGCAATGAGATTCGTGCACCTAAAATCTAACTGCAACCAATTTCTTTGAGCTGCGGGTGGTAGTTTTAGTGGTTATCAAACAAAATCGCACCAAAAAATTTTCTGTCTCCCCTGACATGACATTATGAGAGTGAAAGGGGCGAGACAAACTACAAAGTATGTGTGTCTGATTCAATTGCTCACTAGTGCACTGAACAATCCTAATTTCTTCTATGGCTTGCCAAATTACATCATTCAGTGTTTCTGTGGAACTTATATCTTTTGATAGAACCTAACAATAATGCAGCACAGGTAAAACATGTTTTGTAAGTAATTTCCTCCCACCATGAACTACAACTTTCTGGTATCTCACAATGAACAAACTCTACCAGTTTCTTAGCTCCAAGTTGCTCAACCCCTCATTTCATTTCACATCTCATCACAACTTTGCTCAAAGTTGTGTTACTACCTATGACTTATCCACAATTATTAAAAATTACACACAGCTACAAGACCAAGAAATATGACAATTTTTTTCAAACCTTTAATTCCAAATGTTGGTCCCTGTGAAGGCTGCCGTACACAGGCAAAAGCATTTTTCTTTTTATGACCAGAAAGAGCTTGGACAAGACCTATTGTCGTTGTACTCTTTCCTTCCCCAAGAGGAGTTGGAGTGATACTGGAAATAGAGTGAAACAGCAAAGTTCAAAATGCTTTGTTAGTAATGTTAATCACAATATGACTTGTCTAAAAATAATCTGTAGTTACCCAGCAACCACAATGTATTTCCCATCTTTCTGATGCTGCAGACGTTTTAAAACATCTAGTGTTATTTTTGCCTTTTTGTGGCCATACTGCTCCACTTCTGATGGGTGCAGACCTATTTCTCTTGCTAGGTCGCTAATATCTTTTGGCTCCTGGGATCTTGCAACCTCTATGTCACTTTCACAAGAATACAGAATATAAAATCAATAATATTGTACAAATAACTGACTCAGTGAAAAACATAATGTATACTATGCCACACTACAACTTGTTTAACTTACCTTGGGACAGGTCTCTTTAATGTAAGAGGCAAAATACTTAGATTCCATTGGACATTTAGAATTTTGTTGGCAGCTTTCTGTGCAGAAAGGACAGTGTTTTTCATTAGCATTGCAACAGTCATTGGCCCGACACCTCCAGGAACTGGAGTTATGTATGAAGCCACTAGCTTAGCTTCCTCAAAAGCTACATCACCAACAAGTCTCTGATTGTTTTTCTTTGTGGGATCTGAATGATACGAGTCCAGTTATTAGGATAACATAAATATAACAATATTAATGCTACTTCTATTTTAGGCATATATCATTTCAGCATTTAAAAAAATGTAGACTAGGTTGTTCCACTCAGAGTATTCACTTACCTGGAATTGCATTTATACCACAATCAATGACAACAGCTCCTCGTTTAATCCAACTTCCTTTCACCATTTCAGCTCTACCAATAGCTACCACTAGAATATCAGCATTGGCAGTCTGAAATTAGAGAGTCTGGGAATAATTCTCAATACAGATATGTAGGGATCTCAGAAAGCAAGTTACACATGTCGTCCAAAGATAAGACCATTGCATGACAAGAATGGTGCTGTGTCCGAAGAGAATACACGTTCCGGGTTTCCTGTAGTACGGATAACTAGGACATCACAGTGTGCAAGTGAAATGATGCAGAAACTGGAAACATACTCCAAGGTTGAAATATGTGTGACAGTGCAATTCTTGTGCGCAAAACATCTAAATTGCACATAGATTCACCATGAAATTCTGGTGGTATAAGGGCCAAATGCAATGTCATGTTTACATGCAGTGAAATGGCGCCAACAGTTTGACCAAGCCAGGACAGACATGAATGATGCTGATCAGGAAGGAAGGCCATAGACATCGACCACAAATGACAAAGGCCAGACAATCTTTATGGCAACCTGAAAAAATGTGTGAAGGGAAAGAGATTTTCCAACAATGAGGACATTTACAAAGCAGTTCTCGAATCATTTAGTGACCAAGGAACAAATTTCAGTTGTTGAGGAACTGAATGATTGGTGGAACATTTTGACTATTGATTACAAAGACCTGGTGATTATGTTGAAAAACAATGCCATGGATCTGTGTCACTCTGAGGAGTGGTGCAGCATTCAATAAAAGTTATTTGGCCTACCATAATAATGTGTAACTTACTTTTTGAAGTACCCTTATAATAAATTAATGTAATGTTCTTATAATTATGATTAAAGGCAGCTTCAAAAAGAAAGTCCTTTACAAATGTGTTACTCATGTTTTGTAGTTGCCTCCCCTGTCATATACAGTGAATCAATATAATCATGTGAACATAAGCATAACATTTGCAACTAAATATCGCAGCCACACATGACAGAAATATGAGAATTTTATGGGAAAATAATTTACTGGCATGCCAGAATAAAAGGCAGTTGATTTCCTGAACGAACCCACAGCAGAAAAAGATGTACCAGTTTTCGAAAGGTGATGGTGGCAAAGAGGTACAAACAAAGAATAAGAGTTTGAGCACAGATTTACAGCAATAAAAATCAAGCAACCTTCTCATTGAAAGTAAATGTAAGTTTTGGCATATGTAATGTTTGTATACAGCACCCCTGCCCCTCCACCCCCCACCCCAGTCTCCTTAAATCGCCACCACTGCAGTGTTTTGCTGTTGGTTGCCTTCTTTGTTTGTTGTTGACATGTGATGGGGTCTCCTCTAGACCTCGTCCGGTGTATTGGTTGGTTGGTTTTGGGGTCTGGTGGGAGCTAAACATCGAGGTCATCAGTCCCCTTTTCCAAACAGACATACATGTAAAAGGCCTTTACAGTCAAAGCATAACCACTGTGCCCAGAGGGAGGGAACACCAAGCGGTACAGAGCTAAAATGAACACCGCAATAACACAAAATAGAGGACACTTAAAAGGAGCAGAGCAAGTGGTTGACTAGAGCAAAACAGACTACAGTGGTTGGTGGATCAGGTAAAAGGTCAACCACCCAACCACAAACGAAGAACCTCCAGCTGGAAAGAGTTGATAGAGGTACCAAGACAACTTGTTACCATAAAAGACACTATTTTGGTATCCACGTCACAATTAAAGGTCGCTGGAGTGGGTGTAGCCTGAGAAATCAGGCGAGAGCACCCACACTAGAGTTAGTGATAAAACCCAGCTGCACGGATAAAACATAAAACTGAGTCAGCTATAGAGGCATCGTCACCTAGAATTAGAGGAAATGCAGCTGGTAAACTAAAGGACTGCCGTAAGGGGGCTACAAGGGGGCAGTCCATCAGAAGATGGACCACTGTCAGCCCTGCATCACAGCGACACTTGGGTGGGTTCTCACAGCGAAGGAGATAGCTGTGAGTCAACCGCGTATGTCCAATTCAGAGACAGCAGAGAACAACTGAGTCCCTACGCGTGCTCCTCAAGGATGAGTTCCATACAGCCGTTGACGACTTTACCATGCGGAGCTTATTTGGCGTGTTCAAGACAGACCATTCAGAGCTCCAGACATCGTGGACCTTGCGATCTAGGGCTGACCGGAGGTCTCTTTCCACGAGACCAAGCTCCAGGGGTGGCGAAGTGTGGCCTGCTTGGCCAACCGATCGACACATTCGTTTCCTGAAATGCCGATGTGGCCCGGGGTCCACACAAATGTCGCTGAACGACCATACTCGCAATCCACTCAGGGAGTCACTGCATATGACAAATGACTCCCCAGGGCAGGAGGAAAGGTGAGCAAGTGCATGATAAAGAGCAACCAGCTCCACAGTGAAAACACTGCTCCCACAAGGCAGGGAACGCTGCTCAACGTAGTCGCCATGGATGAAAGCAAACCCAGTGCATCCATCGACCACAGAACTATCGGTGTAGACTACATCCGCATCGCGAAATGAGGCAAGAAGAGCCAGGAATTGTTGACGAAGACTGGCAAGGTGGAATGGAGGACTTGGGGTCACAGGACAAATCCAAGCAAAGGCACAAGCAAGGGAGGGACCAAGGAGGGGTAGAAGAAGAGGGCTGGAAGGATGGAGGAAGGGGAAAGGACTCGAGTGATGAGAGAAGGGAACGAACGCGGACCGCGATCGGGAGACCCGACCTAGGCCGCCATCGTGGGGAGGGGAGTGCAGGAGATGGAAAAAGGAGCCTGCGGTTTGAGTGGTCGGGCGAGGCATGGACGGGCGACATATGATGCAAGCAACTGTTGTCAGCAGAATCGTAGGGGAGGGATTCCAGCTTCTACAAGAAGGCTAGTCACCGGACTAGTGCGGAAGGCACCTGTTGCCAGTCTGACGCCATAATGGAGAATCGGGTCGAGGATGTGCAACGTTGAAGGTGCTGCTGAGTCTTACACCACGCTCCCGTAGTCGAGATGGGACTGGACTAAGGCCTTATAGAGCTGTAGGAGGGTTGTTCGTGCAGCCCCCCAAACGGTGTGGCTGAGGCAGCGAAGGATGCTGAGCTGCTGCCAGCACCGTTGTTTAAGCTCGCGAAGATGAGGTGTCCAAGTGAGCTGAACATCAAACAGCATGCCAAGAAAGCGATGCGTCTCTCCAATACGAAGGAGTTCATTGGCAAAGTAGAGCTCTGGATGGAGCTGGATCGTTCAACGACAACAGAAATGCATCACTCGGATCTTAGAGGCTGAGAACTGAAAACCAAGGTTGGATGCCCAAAAATGTGCCTTCGGATAGCTCCCTGTAGCCGCCGTTCAGTGACACTGATGCTTGGGGAACTGTAATAAAGACAAAAGTCATTGGCATATAGAGAGGAACAGACCGATGAGCCCACCACAGCCGCAAGGCCATTAATCGCCACCGAAAAGAGGGGAACACTGAGAAACAAGCCCTATGGAACACCGTTCTCCTGAATATGAGCAGAGCTAAAATAAGTGCCAACTCAAACCCGAAAGGAGTGATTGGAGAGAAAATTCCGTAGAAAAATCGGAAGTGGACCCATTCATGCAGCGTAGCAAGGATATGATGGCACCAGGTGGTATCGTACGCCTTCTGAAGATCAAAGAAAACAGCAACTAGATGTTCTCGCTAGGTAAAAGCTGTACGAATAGCCAACTCCAGCGAGACTAAATTGTCGATCGCTGAGCGTTGCTGGGCTCGGAGGCCCCGAGCTTCAAGGAGCCACATGAGCCGCCGACTCACCATCCGTTCCAGGAGTTTGCACATAACGTTGGTAAGGCTGATAGGGTGATAGCTATCAACCACCAGTGGATCTGCACTAGGTTTCAGCAACAGGATGGTAACATTATCCTGCCAACGAGTTGGGAAAATGCCCTCCGTCCAGATGCAGTTAAAAGGGCGAGTAATTCACCCTGACAGTGCGCTGAGAGATGGTGAAGAAACTGGTTGTGAATTCGGTCTGGACCTGGAGAGGTATTGCGGCAAGCTGTAAAGGCACTTTGGAACTTCCATTGACTAAACAGGGAGTTGTATCGTTCCCAATGGTGCGTGCGAAACGACAACTGCGTATGCTCAGCCTGCTCTTTAATGGCACAGAATTCTACGCTGCAGCCTGCTGTCGCAGAAATACGAGTGAAGTACTCTGCCAGATGTTTGGTGATGGCGACTGGGTCAGTACAAAGTGTACCCCAAAGAGAAAGGCAAGGGACAGACGCATGAGGGTGAAAGCCAAAAATGCACCAAACCGGCGACCACACCTGAGATGGGGAGGTGCGAGAACCTATGGTGGCAACATATCGTTCCCAGCAGTCCTGTTTGCTCCGCTGAATTAACCGCTGATCCCGGGCCCACAGCCATTTAAAGCTAACCAGATTCTCTAGTGAAGGATGACGCCGGTGTCGTCGTAGGGCTCACCGGGGTCGCGGATAGCTTCTGCAATCTCTGGTGTCCACCAAGGGACTGACTTACCGCCTTAGGGTACTTGAAGAGCAGAGGCAAGTTGCCTCTTCGGCAGCAGAAACAATGGCCATAGTGACCTCGTCCACTGCCAAATCAATGTCACCAGGAAGCAGGGCAATGGTCATAGTAGCTGAGGTGTAGGCTGCCCAATCAGCTCCAGAAGAGACCATCGTGGCATCTGGTCAGGGGGTTGGGATTGAAGAAGAGAAACCAGGATAGGAAAGCGGTCATTACCACAGAGGTCGTCGTGGACCCTCCAACTGAGGTATGGAAGAAGACCTGGGCTACTAAGAGAGATGTCAACGGCCAAGTATGTGCCATAAGTCAAGCTAAAATATGTGGGAGCACCAGTGTTAAGGAGGCAAATGTCCTGCTGTGCCAAGAGAGCCTCAATGTTCCTACCCTGGCCCGAGATCTGGGCCCCACCCCATAAAGGATAGTGGGCATTAAAGTTCCCAAAAAGGAGGAATGGCAGGGGGAGCTGGGCGAACAAGGCAGCTAGGTTGGCAAGAAGGACAACCTCATCCGGAGGAGGGTAGAGGGAACAGATGGTAAGCTCCATTCCTGCCCGAATTCTAACAGCCACAGCCTCGAGAGCCGTGTGAAGTGGCACTGGGGCACTAGGAACAGTGGCAAGAACATAAACACAGACACCGCCAGACACCCTGTCGTATTCTACGCGGTTCTTATAGTAACCCCGGTAGCCACAGAGGGAGGGTGTCCGCCAAACAGGAAACCAGGTTTCCTGTAGGGCCAGACAAGTGGCAGGGAAGCGGCACAAAAGCTGTTTCAACTCTGCAAGGTGGTGGAAAAAACCACGGCAATTCCATTGAAGGATAATGGTATCCGACTGTGAAGACATGAAAGAACCTGTGGGAGAGGGGGGGGGGGGAGGGGGGGGGGGGATAGGTTACGCATTAGAAGCGCTCGCCGCCACCGATTGCGAAGTAGCCTGATCAACTTCCATAGGAGCTGCGGTCGAGCAACATCTAGCTCCCGAGTGGACGCTAGATGCTCCAGATCGTCTTCAGGTGCAGTGGTGAACTCCTTTTCTGTCTTTATGTCCTTCTCCTTTTGCTTTTTCTTCTTTTTGGTAGGGTCCCGTTTGTCCCTCGGTTTATCAGGCTGGGTGGGCTTTTCTGACCCAGTCTCATGGACCGAGGAAGACCTGGAAGCCCTACAGCCCTCAGGTGGTAGGTTTTTCAGCCCCTGGCTGACATCTGGAGGGGCAGTAACTGTGGAAGGGAGGGCACCAAGTGATCCCTTCCGTGCGAAGGGAGCCAGAGGAGGCCGGCTCTTCTCCGGCTCAGAGGTGGGGACTGAAGGCCCCAAAGAAGGAGGGGTTGTTACTCCCGATGTTGATAACAGGGGAGCAACGGAAGAGGGTGTTCTCCCAACTACCCGGGGGGGGCAGGAATAGACGGCCAGGCTGGAGGGCCCACAAAAAGCGGCTGAGCTTGGGGGTTCGTCGCCAGGGGTGGCGACATCGAAGCTGCTGCAGCAAACGTCGATGAAATGCGCACAGGGTGAAGTCGGTCGTACTTGCATTTAGCCTCTGTGTAAGTGAGCCTGTCCAAGGTCTTATACTCCATAACCTTCCATTCTTTTTGATAAACTGCACAGTCTGACGAGCAAGGTGAATGTTTTCGTCCACAGTTGACACAAATAGGGAGCGGCGAACACAGTACGTTGGGGTGGGAGGCACGTCCACAATCCCGACAGGTAGGGTTGGCGTCACATCTCGATGACATATGCCCAAACCTCCAGCACTTAAAGCAGCGCATGGGAGGAGGGACGTAAGGTTCAATATCACATCGATATATCACCACCTTGATCTTCTCGGGCAGGGTGTCTCCCTTGAAAGCCAAGATGAAGGTTCCGGTGGCACCCTACTATCTTTAGGTCCCCTGAAGACACGTCGTGCAAAGGGGACACCGCTCGTTGTCAGAGTTCAACAACAGGTCACGATGAAAAATAAGGCCCTGAACCATATTGAGGCTCTTATGAGGCGTAATGGAGACTGCAACAACACCGAGCTTGTCACAAGCAAGCAATGCCCATGACTGTGCTGGTGATGCTGTCTGTATGAGGACTGCTCCAGACCTCATTTTAGACATGCCCTCAACATCTCCAAACTCGTCCTCTAAATTTTCCACAAAAAACTGAAGCTTTGTGGTCAGAAATGGGTCCCCATCTGTTCGGCTGCAAACCAGAAATCGAGGAGAATACATCTCACCAGGTAATTTAGACCGCCGTTCCTCCCCTGGTGTGGGCAGGGAAGGGAACGATTGGGGGTCATACTGTAAAGCATTGAACTTTCCTTTCTTAGAGACTCGTGCTTGCGCACTATTCATGTTTCTTTTCATGGTGGTCCCATGATCAGCTAGGGAAAGTAATGTCCACCACCCAGACAGAGCCCTGCTTGCCTGGGTAAGCCTAATACAACCAGGGGGTGGCAGGTTCCCCAGAGGTCGCCCGCTAGCAACTGTTCTACCTCAACAGGCATGCGTGTCCTCGGCGCGCAGCACACCTTGAGATTGAGGCTTTTTTTTATAGAGGTTTACACCATCCTTGTAACCCAGGTAGTTAAGCCAAGATCCCCGGGCTCTGTACCGTACAACGTTCCACCGTCGCGCCTTATGGTGGTCGTTGAAGCACGCTCAGAGCTTACGGTATTGAGAACTGGTGGCACTTCCCCAGTCCCCAGCTCAGGGACCCTGGGGTCGCCAAGCCCGTACCCAGCAACTAAATGCTGAGCCCCCTGAGGGTGTCCGGTGTATTCCGTACCTGTTTTCATCAGTATAACAAAAAATGTGTTAATAGGAATATGTCAGTTTTAATGATCCTAAGTCTGATGGAATTGTTAGTCAATGGCTGCAGAAATATTTCAGTGATATATGAGATCAAGAGGTATTTTACAATAGGCAGTGATCACGGTTTTGCTTGTGGAACTTCATTTGGAGGAATAACTTCAGGACAATTATGACAGGAATCTTCCTGTTTCCCCAATAAAATACAAAATACTTAAAGTGTTAGTTAAAAGCAACGTGTTCTGATTGGTGATGTAGAAAAATGTAGATCACAACAATGAGTGTCTATTTTGCATTACCTACAGAGGACAATTTTTAAGTGCAAATTTAAACCCTGGAATTTACTTTAAAGTGCAAATTTATTTGATATAGAGATAAAACAACTTTTCAGAATGTAAAATTCAGGTCTCTAACAGTACTTTTATGTGTACTATTTAAAAAAACACACAAAAGTATGTTATTTTGTGTTATAAAATGTAATATACTGCAAGCTCTATTTAGAAGTATTTAAACAACAATTACATAATCGTAAGATTAAATGTTACATAACTTAAATTAAAAACTCCCAAAGATTTGTGCCTTAAGTCTGAGTTTAAACGTAGAGGTTCCAGAAACCCCGCCTCCTACATTACAGGAAAGTCATTTCATGAGTCAAGGGTTAAACTTCCTTTGTTGTTGTTGTTGTTGTTGTTGTGGTCTTAAGTCCTGAGACTGGTTTGATGCAGCTCTCCATGCTACTCTATCCTGTGCAAGCTTCTTCATCTACCAGTACCTACTGCAACCTACATCCTTCTGAATCTGCTTGGTGTATTCATCTCTTGGTCTTCCTCTACGATTTTTACCCTCCACGCTGCCCTCCAATACTAAATTGGTGATCCCTTGATGCCTCAGAACATGTCCTACCAACCGATCCCTTCTTCTAGTCAAGTTTTGCCACAAACTTCTCTTCTCCCCAATCCTATTCAACACCTTCTCATTAGTTATGTGATCTACCCATCTAATCTTCAGCATTTTTCTGTAGCACCACATTTTGAAAGCTTCTATTCTCTTCTTGTCTAAACTATTTATTGTCCATGTTTCACTTCCATACATGGCTACACTCCATACAAATACTTTCAGAAACAACTTCCTGACACTTAAATCAATACTCGATGTTAACAAATTTCTCTTCTTCAGAAACGCTTTCCTTCCCATTGCCAGTCTACATTTTTTATCCTCTCTACTTCGACCATCATCAGTTATTTTGCTCACCAAATAGCAAAACTCCTTTACTACTTTAAGTGTCTCATTTCCTAATCTAATACCATCAACATCACCAGACTTAATTCGACTACATTCCATTATCCTTGTTTTGCTTTTGTTGATGTTCATCTTATATCCTACCTTCAAGACACTATCCATTCCGTTCAACTGCTCTTCCAAGTCCTTTTCTGTCTCTGACAGAATTACAATGTCATCGGCGAACCTCAAAGTTTTTATTTCTTCTCCATGGATTTTAATACCTATGCCGAACTTTTCTTCTGTTTTCTTCACTGCTTGTTCAATATACAGATTGAATAACATCGGGGAGAGGCTACAACCCTGTCTCACTCCCTTCCCAACCAGTGCTTCCCTTTCATGCCCCTCAACTCTTATAACTGCCATCTGGTTTCTATACAAATTGTAAATAGCCTTTCGCTTCCTATATTTTACCCCTGCCACCTGCAGAATTTGGAAGAGAGTATTCCAGTCAACATTCTCAAAAGCTTTCTCTAAGTCTACAAACGCTAGAAACGTAGGTTTGCCTTTCCTTAATCTAGCTTCTAAGACAAGCCATAGGGTCAGTATTGCCTCACGTGTTCCAATATTTCTACGGAATCCAAACTGATCTTCCCCAAAGGTCGGCTTCTACTAGTTTTTCCATTCGTCTATAAAGAATTCGTGTTAGTGTTTTGCAGCCCGACTTATTAAACTGATAGTTCAGTAATGTTCACATCTGTCAACACCTGCTTTCTTTGGGATTGGAATTATTATATTCTTCTTGAAGTCTGAGGGTATTTCACCTGTCACATACATCTTGCTCACCAGATGGTAGATTTTTGTCAGGACTGGCTCTCCCAAGGCTGTCAGTAGTTCTAATGGAATGTTGTCTACTCCCGGGGCCTTGTTTCGACTCAGGTCTTTCAGTGCTCTGTCGAACTCTTCACACAGTATCATATCTCCCATTTCATCTTCATCTACATCCTCTCCCATTTCCATGATATTGTCCTCAAGAACATCACTCCTGTATAGACCCTCTATATACTCCTTCCACCATTCTGCTTTCCCTTCTTTTCTTAGAACTGGGTTTCCATCTGAGCTCTTGATATTCGTGCAAGTGGTTCTCTTTTCTCCAAAGGTCTCTTTAATTTTCCTGTAGGCAGTATCTATCTTACCCCTAATGAGATAAGCCTCTACATCCTTACATTTATCCTCCAGCCATCCCTGCTTAGCCATTTTGCACTTCCTGTCGATCTCATTTTTGAGACATTTGTATTCCTTTTTGCTTGCTTCATTTACTGCATTTTTATATTTTCTCCTTTCATCAATTAAATTCAATATTTCTTCTGTTTCCCAAGGGTTTCTACTAGCCCTCATCTTTTTACCTACTTGGTCCTCTGCTGCCTTCACTACTTCATCCCCCAAAGCTACCCATTCTTCTTCTACAGTATTTCTTTCTCCCATTCCAGCCATTTGTTCCCTTACGCTCTCCCTGAAAATCTGTACAACCTCTGATTTAGTCAGTTTATCCAGGTCCCATCTCCTTAAATTCCCACCTTTTAGCAGTTTCTTCAGTTTTAATCTACAGTTCATAACCAATAGATTGTGGTCAGACTCCACATCTGCCCCTGGAAATGTCTTACAATTTAAAACCTGCTTCCTAAATATCTGTCTTACCATTATATAATCTATCTTAAATCTGTCAGTATCTCCAGGCTTCTTCCATGTATACAACCTCCTTTTATGATTCTTGAACCAAGTGACTGTAGTAGGCGTGGGCTTCGTGTCTATCTTGGCCAAAATAATGCGTTCACTATGCTGTTTGTAGTAGCTTACCCGCATTCCTATTTTTTTATTCATTATTAAACCTATTCCTGCATTACCCCTATTTGACTTTGTATTTATAACCCTGTATTCGCCTGACCAAAAGTCTTGTTCCTCCTGCCACCAAACTTCACTAATTCCCACTATATCGAACTTTAACCTATCCATTTCCCTTTTTAAATTTTCTAACCTATCTGCCCGATTAAGGGATCTGACATTCCACGCTCCGATCCGTAGAACACCAGTTTTTTTTCTCCTGATAACAACGTCCTCTTGAGTAGTCCCCGCCCGGAGATCTGAATGGGGGACTATTTTACCTCCGGAATATCTTACCCAAGAGGACGCCATCATCTTTAACCATACAGTAAAGCTGCATGCCCTCGGGAGAAATTATGGCTGTAGTTTCCCCTTGCTTTCAACTGTTCGCAATACCAGCACAGCAAGGCCATTTTGGTTAGTGTTACAAGGCCAGATCAGTCAATCATCCAGACTGTTGCCCCTGCAACTACTGAAAAGGCTGCTGCCCCTCTTCAGGAACCACGTGTTTGTCTGCCCTCTCAACAGATACCCCTCCATTGTGGTTGCACCTACGGTACGGCTATCTGTATCGCAAGCCTCCCCACCGACGGCAAGGTCCATGGTTCATGGGGGAAAACTTCCTTTCAGATTAAAAAATATGTTAAAGAGAGCAATGTAATGTTCAGCCAACATCTACCTCATGCAAACCAAACAGCTTTCATTACAACAATCTGCAACAATTTATTTATCTTTGACATCCAGTTATTCAGACTGACTCTTATTTCCTTAAACAATGGACTAACAATAATATGAAAAGGATAGACTCCTATCCACCATATAGAGGAGGCATTGAGTCGCAGACAGTTACAATGAAAAAGACTGATAACATATCAAAGTTTTTGGGCAAAGTGCTCCTCCTGCAGTGGTAAACATGCACACTTTAAATTAACATACTTACAGTTTGTAGTTTTCAGGCATTAAGAATGTCACCACTAGCACCTTCGAGTGGCAGAGAGAACAGACTTTTTACAGTACCTCTACGTTTCTATATAATAGTGAGAGGCAAAACGTATCTCCTGATATTCTGCAGACCTTTTGAAGCTAAGCTCACATGAGCCTGAAATTATTACAATGTATCAATCAAACCTGACATCTGAATTATTACCTGCAACAGTTTTCCTAATCATACAATGTGCAGTTATCAGGAGAGAGGATAAAGCAACAACTGCAGGCCTCATATTATTGTCTGTGTATTGGGAAACTGAAGTCACAGCTTCTAACCCAGTCTACAACAGATTCTCATTAGTAGTTCAACAGCTGACTTCCGCATAATTCAAAATCTACCAATAATAATAATAAAACTACGAAATGCTTTACATGATAGTTAAGTCTGGAACATAGATTTCCAAAATAAAGAAATAAAAACCGTGTGACAATAGTCTTGAAAACCCAAAGGAAAACTATAGCTTTTGTTTTTGTATGTAGTTTCACAGGTTCCTAAAAAACAAACAGGTAATGCAGTGCTAAAGTGGAGTGAGTATAAGTTCTTTCAAGTGACTCACCAGCCTGTACTATTTACTCCATATATTGGGTAATAATTGCTGACTCATGTGAGCTTAGCTTCAAAATGTAGATAGAACACATAAGCTTAGACATATTAAACATATCTAATGCTCAAACTAACTGCAATTCTAGCTAAATGATCCACACACATTGTATCTCTCACTGGACTTGCATGGGATGTTTGAACAGATGTTCAGGCTCATTATTGCAATTACATTTTTTCACAGAAAATGCGGTATATTTTGTACAATAACCTCACTACTTAAACAGAAATTAATATGATTACTACAAATACATGTTTTCTTTTTTCTTTCACAAATCTTTAGACATGCAACATAACAAAATTTTTAAGAAATTATGAAACTAACTGAATAATGGCAGTCACCACCACACACTCACCAGCTTATCAAGACTTTTTGTTTTTGAATGACACACTGTTACTGTTGCATGGTGCCATTTTAGTAACTCCGACACTGGGGTACCTACAATTTTACTCCTACCCAACACCACAGCATTGCTTCCAGCAATGGTAACACCACTCCTAAAAAGAAACATAGTTGCAGCAAATGTAATGAAATTGTCTCTGTTTGTAAAGTTATAGAAGACAATAATTAAATACAACTCCAAACAAAAAAGATTCCAACCCTTTGACTATGAACAATGGATAGATCCATCCATGGTTTGGTCATTCTCAAGGGGTTCAACAAATACACCCATCCACAGAACTCCATGGCCTTGAGCTTCAGACTGGCAAGTGTTATAATACTATTTGTTACTGTTTCCTCCACTACAATGTAACTCTCAACACTCAATATAATGTACTCTCAGTCACTTATAATATTCATCTCACGAGTGTGCTTTATGTGTTAAGTGACAGTCAAAAGCAGCACTTTTTGTGCTGTTAGCATTGTGTTTACTTGATGGTAACCTTTCACAGTAGCAAAAAGGAGCTATTTGTCAGATTCAGACATTAAACAGCTGCTTTTAGAAAGCGATGATAATTTGAATGACAACTCTGATAGTTGGCAAGACATCAGTGAAGAAAATGAAAGTGGCATGGATTCAGCATCATCTCATGATGACGCAGCATTGCAACAGATGCCATAAAATGCTTTTGGGCAAGTCAGATCACCTCAACAGCACATTTTGTTTACCAGTGAAAGTGGTATAAATGTTCCCCTTATACAGAATGATATGAGTAATTATTTTCAGCTTTTCATAGAGGACTCTTTGTGCAAAACAGTAGCTGGCCAAATAAACTTACACACACACACACACACACACACACACACACACACACACACACACCAGTATATAGCTTCTCGTCTCATTTTAAGAACAAGACCTAGGTTTCACTGCTGAAAGACAACGCGTGATGAAGTGAAGATACTGTATGGAATATTTATTCTTCAGGGAATTTTGCACAAGCCAGAACACAAACTTTACTTTCCACAAAGCAGTCACTTGACGCACCATTCTTTAGGAAACTTATGAAAGAAAAATTTTGATCTTTCGTTCAAATCTCTCGGCTTTGCACACAATATATCGTATGATCCCTTAGCAGCTGTGAGCAGAAAGCTGTTCAAAGTTTAGTGGATAATGAAACATTTGAGAAGCAAATTCAGATCTCTTTATATACCACAAAGGGGTATTACTGTTGATGAATCTCCATTACTCTAAAAAGGACATCCCAGATGGATGCAATTTATTCCTTCACAGTGAAGTAGATTTAGTTTCAGATTTTATGAATTGCATCACAGCTGCTCTGGATATATATGAGACTTCATTGTGTATAGTGGTAAGGACACATATGAGGTGTGGCTAGAAAAAAACCGGACTAGTACTGGTGAAACAATAAAATGAATGCAATAAGGCTAAAAGTCGCGTGGCCTGTAACGTGACTCTCGCTCCGCCTACTGCTCGAGTTTCATCTGCCTCCTGCACTCAGTCTGCCCGTGGCATCTGTTTTAAGTAGTTGACGTTTTGTCTGTGCATCGGAAAATGTTGAGTGTACAGAAAGAACAGCGTGTTAACATCAAATTTTGTTTCAAACTAGGAAACTCTGCAAGTGAAACGTTTGTAATGTTACAACAAGTGTACAGCGATGATTGTTTATCGCGAACACAAGTGTTTGAGTGGTTTAAACGATTTAAAGATGGCCGTGAAGACACCAGTGATGACACTCGCACTGGCAGACCATTGTCAGCAAAAACTGATGCAAACATTGAAAAAATCGGTAAACTTGTTCGACAAGATCGCCGTTTAACAATCAGAGCAGTGTCTGAGTTAACAGGAGTTGACAAGGAAAGTGTTAGGCAGATTCTTCATGAAAGTTTCAACATGAACAAAGTGTGTTCAAAAATGGTTCCAAAGTGTCTCACAATTGAACAGAAGGAACGCCGAAGAATGATTTGTTCTGACATCCTGGAAAACATTGAAAGTGATCCCACCTTCTTACAAAATGTTATTACTTGCGATGAATCGTGGTTTTTTACTAACGATCCCGAAACTAAACGCCAATCGATGCATTGGAAAACTCCTGGTTCTCCACGACAAAAAAAAGCACAAATGTCAAAATCGAAATTCAAGGCAATGATGATTGTTTTTTTTGACATCAAAGGGATTGTGCACATCGATTGGGTACCAGAGGGACAAACAGTGAATCAGCATTACTACATTAGCGTCCTGGCTACCCTACGTGAACGAGTACGGAGAAAACGGAACGATTTGTGGAGAAAAAAGTCATGGATCCTTCACCAAGACAATGCCCCAGCTCACAGTGCGTTGTCAGTGAAGACGTTTTTGGCATAACACAACATTCCCATCTTAGATCATCCACCCTACTCACCTGATTTGGCCCCCTGTGACTTTTTTCTTTTCCCTAAAGTCAAGTCAGCTTTGAAAGGAACTAGATTTGAGACTGTTGAAGCAGTAAAAGAAAAAGCGACGGAAGTAATGTATGGACTTACCGAAAATGATCTGCAGCATTGCTATGAACAGTGGAAAATTCGTATGGAGCGGTGTAGAGACCGAGGAGGAGAGTACATTGAAGGAGATAACATGAAATTGTAAATAATTGTAAATAAATGTTTTTTCCAGCAACAGTCCGGTTTTTTTCTAGCCGCACCTCGTATTATGGCTGTTATTATCTCAATGGAAACATTTCTATAATTTTTTGGAGCTTGCTCATGAGTGGCTCAGAATGGGTTATGGTGTTTACCCTGGCATCTGGTTCACTAGTTCAGATCTAGCTGACGAACTAATGAATAAGATCACCACCATTTTGGCACAGTGTGGCAAAACAGATAGGACTTTCCTGATTTCATGAAAAATGGCAAAATGAAGAAGGGTGAATATGTAACACTGTACAGAAACAAGAAAATGTTGAAATGGAAGGACAAGAGCAACATCATAATGGCCATTCACATTTCAAGAAGTAAATTTGAAGAATGTCAATGTGCAAAATCCAAGGGTTGTCATGGATTACAACAAGAATCAAATGGGCATTGATACGATGGATTCACAGCTGCAAAACTACCAAATGGCCGGGAACAGACTGAAAAAGTATTATCATAATATTTTTTGTCACTTTCTGAACACTGCATGCTCCAATGCATGTGTTCTGTAAACAAGCAAGGCAACAAAAAATAATAAAACAGAGAAATTTTAAAAAAAGACAGAAATTCATAATTAGTCTCTGCGAACAGTTGGCTGTGTCGTCTCCAGAACTTGGGGCATGAATTGGATGTTCAACTCAAATCCCAAAAGTGGCTCACATTTTCCATAATTTTTGTCAACCACAACAAAGAAAAGACCAATAAGGAAGTGTGGAGTATGTACCAGAAGAGATATTTTACTGGTGTACAGAATGTGAAGTACCTCATGTGCAGTACTAAGTTTTAAAATATTTCACACATCGAATGACTTGTAATTATAAGAAAATAAAATTTCATTGTTCTCTGTAAGTGCCATTCTCCTCTTTAAGCATCATGTTTTAAAATATTTCACACAGAGAATGACTCGTAATTGTATGACAATAAAATTTCATTGTTCACTTTAATGCATTCTATTCAATCCTGAACTACTTTAGTTTTGGTCTGTAAACTAAAATCAACAACAAGACATTTTTATGAGTCAGCAAGGCAGGTGACGTGGCTGCCATGATCAGTGCTAGGGGAAATTACCTACTGAAGCAGAGGAACACACACAAAAAATACCCACTTAAAGATTAATACAGAAACATCTGTATGACAACAAAATAGTATGAACAGCTGTGGCAGAATGTAAATAATTTAAGAGTAAAGGTAACAGCCTTTGCTACTATATTAGTAACAATGAAACTGAATTATTACAAACTGTAAAACAGTCAAACAATGGAAAATGCAGGATGTAAACTGTAAAACAGTACTTTTATGGACAAAATAGCTCAATTTGTTGGACAAAAATTAGAAGTGAACCAATAGAAACCGAACCTACTGAATACAGACTGTTAAGTTCTTAAAGAACAGATGGTAACTGTGAAAAAATAAATTTAATGGGACAGAATGATAAACACTTGGGCGATGGTAAAGTGACAGTTACTTAGCATCCTAGGTCAAGGTAACTGCAAAATGAAATGGAAGTTACAGTATGCAGTCAAAAATCAGTAATCTGATTTTGGAAAGTGAACAATTCATTAACCAGAAGAAAGCGGCTACTTATGACGAAAAACACAGAGTTCCAAATGTTGGTATGATGTCAGCAATGGAAAAAATAAATAAATAAATAAAAAAGGTTGGCATGTCAAATTTGAGGTGTAGAAGAGCTCAAACATAATGAGGAATGCCAAATGCCATTCTCTCCTCCATACCAATCAGTATGAATTCCAAAAACATCAGTCATCTGAAACACAACTCCACTTTTCTCAGACAACTTCTTTAAAGCCACAGACCAAGTCAATCGAGTGCCTGCAGTATTTCTTGACTTCTGAAAGGCATTTGACTCAGTACCACACCAATGTTTATTAATGATGGTATGACCATTTGTTCTATGAAATAAATTTTTGTGACTGGATTAGGAATTTCTTGGCAGGGAGGATGCAGTATATTATCTCGGATGGAGAGTCATTGGCAGATGTAGAAAGCATGTCCCAGGGAGGTGTGTTGGGACCTTTACTGTTAGTAACCTGGCTGACAATAGTAATAGTAACCTCAAACTCATTGCAGATGTTATCTATAACAAAGAACTATATGAAAAAAGTCTATACAAATACCCATTCAGATTTTGGTAAGGCTTCAAAGAGATGAAAAGATTAGCAGCTTGCTTTGAATGTCCAGAGATTTATAAAATCATGCACTTCCGAAAAAGACTGTGATTATGTTATCACTGACTCATAACTGGACTCACTGAATTTGTACGAATGCCTGGGTGTATCAGTTTATAGGGATAGGAAATTGAATGATCACATACGCTCAGTCATAGATAAAAGGTCATGGCATACTTCATTTCATTGACAGACTACTGGGGAAATGCATTCAGTTTACAAAAGAGGCTGCTGATGATACTTGTGCAATCCATCCGATGATATTGGTCATGTGTGGGGGCCATACAAAATATGACTAACAGGTGAAACTGAACATATACAAAGATGGGCATCATGAATGGTCACAGTTTTGTTTGACACATGAGAGAGTGTCACAGAAATATTAAAAACTTGAACTGATAGTCACTTGAATATAAGTGGGTGCCAACAAACACACAAAAGTCAACTTGTAACGTTTCAGGAACAAGTATTAAGTGACAAAACAAGGAATGAACTACAGCCTCCTATTTATCATTTCCAAAAGAACTGTGAAGACAAGATTAGACTAATTACAGCACACATAAAGACATTTAAGTAGTCATTCTTTCCACACTCCACATTAAGCTGGAATGAGAAGAAGCCCTTATAACTGTTACAGTGAGAAGTACTCTCTGCCACATACCTCAAAATTGTTTGCAGAGTATGGATACACGGGGTGAACATTAATAAAATCAACAAACTGCGGGATGGATTCCTGACTGTAAATGGAAGAAAAATAGTGCTACGAACACCTGTGTCCGGAAATGCGCCGTTGCCACAGTAGCTGGCATAGACGAATCGAAGTTCTTCTGACCACGTGACATGTTTTCCTTCTGTGTTGTAGGCTGTGTGATTGACACAGCATATTGTAAGCAGCTGAATGGTCCTGTATTCCAGTCAGGAACAAGCTGAGATGGAGTTTGTGTAATGCAAAACAAATGGAAACGGTCAAGAGGTAGCACAGCTACATCAAGACAAGTACCCTCACAGACACCAACACATCACACATTCAAGCCTTTTTTGGACGTTTGTTTGATCATAAGTCCTTTCAGACAGATGAACATGCAAGGAGGTGGTGAGCTGTGCATAAACCAGATATGAAGAATTGGGTCCTACAGAACATTGAAATGAACCCTAGTACAAGCTCCAGGCAAGTGGCCCGCCAACATAGTGTAAGCCAAAGAACAATTGTGTGTGTCCTGCATGACAACTGCTACTATCACAATCACCTGAAATGGGTCCAAGGATTATCGGCAGCAGATTTTGCTCTACGGGAATGATTTTGTTCATGGTTTTGCACTAGAACATCACAATTGTGGGATTTCTGTCATCAGTCCTCTTTACCAATGAAGCAGAACTGGCATCATCAATCTGCATAATCATCATCTGCGGACTACAAATACAGCACATGGTCAGAGAAACATTCATTCTTCAGTGCAATCTACTGTGACAACAATGCATTTCCAGACTCATGTTCATAGGACCTTTTTTCCTCCATTTCCAGTCAGAAATCTGTTCCTGCAGTTTGTTGGTTTTATTAATGTTCACCCTGTATATGCAGACTTGCTATAATTTATGGTCTGCAACAGTTGAATTTGAAGCCAAATTATATTATGCAACTAAATACACTTCATCTTCATCATCATCGTTGTCATCATCATTGTCGTCATCATCTGACAATCTGTTTGTTTAACTTGAGTATGTTTGTTTTGTAAGAACATTTGCCTATCACACTGTTATCTTGAGCAATTGAAAATGGCTCTAAGCACTATGGGACTTAACATCTGAGGTCATCAGTCCCCTAGACTTAGAACTACTTAAACCTAACTAACCTAAGGACATCACACACATCTACGCCCAAGGCAGGATTCGAATCTGCAACCGCAGGAGCCGCGTGGTTCCGGACTGAAGCGCCTAGAACTGGTCGGCCACTGTGGTCTGCTTGAGCAATTCAAATAAAGAAATAAGTCTGATACTAAATTATAAGCATAACAGCATATCTACATCACTTTCCATGTCACATTTCTGTAAGAAAAAAGTTCAGACAAATGAAAATCCAGGATGGGATAGTGACAATGTTGTGAAAAAAATAGATTACTACCCACTCTATAGTGAAGATGTTGAGTCACAGACAGGTACAATAAAAAAAAAATTGCTAAACAAGTAAGCTTTCTTCCGAATTAGACAACATACAGACACACAGTCACTCAAACACATCTCACACACACGTGACCACTGCCTTAGCAGCCAGAGACAGTGGTCACGTGTGGAATAGATACATGAATATGTGAGTATATGTTGTCTAATTCAGAAGACAGCCTTTTGGCCATAAGCTTACTTCTTAACAGTCTTTTTTGCTGTGCCTCTCTGCAATTCAACATATCTGCTACATGGTAAGTAGCAATCTTTTCATAATATTGTCATTGCTGTAAGAAAATTACATTAATATGTTTGCATGGCAGAAATCCTTCCCTTTTGAAGGTATCAATATTTCAAACCATTAAAGATCTATACATTGTAACAATTATAAGTAGTAAATTTTTCCAGTGTTAACTTGGAGCAACAATATCAGCTACTGCAATACCACCAATATATGATGACAACTTCCAATTTTCTTTGAAACTGATGTTAAATATCATAAATAATGACAAATTATGGCTCTGTATGCCCCAGAGAGGAGACAACAGTCATGTGCATGGATTTTCTTTAAAAGGCTCACCAACTAAAGTGAAAAGGCCAGTCATGGCTGCTTGGGCCTGCCTCAGTCTGGCCACGCATGTTTATTGCCACCACTGTCAGTTCATTGTGCAAGCTATCTGCTGTCCTAGCGGGCACACCTTGTGACACTGCTATCACACCACTCCATGCTTGAATTTGGTCACCTGCTGTCTGAGAAGCTCCAAAAAATTGTGCTATTTGCAAAACTTCTACGAAAAGGGGTTTCCACAAAGTAAAACCATATGGTGCACTTCCTTGTCTGGAACTAGACAGATAACTGCATTGCACATCATAGTCTTCATAACTGTAATTAAGGGCATCAGTAATGAATTGATACTTATGGCAAAGGCTGTGAAGTTTGGCTGCCCAGGCACTACGTGACTGGTTTGGTTTCTTGCACTATCGGTAAAATTCAACTTGTGCCACTATGACATGCATTTGTTTGCAATGGTAGTTGGACAAAAACTGCACATGTGATCAAAACTAAGAACTGCCAGTTCTTGCAAAGAGGCAAGCTAACATAGTAATTGATACACCTTAGGTGGAATCCGTGATAGGAATAAGGCTTTGCACAAATTTGAGTCTGTCACAACAAAAGCCAAAAAATTCTGTCTGAGTCTTTTGATGAAATAAAAAAAATATATGAATGGAAATGAAAATATGGGGAAGAAATGTTGCTTTAAATATTTTTGTTATTTGCTCTTTCAGTACGAATTTTGTTGTAGAACCCCTTATTTACGTGTGGTAATAAAAATTCATTTACACAGAATTAAGCACATTTAAAATTACGTGAACCTTAGCAACCCTCTCATGCTGATAAATTCATACTAACTGATTAATAACATTTATTTGAAAATTTTATAAATTAAATTTTTTTATGCATTTCGGCCTTGGCATTTTCTAAATGCAGTGTTTTTTTTTTTAATATTTACTGAATTCTTTCCCGGCGTTAGCAAGACTGTCTCTGTTAGCATAAAATTGTTAAATATTGCCAAGCCGACCTGACAAAACACACTTCACTATACGTTTAAGTCATTTGCTTTAGAAATTGAAAGAACCAACAGATTAACAACTTCAACGTTAATTATCCGCCTATGAATGCACAAATATAAAACCAGTAATAAATTCCGTCAGCCTCAGGATCGCTGTAAAAGAAAAATATTTCGTAATTCACTGCTAATTTTATCTGCTCCCAATTTACAGGTTTGGTTAATTAATTTTTTTAAATGTGCCGCCGCTGCAAATCGTTCGGTCGTGGCACAGCCCAGCAACACCAACGATAATCACTAAAAATGCTGAAAATTCTTTAAAGAAATATTATAGATGACCTGGGCAAGCTAATTTACATTAGTAATACACAATTTTGATAAATTATAATGTATTTAGACCACAACAATAATTAAACTTACACTACTTTGTAATTTCTCCTCTAATGGCGGCTAAAGACAGATACAGACAAGAGAAGTCTACTCATTCATAAAATGCTACGTCACAGGCTGCTCTCTCTCTCTCTCAGCTCTCGAGGAAGACGACAAAGAACGCACACCATGCGGTGCTATTTATATTATTGCTGACCATTAACATCTCTTTGTAATCCTACATTATTTTCCTCTGTGGCTGTATTTTACATTTTTTTTATCGCAGATCTTAACATATTTCATAATTACATTATGAGTATAGAAATATTGCAATCATAAATACATCGAGAATATTATTACAGAAAATATTACAATAATAACGAATGTCCTTTATACAAAATTAAATAATATTTTTTTTGTTAAACAATTACAGTACATACGAATTGCTTCATAGCGGCGTCTATAGTACAATTAAATGTCATTTCATTTTATTAATAGTGTGTGTGCTGCCAGGGAACGTTAGTCTGAATCCATCATATGAGTGAAAAGTAGCTGGATAGACCAATGTAGCAGTATCCTGTCTGTTTATGGAAGCTGACAAAGTGGTCAGGGCTGGTAGCACAGCATCCATAATGACTAAACCTGATGAAACTGCACTTAAGAGCTGCACATGCGGAAACCGTTCCAAACTTGTTGCTAATCATGTAGTAGCGAAGTAATACATGGAACTGATCCAAGTAACACAAACATGGATTTATTCATAAACCTCTGAACAATAACAGAAATAAGACTCTCATGACTCCACATGTGACAAGGAAAAAGAATCATACAGAAGGTGCAACATAAGTGATACTCAGAGCAGCTGATGTGAATGGTACAAACTAAAAGTACATGGTGACGGTGAGTCAGCACTGCTCCGTGTGTATGTAGACGCAAGTCACCAATAGATACAGCGGTACTGACCAAGCTGTGTGCAAGCTTCCCACAAGTGGCATTTAGTGACCAGCCTGCACTGATACAGTTGGCAGTTTATTTAAACACACGTGCAGGGTGACACTACACTCTGCACACTCTCACTCATACACACTAGTAATGGGAAAACAGCACCAGAAGCTAGACCAGGGCTGCAGGGTAAATGTTGATGTGAAACATCACGAGTGGGAATTCAATTTTTGTCACTCTGTAGTAAGAATCTATTTGTCATGGTGTACTTGTGTGAAACTTCTTTTACAGCTTGAATTGTGTCATGCTGTAATGAGTTTCATTACAATTGGCAAAGAAGATGGTAGTAGATGACTAATTGGCTAGAAACATGTTCTTGCCCTCTGTCAGAAGGCAAAAACATTGGATCAGCAGTGCAGGCTTGTGGAAGACAACATGCAAAAATGTTTTGAGGAGTAGAAGGAATGAATGCCGTTGTGTGTGGTCACAAATGGATTCTACTTTGAAGGCAACTGTTAATAACTGAAGTGTCACACTTTACATATGATGTTTTCCGGCAGAGCACAGGAAAAGGTTTGTTGTAAACTGCCTGTCGACTACTAATTACCTCATTGTTTTGATGAAATTTGCTACAGGAGAGGGACACAGTCCAAAGCAAAAAGACAGTCCAACAAATAGTTTATTAATAATGTGAATAGTCTTTTGTCAGTATTACGTAGATGGGCTTTTGACCGTTACTTCCTGATACATTTGGATCCCTTTCGAGAAGTTAAAAATCCCAATATGCTCATCAAGGATTAGATTCTCAGTAGTTTTCCAATGTGAGTTTAGGCTTCCTGCTTTGACATCAGTCACATGGAAGCTGGTCAGTACAACATACAGGTTGCTGAAGTGCTCCCAATATACAGGGTGATTCAAAAAGAATACCACAACTTTAAAAATGTGTATTTAATGAAAGAAACATAATATAACCTTCTGTTGTACATCATTACAAAGAGTATTTAAAAAGGTTTTTTTTCACTCAAAAACAAGTTCAGAGATGTTCAATATGACCCCCTCCAGAGACACGAGCAATATCAACCCAATACTCCAACTCGTTCCACACTCTCTGTAGCATATCAGGCGTAACAGTTTGGATAGCTGCTGTTATTTCTCGTTTCAAATCATCAATGGTGGCTGGGAGAGGTGGCCGAAACACCATATCCTTAACATACCCCCATAAGAAAAAATTGCAGGGGGTAAGATCAGGGCTTCTTGGAGGCCAGTGATGAAGTGCTCCGTCACGGGCTGCCTGGCGGCCGATCCATCGCCTCGGGTAGTTGACGTTCAGGTAGTTACGGACAGATAAGTGCCAATGTGGTGGCGCTCCATCCTGCTGAAATATGAATTGTTGTGCTTCTTGTTCGAGCTGAGGGAACAGCCAATTCTCTAACATCTCCAGATACTGTAGTCCAGTTACAGTAGCACCTTCGAAGAAAAAGGGACCAAAAACTTTATTGGCTGAAATGGCACAGAAAACGTTCACCTTAGGCGAGTCACGTTCATACTGAGTTGTTTCCCGCGGATTCTCAGTGCCCCATACACAGACATTGTGACGGTTGACTTTCCCGTTAGTGTGGAAAGTTGCTTCATCACTAAACACAATCTTTGAAATGAAAGATTCACCTGTTTCCATTTGAGCAAGGATAAAATCACAGAAATCGATTCTTTTAATCTTATCAGCTGCAGACAGTGCTTGAACCAATTTCAGACGATAAGGTTTCATAACTAACCTTTTTCGTAGGACTCTCCATACAGTTGATTGTGGAATTTGCAGCTCTCTGCTAGCTCTGCGAGTCGATTTTCCTGGGCTGCGAACAAATGCTTGCTGGATGCGTGCTACATTTTCATCACTCGTTCTCGGCCGTCCAGAACTTTTCCCTTTGCACAAACACCTATTCTCTGTAAACTGTTTATACCAACATTTAATACACCACCTATCAGGAGGTTTAACACAATACTTCGTTCGAAATGCACGCTGAACAACTGTCATCAATTCATTTCTGCCGTACTCAATAACACAAAAAGCTTTTTGTTGAGCGGTCGCCATCTTAGCATCAACTGACGCTGACGCCTAGTCAACAGCGCCTCAAGCGAACAAATGTACAACTAAATGAAACTTTATAGCTCCCTTAATTCGCCGACAGATAGTGCTTAGCTCTGCCTTTTGTCGTTGCAGAGTTTTAAATTCCTAAAGTTGTGGTATTCTTTTTGAATCACCCTGTACAGTGAGAAATGATGCAGCATTTCAATGCCCATCCTTACATCTTTGTTACTTTATATTAAATTGCGAGAAGGAGCACAATCATTGCCTCTGAAACCTGTTGATAATGGATGGTGCAGTTGCTCAAAGGTTGCGATCAAGCACTGAGTTACCTATTACAGTGTGACCCCTCTCCTATCACAATCCAAGTTAGTAACGCTGCTATCTTCACACTGTTGACTATTTCCATTACTCTTTAATGAAAGTTTTTATTCAGATCACAGTATTTATTGTGAAACTTGTACATGGTAGCTGATGAAAGTCTCAGAACTTATATGAGTTTGCCATCATCAAACATACTGCAGTCTTGCGATTGTCCCAAAGCCAATACAATGTCCAACATTGTAGCCCTAACAAAATAAGTTTGCCAAACAAAACACAGTCTTCCCCTTAAAAGAGCACACTGATCACTTTCTGTAGATAGGGTACAGCAGTACCATGTGATCATGTGATCCTCCAGCCCTGACACAAGTCACGGCTGAGAAGGGCTGTATAAGTGCCAGTCAGATGTATGGCATCAACACAATAAGATTCATCAAAATGGAGATGTGACAGAATGGCAGAAAGAAACTATCATGTCTGGATGTGCCCATGTTCATCCCGTGAATGAAGTCACCTGATCTGGTGGTTTATCACAGTTTCTACAGGGAATCATATAACTCTTTTGAAAAACGCCTTTCCGAGACTGATGTCTGAAATATGCCACTGTGATACTACGAAGTTGGAGATTAAGTCACTAAATAAATCACTGAAGCCTAAGGACTCTCATGGATATGATGGAGTACCTAGCAGAATATTAAAGTACTGTGCTGCACATATTAGCCCTATACTCGGCCAGATTTGTATTTTTTCTGTAAGAATAGTGGGTTTCCTGAATGATTAAAGTACTCAGTAGTAAAGCCATTTTATAAAAAGGGAGAAAGGGATAATGTAGACAATTTAGGCCTATTTCTATGCCAGCAGTATTTGCTAAAGTTATTGGAAAAGCTGTGTATGTAAGTATAAATGATCATTTTATTTCACATAAATTGCTATCAAATGTACTGTTCGGCTTTAGAAATGGTTTGACAAATGAAAATGCTATATTCTCTTTTCTCTTGTAGGTACTGGATGGATTAAACAAAAGGTTTTGAATACTATGCATCTCCTTTGACTTAACTAAGGCATTTGATAGTGTTTATCACAAAATTTGCTCCAGAAGTTGGACCATTATGGAATATGGGGAGTAGCTCATAATTGGTTCACATCTTCTTTAAAAACAGACAACAAACGATCATTCTCCACTGTTCTGAGAATGATTATGATGTGAGGTCTGAGTGGGGCATAGTTAAATGGAGGATGACCCAGGGATCAAGTGCTGGGGCCACTCCTGTTCCTTATTTATATCAATAATATGCCTTCTAGTATTACAGATGATTCTAAAATATTTCTTTTTGCTGATGACACTAGCTTGATAATAAAGGATGCTGTGTGCAATGTTGGGACTGTTCCAAATAGTGCAATTCAAGACATAAGTTCATGGTTTGTAGAAAATAAACTAATGCTAAATCACAGTAAGACTCAGTTTTTACAGTTTATGACACACAATTTAACAAAACCTTACTTTTAATTTCACAGAATGGGCATATGATTAGTGAAACTGAGCAGTTCAAATTTCTAAGTGTTCATACATATAGTAAAGCATTGTGGAAAGGCTACATTCAGGATCTTGTTCAGCCTTAATGCTGCCATTTTTACTATTCAAACAGTATCTGAAGTAAGTGAGTGTTCGATATGAAAAGTGGTCTACTTTGCTTATTTTCATTCACTTATTATGTTTAGTACTTTACTTTGGAGTAACTCTTCCCATTCTCAAAGGATATTTTTGGCTCAGAAATGGGCAGTTCAGGCAATAAGTGGTGTAAGTTTGCAAAACTCTTGTCCAACCCTGTTCATTAGTCTGGCTATTCTGACAATGGTCTCTCAATATACATATTCTTTACTGTCATTTCTTCTTAACAATATCAGCTTATTCCCAAGAATTAGCACCTTTCAGTCAGTTAATACCAGGCAGATATCCAATCTGCATTTGGATCACACTTCCTTTACTTTTGTGCAGAAAGGCATGCAGTATAATGCTGCATCCATTTTCAGTACGCTATCACAAGAATTCAAAAATCTTAGCAGTCATCCATATGGTTTCAAGTTGAAACTGAAGAGTTTCCTCATAGGTCACACATAAACTTATTGCTTGTCTCTCTCTCTCTTTTTTTTTTTTTTTTTTTTTTTTTTTTTTTTTTTTTTTGCTCCTAAACATTTTATTTTATCTGCTATTACCTTTATGTTGTGATTTCATGTACCGACTCGTTCCATGACCTTGGAGATTTTTCTCCTCAATTTGGTCCTAGGGGACTAAACGTGTAAAATAAAAGAAATAATAAAAAATAAAAGTCAATGTACACTGCCCAACAAGTTTACGAGGAATGGTGATCACTCGCAGCCATGTAACACAGCATAAGAACAATGGTCATAAAAATATCCTAACCAGCAGGGACAATTTCTCAGTGAACATTGTGAAGAGAACTGAATGCAGTGAACATCTGGAATTGATTAACCTGCAAAAGGCCATTGATCGCATTGTACATAAAGATTCTCATATTCAATGAGCCATACAACACAGAAACTGGATGATAGCTAACTGGAAGCAAGTAGTGTTGTCCAATAAGTTGCAGTTTTGCCTTTTTCCTTGGCGCACTATGTCCTGTGCATCAACAACCCAATAATGGCTTTAATCTCTAGCATCTGAAGGATTAGTTCAGGCCAGAGGTTGTTTTGTGATGTTCTGATGTTTTTTGTGCCATGACTTGCACCACCTCAATTAGGTTACACTGAACATGGACCAGGATGGTTCCCCCCCCCCACTAGGTGACCAAGTGTTACCCACTCATCTACATCTCCAGGATGAGTATGCTGAGGGCACTCCCACTTTCCAAGATGGCAACATCCATGTTCATAGAGCAGCACACTTATGTTCTGGGTTTGATGACTTCTCAGCCATCCTGTCACACCTTGACTAGCCAGGTATATCACCTGATCTTAATCCCACAGAAAACGTCTGGGTCTGTCAAGAACATCAGAAGCTCTATGGGATCTAATCATCAACAAGTGGTTTCAGTTGAATAGGCCATACCTGAAGAAACTTGGGAACTCCCTTCATCACTGCATTCAGACAATCATCAAGGCCAGAAATAGTGTTTAACACTATTAGTAGTGTTTAACAGTATTAACAGTGATGTCTCCTTGGGGTACTAATTTTTTGTGTGATGTAGTAGCCAACACCTTCATTTAGGAGATGGTGGTATTCAGTCTCCAACATAGCAGCAACTTCTAATTCCGTTTATGATCAACCTATAGCTTACAGTGCCATCAGGACCACAAGTCAGATAGTAGAATTTCTCCACATTCCTCAGCACAGTTACTACTGATTATACATTACTACTTCTATTTCTTACTCTAGTCCAATGACCTTATTTTTACTCTTTTCACTTGGTATTTCAAGTGCACCTTAAAACTACTACATACCTTTTTATTAATTCCATGACACCATTTGGAGTGCATGGCAGGAAACCTGTCAGATCACCAACTGCTACTTTTCCTTCATTAACTGTGTTCAACCTGTAAGAAAATAAATACTTCACTAAAATATTGAAAACATGTGAACAGTATAACATTGTATCACTACAAAAAGTGATACCCTTGGACATTTTTTTTTAACATAAATATCAACTGAAACTATTTTTGTTGCTCATGAAGTAGAGACATTCTTTCAGCATGTCAATTCAATCTATCAGAATAGGCCTAAACATTGAGTCCTCCTGTGATTTTTCATTACTCTGCAACTCATCTGAGTGACAAAAGAGACAGAGCACACAAAGAGTTGACTGCCTAATTCCAAACAACAATCTTTCAGAGTGTCAAAATATCTCCTCTTTTATGCTGAAGAAAGGAAGTTCACATACTCCTTGGCACATTTCTAATATCACCAAACTTATGAAAACACACACTAGTTCCTACTGTTTTTTATCAGCAGAGGTAGTTATTATTAATACTGCATCCCCATCACTCTGGAGCATGATTTTTTCTTGAGTCCTCACTGATAGTCTTGTGCTTTTTGTCTACATTACATTGATAGAAAACCCCAAGCAAGGCATTTGTACTAGTACAACATTATTTAGATTTACCATTAAAAACAAGATTCAAGAACAATCACTAAAGCAAAGCAGCCACTATATTTCCGCAAATCAGAAGCAGAGCAACTGTGGCTCAACTTCCAAACATAGTTGACCAAGCACTGAATAAATAATTATCTAGTAAAACAGTTCACAATGGGAAGGATCATCCATGATACTGAGTCTCCATAAAGAAACTCCTAAAGAAAGAGAGACTACTGCATAATAGGAGGAAGATAAAATATAGTGCTAGAGAAATCAATATTAAATGAAAAGTGTTTGGCTGTAAGAAGGGCAATGTGTGTAGTTTTAAATGACTACCACAGCAGGATCATACTGAGAGATTTCTCATAGAACCCAAAGAAATTCTGATCATGCACAAAGGCTATCAGCAGCACCAAAGTTAGTGTCCAGACCCTCATAAACAGCACAGGAACTGAGGGTAGCAAAGCACAAGCAGATATGCTGAAGCTGTCTTCAAATGTTCCTTTATTAAGGAATGTACAGAAGTAGCCCCCCCCCCCCCCCCATTTTTAATTCTCACATACCTGCAAAGATGAATGGTAAAGTATTAGTGTCAGTGGTGTTAAGCAAACACTGAAATCACTAGGACTGAACAAGGCCCCAGGGCCCAATGAAGTCCCTATCAGATTTTATACAGAATGTACAGTTGAGTTAGCATCTCTTTTAACCATAATTTTCTGTCAGTCCCTCAAGCAACAGAAAACTATGACTAATAGTTGGGAGAAAGCACATGTCACACCTGTCTACAAGAATGGTAACAGACGTGATAAACAAAACATCCAATATCATTAACCTCCATCTGTTGTAGAATCTTAAAACATATTCTGTGCTTAAACACAATAAGGTATCTTGAACAGAGCAACCTCTGCCATGCTAACCAGCATTGATTCTGAAAATTTTGGTCACGCTAAACCCAGCTCATGCTTTCCTCACATGAATTCCTGAAAACCATGGATCAAAGCAGCCAGGTTAGATGCATTATTTCTTGACACTTGAAAAGCTTCTGATTCAGAATCAAATCACCATTTATTAACAAAACTATGACGACATGGGGTACCAAATGAAATTTGACTGACATTAGCATTTCTTGGTAGAGCACTTTACCTTGGATTGAGAGTACATGACAAGAGTAGAAGTCACTTCAGGTATATTACAGGGAAGTGTGTTGGAACACACACTACTCATGTTGTACATTAATTATCACAGCTGTCCCCAGCTCGTGATCTAGTGGTTAGCATCACTGCCTCTAGATCACAAGGACCTGGGTTCTGCTCCTGCCCAGATCTCATGGACTGAGTGTTTGTGTTGTACTAATTATTACATCTCATCCTCTTTACAAAAACATGCAAGTTGCTAAAGTGATGTCAAGTACAAAGACCCCAGATAGGGTCTCCAAGCCAGTAAAGCATGTCTTTTTTTCACCTTTCACAATCACTTTCTTACAGGTTAACAAAGAAACATTGAAAAAATTGACTCTGTAGAATTTAGTTTTGGCATGATATCAGGTATATCCAAAGAGTAACGTAAACTGAAATAATATGGGGCTGGCCAAGATCCATATTTTACTATACTCATTGCACAAAACATTGTTTTTCTACACACTTCTGAACAACAAATAAATTTTTGCTGGTTTCATTTTTAGTTCCCTTGGATTCCAGTAGCTAGATAACCAGTATTATCATACATCAGCCCAAATAAGTGGATTATGAGTCATTAATGTAGTCACTAAATGGTAAAACATGTGTCTTGACTGTCAAAATAATTTTATTTCTGATCATGATACATTCACCCCTCCCCCCCCCCCTCCCCCTCTCCCTCCCATCCTTAGCCCGTATCATCAGATCTGTGGCATAAAACATTGGGTATAGGATGAGATATTAAAAGGAATACACTGCAGCAGAGGATGTACCTATCAGAATCATTGCAGTGTGCCTTGTCACTTACTATTACATAACACCATCAGTGGGCAGCTTCTCATGAAGGATGCAAGAACAAATACTATTATTAACAAGAACCACTGACATTTATGGCCTAGCAGCAAGTTACTCTTATAACACTGATATCACCAGTCACTGCTGTTAAACTGCAAATAATTGAGATAATTAGTCATTGTAATTTTGATATGTGCTGCCATTCTATGTTTGAATTCCAGCTTTGGAGCACTGCAGCTATGGCTTTGTTGGTGAAAATTTGATCCCGTTAATTAACAATTTTTTCTTATAAAATACAACCTAAATGATATACTTTTCATTGTTATTTGTTTTTCCATCTTAATAATAATAATAACAACAATAACTAATTATAACAGCAGCTACAGAAGACAGCCATCCAAACAAACATATATTTTATTTTGCTTTTAATACACATTTGTCATATAATTATTATACCTGACGGCACTGCATTATTTTCACTGACAGCATCATGGCAGTTGGGCACTGACAGTGTTATGGAGCAGAAAGTGACAAGACACTCTGTAGTTTTCTGCTGTTACAAAGTTGCTAAAATGTACTCCTTATAATGTCTTGCTTTATATCCTATCTTTTATGCCACTGATCTAATGATACTGTTCTCCTAAAATTCTTCATCATACAAAAAATAAAATTATTTTGGCACTCAAGGAAAATTTTTTACCATCTAGTAGCAATATCATTGCAAATCTCCTTACAGGTTTTTCACCGAGAGTTATAATATTTATCAAGTCTTCAGATAATTCAGTGCTATATATGTATTCATATTTTTGAAACTTCCTGAATGGCTCTAAAGTGAATGTTAAATATGAAAAATCTTGGCTTACCCATCAACATCCTTGTCAGGAGAGACAGCATCAGTTACACGGTGTGAGTCAATAGGATTATCGGAATCCAATGGCATCTGGACTATGATACCATGTATATTTGGATCATTATTCAGTTTTGATATTTTATTGAGAAGCTGAAAAAAATTATCATCCTATTTAGATACATGTGTCACAACTTTCATTTCTGACTTTCTCACCTCATTGTGCAGTCATAAATGATTACATTTTCTCTTTTCCAATCAACGACAGATACGAGGGCTATCCACAAAGTACATTATGTTTTGGAATTAAAAATAAATAAAGTATTGGAAAAAAAATTTTATTATATACAGATGAAAGCCACACTTAAATACTACTTTTCTACATAGTTGCCATTTAAATTAAGACACTTATCGTAGCGATGGATGAGCTTGGAAATTCCTTTGTCGTAAAATTCGGCCACCTGCGCCTTCAACCACGTGGTTACCTCTTCTTGAAGCTGTGTGTCGTCATCAAAACGCTGCATAGCCAACCACTCCTTCATTGCTGGGAATAAGTGGAAGTCGCTCGGTGCCAGGTCAGGACTGTACAGCGGATGAGGAAACAACTCCCACTTAAAAGATTCGAGAACTTCATGAGTGGCATTTGCCGTGTGGGCCCGGGCGTTGTCGTGAATCAGCAAGATATTTGAGCCCAACTTTCCCCTGCACTTGTTTTGTATTGCGCTTCTGAGGTTGTGCAGAGATTGGCAATACCTTTGAGAGTTTATTGTAGTGCCTCTTTCCAGGAAATCCACAAAACTCACACCTTTTCTGTCTCAAAAGAGGTAACCACGTGGTTGAAGGTGCAGGTGGCCGAATTTTACAACAAAGGGATTTCCAAGCTCGTCCATCGCTACGATAAGTGCCTTAATTTAAATGGCAACTATGTAGAAAAGTAGTATTTAAGTGTGGCTTTCATCTGTATATAATTAAAAAAAAATTCCAATACTTTATTTATTTTTAATTCCAAAACGTAATGTACTTTGTGGATAGCCCTCATATAACATTGTGATTTTACACACAGAAAAATAAAACGTGAACATAATTTTATTTTACAAAATGTACAGAACATTTACATATTTTGCATGAGTTTTATGTTTCCACAGTGTCACACAGAAGAAGCACCCCATTATCCTATTTACTGGGGCACACACAGTTATCTATGTTAAAGAGATACGATGAGAATGAAAGGTTGCTCAAAAAATTGAAAGACCCAGCAACTGAAATTCACGATTTGCTACTTTGCTGGGGTGGGAGGCAGCAGGGGGGGGCAGGGGGGGGGTTGGGGGGGGGGGGGGGGCGAGGGGAGAACTAGAAAAGGTATGGTAAGGAAATACGGAATCACAAACTACTCTGTATCTCAAACAGAAAACTGTACAAGTGAAAAAACATGATTACATCCCAAACAAGTATCAGTCCACTTCAGCCTGAAATTTTTGTGTCATCAATCTTCTGACTGGTTTAATCTGCCCTGCCATGAATTTCTCTCTTGTGCCAACCTCTTCCTCTCAGAATAGCACTTGCATCTTATATCCTCTGTTATTTGCTAGCTGTATTCCAAACTCTTGTTTTCTTCAACAGTTTTTACCCTCTACAGCTCCCTCTAGGGCCATGTAAGTTATTGTGCGATATCTTAACAGATGTCCTACCATCCTGTTTCTCCTTCTTGTCAGTGTTTTTCTTGTATTCCTTTCCTCACTGATTCTCTCCAGGACCTCCTCATTTATTACCTTATCAGTCCACCTAATTTTCAACATTCTTCTGGTAGCACATCTCAAATGCTTTATCTTCTTTTCTGGTTTTCCCGCAGTTCATGTTTCACTATCATACAATGCTTTCCTCCAAATGAACATTCTCAGAAACTTCTTCCTCATATTAAGGCCCATGTTTGATACTAGTAGACTTCTCTTGTCCAGGAATACCCTATCTGCCAGCACTAGTCTGCTTTCTATGTCTTCCTTGCTCTGACTGTCACAGGTTATTTGGCTGCCTACAGAGCACAATCCCTTAATTCCATCTACTTCATGATCATCAATTCTGATGTTAAGTTTCTTGTTGTTTTTACTTCTGCTACTTCTCATTACTTTCTTTGTTCTTCAATCTACTCTCAATCCACATTCTGTACTCATTACACTGTTTATTCTATTCAGCAAGCCCAAAAATTCTTTTCACTTTCACTGAGGATAGCAATTTGTATCTGCGAATCTTATCATTGATACTCCTGAATTTTAATTCCACTCTTGAATCTTTCTTTGATTTCCATCCTTGCTTCTTGAATGTATAGATTGAACAGTAGGGACAAATGACTGCATCATTGTGTTACACCCTTTTTCATCTGAGCACTTCGTTCTTAGTCTTTCACTCTTATTGTTTCCTTTTGGCTTTTATATATATATTGTGTATTACTCAACTTTCCCTATAGTTTACCCCTATTTTTCTCATAAATCTGAACATCTTGTACCATTTGACATTGTCAAATGCTTATTGCAGGTTGACAAATCCTATGAATGTGTCTTGATACTTCTTTAGTCTTGCTTCCATTATCAACCACATCAGATTTGCCCTCTGGTGCCTTTACCTTTCCTAAAGCCAAACTGATCATAATCTAACAGGTCCTCAATTTTCTTTTCCATTCTTCTGTATATTATTCTTGTCAACAGTTTGGATACACTAGCTGTTAAGCTGATTGTGTGATAATTCTTGCCAGCTCTTACAATCTTCGGAATTGTGTGGACGATGTTTTTCCAAAAGTCAGATGGTATATCAGCAAACTCATACACACTACACGTCAACATGAGTAGTCACTTGTTGCCACTCCCCCCCCCCCCCCCAATGATTTAGAAATTCTGATGGAATGTTATCTATTCCCTCTGTCTAATTTGATCTTAAGTCTGCCAAAGCTCTTTTAAATTCTGAATCTAATACTGAATCCCCTATCTCTTCTATATCTACTCCTGCTTCTTCTTCTATAATGTTGTCAGGCATGTCTTCCTCCTCACAGAGGCCTTCAAAGTACCTATCTGCATTCCTATCTGCGTTTAACAGTGGAACTCCCATTGCACTCTTAATATTACCATCCTTGCTTTTAATTTCATTGAAGGTTTGTTTTGACTTTCCAGTATGCTGAATCTGTCCTTTTTGATTTCTTCACCTTTTTCATGTAGCCATTTTGCCGTAGCTTCCCAGCATTTCCTATTTATTTCATTCCTATGTGACTTGTATTTCTATATTCCTATTTCCCTGAATGTTTTTGTACTTCCTTCTCTCATCAATCAACTGAAGTATTTTTCCTGTTACCCAAGAATTCTTTGAAGTTACCTCCTTTGTATCTATGTTTTCCTTTCCAGCTCCTGAGATTACATGTTTTACAGATCTCCACTCCTCTTCAACTGATCTGCTTACTGAGCTATTCCTTATCACGGTGTCTATAGCATCAGAGAAATTTAAGCAGATCTCTGCATTCCTTAGTACTTACGTATCCCACTTGTCTGCACACTGACTCTTCCTGACTAGCCTCTTAAACTTCAAACTGTTCTTCATCACTACTAAATTGTAATCTGAATCTATATCTGCTCCTGGGTATGCCTTACAATCCAGTGCCTGATTTCAGCATCTCTGCCTGACCATGATGAAATCTAACTGAAATCTTCGCGTTTCTCCCAGCCTTTTACAAGTATACCGCCTGCTCTTGTGATTCTTGAATAAGGTATTCCCTATTACTAGCTGAAATTTGCTGTAGAATTCAATTAGTTATTCTCATCTCCCACTCCTAGTACAAAGCCCACATTCTACGTCTACATCCACATCTGTTGTTGTTGTTGTGGTCTTCAGTCCTGAGACTGGTTTGATGCAGCTCTCCATGCTACTCTATCCTGTGCAAGCTTCTTCATCTCCCAGTACCTACTGCAACCTACATCCTTCTGAATCTGCTTAGTGTATTCATCTCTTGGTCTCCCCCTATGATTTTTACCCTCCACGCTGCCCTCCAATACTAAATTGGTGATCCCTTGATGCCTCAGAACATGTCCTACCAACCGATCCCTTCTTCTGGTCAAGTTGTGCCACAAACTTCTCTTCTCCCCAATCCTATTCAATACTTCATCATTAGTTATGTGATCTACCCATCTAATCTTCAGCATTCTTCTGTAGCACCACATTTCAAAAGCTTCTATTCTCTTCTTGTCCAAACTATTTACCGTCCATGTTTCACTTCCATACATGGCTACACTCCATACAAATACTTTCAGAAATAACTTCCTGACACTTAAATCTATACTGGGCAAACTATGGTAGAGGGTACATCCCACTGTAACAGTTGTTAGGGTTTCTTTCCATTCCACTCGCATACAAAGTGGGGAAGAATGATTGTCTGAATGCCTCTATGCATGCTGTAATTATTCTCATCTTATCCTCACAGTCCCTATGTGAGCGATATGTTAGAGCTTGTACGAGTAGTATATTATGAGAGTCATCATTTAAAGCCAGTTCTTGAAACTTCATTAGCAGACCTTCTGGTGATACTTACATTCATCTTCAAGTGTCTGCCAGCGCAGTTTCTTCAGTATCTCTGCAACACTCTTCCACAGATCAAACAAACTTGTGACCATACGTGCTGCAATTCTCTGTATATATTCAATATCCCCTCCCCTGTTAGTCCTATTTAGTGTGTCCCACACACTGGTTACACAAGTGATTTGTAAGAAATCTCCTTTGCAGACTGATTGCACTTCCCAGCATTCTGCCAATAAATGGAAGTGTACCACTTGCTTTACCCATGACTGACCCTATATGATCATTCCATTTCATATCCCTACAAATGCTACACCCAGGAATTTGTGTGAGTTGGCCAATTCCAAGAGTGACTCATTGATATTATAGTCATAGAATACATTTTTTTATTTTTTTATTTTGTTAAGTGTGCAATTTTACATTTTTGAACATTTAAAGCAAGTTACCAGTCTTTGCACCACTTTGAATCTTATCAAGATCTGACTGAATATTTATACAGCTTATTTCAGACAGTATTAAATTACAGATAAATGCAACATCTGCAAAAAGTCTGAGGTTACTATTAACATTGTCTGCATAGTCATTAATATACAACAGAAACAGCAAGGGTCACAACACACTTCCCTGTGGCACATCTGGTGATGATTCTCCATCCACAATAACATGCCGCATTCTCCCTACCATAAAGCCCTCAATCCAGTCACAAATTTCACTTGATACCCCAAATGATCATACTTTTGACAATAAGCATAGGCTTGGTATTGAGTCAAATGGTTTTTGGAAATCTTTCTCCTCTCTCGTTCCAAGTACCAAGCTCATATTCTCCTGCAACCCTTCCATCTACTCCTTACAGCTGCACTCCAGTCTCCCATAACCATTAGATTTTCATCTCCCTTTACATATTAAATTTCTTGTTCAATGTGCTCATATACTTTTTCTATCTCTTCATCTTCAGCTTGCAACATCAGCATGTACACTCCTGGAAATGGAAAAAAGAACACATTGACACCGGTGTGTCAGACCCACCATACTTGCTCCGGACACTGCGAGAGGGCTGTACAAGCAATGATCACACGCACGGCACAGCGGACACACCAGGAACCGCGGTGTTGGCCGTCGAATGGCGCTAGCTGCGCAGCATTTGTGCACCGCCGCCGTCAGTGTCAGCCAGTTTGCCGTGGCATATGGAGCTCCATCGCAGTCTTTAACACTGGTAGCATGCCGCGACAGCGTGGACGTGAACCGTATGTGCAGTTGACGGACTTTGAGCGAGGGCGTATAGTGGGCATGCGGGAGGCCGGGTGGACGTACCGCCGAATTGCTCAACACGTGGGGCGTGAGGTCTTCACAGTACATCGATGTTGTCGCCAGTGGTCGGCGGAAGGTGCACGTGCCCGTCGACCTGGGACCGGACCGCAGCGACGCACGGATGCACACCAAGACCGTAGGATCCTACGCAGTGCCGTAGGGGACCGCACCGCCACTTCCCAGCAAATTAGGGACACTGTTGCTCCTGGGGTATCGGCGAGGACCATTCGCAACCGTCTCCATGAAGCTGGGCTATGGTCCCGCACACCGTTAGGCCGTCTTCCGCTCACGCCCCAACATCGTGCAGCCCGCCTGCAGTGGTGTCGCGACAGGCGTGAATGGAGGGACGAATGGAGACGTGTCGTCTTCAGCGATGAGAGTCGCTACTGCCTTGGTGCCAATGATGGTCGTATGCATGTTTGGCGCCGTGCAGGTGAGCGCCACAATCAGGACTGCATACGACCGAGGCACACAGGGCCAACACCCGGCATCATGGTGTGGGGAGCGATCTCCTACACTGGCCGTACACCACTGGTGATGCACGGTACATCCAAACCGTCATCGAACCCATCGTTCTACCATTCCTAGACCGGCAAGGGAACTTGCTGTTCCAACAGGACAATGCACGTCCGCATGTATCCCGTGCCACCCAACATGCTCTAGAAGGTGTAAGTCAACTACCCTGGCCAGCAAGATCTCCGGATCTGTCCCCCATTGAGCATGTTTGGGACTGGATGAAGCGTCGTCTCACGCGGTCTGCACGTCCAGCACGAACGCTGGTCCAACTGAGGCGCCAGGTGGAAATGGCATGGCAAGCCGTTCCACAGGACTACATCCAGCATCTCTACGATCGTCTCCATGGGAGAGTAGCAGCCTGCATTGCTGCGAAAGGTGGATATACACTGTACTAGTGCCGACATTGTGCATGCTCTGTTGCCTGTGTCTATGTGCCTGTGGTTCTGTCAGTGTGATCATGTGATGTATCTGACCCCAGAAATGTGTCAATAAAGTTTACCCTTCCTGGGACAATGAATTCACGGTGTTCTTATTTCAATTTCCAGGAGTGTATATCTGAACAATAGTTGTTGTCAGTTTGCTGCTGATTCTGATGAGAACAGCCCTAGCACTGAACTGTTCACAATAGCTCATTCTCTGTGCTACCTTCCTATTCAGAACAAATCCTACTCCCGTTAAACCATTTTCTGCTGCTGTTGATATTGCCCTGTACTCATCTAACTATAAGTCCTTATCGTCTTTCCATTTCACTTCATTGACCCTTACTATATCTAGATTGAGCTGTATCATATCCCTTTACCATGTTCAAACTTCTGACATTCCATGTCCCGACTCATAGACAATTATCCTTTCATTGGTTATTGAATCTCCTTCTCATGGTCACCTCCCACTTGGCAGGCACCCCCCAGAGATCTGACTGGAGGACTAGTCTGGAGTCTTTTTCCAGTGGAGAGATCATCACAACACTTTTCCAATTACAGAACACATGTCTTGCAGATAAACATTGTGTGTCTTTAATGTAGTGGTTTGCATTGCCTCCTGCATCCTCAAGCCATTGATCATTGCTGATTCTTTTGCCTTTAGGGGCAGTTTCCCAACCCACGGACAAGCGAGTACTCTGAACCTCTGTCCACTCCTCCGACCTCTTTGACATGGCCATTGGTTGAATGGGGCGACTTCTTATGCCATCGGTCGCCACTGCTGATGATTTTTTACTCAAAACATAAACAGCAATAGGGTTCAAGCCTGGAAGTGAGGAAGGTTTGATTACTTATCTAAGATGCTACCCCTAAACCATGGGTGCGGGTCTGGCATAGGACCTCTATAACACACTTTTTTAAAAAGATTGAAATAAAACATTCAGCTGGACAATCCCCCAGATTCTCTGGACCATTCCATTCAGATAAGATCAAAGAGACAATCGATAGCTATAGGCAAAAGCTGTTAATAGCATTTATCCAGAGTTCACTATAGTCCAATTCATGAACAGTGGCGAGCCTGAGGCAAAGGCACTGTCTGCAGTGTTGCCAATTTGAAGCAACAGTTGCGGTACATGTATACACATGTTTTGTGCTTGAAGACTGCATGTTGCCTGCAAGTTACGTATGTTGCTGGCTTAGGTATAATTTGTCTCTTACCGCCACCATCAACGATGACAACTCACAACAAATGGAATAAAAATTCACTAAATAACTTGTCACGATCACATGTAATGCTCACATGTAACAGTAACGCGTATATTTGAAATAAATTACGTAAATACTAAAGAAATTCAGAGTAGGAATTTAACTCCATTGAGAAGAAATAAAAACTTTGAGGTTCACCGATGACATTGTAATTATGTCAGAGACAGCAAAGGATATGGAAGAGCAGCTGAACGGAACGGACAGTGTCTTGAAAGGAGGATATAAGATGAACATCAACAAAAGCAAAATCAGGATAATGGAATGTAGTCGAATTAAGTCGGGTGATGCTGCGGGAATTAGATTAGGAAATGAGAAACTTAAAGTAGTAAAGGAGTTTTGCTATTTGGGGAGCAAAATAATTGATGATGGTCGAAATATAGCGAATATAAAATGTAGACTGGCAATGGCAAGGAAAGCATTTCTGAAGAAGAGACATTTGTTAACATCGAGTATAGATTTAAGTGTTAGGAAGTCGTTTCTGAAAGTATTTGTATGAAGTGTAGCCATGTATGGAAGTGAAACATGGACAATAAATAGTTTAGACAAGAAGAGAATAGAAGCTTTCAAAAGGTGGTGCTACAGAAAAATGCTGAAGATTAGATGAGTAGATCACATAACTGATGAGGAGGTATTGAAGAGAATTGGGGAGAAGAGAAATTTGTGGCACAGCTTGACTAGAAGAAGGGATCGGTTGGTAGGACATATTCTGGGGCACCAAGGGATCACCTATTTAGTTTTGGAGGGCAGCATGGAGGGCAGAAATCGTAGAGGGAGACCAAGAGATGAATACACTAAGCAGATTCAGAAGGATGTAGGTTGCAGTAGGTACTAGGAAATGAAGAAGCTTGCACAGGATAGAGAGAATAGAGTAGTATGGAGAGCTGCATCAAACCAGTCTCTGGACTGAAGACCACAACAACAACAAATACTGAAGACATTTAGAGGTATTTTTAATGTAAACCAAATGAATTTTTCTATTTTTTTAACCTCTTGTGGAAACTGTTTCAACAAGATAAAAATAAGAATTTAAAAGGTCTTATGCCACTACATATTTATATCCGTATGTGAATAATACAGTATTCATGACCACAATGGAGAAAGTAAAGATACCCACTCACCTCACAGTGGAGACACTGGTAGACAGGACACACAATAAAATTAGTAATTTGAAAACTCAGTTTAGAAAATTATATGTTCTTCTTCAGAGCACACATCTAAACCTACAATCTACAAAGCACTGTGAAGTGCATGGCAGTGGGTATATCCTATTGTACCAGTTATTACAGTTTTTATTCCATTCACACACAGAGCACAGGAAGAATGCTCCTGTGCACACTGTAACTAGCCTAATTTGTCTTCACAATCCCCACAGGACTGATATGTAGGGGCCTATTGTATATTCCTTGAATCATCATTTAAAGCCAGTTCTTAAAACTATAAGTAGGCTTTCTTGGGATTGGTTGCATCTATCTTCAAGATTCTGCCAGTTCAGTTTCTACAGCATCTCTGTGACACTTTCCCATTGGTCAAACAAACCTTTGGTCATTCATGCTGCCCATCTCTGTACACATTAAACACCCCTGTTAGTCCTATCCAGTATAGGTCCCAAACATTATATGTGCACTCTGAAAAAAGGCTCATAAGCTAAGCCACTTCTCCACTAAATAGTCATTAATTATTTTCGCCAGTCCTAATAATGGAATGTCCAGGTTGGAGTATCAACAATAAGAAAAGAACAGATTACTACTCACCCTAAAGATGGCATGTTTAATTGTGGACAGGCATAACGGAAAGATTCTTTTACACTGAGCTTTTGGCCAAAGCCTTCTTCAGAAAAGAAAACACATACACATTCAAACAAGCAAGTGCTCCTCATGCACACATGACTGCTATCTCCAGCCCTTCTGACCAGAAAGCAACTGTGGCATTGTACAAATGTGGTAACCCAGAGTGGAGCAGGGAAGGGGGAGGGGTACCAGGATACGAGTGAGGGCAGGGAAGTCAGCACTGTCTGGCAGAGCGTGCAGGGACTAAATGGTGGCAAGACAAGGCTGCCAGGCACAGTAACAGGAGGCTGTGAAGGAGGGGAGGGGGGGGGGGCAAAAAGATAAAAGACCAGTGAGTGTGGTGGTGCAGAGTTGCACATAGTAAGGGTGAGTGGACATGAACTGGGAGGTGATGATACAACAGAGGGGGCAGAAATTGGTCGGTAGAGGGAGTAGGGATGGTAGGTTACTATAGACTGAGGCCAGGATAATTTCAGGATCAGATAATATCTTGTTGTAATGATAATTCCCATCTGTGCAGTTTAGAAATGAGGGTGGTGGAGGGGAGGCCATCTGGATTCTCCACAACTTTTCTGAACTCCACAGATGGAAGTTATCATTACAATATATTTTCCAGTTCCAAAATTATCCTGGCCTCTATCTACAGTAACCTACCATCCCCACTCCCTCCAACCATCAGTTTCTGCCCCCTCTGTTGCATCACATCCTTCCAGTTCATGTCCACTCACCTTCATTGTGTGTTGCTCTCTGCCAACACACCCACTGATCTTTTCTCTTTCTCTGCTCCCCATTTGCCCAGCCCCTATCTCTCCCACACAGCCTCCCAATGCGGCACCTGGCAAGCCTTGTCCTGCTGCCATCTAGTCCTGCTCCACCAGACAGCACTGACTTCTCTCCCCCACCTGTCCACCTGTACCCTGCTGTCACCCTCTCCTTACTGACATCCCCCCCCCCCCCCCTCCCTGGACTGTTGCTTTTGTACAACATGATAGTTGCATTCTGGCTGGGATGACCAGAGATAGCGGTCATGTGTGTCCAAGATGTCCTTACTCATGTGAACGTGTAAATGTTTTCATTTCTGTAGAAGGCTTTGGCCAAAAGCTCAATGTGTAACCATCTTCTCATTGTGCCTGTCTGCAACTCAGCATATCGTCTTTATGGTGATTAGCAATCTATCCTTTTTGTAATATTGTTCACTAATTCTAATATTTGTATTGTAAACAGAATTTCCAGCATCAATACAACCATATGGAGTAAAGACTCTACTATTTTGAAATATGGAGTGACGTTACTATCAGAAGTTTTATTTCCCATGTTTAGCTGATAGCCATAAATTAGGAACAAAATTCAAAATTTTCTGTGAAATTGCATGTGATTAAAATATAGTTATTCAGAAGAACATTAAACAATTTCATACATTTAAATGATTATGATGTAGCAGCTGAGAGTTTCATACCTCTATCTCTGTTATACTCTTTGGCAGCTTGATATGAGTAGCTTCTATTCCAATTTCTGTGGCAGCTTTGATTTTCATTCGAATGTAAACATTTGAATCTTCACGGCCCCCAACTTGAACAATGGCAAGTCCTGGTTTGAAATGTGGTAATTCCTTCTTTATATTTGCTACATCTTTTGCCAATGACTCTCGTATTTCTCTGTAAAAACATAAATTTACTTAAGCGAATAGAAAATAAAGGATGGAATAAAATAACATGTTATTCTATCACTTTTATTAGTTACTTTGACAAAATTTTTGATAAGACATCAACAATGTAAATGCAAATGCAGAACTTTCAACATTATGGACAGTTAATGAGTTTCAACAAGAAATCGTACAGTGTTGACAAAAATATACTTATCATCATTCAAATAAAGACCACTTGAGCTTTTAGCACGGACAGTCCATTTTCATGATAGTGTTCTCTATCCATCTCTCTCAACATGGAGTATTTGCATGAACTATTTGAACATGGTGCACACAATATAATTTCTTAAAAAACTATTCTAAGTAGTTTCTCTGGCAACCAGTTAGCAAACCTCCCCATTCCAAATCTATTGATTGTTATAGGACATAAGAAGGAAGATTAGAGCTTAATAGCCCACAACAACCAGGTCATAGAGAGAGAGCACAAGCTTGGACATAGGGAAGGACAGGGTAGACAAACCATCCTGAAATTTGCATTAATAGATTTAGGAAAAGACCTAGCTCCGAGGACATTAAAAGTTAATGCAGTTGTAAGAGCAACGAAACTGTATAGTTAAAAAAAACTGTAACATTGATCTGAAAGGTCCATATGTACTTAAGTAGACCAGGAGGCATTTTAATAAAGAAGATTTTTTGCAACTGAATTCTTGATTAAACAGGTCACTGATTACATTCCACATCAAAATTGGATAAAAATTCTGAACTTCTGAGTTGTCTGTCTATTGCTATGCTGGAAAAAGCAACTGATTGGCAAAAGTGCACTTGGGAGCTCTAAAGCCTAAAACCTACTTCTAACAGGTCAACTATCACCAACATGAGTCTATATGGATGGTAAGAACCACCCATGTGGATCCCACAATCCCTGTCACATTACAATAATGTAAGCTAAAAAATTGGAAGTTTGTTTTTGGCTTTAAAAGTGTTCTTACTTAAGTACAGTATAGACAGTTGCTTTTCCTGATGAAGACATTGGAGAAAGTTTGGGAACAAAGTTTCTAGCATCAACATTTTTGTATGAATAATATGGGATATCACATGAAATTTGAGACCGAGTTGAGAATTTCTTGGTACGGAGAAAGCACCACTTTATCTTGGAGGGATAGTCAGTGACAGACGCTGAAAGAGCTTCTGATGTGCTCCAGTTGGGATATTTTCTCTTTGTGCATATTATTGATCTGGTAGACAATACTAGTAGTGACTTCCAGACAATTTGAAGATGATTCGACTGTCCAGTTCAGTTCACTGCACGTTCCATGGACAGCTGCATCAAACCAGTCTTCAGACTGAAGACTACAACAGCTACATATCTTACCTAGAACAGAATTGAATCATACCTTTCAATGTTTCATTTGTTAGGCCTTTCACTCTTTTAACTTCACTGGGCTTTATTATGGTGTTTGCATCATCAGCAAAGAGCACTATGTCTGCTTTATCAGTGAAAGACAAGTCATATAGCAAGAACAGGGGTGGTCTTAGAATTGAACCCTGTGGAAAACCAGTAGTAACTCCCCCGCCCTCCCCCCTCCCCCCTACCCCCTCAGAGCTGCACAAGCTGTCCAGCAACCATTTGCTTCCTATCAACTAAATATGAAGTGAACCACTTGCTCAGTCTATATTCAAAGCAGTAAACCGTAAGTTTCTCAATCAGCACATTGTGATTTACACAGTCAAAAAACTTCAACAAACCTCAAAATGAAATGATGAAATCTTGTCATTCAGATATTTTCATACATGGTCAAAGAAATAGTAGATCTAATGCTCAGTGAAGAGGCCATTCTGCAAATCAAATTGTGACTGACTCGGAATCTTACATTTTCAGATATGCTTAACCACTTTTAAATGGATTACCCTTTACCAAAACTTTCAAAAAGGATGTTAATAGTAAAATGGGTCAATAGTTATCAATATATGATCTAGTGTTTTGTAAAGGGGAGTCCAACAATGGAAAAGGCTGAGTACAGTAGGTATACTGGAAGAACTTGCTTTTAATATTTGCTTGAAATGTTCAACCTCATGAAAATTTCTACTTTCAAGAAGTTATTTATTTTCTTAATTTCCGTGGAAGAGGTCAGAGTCACCTCACATTGACTGAATGCTTGTGATATTGATTTTCACATATTACTGCAATGCTTTTTCTGTCCCCTATTATAACTAATAAGCCATCATGATCTCACATGCCATTTAAAAGTGGATGAGAACTAACTTTCTGAACTATGACCTCACAGACAAAAATGTTGTCTGTTAAGGTGCTAATGAACTGCACAATTCTGTTGGGAAAGTTTACAATTGAGGCTGTACTGTAAGTCTCAAATAAAATTTCTATCCCTTTCCCTCCTTTCTTTTCCTTAGCTAACAAACCTGCTAAGCTGTCTTTCCCCTTCCTATTAACTTGCAGGTCATGCTTCGTGCATCATCACTTCCCCTACATCACTAATTTGAGCTCACTGAAGCAATCATCTCAGTTCTCAGGTAACTCACTGTGCAAGTTTGTAAAGCCAAGGCTGATCACTCTGCCAAATAAACTTGGCAAGACTCACATTTGTGTTCATATTTGCTGCTTTTAGTGTGGCTACGTCACTCCTAATGCTAATCTCACATATGAGCTGTTCCCTGCTCAGAACCTGATCCCCCTCCTCTAAATCCCTAGTTAATGCCTTAATGTCCTTTATGAACAAGCCAAAATTTGCACTTAATTTCACAAGCATTGTTAATTGGAGCCCTGATTCTAAATTTTCCTGCAGATGTTGGCCTACAGTCCCCCTCCTATAACTGCTACCTGGCAACAAAGCTTGTTGTTTTTCCAATTAAAAAGTAACTGTCTCAATCTGGTTATAATGATGTGATCAATCTTAGGTTTAGTAAAGAACTCTGTACATATGTATGTGTTCATTGCAACAGCACTGACCACAGTCAGTGCCCAGAGCCATAGCTGAAGCCTCTACCACCAGCTGGACTCAATGACCTGCTGACACAGCAACCCCAGTAAAAGCAGCTGCTACTGCACTGCCCCCTCCGCAAGGCCATGATTGTGTCTGGGATGCTGACAAACTTTTGCAAAACTTCCATACTAGCCAGAGGGTTAGTCAACAGAAAGGGATTCAGCAGAAGTGTGTCTTCCACATGATCATCTCCAGACACCTGTAGTTAAATGTTGCAGCCAGCTGATCAGCATCAGGATAGCTGGGTCATGCTACGGTGCTCAGCCACCACCGTCATGTTCACACCACAAACCGTCGACCACTGCCTGATCATCCATGCCCCTGGCAGCCAGCACTCTGCTACACTTCACAGTCCGAGGCACGAAGTGAGAACCAACCTGCTCTGCACTGTGGGGGTTCACTGCCACTCTCCAGCCTGTGTTCCACGTTCATCACTGTGGCCACTTCTGCCAGGCAGGCCTGCCTAGCCCCACTGACCAGTCTCCAAGTCACTGTCCCACAGTCCGAATCAAGCAACAGCAGTCCAGCCCAATGTAGAGGTAGCAAAGCTGTATGGAACCATTTGCCTCCACAGGAAACACCTGGGTCAGAACATCCACGTCTGAGTGCTCAAGTCCGATGGTCAACACATGCTGTCTGTTGTTGGCCTGCTGCAGACATACTGCTCTACGTTTACTTATGTGTGAAAATACAGAACCTGAGCAATGGATTGGTTGGCTACATCATTTGCACCTTCACTCACATCCAGCAGAGAGCTGCTCACCAATACAGACACCTGTTACACAATCTACAGCTTCTCTTTTTCTTTTTTTGGTATTTCCATATGGTTACATCATTTGCACCTCCACTCACCTCCAGCACAAAGCTGCTCACCAATACCAACACCCATTACACAATCTATAGCTTCTCTTTTTCATATTTTGGTATTATCATATGGTTTTGAGTAGATAATAGGTACTTTTGGTTGTTGATCAGATGATTCTGCTTATTTTGTAACTATACTGCAATTTTTGGTGCAATTAATGATGTCAGATAAAAATATGCAGGTATGGAGCACTTCATAGCTTACAAAATTGAAATTCTAAAATTTTATGGTCAATTTTGACTTATTTATAAAACAACATCAAATTACTGTAATTAAGTGGACAAATGTCAAAGCCTTTAAAGAAATTTAAAGTAAATAACAGTGAAACTGATAGAAGCTATAAAGGGGAAGAACATGTATTTACGCTGACAAAAAGAAATGTTGATAAATATTATAATTATAATGATTTTAAACAAAAATATTAAATAATTTACCACAAAAAAAAATTGTCTGTGTAGTTCTTATGAATAAGTGAGAAATCATTATTGTTTAGACACTATAAATACATCACTGGAAGAGGCCACAAGGGCTGTCCTTGTCTTGGTTGTTAGTTCTTTCTTATTGCTTCAGACAAAGCTGGGTGACACTGTACAAATTTTTCCTTGTGTATTAAAACAGCTATTGTATGAAACACTTATAGATTAAAGGAGACCACTCACTGAAAAGCAATAGTGTTGGGTTGGCACATACAAAAGAAAGAAAACTTGCTAGCTTTCGGATTTAGTCTTTGACGACTTCGGGGATTTACATTCTACAAGAACTTGTAATATTTATTGTATGAAACAGCATATTTTTACCTTTTAAATTTACCATGGACCAACTCATCTCACTACCAAAGGTAAGTATACCTTTAGTACAGCTATCTCCATCACTGGTGTGTGCTATTTAAATTATTTTATATATTGTTGTTAATTCTGAATAAATTTTGATAGGGTAGCGATGTTATATAATCTCACTCAAGTCTGTTTCATGTCTGTCTCTTTCACCCAGTTTTCATCCTACCTTAGAGAACAGGTCATATTTTTTATTGTCCAATCAAGGACTGAATGAGCTCTGCAAACTAAACACTCTTTGCCCATTACCTGTTACATTTTCACATGTCCAAGTTTCTTTTCCCTTCCTGAACTGCCATTACTCAAATTTCATGGTCCCTAGTTCCGCACCAAGGGCAGGAACTCTAGCCTATGTTTCAGCAATTTTTCTGGCTATAATAAATTACTATTTGAAAAAAGTTTTACAAAAATTCAGTTCTTATCACCATATGATTTCAAAGAATGGCAACTTACTAAATTTTTGGGATCTGCACCAGGTTGGATTAAAGGAAGACATCAAAGCAGTTCAGAGGTAGGCTGTTAGATTTACTAGTGGTACGTTCAAACAACACCCAAGTATTACGGAGATGATCAGGAACTCAAATGGGAATCCGTGGGGGGAAGGCAACACTCTTTTCGTGAGGTGCTATTGCAGGAATTTGGAGAACTGGCATTTGAGGCTGAGTGCAGAATGATTCTATTGCCACCAACATACATTTCACATAAGGACCGTGAAGACATGATGCAAGAAATTAGGGCTCATTTGGAGGCTTTTAGACAGTTGTTTTTCCCTCAGTCTATTTGTGATTGGAACTGAAAAGGAAACGAAAAGTAGCAGCATGTGGTATCCTCTGTCATGCACCATACATTGACTTGCAGGGTATATATGCAGAAGCAAATATATAAGTGCATGGCAGAGTGTACTTCCCACAGTGCCATGTATAGAGATCTCATTCCATTTGTAAATGAGACACAGGAAAAATGACTGCTTAAGCGCCTTTGCACACACTTTACTTAGTCTAATCTTGTCTTCATGATTTCATTACTATGATAGTGATTCATAACTGGTTGTACCATATTTCTCTGTAAATCTCTTGTAGCATGAATTCCATACAGAAGAACAGTATTAAAAAGTGCCAAGATAATTTTTTTTTGTATACAACCTCTTCCACAGGTATGTTACATTTTCTTATAATTCCTCCTATGAATCTTATCCAGATATCTGATTCCCAGAACCTTGAGTCAAGTGGTTATTCAATCATAAATCCATTTCATGTCCAGTTTTACAATTGCATACAGTTGCTTATTCATATAAAATAACTACAATACCAACTAACTCATGTGTTTCCATTATGTAAGGCACTGTCACAGTATCATTGATTTTTTCAGTGGTTTCTTGTGCGACAATTTCAACTGCAAGGCCATAACATATTTTTCTTCTGTATGTTTATGAACACAGTTAAACTTATTAGTCAAAAATAAATGGTCCTAATAGTTTTCAATGACAAAGCAGAGTCAATGTGAAGTCCTTCCAAAATAATTCTCATCTGCACAACTGAAAATACTCCAAATGAAACCATTAGGAACAACATAAAACTCACATTCTTCTTTGCTTTACAGAACACACAGGAATCTAACCACTTATAGCCGTGCATGGAAGTGAAACATGGACGATAAATAGTTTGGACAAGAAGAGAATAGAAGCTTTCGAAATGTGGTGCTACAGAAGAATGCTGAAGATTATATGCTTAGATCACATAACTAATGAGGAGGTATTGAATAGAATTGGGGAGAAGAGAAGTTTGTGGCACAACTTGACAAGAAGAAGGGACCGGTTGGTAGGACATGTTCTGAGGCATCAAGGGATCACAAATTTGGCATTGGAGGGCAGCGTGGAGGGTAAAAATCATAGAGGGAGACCAAGAGATGAATACACTAAGCAGATTCAGAAGGATGTAGGTTGCAGTAAGTACTGGGAGATGAAGAAGCTTGCACAGGATAGAGTAGCATGGAGAGTTGCATCAAACCAATCTCAGGACTGAAGGCGACAAGAACAAGAACAACAACAACAACAACAACAACAATCAGAGCTGCTAAAATATATGTCACAGAAATTTGAAACTTCCAACAAAAGCATTGTAAGAATTGTGCTTATCAGCACTGACACAGTTTAACAAAACTTCTCATTTTTCACGAAAATTCATCTGACTTATCAAACTGTCTTCAGACTTGGAGATTTCTTATTTTAAACCTTATTGCTATCCACAAAAATTTAATTCCTGTGTACATTCTTTACACTGTCTCATAAAACTAAGCTTCAGGTTACTAAAATAATTCCAAAACAAAAAAGTTGTACTGCTGACAGATACTGAAACATGAAAAATAAAACTTAATATACTTACTTTGCCACCTGTGTCCCTGAGAGAAGATTTCCATAACTATCTCCACCTGCTGAAGTCATTGCTGAAATCTGAAATTATAGATTAGTGGCTTCACAATACATACCTCTGTAAGAATAACCTTTCCAAAATATCACAATTTAAGTTCACAAGAGTTGAAAACACATAAGGGCGTGCTGAAAAGTAATGCCTCAAAAATTATTATTCTGTTCTTAATATCAGTTGAGGTATTACAAATAATGCATATTACTCACTTGATTTTCCTACTTCACTAATGCAAGCTGCAACCTCTGCCATCAGAGGGTTCTGTACTGTAGCGTGTAACATGGCAGTGTGTAACATAAGTATGTCGGTGCATGAGAAGCAGTGTGTTTTAATCAAGTTTCTAACTGCAGAACACACTTCTCCAATTGAAATCCATAGAGAATGAAAGGTGTATATGTTGAAGATTGTATTGACATCAGTAGTGTAATCTGCAACAAACCGATGCCTTGGGTTCACTGTCATGGATCTTCCATCACACAGATCTGACTTGACCCTACCTGATTTTGATTTCATCTGTTTCCGAAATTTAAAGAACATCTTCAAGGGCTTAACTTTGATAGTGCTGAAGCAGTAGTGCAAACGGAGGTGGTGATGTGACACTGTCAATAAAGTCAAACATTCTAGAGTGATGGTATCAATAAAATTGAGAGAAATGTGTCTATCACCAGGCTGATTACATAGCAAAATAAATATGCAGACATGAAGAATGTTAATAAAGTTTGTTTCATTTAAAATATTTTAAGAGTTTTCACATAAAAAGTTCTGAGGCATTACTTTTCAGCATGCAATTGTTACCAACAAAACTGTAACCTTTATTTAATAAATAATAATATACTTTATTTTCACTGAAATGATTTCTATCACATTATTTAAATAAGCTTATGAGAAGAACATCATGGCATGATTTACAAAGTACATAGTTTTAACTCTTTCTTACACATGTACCATCATTTTGAATGCCATTTCCGTTTAATAGGATGCAGATAAAATGAAAAATGGTTTATAAATCATTAGGTTACAGTGGTCTAATTCAGAAGTCAAACTGCAATCAATAGATGGAAATCCTTCATCACCAGTACTGTCAAGTCTCTTATACAAAGAATGAAATGTGTCCTACACACAAATGTAAACCATCAGAAGAACAAAACAATTATTCATCTAGAAACAAAACCAATGAGGCCAGACAGTAGCTGTGGCAGAAACACCGACACGCTTAATTCATTAACCCCAAAATTCAATGATTACATATTAACAATCAGCAAACATTGTAAGCTACAATGTCTACAGACTGCTAGATGCAAATGCATTATATTTGCTCCAACAGAAACTGTATTCACGAATGACAAACATTCATTTCAAAATCTCAACCCCTAAGCAGATTACAAAAATATTTTTGATAGCCCTGACAGACAGTTTGTTGTGTGAAGAAGAGAAGTCACACGAGCAATAACATAAGAGTAAAACCAGCCTAAAAATAATTGCCCTGGTGCAAGTAGGGCTCATACTCTGAGGGTTATGCACAAACTTAATTATGCATACAGACATTCATCCACCTGGGGAATTGAGAATCTTCATCATTTTTGGCAATAATTGACGCTGACACAAACTGGTAAGATAGTGGTCCCAAGAATCCCAAGACTTTTGAGCATGTTTAATTATAAGTTTGAAGTGGGAAAGTGGTTCTTGCTACATTTCATGATCTAGGTCAACAGGAGGAACAGGTTGTGATGAGTGAGTTTGCATGTAACAAAATATGTGACATGCATGTTATCTTTTGATTGCACTGATTTAGAAGCTTCAACATTTTACACTGCTAAGGAACCACAGACTTTAGGATGTGGCATACATTTCAACATGATACTTCTAGTCATTTATGAGAAAAGGCTTTTTAACAGTTGGACAGACAGACAAGAGAAATTAAAAAATGCAGTACCACAAAGTTTACTTTTATATTCACTCCTCTTCTAATGTACACAACTGACCTTCCAATTATTTTAAAGTTTTGTTCAAAAACTGTAATATTTGCTGGTTTCACAAACATGGTATCCAACATTCCAAACACAACCACTCAAGACACAGGAAAATGATTATTGCACAGGCCTTAACTGTTTCACAGTGAAAAGTTTAAGTTTTGATCTCACATATACATATTACACAGTTTCAAACAAGCAAAAATGACTTGCTGGATGCAGAAATACAAATTAATAACTAGGGATTAAATGAAACGCCGTCTGCAGAATTCCTTGCCATCCTTCTGAATAATAAGGTAAAATGAAGTCAACAGCCAGATAAACTAATCCATAAGCTTGGTTTGGCATGCAGAATGAATACTTCTCCAGTAGAATGTGACTGTTCCCAACACATTAACACTGTATGCTGGACTGGGACTTAAAATTCAGATCCGTGCTTTTAATGTATAATGATCTTACCAACTGAACTATCTGAACAAAACTATGAGCTACAGTTTTGTCAGTGCTATTTACCATTTCCCAAACCTCATAAAAGCTCTCCTGCATACTTCTCTGGACATGTATTTTTGGGCAAACAATATCGTCTTTGGGGTTGTTTCCAAACAGAACTGTCCAGTGTACAGTGAAGTGTGCAGTGCTATGAAACTTCCACCTTCCTGCAAGATTAAAAATGTAGCATGTTTTGTATGTTGAAGTGTATCTCATTGTGATGACTTCAAGACCAGAGTACTAGTTTATTTATATTTTTTGCACTCTACTGATTATGGAATTATGTTCTGCACTGCAGTTAAAATAAAGTAAGTAATTATCAAATGAGCAAAAATAATATTGACAACATAAAGAAAAGGATCAATTGCTACTCTCCATAAAATGAGACACTGAGTTGCAGACATTCATAACGAAAAGACTGTTACACATTTCGCTTTATAAAAAGAAAGCCCCCCCCCCACGAACCATGGACCTTGCCATTGGTGGGGAGGCTTGCGTGCCTCAATGACGCAGATAGCCGTACCGTAGGTGCAACCACAATGGAGGGGTATCTGTTGAGAGGCCAGACAAATGTGTGGTTCCTGAATAGGGGCAGCGGCCTTTTCAGTAGTTGCAGGGGCAACAGTCTGGATGGTTGACTGATCTGGCCTTGTAACACTAATCAAAACGGCCTTGCTGTGCTGGTACTGGGAACGGCTGAAAGCAAGGGGAAACTACAGCTGCAATTTTTCCCGAGGGCATGTAGCTTTACTGTATGATTAAATGAGGATGGCGTCCTCCTGGGTAAAATATTCCGGAGGTAAAATAGTCCCCCATTCGGATCTCTGGGCGGGGACTACTCAGGAGGACGTCGTTATCAGGAGAAAGAAATCTGGCGTTCTATGGATCAGAGCGTGGAATGTCAGATCCCTTAATCGGGCAGGTAGGCTAGAAAATTTAAAAAGGGAAATGGATAAGTTAAAGTTCGATATAGTGGGAATTAGTGAAGTTCAGTGGCAGGAGGAACGAGACTTCTGGTCATGTGAATACAGGGTTATAAATACAAAATCAAATAGGGGTAAGATACTACAAACAGCATAGTGAACGCATTATTGTGGCCAAGATAGGCACGAAGCCCACGCATACTACAGTAGTACAAGTTTATATGCCAACTAGCTCTGCAGATGACGAAGAAATGTATGATGAAATAAAAGAAATTATTCAGATAGTGAAGGGAGACGAAAATTTAATAGTCATGGGTGATTGGAATTCGACAGTAGGAAAAGGAAGAGAAGGAAACATAGTAGGTGAATATGGATTGGGGGTAAGAAATGAAAGAGGACGCCGCCTGGTAGAATTTTGCACAGAGCACAACTTAATCATAGCTAACACTTGGTTCACGAATCAAGAAAGAAGGTTGTATACATGGAAGAACCCTGGAGATACTAAAAGGTTTCAGATTGATTATATAATGGTAAAACAGAGATTTAGAAAGCAGGTTTTAAATTGTAAGACATTTCCAGGGGCAGATGTGGACTCTGACCACAATCTATTGGTTATGAACTGTAGATTAAAACTGAAGAAACTGCAAAAAAGCGGGAATTTAAGGAGATGGGACCTGGATAAACTGAAAGAACAAGAGGTTGTACAGAGTTTCAGGGAGAGCATAAGGGAACAATTGAAAGGAATGGGGGAAAGAAATACAGCAGAAGAAGAATGGGTAGCTTTGAGGAATGAAATAGTGAAGGCAGCAGAGGATCAAGTAGGTAAAAAGACGAGAGCTAGTAGAAATCCTTGGGTAACAGAAGAGATACAGAATTTAATTGATGAAAGTAGAAAATACAAAAATGCAGTAAGTGAAGCAGGCAAAAAGGAATACAAACGTCTCAAAAATGAGATCGACAGGAAGTGCAAAATGGCTAAGGAGGGATGGCTAGAGGACAAATGTAAGGATGTAGAGGCTTATCTCACTAGGGGTACGATAGATACTGCCTACAGGAAAATTAAAGAGACCTTTGGAGAAAAGAGAACCACTTGCATGAATATCAAGAGCTCAGATGGAAACCCAGTTCTAAGCAAAGAAGGGAAAGCAGAATGGTGGAAGGAGTATATAGAGGGTCTATACAGGAGTAATGTTCTTGAAGACAATATCATGGAAATGGAAGAGGATGTAGATGAAGATGAAATGGGAGATATGATACTGCGTGAAGAGTTTGACAGAGCACTGAAAGACCTGAGTCGAAACAAGGTCCCGGGAGTAGACAACATTCCATTAGAACTACTGACAGCCTTGGGAGAGCCAGTCCTGACAAAACTCTACCATCTGGTGAGCAACATGTATGAGACAGGTGAAATTCCCTCAGACTTCAAGAAGAATATAATAATTCCAATCCCAAAGAAAGCAGGTGTGAAAATTACTGAACTATCAGTTTAATAAGTCACAGCTGCAAAACACTAACGCAAAATCTTTACAGATGAATGGAAAAACTGGTAGAAGCCGACCTTGGGGAAGATCAGTTTGGATTCCGTAGAAATGTTGGAACATGTGAGGCAGTACTCACCCTACGACTTATCTTAGAAGAAAGATTAAGGAAAGGCAAACCTACGTTTCTAGCATTTGTAGACTTAGAGAAAGCTTTTGACAATGTTGACTGGAATACTCTCTTTCAAATTCTGAAGGTGGCAGGGTAAAATACAGGGAGCGGAAGGCTATTTACAATTTGTACAGAAACCAGATGGCAGTTATAAGAGTTGAGGGGCATGAAAGGGAAGCAGTGGTTGGGAAGGGAGTGAGACAGGGTTGTAGCCTCTCCCCGATGCTATTCAATCTGTATATTGAGCAAGTAGTAAAGGAAACAAAAGAAAAGTTCAGAGTAGGTATTAAAATCCATGGAGAAGAAATTAAAACTTTGAGGTTCACCGATGACATTGTAATTATGTCAGAGACAGCAAAGGACTTGGAAGAGCAGCTGAATGGAACGGACAGTGTCTTGAAAGGAGGATATAAGAGGAACATCAACAAAAGCAAAATCAGGATAGTGGAATGTAGTCGAATTAAGTCGGGTGATGCTGCGGGAATTAGATTAGGAAATGAGAAACTTAAAGTAGTAAAGGAGTTTTGCTATTTGGGGAGCAAAATAACTGATGATGGTCGAAATATAGCGGATATAAAATGTAGACTGGCAATGGCAAGGAAATCGTTTCTGAAGAAGAGACATTTGTTAACATCGAGTATAGATTTAAGTGTTAGGAAGTCGTTTCTGAAAGTATTTGTATGGAGTGTAGCCATGTATGGAAGTGAAGCATGGACGATAAATAGTTTGGACAAGAAGAGAATAGAAGCTTTCGAAACGTGGTGCTACAGAAGAATGCTGAAGATTAGATGAGTAGATCACATAACTGATGAGGAGGTATTGAAGAGAATTGGGGAAAAGAGAAATTTGTGGCGCAGCTTGACTAGAAGAAGGGATCGGTTGGTAGGACATATTCTGGGGCACCAAGGGATCACCAATTTAGTTTTAGAGGGCAGTGTGGAGGGTAGAAATCGTAGAGGGAGACCAAGAGATGAATACACTAAGCAGATTCAGAAGGATGTAGGTTGCAGTAGCTACTAGGAAACGAAGAAGCTTGCACAGGATAGAGTAGCATAGAGAGCTGCATGAAACCAGTCTCTGGACTGAAGACCACAACAACAACAACAAAACAACAACAACAACAAAAGGAATGGACTGGAACGCAGTTGTCATGTTGAACATAAGCAGCAATCTGGAGGGGTGGGGCAGGGGTAGCAGGGTACTAGTGGGGGCAGAGAAGAACTCTGTCCAGAGGAGTGAGCAGGGATTTGATGGAGGCGTGACAAAATTGCCACCAGCCGCAGTGTCAGGAGGCAGCATGGGGGTAAGGAGGGGAGAGGGGAAGAGCAAGACATGGAAATGGAAAAGACCAGGGAAGGGGAAAGATGGGTAGGTGTGTTGGCACAGGGTGGCACACGATGAGAGTTAGGGGTCATGAATAGGGAGGAGGTGATAGCACAAGGGGGAGGGGCAGAAACTGCTGGATGGATGTTGTGGGGATAGTGGGTTATTGTAGGTTGATTCTGGAATAATTTCGGAAGTGGAGAACGTGTTGCTAGGATAACTCCCATCAGCGCAGTTCAGAAAAGCTGGTGGTAGAGGGGAGGACCTAGATGGCCCAGGTTGTGAAATCAAGCATTTTATGTTCTGCTGTATGTTGTGCCAGAGGATGGTCTATTTTGCTCCTGGCCACAGTTTGGTGGTGGGTGGTCATTCTGGTGGACAGTTGGTCGGTAATCATATCAATACAAGAACCTGTGCAATGATGGCAGCAGAGCTGGTACATGACGTGGCTGCTTTCACCGGTGGCTCAGCTTCTGATGAGGTAGGATAAGCCTGTGACAGGAATGAAATAGTAAGTGCTGCCTGGGTGGGTTGGTTGGGTAGATCTTGCACATGAGTCTCCAATGGAAATACGATCCCTCTGGCAAGCGATTGGGGTTGGGAGTGGCATAGGGATAGGCTAGGATATTGTGGAAGTTAGGTGGGCACCAGAACACCACTTTAAGGAAGGAGGTGTGGGAAGGATCTTGGGCTGGATGTCCTTCATTTCAGGGCATGATAATTGGTAATCCAAGCCCTGATAATCAGTAATCCAAGCTTTGATGAAGGATGTGGTTCAGTTGTTCTAGTCCAGGATGGTACTAGGTGATGAAGGGGGTGCTCCTTTGTAGCTAGTTCTTGGGGGTGGTGGGAGGATTGAGGCTGTATGAGGAAATGGCACAGGAGATCTGTTTGCGGACTAGGTCTGGCAGGTAGTGTCTGTCTGTGAAGGCCTTGGTAAGACCTCCAGAACAATGAGCAAGAAAGTTCTCATCACTGCACATATGCTGTCCCTGGGTGGGCAGACTGTATGGAGGGAGTTTTTGTTGTGGAATGGTGTGCAAGTACTGTTGGTGATCAGTGGGTTTAACATGCATAGAGATGTGGATCAAGCAATCAAAGAGGTGGATGTCAACATCCAGGAAGGTGCATGCTGGGTTGAGGAGGACCAGCTGACACGAAGTTGTTGAGAATGTGAAGGAATGGTGACAGAGTGCCTCAGCCCTGAATCCAGATCCTGAAGGTACCATCAATAGACCTGAACCAGATTAGGAGTTGGACATTTTGACAGGCTGGGAAGGTCTCCTCTACATGATCCATAAACACGTTGGCAATGGAGGGCGCCATGACAGTGCCATGGGGGTGCCTGTGGCTGTGCTATGCATTTGTTTATATACCTTCCCTTCAAAGGAGAAGTATTTGTGAGTTAGGGTGATGTTAGTAATGTGTATGTGGAATGAGTAATGAGTTTGGAGTCTATTGGGAAAGGTAGTGGAGTCTGTTGGGAAAGTTAGTGTTCAATAACAGCTAGAACATGGGCACAAGGGATGTTAGTTACAGGGATGTGGTGTCAACAGTGTCAAGTAGGGATCCATGAGGTAAAGGGGGTGGGGATGGTGGAGAGCCAGTGAAGAAAGTGATTGGTATCTTTGATGTTGGAGGCAAGATTATGGGCAATTGATTGGAGGTGTTGGTCAGTGAGAGCCAAAATTCTTTCAGTGGGGACACAATTACTAGTGACAATTGGGTGTACAGGATAGTTAGGTTTGTAGATTTTGGAGGAACTTGTAGAAGGTTGGTGCAAGTGGTTTTATAGGGGTGACAATGTATTCAAGGGAGAAGCTCTGGAAAGGTCTAAGGCTTTAAGCAGGAGTTCGATGTTATGTAAGACTTCTGGGATGGGAACACTCTGCCAGAGTTTATAGGTGGAGGAGTCAGATAATTGGCAAAGTCACTACTATTATCAATGACACTAGTGGAACATTTGTCCACAGGTGGGATGATTAGGTAAGGATTTGTTTTGAGGTTGTGTTTGGCTGTTCTTTCTTCTGCTGAAAGAGTAATGTTGTTGGGAAGGGGCCTGGGGAAAGATAGTGAGGCAAAATTGGAATAAGGAATTCCTGGAAGGTCACCAGGGGATGGTTAGTTGGGAGGGGGGAGGGGGAGGATCATGGTTGGATGGTGATATCAACTGGGTGAGGCAGGGTTCAATGTTGGGATTTGGCTGTGGTTAGAGGGATGCATGGCAGAATGCATTGCATATTCATGCATTGCATGAATCAGGAAAAGGAGAGTGGGTGTTTGCCACCATGGTTAAAGGTGAGGTCTTAAGGTGAGGCCTCCAACAAAAACAACATTAGAAAAATCACAGACTTTATATCTCGTTCTTCTTGTTCTTTCTTTGGTTGGTCTAGCATTTTTGCTCACAAAGCTCTCTTAATCTGATATTATGAATATCCATTTTTATTGAATACCTTATGAAAGTGCACCTGTTGCTCTCATAAGCTATTAGTTTTAGGCACTACATGGGCCCCACGTACTACAATTTTAAGTAGGCTCATAGTTTGTGAAGAATGATGGTAGTTAAACATCTGCAATCATAAATCGGTGTGGTTTGGATTTACCGTACATGCAATGGCCTGAAAACCCATTCTCCTTATGTTGAACTAATACATCCAGAAACAGTAAACAGTCATGCATTTCTGTTTCCAAGGTAAATCTGGTATTTTCATGAACGGAATTTAGATGCTCAAGAAATTCTATCAATATGCCATCATCACGGAGCCACACACTGAATGTCTCATCGACATATTTCAAGAACAGTGTCAGTTTTAAAACCGCAGGGTTGAGTGCTTTTTCTACTAAATACTTCATAAATAAAATTTGTTGCCATGGTGAGAGAGGCCTACCCTTGGTGACACTGTTAATCTGTTCAATGTGTTGGTTATCAAATAAAAAATAAGTGGAGGTTAGTGTGTGCTTAAATTATGCAGTTAAGTCTTCCTCAAACTTGTAGCTAATCAATGATTGAGAACAACAAAAGCCACTTTAATAAAGAAGGAGATGATATCAAAGATAACTAGCAAATCAGACTGGTCAAGTTTCAAAGATTTTTTTTTATCAGCTTATAAGATCTGCTGAATTACAGACACGATGTTGACATTACCTACAAAACACCTCAGCAACGAGGCTGATACACAGATAGGTCCTCATCATTCACTGCTGGTCTAAAGTCAAAACTTTCAGTGTCTGCTCCAAGTAGGGTTTATAACTTCCATACTCTTCTGAACCCCTTTTTCTTCTGTGTAACTTTGTGCACCATGGAGAGGTTGTGTAATCAGGAGAGACAGTGCTGCAGCCTTTCAGTCTATTGATAACCTTCTTGGGTAAAGAGCTAGAGTTCACATGTGAAGCAGTTTCCTTTGATCAAGAGCTGTGAGGGTCCCTGTCAGTCTTACAGTATACTGCGTCCTCAAGTAAATTTTACATCATATTTATGAAGACATCACTTGGCAGCAAAACAGTGCCTTTACCTCTGTCTGAAAGAAGAATCACCACCTGGGAATGCTCTTCAAATTACAAAACACAGCTCTCTCAAAAAGGATATATTACTTTGTTAGAGACTGTCCCACGAGCCATTCCACGGACTATGGAAAAGTCACAATACTACCTGCAGTCTCAGACTACTGTGATTCATTGGTCTAGGAAGCTGTGTAAATACAATTAGTAGACAACCTGCTCAACCGAGACAAGGTTTTCCAGCTTGACAAAACATCAAAAGCACTCATTTCATTTCTATGAATCCAGTATGTTGACTTCAACAGTGAGTGTTCATTAGCAATAAAGGTATCATCAGGAGTACCTCAAGACTGCTCTTACTCTCGGCATACATAAACAGTCTGACAGACATGGTGATCAGCAATCTGCATCTGCTGGATAATGAGACTGTAGTATATTGGAAAGTATTGTCACTGAGTGACTGTAGAAGGATACAGAATGACTTAGATATAATTTCTATTTGATATGATGATTGGTAGCTTGTTCTGACTGTAGAAAAATTTAAGTTAAAGCAGATGAGCAGAAGAACTGGACCTATAATGTTCAAATACAATACCAGTTAAGTGCTTCTTGTCACAGTCAGATCAGTTAAATATCTTGGTGGAATGTTGCAAAATGACATGAAATGGAAGAAGCATGTAAGGAGGGTAAAAGGGAAGGCAAATGGTTGACTTTGGTTTATTGGGAGAATTTTAGGACAGTGTGGCTCATCTATAAAGTAGATCACATATACACTATGTGCTCAAAAGTATCCGGACACCTGACTGAAAATGACTTACAAGTTCGTGGTGCCCTCCATCGGTAATGCTGGAATTCAATATGGTGTTGACCCACCCTTAGCCTTGATGACAGCTTCTACTCTCGCATGCATATGTTCAATCAGGTGCTGGAAGATTTCTTGGGGAATGGCAGCCCATTTTTCAAAAAGTGCTGCACAAGTCGGCATTGCAAAACATCCCAGAGGCATTCTATATGACTCAAATCAGGACTTCGTGCAGGCCAGTCCATTACAGCGATGTTATTGTCATGTAACCACTCCACCATAGGCCTTGCATTATGAACAGGTGCTCGATCATTTTGAAAGATGCAATCGCCATCCCCGAATTTCTGTTCAACAGTGGGAAGCAAGAAGGTGCTTAAACCATCAATATAGGCCTGTGCTGTGACAGTGCCATGTAAAATAATTACATTGTTCAATCGTCCACTGTTTACGCTCCTTACACCAAGCGAGGTGTCGTTTGGCATTTACCGGCGTGATGTGGGGCTTATGAGCAGCCGCTTGACCATGAAATCCAAGTTTTCTCACCTCCCGCCTAACTGTCATAGTACTTGCAGTGGATCCTTATGCAGTTTGGAATTCCTGGCTGATGGTCTGGATAGATGTCTGCTTATTACACATTATGACCCTCTTCAACTGCCAGTGGTCTCTGTCAGTCAACAAACGAGGTCGACCCGTGCGCTTTTGTGCTGTACGTGTCCCTTCACATTTCCACTTCACTATTACATCGGAAACAATGGACCTAGGGATGTTTAGGAGTGTGGAAATGTCATGCACAGATGTATGACAAGTGACACCCAATCACCTGACCATGTTCAAAGTCTCAGTCTACTCAAACTGATAGCTATGGTATTTACATCAACATGTAACTTAGCACAGACCACAATCAGCAATCTATATTTTGAAAACGACCGGATCCATCTAATACAAATATTACAATTATGTGAGATTTACATTCTTGACTCCAAGTATTCCAATAAATTGTAGGAGGGGGATAATGAGGTATTCTTTTACTTTGTTTTTTGAATATTTAGGGATTTTCAATTATCTGCTTGATATCCACTGGCGAACTGTGCACTTTTACACCAGAATATAAAACTCCATTATGAACCCTAGAAAGAGATGACTAGTCATCAAACCTAAGATTATTTTGAACACCACACTGCTTTACTAGGCATGGTCCTGTTGGAAGTGGTATGCCACTACTTTCCTCTCACCTTTGGGGGACATACAGTTTAATGTGGATTCCGAACCATGGAGCAACTCGGCTTTTTTCACATCAATAAAGACTGCCAGGGGTGAAAGAAGTGGTAAGTGACAGATAAAAATTCTAGGATTAACCGGGGATTGAACCAAATTCTTTGGATCTGTACCACTGAGCCACCATAAAGAAATTATTTCCACTTCTAGTACCGTGGTTAAGAATTGCTGACTTCATCCTACATTCATTCTTGTTATTAAATGCAAATATCATTAGGAAATCTAATTATTGGCACGTAAGTGTAAGAATCTCTCTCTGCTGACACATCAAGGGTAGCAGAACAAAGGTCACTGTTCTGACAGGCCTTATACTTCTGATGTCATCGAACTGTCTGTGTTAATATTTGTTTGGTGTAACACACTCATTTTCTGACTCAAAGTACATGACACAAATGTACAATCCTACACGGCCAAGTGAATAATGTATCTGTCCTTTCAGGTACGGGTGGTGTATGGCCACTGAGATCTTACACAGCATTGTGTGTGGGTATCCTAAGCCCACTGATCAGATATTCACAGGAAGCAGCTTAACTGTGTTTTTCACGAGTCATGCCCCTGCCATTGTCAAATTCCAGCAAATGCTGGAAGATGTTTCTCCTTTTTACATGATCTTCTCACAAATAAACATCTTTCACATACCAATATTATGAAAAGAACAGTTGCTACTCACCATATAGCAGAGATGCTGAGTGGCACATGGGCACAACAAAAAAGACTGACATCTTTCACATATGTTTTCTGAGTGAGAAATTTGCTATGAAATCTTTCAAACAATGGAAAATTCAGGACAGGATACTGACAATAATGTGAGCGAGAGCTTGATTTGCGTGAATGTGTATGTGTATGCTATCTAATGCAGAAAAAGAGCTTTTGACCAAAAGCTTAACTTGTAAGCAGTCCTTTTGTTGCACCTGTCTGCAACACAGCATGTCCACTATATGGTGAGTAGCAATCTATGTAATCTTTCCTTATATATAGAACACAGATGTCTTTACTCCTACCTACATTTTGGACTTGTGCTGAAATGCTACACATTTGATTAACAAAGCACAAAGGACACTTCAGACCCATTTGACATTTGTAGCATGTCATCTGAATGATACAATTTGAATGGCCAGTAGTGTATAAGTTGGTCCCCTTTTAACTTGTTATCCAGTCAGAACCCAATGAGCACACAGTATTTTGTTTAGTGTATCACTATTAATGTTTGCTTCTTGTGCGAGAAAGTAAGTTTTTGTTTGTTTGAAATTCCAAAATATAAGTCTTTGTAGCATTAAGACTTAACATGACCATAACAAAGCCAGAAGTAATTATTAGCACAGGAGATGATGAACATACTGTATTGACCAGAACATAAACTGCACTTTTTATACATATTTCACCCTTGAAAAGTTAGGGTGTTACTTATATCCACTACCTTGCATTTTTACAAACAATTGCTGTGCAACAATACAACTAACTACCATCTGCAGCTGATACTGGCGACAAAGCATTTTATTAGGCAATGATGCCAACTTTTATTGGTGTTTTATTGGCATTAAAATTGTGTAGGTTAACCAGTACTGCTTCCTTAGATTATAATTCTGTGTGTAGGTCTACCAGTACTGTTTCCTTAGCTTATATTCTGTTTCATTTGGGTATTGGTAAGAAAGCCTAATTTATGACAATATGAACAACCATTTAGAGCAAAAAGCATCTTCAAGCCAAGGAATTTGGTGTAGTTACAATGCAATATTCAAACTTACAGTTGCCCATCATGTCAAAACCCCAACCAACAGAGAAGCCGGAAGAAAGTATGAACTGGTTGAATGTAATGTGCAACATTGGTTTGGTTCAGAAGAAAAATCAAAGAAGGCAGTTTCAATGAGAAAATCATTCAGAGGACCTAAATGTGACAAGTATCTGGAACTTGAAGCTAAAGTTCTCACCTATATGTAAGATAAGAGGAAAGATGGGATGCCTGTCTTAAGAGAAATTACCCAACTCAAGGCCTCAGATTATGGTATGTTGATAATTTTTACTTTTGGACTGTCCAACTACAACTGAATGAAACACAATTTTTGTGCCATACATGTTTTGCCTTTATTCTTTGCAAGGCATCTTCAATGGAAGGTTCCATGGATGATGATCTTCGTGTTGTGTTATTGTTTCATTTTTGGCAGTGTTGTTGTTCTTATAACTGCCATTTGCGTTTCTGTTTTCCACACTTCACAGCGCTAGGAACTGAACACTTGTTTTGATGCTGTGTTTTGGTTTCTGTTATTCAACATCTGACAGTCGGCAATACAAATCAAAACATAGCATCAACATCCAATTATGAAAGTGTCACTAATCCCCTCTTCATCAGACTGGTAATGCTGACGAAATGCCAGTATTTTTTCATATCCAGAGCAGTACAATAGTAGACATAAAAGGGAAAAAAGTATCTCATTAAGGGCAAATGAGCTGTTACAGTCAATGGGGGAAGTTATGCCCTTACATTATTCTGAAGAGAGAAACCACGGCCAAAGAAAACTTTCCTATGGGCTTAGCCATTTGCTACCAAGAAACGTGCTGAATGACGGTGCAGCTGAAGGTTGACCAGTTGTCTGCTGTTTGGAATCATAGACCTAGAGCACTGCTTGCTAAGAGAGTCATGCTAGTTTTGGATGCTATTAAGGGATGTCTAACTGCTGAAGTAAAAGATAAACTTGCTGCACAAGAGACATATTTTCTCATAATACCTGGAGGAATGACTTCATAACTAGCATAGAACAATTCTGAGAGAAATTTTATTTCGGAAATAAGTGGCAGGTGTTAAGACTTTTACTGACCCCTGGTTAAGTTCACTAAACAGTGGTTATGTGGTAATGCCCAACCCCTGAACTAGCTGGTTCAGATTCTGGAGGGGAGACTGTCTGCCAGGGAAAGAACACTTGAAAAGGACTGGAGAAGTCTAGGAAAAGGGGTAGATTTATTGGAAAGGCACCCAGAACTGTGAGTCTGGGGAGACTTACCGTACAGGATGAGAAGGAAAGACTGAGTCAGTCTTTCCTTCTCATCCCATAAGTCTCCCCTGATCCATGGTTCTGGGTCACTTTCCCAAAATCTACCACTTTTCCTAGACCTATCCAGTCCGTTGCCTTCACCCTTCTTCCTTCCCGTTCAACCCTTCTGGATGAAGGAGGCCACTTTATACCTTTATTACTAACATGGATAAAAACACTTTCTTTGTTGTACTCTGGTTCAAGTCATATCAACGTGATAGAAAGCAGTAGATAGTATTGAATAATTCCGCAATGATGCCTGCCTGCTCTGACTGAGGGACAGTACAATGTGCAGTACCAGAGGCCTCGGTGCTTGGTCCTTTAATTTTCCTAATCTTTATCAGTGACCTGTCATGGTGTATGACAAAAAAAAAAAATCACACTTCACTCGTTTTTCAGATGACAGAACTATTATGACTGACAAAGAACCCAACTGCAGTCTAGAGACCACTGTGACCATTATATTCAAAGAAACTCCAGCTTGGTTCACTTCAAATGGTCTGTCCGTCAATGTTAACAAGTCTAACTTCATTCAGTTTCACTCAGCTGACACGCAACAGGAAAATGTTGAAACAAAATTTGGTGAGAAAGAAATACTTAGAGTTGAGCCTTCGAAATTCTTAGGATTACATATTAACAAGAAACTAAGCCAATCAGTTCACATCATTGACCCATGTAAAAGACTGAATTCAGCAGCATTTGCCAAACTCAATTGCATCTGTTTGTGCACTGGAAACAATCAAGGCAGCATACCTTGTTAGAGCATCATATTCTAGAGAAATCAGTCACAAGCAAATAAAACACTTATGGCACAGAAGAGGGTCATCAGAATTATGAGTAGAAAGCACCATAGAAGCACTTAGAAATTTATTCAAACAACTGGAGGTCCTCAACATGCCATGCCAGTACATTCTTTTCACTAATGTGTTTTGTGAATAAAAATCGTACAATTTATGAAATAATGCATATCATGATCATGATAAAAGTAAACATGGCCTTCACACATATAAAAAAAACGCAGTATGGTACACAAAGAAGTACATTATTCAAGTGTAAAAGTATGTAATAAGTTTCCAGTTAATGTTGAATCAAGTATTGGAGATATAACTAAATTCAAAAAATAACTAAAACTTTTTCTTTTGGGTAGCTCTTTCTATTCTTTACAGGAATTTTTTGACAGTGTGTAATACTTTGTGAAATGTATTTAATTTTAAGAATTCGTATGTGAATTGCTATATAGCACTGGTGTATCACTTGTTGACAGAATGCTTTTCATATGAGTCAGAATGTAAGTGCTATAATTTGTTCATGTGATCACTGTTATAACTATTATGACACATTCTACATCACAGTGGTACACTTGGATCCCTTGAAAACAAATCAATAAGTTAGATGGCTTGTTACCATTTTTCCTCTTCGGAGATAGTACACATCAGCAGCAAAGAGTAAGGAGAGGAATGACGACATGAGGGCAGACTGCATGCAGCAGGTAATCTCTGCAAAACTGCTTTGGCCCCTGCTACATGTCCATATTAATTTTCAGTGCAAGGTCTACTCATCAAATGAATGCCACTATCACAATTCAATGGAAGTTCCAGTGACTCTACTGAAGGAATTAGTTCTCGAGTCCAAAGTGCTGTGCTACATCATTTGTTTTCCAATGAGTTCTGTATGGGTGACACTTGTTTTAAGAGGTATGTAAGACTTCTAAAAATGTTGGTTACTATTACTTATCACTAATATTTGAATTACTTACAGATGTTTGTAGTTGTTACTATATAACTGCATTACTCTGGATTGTAGATACCATGCCAATACTGGCCACATTATACTAGTGACCCTTACTCGTTTTCCCCTGTGATTAGCCTACTGACTCCACTCAGTGCACTTCTATCTCATCATATGTCACAAAATCTCTCCAACTCAATTTAATATTAACTGAAACTTTTAACGTACAATTACATTCTTTGTACAGAATTTCAACTGTTGTGTTTTGACACACACACAAACACACACACACACACACACACACACACACACACACACACACACACACACACCTACATTCTACTAAGTGAATACACAGATCTGATAATATTTTGGAGCTGCTTGTAGTTCCTTTTAACATGAATAGGCAGTCATAGTCTAAAAATGGTAAAGTGTTTCACACACACTAAATGTAAATGCCGTGTGGCTAGGGCCTCCCGTTGGGTAGACCGTTTGCCTGTTGCAAGTCTTTCGAGTTGACGCCACTTCGGCGACTTTCATGCCGATGGGGATGAAATGATGATAAGGACAACACAACACCCAGTGCCTGAGCACAGAAAATCTCCGACCCAGCCAGGAATCAAACCCGGGCCTTTAGGTATGACATTCCGTCGCACTGAACACTCAGCTACCAGGGGCAGACTCACATAGATTGGTTATAACCCATGTGGTGTTGGTAGCAACACACCAAATAAAACAGACGTACCAAATGCAATTACATGTATTGCACCACAAACACGTAGTTATTGGGATGGCAGGGTTGAAGTGACTATGAAAGAACATAAGATATTTAAACCTGAAGTGATGTACCAAGTAGCACTATTAAATAACTATAATTACTACCACCATGGCGTCTAATGTCGATTTTTCTTCATTGTAAATATCAGGTCAGGTACACCCACACCCAACAAATGCTCCAATCTTTGAGCAAAGATTTTTCCAGTCTTTAACAAAATTTCTGCTCCTTTAAACAGTATGACAGAGCCTACCACATTATCATTTGAATACCGTGTAGTGGCCCAAGTTATAATACGAATTAACAATACCTAAAACCTTTTAACACGATAACAAAATACTAATGATCACAAAATCTAGGCGACTTACGAGCAATGTGTACGAAAACACACACGAAATTAAATATTTTAAAAGAAATAGAAATAATATAATAAATACTGATAACTTGGTATTTACGTCCCATTTTGTTCATGACTACTATAGTATTTGCAACACTTCTTCTTTGTAGCAATTATTTTCATATATCAGTGCACTGCTACGGGGTCCTAAATAAATCGTACCATATATGGATACACACTTCTAGTGCAAGTTAACGGGTATGTCCTTCGCCTCTAGTACTGGGCGTAATACCACAAATTAATAAAAACCCATCTCATCATACGGCATTTTCAGTAATCGAAATAAAAAGATCTGGAAATACCTGCAGGACGCGCTAATGTTTGTCACGCAAACCGGCAAGCTTTCCCTCGGCGTCCTGACGAATGGGAGATGTCGAACGCATAATTACAGTTATGTAATACTCATAACAACAGATGTCGTAGTGAGATTAACAAGAGTACATACCTTAGTGCGGATCGTGTTACTTTTTAGCGTTACTTTACTCAGCTCAGTTCTTAGTAAACAACAATTCCATTCAAAATAAGCCGCTACAGCAACAGGTGGTTCTGTAATGTCAGTGTTGCTGAGTAGGCTCTACTATGATTTGAATATCCACCACATTCGAAAAATCTCTCTTATCAGGTAGGGCACGAGGGCAAATCTACATCTTGTCTGACCTTTTGATAACCCTTCAAATAACATGGAATCCTAACTCAACCAACACTCACATGCAACGAGCAGATTTTTATTTCACCAAATCCTTTGGCCCCTTGATCCGTATAACAAGTCTTCGGCGTCTGCAGTTTTTTTATAAAAATTTTAGTTGTAGTATAAAAAGTCTTCGGCGTCTGTAGTTTTTGATATATATTTTGGTTGTATGTATTACGGAGAAATGTGTCTTGAAACCACCCTGATGTTTACGTTTGTGCCAAAAATTAATTTATAAATAGCCTCCCCTAAGCACTCGGGTATTATTACTTGGGAGGTAGATTTATTTATTTTTAAGCTCTCATCCATCATTATGCATGATTTTAAAGCTACATCACATTTCTGTACTTCCGTACTTTGCGGCGTAGGTGCAGCGAATGCGCAAAGATCATCAAATACTTGATTTGTTGCGAAATGACGAAGAAATGCCGTAAAAGCCCGTCCACACGCAACGATCTGTCTGCGCAAATGTCTGCGCACATAACATCTGCGCAGACAGATCGTTGCGTGTGGACAGAAGATTTGCACCAACCTGAGATGTGTGCAAACCTGAAAGTTGGAGGTTTGAGCGAAACCTCTCAAATCTGTGCGTTCAAATCACATCTGCGCAGACAAGTTGGAGCGTGTGAACAGGAGATCGCCGCAAATCTGGCGCGAAACAGCTGTTTGCTTAGTCTAGTGTTTGTATTTGTGCGTACAGGGCATTAAAATGGCTGATACTCGTCAGTGTTCTCGAGAGTTTGTAAGTGAATTCATTGAAATATATAGAAACCACCCATGTTTGTGGAAGATTAAAGTAAAGAATATAGTGACACAGGCAAAAAGACAGCAGCATACAGTGCTCTAATTGAAAAATTGCGGGTATTATTTCACTCTACTCTTGTTTCGATATTGCAGTTGAAAATTCCAAATCCTTGTAGCTCCTTCCTGTTGCTAGGAATCTTAATGTTACCGCCAGCCGTTCATGAGGAGAAATTGCCCTTCTCTATACAAGTATTTTTTCTCATAATATGAGGGGTTACAAGCTTTAAGAGATAATTATAAGTTTCGACATCCATCCGCAAATAATTTCGCCAGTCGCTAGGTTCGCTCTGCAACTCCCGCAGTAAATTTACGTGAGAAAACTGCTTTCGCTTTAGCAGCCACTGTCTACACCATTTTGACCACTTTCTCTGTTTCCTGCGGTTGGTCTGGATGTTTCTTGCAACATAAGTTGCGAACACAGACCACAACAGAACTTCCTCCGTTTCTATATTTCAAAATAACTGAATTAAATTTTTGACGTTCACGGGGAGCGTAGTCGCTTGCCACTGATATTTCTTTTCTATACCGACAGATGGCGGGCGAGTAGTAGATTGGGGTTTGTGTCGTGTGAACACACCACATTTGCAGCGATCTTTTGCACGTACAGACATCTGCGCCGATGTCTGCGCAGACAGATCGTTGCGTGTGGACCAGGCTTAAGAAATAAATTTAAATGTTATTTAGATACATTAAGTGCATTTAGTACTTAAGAATAGCTTCAAGCAAGACTTCAGAAATATCCAATTTAAATTTAAAAAATTTTCCAGCCATGATTCAGTATAAATATTAATTTACATTTCTGCTTCAAAATACTCTTTTTTGTGTTAAGTACCTGCAGAAATCGACAGTTTAGCTCAATCAAAGGAGAACAAATAAGGCATATTCGGGGGAAAATCGTGGTGTCAAAAATTTTTACTCAGTGGGAAGAGTGTCTGGAAAAACACACTACAAATCCTGACCAGTTCGTTGTGACGGGAAGGGAGTTTAAAGGTAACTTTTTTATATATATATTTTTCTCAAATAACTCGGAAACAGTGGTTCCTAGCGAAAAGGTTTTCCAGGACATAATTGACCTACATTAAATTTCCTACAGAAAAGTTTCCATTTATTTTTTCTCTATGACTAATAATTTATGCATTTCAGGTGATGGAAAAATAGCATTTTATTAAAACCATTGTTCTAACAGTATAAAATTTATGTTTTTCTTTAATGAAGTGGCCTAAAAACTCTTGGGAGATTGAGCGTATGTCCTACTCAAAAGTATTACATTCCATATGTTTTTTGAAGTTAAGTTGTGAGGATGGATCATGCGCTGTACTTGGGTGGATCAGTTGGTAGAGCACTTGCCAGCGAAAGGCAAGATCCCCAGTTTTAGTCTTGGTGTGGTACACAGCTTTAATCTGACAGGAAGTTTCATATCAGTTCACACTCAAGTGCAAAGTCAAAATTACATTCTACTTGCAAGAACTTCATGCCACTGCAAGTTCTTTGTAACGGTTTAAACACTGAGGCAGATCATTTTGTTTTCTAAAAGACTTGCAATTGACAGTTGTGTCATCTCAAGTGTTACAGATTATTTAAATGGTTAACAAATACACTCACATACACAAGCACAAAATTTAGTTCAAATGTGATACACTGGGAAACTGTCTTCAGAGTTGACAACACTGATTGACTTTTGATCATCCTGTATGGCAAGTGTAGTGTTCAGGGAAAGGTGACTTCCTTCACCCCAACTTCATTTTACAGAGAGACTATACCTCCCCACATTTCCTGTCCGGTTGTCATATGTGAATAGACAAATTAACTTCACTGAACACAAGTTTATGTAGTGGAGTTATTTAAAGTGTATTGAATGACTACTTATTTTCAATTATTAACTGAGCTTTAATGTAAAATACGAAGTCGTCAGTGGCCTATATAGTGATGGCGGGAAAGGGAGTGGATAGATGTGGCAGTTTTCTGCTGTTGATCGTTTACAGCTAAGTGTAAAGCCATGTAATTGTGATTCAGTCACTTGCTTGTGAATTAATGAATGAATTAACTGACTTCTCTCAGCACCAGCTGTGTTACTGGTAGACTGCACAAACCTTTTCCATTCAGAAACTGCTGGCACTTGGAGAGTGGGCTGCACTTGCCACACACCCACATTGTATTTTATCTTCCAAAAAGGGTGTGAATATGTCTCATGGAATTGGACTAATCATATCTAAGTCTAGAAAAGTAATCTGCTGTAATGCGTTACTTGACTTAGGCTGAAATATCTAAAATTCTATAGCATCTAGATGACCAATTTCTGTTTGCAAATGGAGACAGTATAAGCCTCTGGCCCTCTTCACGTTTTGCGAGGGCTGAGGCTGGGTGACATATTTGATATGTCAAGTTGTCAAAAATATCCCAGATAGTGATAGTCGAGACAATGAAATCGAGATTGTTGAATGCATATTGACAGCATGTCACCCCTGGAATATCTTCTTCAGTGTGTTAGATAGTTGACAACTCCAGCTGTTAAGCTTTCATACGTAATAGCAAATAAGTAATCAATAAACTTAAAATAACTCCAGTATATATACATAAGCCCAGTGAAGTTATTTTGTCGACTCACATAAGAGAACTAGACAGTAAATTCTGGGGTGGTATAGTCTGTCTGTAAACTGAAACATGAGTAGTGTTCATGACATGGAATTTGTCTTTCTCGGGAGAACACTACAGCTACTGCTCAGCATGACCAAGAATCAATTTCCCCTCTAGCAGTCTAGAACAGTATGCAGAGATTTACGTCGATTCTGTCCATATGCATTACTAATGTTAGCATTGTTAGTAACTCATATCTGCACTCCATGTAGTGTTAAGGCATAATTTTGTGCAAAATAAATATTCTCCATGCATGTCTCTGCATTATGTCTCTAGTGATTCATAAGGCACACTGTGCAGGGTCAACTAACATTGTGAAACATCTTATAGTTGCTTCTTGTGTCGTATTGTGGTGAATAGAGTGTGGAATTAGCTGCTCATTCTTTAGTTTGCAAACAGACGAAAGAGACAAGGAGCATGAGCACAATCCAGCAACCTACTTTCCCTCACACTTCTGTACCACACATTTTATACCTCCACCCTGCCAAACCTCCAGAACACGATTTATCCCTTCGTACAGCTCTAATGCACTTACATATGGTACATACATTTAACATTTCTTTTTAACTCACTTTATTTCAAATCAAACATTAATTTATACTTAAAACCTATATTTTTATTAATCTGAGATTTTTCCATCCCTTGTAATGCAGAAACTATTACTCCTAGAGGAAAATGAATAAATCATTTCTGTAGGAAATTAAATGTGGTTTAATTCTCTACTGTGAAACATATTCTGTAGGATCCGCGATTTTCGTGTTCTTCGAGAAAAAGGAAAAAAGTTACTTTTAAATGCACCCTCTCCCCTAGCACCCCAACGCTCACACCCCACCGATCAGAATTTTTAGTATGTTGTTCCTTCTATCACAGTGTAAAAATTTGCAACCCGCCGATTTTTCCCCTGATTTTCCTTCAGTGACTTGACTAGTGCTGCCAGTCAAGAGAATGATTGGAGAACATAAGGTTTTACAAGAAAAAAAGGTGTGCTGTGTATTAGTTCGTATCTGTTAGTAACACTGCACCTTAGTTTACACAAAATTTTTCTTCATGATTGTGTCTTGGATTACATATGTTTCATGGTTAGCACTCGCAGATTTTCATGTCAAAGCAATGTTTCTTAACAGTCAGAAATTTTGTCAGCTTTATGTCTCTAAAATGTGGTTTCTCACTTAAACTTTTTAATGAGAAATTTGTGTCATATGACACATCTCATATCAGTGTAACTTAAGATCCAAAGCCAAACAGAATTATTACCACTAGTTCCAGGTACTAGTAGCCCGAGTTAATTGTTGATTCTGTATGTGCTTTAAGCACAGATCCCAGTATTTACGTTTTCTTTGATACCCTTCCATCAGTTGTTCCAATGTAATACATGTACCTTTGTGAAATTATCATTTCTGAGAATGCATGCTGTTACAGCGTGATTACCTGTAAATACACATTAATGCAATAAATGCTCAAAATGATGTCCGTCAACCTCAATTCATTTGGCAATACGTGTAACGACATTCCTCTCAACAGCGAGTAGTTTGCCTTCCGTAATGTTCGCACATGCATTGACAATGCGCTGACGCATGTTGTCAGGCGTTGTCGATGGATCACGATAGCAAATATCCTTCAACTTTCCTCACAGAAAGAAATCCTGGGACGTCAGATCCGGTGAACGTGCGGGCCATGGTATGGTGCTTCGACGACCAATCCACATGTCATGAAATATGCTATTCAATACCGCTTCAATCACAGGCAAGCTATGTGCTGGACATCCATCATGTTGGAAGTACATCGTCATTTTGTCACGCAGTGAAACATCTTGTAGTAACATCGTTAGAACATTACGTAGGAAATCAGCATACACTGCAACATTTAGATTGCCATCGATAAAATGGGGGCCAATTATCTTTCCTCTCATAAGGCCGCACCATACATTAACCCACCAAGGTCGCTGATGTTCCACTTCTCGCAGCCATCGTGGATTTTCCGTTGCCCAGTAGTGCATATTACGCCGGTTTACGTTAATGCTGTTGGTGAATGTCGCCTCGTCGCAAAATAGAACGCGTGCAAAAAATCTTTCATCGTCCCGTAATTTCTCTTGTGGCCAGTGGCAGAACTGCACACAACGTTCAAAGTCGTCGCCATGCAATTCCTGGTGCATAGAAATATGGTACGGGTGCAATCGCTGTTGATGTAGCATTCTCAACACCGATGCTTTTGAGATTTCCCATTCTCGCGCAATTTGTCTGCTACTGATGTGCGGATTAGCTGCGACAGCAGCTAAAACACCTACTTGGGCATCATCATTTGTTGCAGTTCGTGGTTGACGTTTCACATGTGGCTGAACACTTTCTGTTTCCTTAAATAACGTAACTATCAGGCGAACGGTCTGGATACTTGGATGATGTCGTCCAGGATACCGAGCAGCATACATAGCACACGGGGCTTTTTGATCGCAATAGCCATACATCAACACGACATCGACCTTTTTCGCAATTGGTAAACGGTTCATTTTATCACGGATAATGTATCAGGAAGCAACAAATACCGTCCGCACTGGCGTAATGTTACGTGATACCACTAATTTATAAGTTGGTGACTATTACAGCGCCATCCATCACAAAGCGAAAGAAGTGGTCCAACTAAAACATTCATATTTCTTTACGTACTACACGAATATGTAATGAAAAACGGGGATTCCTATCTAAAAAAAAAAAACGCAGTTGATATCCGTTTGACCTATGGCAGCGCCATCTAGCGGGCCAACCATAGCGCCATCTGGTTTCCCCCTTCAAGCTAGATGAGTTTCGTTCTTTGTAGTTTTTTCGTTTGATGCTTATTTCGTCAGATATTTGGCCCACTCACTATCAATGGACCACCTTGTAGTTATGTTACACGTTGTTACATAATGTTTATTTACTTTTCATTTAGTACATAATGCCTTACAACATGCACATTACATGTATTCAGTTGAAAAAGACGTACTATGTCCTTTAAAAACGGCTTTAACACTTGTCGTACAGATGTTGCACAGTTCACAGAACAGGTTCGAATATCCCGCCATAAACTTCGCACTTTTGCGCTCTAGCGATAACATGTTGTGTTGCTTGTTCAGTTGCCTGTGACTGGTTCCTAATCAATTCAGCAGCGTCCGTGACGCGACGAAGCAGTTCATCTCGCGTATTTACCTTCACTTTGTGCACTTCTGATATCATACAACCCCATAAACAGAAATCTAAAGGTGCAAGGTCAGGTAATCTTGCACGCCAGTCAATAGCACCGCCACGGCCAATCCAGCGAAGAGGGTAGGTGCAGTTGAGATGGTCCCTCACATACAGGGTGTTACAAAAAGGTACAGCCAAACTTTCACGAAGCATTCCTCACACACAAAGAAATAAAATATGTTATGTGGACATGTGTCCGGAAATGCTTACTTTCCATGTTAGAGCTCATTTTATTACTTCTCTTCAAATCACATTAATCATGGAATGGAAACACACAGCAACAGAACATACCAGCGTGACTTCAAACACTTTGTTACAGGAAATGTTCAAAATGTCTCCATTAGCGAGGATACATGCATCCACCCTCCATCGCATGGAATCCCTGATGCACTGATGCAGCCCTTGAGAATGGCGTATTGTATCACAGCCATCCACAATACAAGCTCGAAGAGTCTCTACATTTGGTACCGGGGTTGCGTAGACAAGAGCTTTCAAATGCCCCTATAAATGAAAGTCAAGAGGGTTGAGGTCAGGAGAGCGTGGAGGCCATGATGAACAGTAACCTGTTGATGCTACGTACTGATGTGCTTGATGCTAGTACTGTAGAGCAATGAGTCGCATGTCAACACAACACAACCAAAGTCAGCATTACCTTCCTTCAATTGGGCCAACTGGCGGTGAATCGAGGAAGTCCAGTACATACTGACGAAACTAAAATGAGCTCTAACATGCAAATTAAGCGTTTCCGGACACATGTCCACATAACATCTTTTTTTTATTTGTGTGTGAGGAATGTTTCCTGAAAGTTTGGCAGTACCTTTCTGTAACACCCTGTATAAGCTAACATGTGGAGGGGCACTGTCATGTTGAAAGTACATTCCAGTTCGCTTGGCTAAAGGAATGTCTTCCAATAGTTCCACAAATGAATTTTCCAAAAAGTGCAGGTACCTCTATCACGTCAATCGCTGATTGATAATAAATGGACCTATCAAAAGGTTACCGATCATGCTGCACCATACATTTATGGCTTGGAAATTGCTATCCACTGAAGTGCGTATATTTTTCTGTGACCATCGATGATTATTGCATGTGTTGTTTATTCCATGTCGTGAAAACTGGGCTTCGTCAGTGAATAGTGTGTGTGGAAGTAAATGACTATTCTCAGTTACCCAGTGACATAACTGAAGTCATTGCACATTGTCGCCAACGTGGAGATTTTGGACATGCTGTATGTGAATTGGATACAGGTTTTCCACAGTTAATGTTTCCCACACACGTCTGCGGGACATTCATATGCAGGGACATTCTTTGTATGCTCGTACTAGGACTTGGTTCAGTACTTGTGATAATTTCTGCCTGTTTTTGCAAAGTTTGTTGACGTGCACGCTCGGACGAAAAATGTCTACTTGGATGAGAGCCTGTTGCACGAAAAGTGGTAAACACCCTGCGATCATGTAATCCTCGAGTCAGAAAGCGCCTGTCGTATTCTTCTCCTGCAGCGGTAGCACTACCATTGCATAACCCATAAACATACACCATATCTGCGTATTCCCCATTACTGTAGGCGTGTAGCATTGTTAGCAGCACTTGTACAAACTCAGTTAACACCATACACTTCACAGCTAACCAATACGTCGCTGGTAACTACACAATGCGTCTTACACGGCACAACTGTGCATACAAAGGGTAATTGTATTACATACTACGCAAGTCACATGACCATAGTACATGGTAGGTTGAAGAGCGTAAATATGCCATGTACCCATGCATTGTTTGCAAGAAAATCACGTTACGTTCCAGTTAAATTGCATATGCATCTTCATGTAACATTTTTGTTCAGAATTACTTATGTTATCACTGTGTAAAATATTGACCTTTCCTCATCAAACAGCCTGTATATATATTTTACAGTTACTACTTCATATCTAAAAATTCATCTATTGAGTAGGAGGAGTTGTCTTTCAAAAATTCTACTAATTTGCCTTTAAATGTTGGTTGGCTATCTGTCAGACTTTTAATGCTATTTGACAAATGACCAAACATTTTTGTAACAGCATAATTCAGCCCTGTGCCAAACTGAGATTTAATCCAGAATAGTGAAGATCATCCTTTCTTATAGTGTTGTAGCTATGCATTTCGCTGTTACTCTTGAATTGGGTGGATTATTAATAAAAAATTTCATAAGTGAATATATGTATTGTGAAGGTACTGTGACTATCCCAAGTTTCTTAAATAAATGTCCGCAAGGTGATATTGGGTGGACTCCAGCTGTTATTCTGATTACACACTTTTGGGCAATGTATACTTTCTCTCTTAATGACGAATTGCCCAAAAATACGATGCCGTATGAAAACAGTGAATGAAAATGTTATTTTACTGGTGTGTTTATCACCAAAATTTGGCATAACCCTAATAGCATCAGTAGCTGAACCTAACCATTTCAGCAGATCATCGATGTGTTTCTTCCATTTCAATTTCTCATCAATGCACACAACCAGAAATTTAGAATATTTTGCCTTAGCAACAGACTTCTGTACATAGTCTATATTTATCAATAGTGTAATGCAATTTACTATACAGAATTGTTTAAACTGTTTTTTCTCAAAATTCAGTGAGAGTTCATTTGCAGAGAACCAATTCATTTCCTCCGCTGATTCTTGTTTGTTGGGTGCAATTACTGTACTTGTATCATTAGCAAAAAGAACTAACTTTGCATCTTCATGAATATAGAGTCGCAAGTCATTAATATATATTAAGAACAATAAGGGACCCAAGACTGAACCCTGTGGGACACCATTCTTAATGCCTCCACAGTTAGAAGACTGCTGATTTTTGCAGACTACCTGTACTATTAATTTCAACCTTCTGCACTCTTCCAATTAAATATGAATTAAACCATTTGTGCACTGACCCACTCATACCACAATACTTGACCTTATCTTTCAGTTTTGAGTGATTTTATTGACATTCTTTTTCAGCCTTTTCGGTTGTACATGAAACATGACTTGACAACTTTTTTTAGAGACAAATAAAATATCTTATTTGAAAGAGATGTGCATAAAATGTGTGTTTATAAAAATAAAGTACATTCAAAATGTATGTACTACTCATAATTACTTATTGAAATAGGAATTTTGGCATTAAATGCCAATTTTTGGTTGGTTTTAAAAGTTTAATATCTGGTGCTGCACTGTAAATTCATTAATAATAAATGAACAAACAATTTTAATACATTTTTATTAGAGCGTTTTCTAGTCTGTTTTTTTGGGGGGTGGAGTGGGGAGGGTATAAGTTTTGCAATGATTTTAAACTGGTTTCTCTATAAGCTAGAGTCTCGAAACTTTCAACATAGCTCAGAACTGGATGATACTGTAATATTTATCGCTTTCGAGTCTGGTGTGTGGCTGAGGGTACTTTGTTTTTTGGTCTGTCTGTCTCTGTTTGTTTGATACAAATTTTGCAATTGATTTTAAACTAACTTCCCATTAAGCTATAGACTTGCCACTTCCAGCTTAGCTCATAACAGGATGACAATGCAATATTAACTCGCTTCCTTGTCTGATGTGTGACAGAAAGTAAGTACTTGGTGTAACATTGCTATTTCCCTGTTTTCGCGTTACAGTCGCGAATGTTTCGCACTTAAGAACGATTGCTTCTGAGCTTCCCTGTCAGCTCAATTCTCTCTAGCTTTTAAATTCGCGGTCTTCTCAGGTGAGATGTCTATGAGGAAGCAATATATTGGTTGACTGATTCGAAGAGAAACTGAAATAAACCTGAAGTTTATCACATTTCCTGCTGTAATCTCATCAAAATATTTGAAATCAACTGAAAAATTTCACACAGAAGACTAAAAATCAGAAAATAACTATTTAAATAGGAAAATTTTTTAATATAGCACTGTTTTAATATGGACTAATAAATATTAAATAACCTATGATAGCACCATACAGATTCCTAACGCCTTATAGGTAGTCCTGAAAATTTGTGCTTGTAAATTTTTAATAGCTATGACACCACCTGTAAAACTGAAAACATAGGGCATATGTATGTAGCTGGTGACATAGTTTTCTGTACAAAATATTGACCTTCCACACTAATAAATGCCTGAATATTCAAACGATTTTGGATTTGTGGACGTCATCACGCTTCGCCTATAAAATGAAATGAAAAATGTCACTTAAACAAGGTGATGCTCTTTTGTTCTTTATATATCCTGAAGGGAACCATTGTGCTCACCTTTGCACCCCTGACTAGGGCTGCAGTACATCCAGATTTACCTGGATTGGCCCTAGCTTTGGGGGCATACAGAGGCATGCTGGAGGGATTCCTATACAATTGGCCAGGGTAAACTTGGATCTTTTTTCGTCCCTGTGAAAATTCGACTGACTGGAAATAAATTGTAATAAACCTTAGTTAAAATTCATTAAAGGAGGCCTAACTGTAGATAGTTTCTCCATTTTAGTCTATTAAAAACGTAGCAGCAAGCATGCTTAGCTGCCTTGCTATGCACATACAGTATGTTCCAAAATTGCCTTTACAGCTTTGATCAAGTATATTTTAGGAATGGGAATAGGTAGAAAGGCCTGGTTTGTGACATAATGTTCTCATAGATCTAGAACTGGTTTTTCTCCTCATTTCCCTGTGTTAATTAGTGAATGACCATCCTCCAGCAGTTGGTGCAGTGTTTGGAATGTTTTGTACAGACCAGATCTGACACCTAGGTCCTGGGAAGCCCATAACATTTTTTTCTTCAGGCAGTACTCGTACAAACTGTGAGTTTGCATGAGAGCAGCAATAGCACACTTTAATGAGGATATCTAGGCTGGATATGGAACTGGAATATTGCTTAGATAACACATGTGCTACAGGTCAAGATTTTTTCAAAAGTAATTTGGGACCCCCAATTTCTCCCAGATTTAACAATTATCAAATGAATTATCCAAAATTTTATGCTCATTTCAACTGTATCGGTATGCTGTTACTGAAAGGGTATTTTCCCAAATGAGTAATGTATGGAGCAGTGACAAAACACAGTCAGTTGTAGAAACTGCAAAAGCAATGTTATTGGCTAAATGAATTATTATGAAATGTGAGCTGAATGTTTTCATAAGGTTGTTGTAAATACAGAAATGCTACAGAAAATTTACAGCACTGAGAAACGTTGTATGTCTGCTCACAAACCTTCATCTTAGAAGGGACTAACAAAATATAAATTAATATACTCTTTGTAAGAAATTAAAGTGATAGTTTACATTTATTATGTTCAATTCAAACTTTTTTTATAATATTAACTTTTTTAATGTGTCCCAGGGACTCTAGAAGATATGGTCACCTTAACACCCTGAACACTGTTAAGTGGCTACTAGAACCATAGATGTATATGGATATTATACCACAAACCATGCTTTTCTACCTATCCCATCTCTTACATACGTTTGATCGGAGTTGTAAAGACAATTTTGGAACACTCTGTAGTTTCCATACTTCTTTATTGAGACAGTGAGAAGCCACTGGCAATAGGTGATCACATACACTGTGACGCTGCACCACCCACCAAGCAATTGAATGTCTTAAATGACGTTTGCCTTCTACTCATTGAGCTGTATAAAACTGATTTCATTTTCCTTACTGCAAATTAGTACTACGTCTGAATATGAATGTCTCTATAATGCACTTTCACAAATCCTTGTTACTCTCATGTGTAATTTGCATCTGCTGATCGGTAGGAGGCATGTGCTGGCTGGCACTGTTAGCACTGAAACACAAGCAAGGAAACATTTCTCCTCTCATGTCCTTGTTCTCCACGGAACATCATGGTCATCAGCCAGGTTATTGTCTACAGTCAGTCTAAGACTGGATAAGTAATCCGATTTGACTCATATGCCCAGTTCACGAAGTTTTTGTCTGTGGTTGGCAATTTAAGTGGTGGCAGAGCTATCCCAATGATATGTCAGGTTAATTAGCTATGTGCTTATGGCATCTAGAACAATTTAGTCCACAATCGTATATGAATCAGTTTTAAATGATGAAAAGAAAAATTACTCCATTCAGTTCATAATTAAATGAATATAGATACTGCTTATGTTAACTTTGGCATACTCCTGAGATATGTCTTCACTCACGACCACCCTCTGTCACTATAATATAGCACTGCTTTAGCTCAGCTAAAGTATGGCAGGCTGGCTTCATTCAGAAGAATGAATGGATATCTTGGTTAGCAAAAACACTGAAGAGCTGTTTCAGTTAAAAGAATGATTACATTGTTCAAGTGACAGGAAAACTACTGATTGTTTTCACTTGAAAAGAAAGACTGAATAATTCAGTCAATATGAGAAACTACTATGGCGTCGAATCTTTTCATTCGATTGCTCCCACTGGAAAAAAATAAATGAATAATAATCAGACTGACAGGTATCACTATAACCAACTCACACAACTGTTTTCGTTCAGTTTCTCCCCCGTACTAGTTTTATTCAAAAGAATGAATGAATAGTCTGACCAACTGAGCGATTGTTTTCATTCGGTTGCTCCCACAGACAGGTTTGCCTTGAAACAGTGAATGGGTAGTCCAACCAATTGAATCGATTGTTTTCATTCAGTTGCTCCCACAGGCGAGTTTCATTCAAAAGTACTAATGAATAATTCAATTGATACATATAACTGCAACTGAATGAGTTGATTTTTTTCCAACAACCGAATGAACCGATTGTTTTCATTCGGTTTTTCCCATCATTACTAGTAATGGCTTCACAGAAATTCTGCTGTGCTAATGGCATGGCCGTAACCATCCCAGCTATTCCTGAGATGAAGGAGAATGCAACTTGGCAGCGTATTTGGAACATCTGAATGAATATTATAAGAAATGGCTATCATGCTAGAATCCATCTAAAACAGAAATTAGTGTATCCCACCTCAGAAACCACAAGGATGTTTCACTTTCAAAGAAACAAATGTATCATAGCAAATACGTTTCATTACATTTCCTGACATATAAAAAACACTTGTAGCTGACTGGGAAAAAACTAAGGACTAGAAACAAAATAATAAGGAGATTTGTGGGAAGAGCATGGAGATTGTAAGTAGATATGCTACTCGTAATTTCCAGTATACTTAACTGCCGATTATTGTGAACCACTATGATGTAGGTGCAGGCATATCAACAAAATAGATGTAAATCTAAATGAGAACCACTAAGATGTGGCTCCATGACCTTGGATACACTTTACCATCAGGTCACAAAAAGAATTCAGAACATGCTTCATGTTTGCATACTTCCAAGAATATTTTCAATTCACATAGTACTGGATAACACTCCATGCAGCGTCAACCCTTACTTCTGGAGGAAGCATAGAAAGTCATATACAACGGAAATCAGTAGATGTGATGTACATATACAGACAAACAAATTATAACAATTTCAGGAAAATTGGATGATTGATTCAAGAGAAAGACTTTCACAAATTGAGCAAGTGAATAACGTGTTGGTTCATTTCCTGCTCTCATAGAAGCAGTTATTCGACTTGGCATTGTTTGATAGAGTTGTTGGGTGTCCTCCTAAGGGATATCAGGGCAATTTCTGTCCAGGTGGAGCGTTAGATCGTCAGATCATAAAGCTTCAAATGTTCTCGGCTGCAGAGAAATCCAACGATCTTGCTGGCCAAGATAGGATTTGGCAGATGGGAATTAACCTACTGAAATGTAAGCCCAGGATGGCTCTCATGAAGGGGAACAAAACGAGTTGTAGAATATCCTCAACGCATTTCTGTGCTGTAAGGATGCCACAGATGACAACCAAAGGAGTCCTGCTATGAAATGAAATGGCACACCAGACCATTACTCCTTGGTTGTCAGGCTCTGTGGCAGGCGACACTCGGGTTGGTATTCCATTGCTATCTGGGGCGTCTGCAGACACGTTTCGGTCTCGAAACTCAATGATTGGATTAGAACTGTCTTCAGCGATAAGTCCTGCTTCGAACTGAGCTCGGATGACCAGCAAAGACGTGTCTGGAGATTCCCTGGACAGCAGTGGAATACCAACCCGACTGTCGTTCGCCACATTGCCTGATAATCTGGAGGGATGATCTGGGGTGCAATTTCTTTTCGTAGCAGGACACCTTTGGTTGTCATCTGTGGCACCCTTACAGCACAGAAGTATGTCGAGAATATACTACACCCCGTTTTGATGCTCTTCATGGCAAGTTATCCTGGGCTTACATTTCAACAAGATAATGCTCATCTGCACATGGCGAGAGTTTCTACTGCTTGTCTTAGTGCTTGCTAAATCTCACCCTGGCCAACTAGGTCGCTATATCTCCCCACAAATGAGAACATTAGGAGTATTAAGAGCAGGGACTTCTAACCAGCTCGGGATTTTGGCAATCTAACATGCCAATTGGACAGAATTCAGGACGATATTCGTCAGGAGGACATACAATAAATCTGTCAATCAATGCCAAGGCGAATAATTGCTTATATAGAACCCAGAGGTGGACTGATGCATTGCTGTCTTGCTCGATGTGTGAAGCTCTTTCTGTTGAATAAATCATCCAGTTTTTCTCAAATTTTAATCATTTCTTTGTCTGTACATGTAAATCACATCTACCATCCTTTGTGGCACGTTGTTTCCTTTATTTTTTCTTAGGGTGTATTTTCATACATTCCAGTCCCGATATTACCAAGACAATGAAAAACTAATCATTTTGTGGTATGATTAACACATTTATTAACTTATAAGAAATTTGTATCACTCTTCTTCCCAGCATTACTGATTTCAGAGCATATACAAATTTTGTAGTACCTTGAACTACCTGTGTTATAGACACTAATTGTGTTCTGAAGCATTTTGTTATCACCTTGCATTAAATACTGATGTCCTACAAATTCGAATTCAACTTGATCTGTTTGCCTGCAAATGACTATGTTGTTGTACATGATATCACCAGTACATGTATAATTATACAACTGGTTTGCAAGTGTAAATGTTACTATGTAGATATTTATCTTATACTCGTCACATAATTAATATTGTTACGCAAATTAAATAAACTGCAAAGGAATTTATATGTCCAAAGCCAGAACTTGGTTTGTTCACGGTCACATTATAACAAAAAGATCATCTTTTATACTATCTATAAAATCATTTTTCTTATAGAACACTTTTTCTTTCTTTCAACAATGTCTCTATCACCATTTTAAACTTATTTTTGTGTCATTCCCTTGTTTTTGCCAACATCTAAAAAATTATTTTTGAATTTATTTAATTGAGTCCAAAAAAATGGCTCTGAGCACTATGGGACTTAACTTCTGAGATCATCAGTCCCCTAGAACTTGGAACTAGTTAAACCTAACTAACCTAAGGACATCACACACATCCATGCCCGAGGCAGGATTCGAACTTGCGACCGTAACGGTCGCGCGGTTCCAGACTAGCGCCTAGAACTGCCCAGCCACCCCGGTCGGCTAATCGAGTCCAAGGAATGTCCTGTAAGTTCTTGTTTCTGCTTCCATATGAATTCGCATCTGATCTAATTTTGTACATGTGGATATTCTGTTTGGCATACATAAGTATTTTCAATGTGTATAGGCTGAGCAGTAAAAGTATGTTGTGCTCAACAAAGTATTATCTGCAAAAAGTTGTGTTGGTTAAGCTAACAATTCATCTGATTCTGTATTCTTTAGTGTAAGTCTATATGAAAACAGGCATAGTATGCTATAATTAGGAGCTTTTAATTCACACAATGATTAAATATTTTAGGAGATATAAGGCTGTTGCCACCTTACTGCAGAGTGTTTCTAAGTGGGCATTGAAGCATAATTTACTACTGAGGTAGATGCCTAACAGTTATACAGAGTGCTTGAATTCATTATTAACATTTCTAAGAGAAAAGAGGATGTGTTCAGTTTTGTGGTTATTTAGTGCAACCTATTTTGCTGGAAAAACAGAATTGTTCATTTGTTCAAAAACATTAATGTGATGAAGTGAAGTGTTGAAAGTTCTACCAATGCATCTCATGAATTTATCTGATAAAATTTTACACAATTGATACTCTTAGATAATTAATAAGATAGGTCCCAGCACAAATCCTTGTGAGACTTCATATTTTTCTCTAGGGTTAGCTCTTTTTCAGTTAGCAATAACCATTTGGTTTCCATTTGTTAAATACTATGCCAGTAGTGATAGTTCTGTTTTAGTTATTCCAGATCTTTAAAAATTCTTAATTGAAATGCTGTGGAATATAGTGTCAAAGGCCTTGGTTAGATCTAGTAGAGTGGTTTAAGTGTGCTAACTGTTTTCAAAATGGAATAGTACTGATAATACAACTTCTTCAACTGCCTTAATTGTTGACAGCCCACTTCAGAACACAAATTCTACCTTGTTAAGTAGGGAGGTACACTAAAAAAGTAATTAAGTTGGTCTTTCACTAAAGTGGCAATATTTTCGATATGATTGTTGTTGTTGCTATAGGTCTGTAATTTTGGGGCAAATACCTGTCACGTGTTATATGTGTGAGCAAGACAAATTATTTCAAGTAGTATAGAAATGGTTCCTCTGTAAAAATTACTTTGATGAGGCAAAACAATGGAATACATGCAGCATCTATAATTTCTTTGTGATGGAATTAGAGAAACTATATTTCTTCAATTCGGGAGTTTCTCAGTGATTGGACTACATCCAGTACATCTACAGATACACACAGCAAACGGCACACGGAGCATGGCGGAGGGTACCTTGTACCACTACTAGTCATTTCCTTTCCTATTCCACTCGCAAATAAAGCGAAGGAAAGATGACTGTCTAAAGGCTCCATAGGAGCCCTAATTTCTTGCTCCTTACGCGAAATGTTGTAAGGATGTAGAGGCTTATCTCACTAGGGGTACGATAGAGACCTTTGGAGAAAGGAGAACCACTTGCATGAATATCAAGAGCTCAGATGGAAACCCAGTTCTAAGCAAAGAAGGGAAACCAGAAAGGTGGAAGGAGTATATAGAGGGTCTGTACAAGAGCGATGTACTTGAGGACAATATTATGGAAATGGAAGAGGATGTAGATGAAGATGAAATGGGAGATATGATACTGCGTGAAGAGTTTGACAGAGCACTGAAAGACCTGAGTCGAAACAAGGCCCCCGGAGTAGACAACATTCCATTAGAACTACTGACAGCCTTGGGAGAGCCAGTCCTGACAAAACTGTACCATCTGGTGAGCAAGATGTATGAGACAGGTGAAGTACCCTCAGACTTCAAGAAGAATATAATAATTCCAATCCCAAAGAAAGCAGGTGTTGACAGATGTGAAATATACTGAACTATCAGTTTCATAAGTCACAGCTGCAAAATACTAACGCGAATTCTTTACAGACGAATGGAAAAACTGATAGAATCTGACCTCGGAGAAGATCAGTTTGGATTCTGTAGAAATGTTGGAACACGTGAGGCAATACTGACCTTATCACTTATCTTAGAACAAATATTAAGGAAAGGCAAATCTTCGTTTCTAGCATTTGTAGACTTAAAGAAAGCTTTTGAAATGTTGATTGGAATACTCTCTTTCAAATTCTGAAGGTGGCAGGGGTAAAATACAGGGAGCAAAAGGCTATTTACAATTTGTACAGAAACCAGATGGCAGTTATAAGAGTCGAGGGGCATGAAAGGGAGCAGTGGTTGGGAAGGGAGCGAGGCAGGGTTGTAGCCTATCCCCAATGTTATTCAATCTGTATATTGAGCAAGTAGTGAAGGAAACAAAAGAAAAGTTCAGAGTAGGTATTAAAATCCATGGAGAAGAAATTAAAACTTTGAGGTTCACCGATGACATTGTAATTCTGTCAGAGACAGCAAAAGACTTGGAAGAGCAGCTGAACGGAATGGACAGTGTCTTGAAAGGAGGGTATAAGATGAACATCAACAAAAGCAAAACGAGGATAATTGAATGTAGTCGAATTAAGTCAAGTGATGCTGAGGGAATTAGATTAGGAAATGAGACGCTTAAAGTAGTAAAGGAGTTTTGCTATTTGGGGAGCAAAATAACTGATGATGGTCGAAGTAGAGAGGATTTAAAATGTAGACTGGCAATGGCAAGGAAAGCGTTTTGGAAGAAGAAAAATTTGTTAACATCGAGTATAGATTTAAATGTCAGGAAGTCGTTTCTGAAAATATTTGTATGGAGTGTAGCCATGTATGGAAGTGAAACGTGGACGATAAATAGTATAGACAAGAAGAGAATAGAAGCTTTCGAAATGTGGTTCTACAGAAGAATGCTGAAGATTTGATGATCAGATCTCATAACTAATGAGGAGGTATTGAATAGAATTGGGGAGAAGAGGAGCTTGTGGCATAACTTGACTAGAAGAAGGGATCAGTTAGTAGGACATGTTCTGAGACATCGAGGGATCACCCATTTAGTATTGGAGGGCAGCGTGGCGGGTGAAAATCGTAGAGGGCGAACTAGAGATGAATACACTAAGCAGATTCAGAAGGATGTAGGCTGCAGTAAGTACTGGGAGATGAAGAAGCTTGCACAGGATAGAGTAGCATGGAGAGCTACATCAAACCAGTCTCTGGACTGAAGACCACAACAACAACAACTCTAGAATTTGTCTCTCTAGAGTTCTATATGCTGTCTCCTTTACAGATGGGCTGCACTTTCCCAAAATTTTCCCAATAAAACGAAGTCGAGCATTCGCCATCTCAACTTAAACCTGATGTGCTCTTTGTTTTTATATCATTCTGCATTGTTACTATTAGATATTTAATTGAAGTGAGTCTGTCAAGCTGCATCCTACTAATGTTTTATTCGAATGTTACTGGACTTTTTTCCTACTCATCTTCATTACACCAAGTTGCCATTCATCACACCAACTAGAAGTTTTGCCTAAGTCATTTTGTATTTTTTAAATTCACTCAATGGTGGCACATTCCCATACACCACAGCATCATCATCCAATAATTGCTCCTCACACTGTCCATCATGTCATTTATGTATACAGATAATAAAAGCACTCCTGTCACACTTCCCTGGGGCACTCTTGTCTCTGATAAATACCCGCCGTCAAATACTATGTACTGTTTTCTATCACCTAAAATGTGTGGGAACCTAAACTGTATGCTCAGACATTGGAGCACCATGTCAAATGCTTTCCAGAACTCTAGGAATATAGAATCTGTTTGTTGCTCTCCATTCTTGTTTTGTAGGATATCATGTGAGAAAAGGGCAGCCTGTGTTTTGCTCAAGCGATATTTTCTGAATCAATGCTGATTTGCTGACAGAAGCTCTTCTGTCTCAAGGAAATTTAATTATATTCGAGTTCAGAATGTGTTAAAGACTTCTACAGCAAACCAATGTTAAGGATATTGGTCTATAATTATGTGGATCAGTTCTTTTATCTTTCTTATATACATGACCCACCTGTGCTTTTTTCCATTCACTTGGAACTTTTCATTAGGTGAGAGTTCACGATAAATGCAGGCTAAGCAGTGGGGCAATGCCATGGAGTACTCTCTCTAAAACGGAATTGGGATTCCATCTGGATCTGGTGACTGCTTATTTTCATCTCTTTCAGTTACTTTTTTACGCCATGAATGCCAATTTCTATGTCGTCCACACGAAAGTCCGTACGACAGTCAAACGACAGTTTGTTTGTATGAGCCTCCTGCATGCATTACTTTTTAAAAGCGAAATTTGAAACCCCAGCTTTCCTTTTGCTGTCTTCTGTTGCCACCCCAGACTAATAGAAAAGTGATTGGATAGAAGTCTTTGACCCACTAAGTCCTTTTACATACAACAAGAACTTTCTAAGGTATACGTCAAAATCTTTCGCTAATGTAAGACAGTGGATGTTGTATGTGTCAAGCATCAGTCTTCTAACATTTGCACAAATTTCTGATAACTTTGATCTGTCGCATTTGCATGCTGTTGTTTGAATGAAGAGTGTAACATTTTCTGTTTCCTCAACATTTTTACGAATTTGATCATTAAACCATGGAAGGTCCTTTTCAGCTTGGCACATATTTCTCTAGCTCACTTGGCACATATGTCTTCAGAACGTGATTAAGAGTGAACTTAAACTTTGCCCATAATCCCTCTACCTCTATCATATTGGAGCTAAATGATGTTCATCATCTGAGTTGTATGCTAACAACTGCTACAAACCTAGGATAGATTGTTCTTTACCCAAATTTTGGCATGTCTACATTCACCCTTGCTTCTTGTGAACTAGGAAGTCTGTCCACATTATCATCTAAATAAATAAGAAAGGTCTCCACACAGTATCCAATAACAGTTATCTCATTTTAAGGATTGGACTTCCTTGTTGTAGGTCATAAAAATCGTCACTTCTCTGTGGATTATTTTTAGTCTCTTTGAAACACACACAGTAGGCTTATTTGATTCACTTGCAGCTGATTTTAATCACCTGATAGCACGTCACCACAGGATAAAGGCAATGATTCAGTAATTACTGTTATTAATTTTTTTCTGTAATTACTGAATTTCTTGAGGCTACTGCCTGAGGTTCCACTTCTTTTATTATTGGTGATTTTGCTATAGATACTACTGACCAGCTGTTTAAATTGTTTTGTCTGATTGAACTCCCTGTTTGCTGTTAGTTCGCAATAAAGCTGTTTATCCAAAATTTGATGGTATTGGTTTTTGCCTGTGAACGTTAAGCACATTCATTAGATTCATACAGAGTTTCATTTTTCCTATTTTTGCCATGTGAGGTCCATGTCTTGCAAAATTGTGTCACTCCAGTAATGTGCTTACATCAAGAACTTTGAGGTGATTGCTAATGAGGTTCTCTGCTTCAAGCACCTTGTTATTTAACATATCTCGTGATTTTCATTTCAAATATCACACATCAGCATGATATTATGTGCAGTATTAGTCACGTGTGTATTGATTTTTCAGTTATTTTGTTTAGTGGTCTAGTCAATCAGAATATTTTTTTCATTAACCTTTCGTCTCAGCTAATATAATGACATAGTTATTTTACTAACTTGAGTGATTTGCTCTTTACATTAGCTGTAACATCTTTCTACATGGCATTTGGATTAATAAATGTTGTACACTGGACGCTAAGATTTAATCAGTATATTTGCTCATGTTCTATCATGACTCTATGATAGTAATAATATTTTATTCATTGTAGTGATTCTTATTTTGTTGTTGCTTTGGTCTTCAGTCCAGAGACTGGTTTGATGCAGCTCTCCATACTGTTCTATCCAGTGCAAGCTTCTTCATCTCCATGTACCTACTGCAACCAACATCCTTCTGAATTTGTATAGTGTATTCATCTCTTGGTCCCTCTCTGCGATTTTAACCCTCCATGCTGCCCTCCAATACTAAAGTGGTGATCCCTTGATGCATCAGAACGTGTCCTACCAACAGATTCCTTCTTTTACTCAAGTTGTGCCACAAATTCCTCCTCTCCCTAATTCTGTTCATAACCTCCGATCTACCCATCTAATCTTCAGTATTCTTCTGTAGCACCACATTTTAAAAGCTTCTATTCTCTTCTTGTCTAAACTAGTTATAATCCATGTTTCACTTCCATACATGGCTACACTCCATACAAATACTTTCAGAAAAGATTTTCTGACACTTAAATCTATACTTTATGTTAACAAATTTCTCTTCTTCAGAAAAGCTTTGCCAGTCTACAATTTGTATCCTCCCTACTTCGACAATCATCGGTTATTTCGCTTCCCAAATTTCGTTTAATTTAAGTTGGCTCCTGGCTGTATGAGGTTAGTCTTGACTTTCATTCATTGAATCATTTACATTTCTTCTGAAGCAGTACTTACAAATGTACATTGCAATACTATGAAAGCAAGCAGTAAACGAAACTGCATATCTTAATGATAATTGCTGGAAAATACAAATATAAAAAATCCTGACACTCGATAGTGTGGAATCACGTTCTTTGTCATAATCAGTTTCGTAGGAACTGATTTATCCTCCACTTTTCATATACAGCACAGGCAGCTAACTAACATATGCATGAGATGGTTCTACAAAAGTAGAAGTGCCATAAAGGTGTTAGGATACCATCAAAGTTTTGTATTGCTGGCTCATTGTATCTACTAATTGAGTTGTACAAACACTGACAAGTAAGTGCCACATTTGAAGGTGATTGTCTCTGTGATGCACATTCATGAACGTGACAAAGGCGCCATCTGCTGCTGTCTCGACGCACTCCTGTCGATATTGGCATTGCACTGTTTTCGATAAGGTGTCAGTTATGATTATTCGCACTGGCATTAGTATTCTCATTCAGGCTATGGTATTAGAACGGAGTGAAGAATCCAATATGAAGTCATGAAGGCACATATGTTGGATTTAAAAGTGGAATTTACACACAAATAACACAGTAGCATCAAACAAAGTAATGGACATAACACTTGTAAACAAAGAACCATATGTAATACACATTTGGATAATGAAAGCCATTTTCAAGTATTTTTAGAGCTGTGATTTGAATTCTATTAAAAAATCCGATACTCGCATTAAAGACACAGTCCTGACTAAGTAAAACTGGAAGTGACACTTCAATATTTGACATCTGGTGATGTTTCCAATATTTAGGCCTATACGACATTCTCAAAAGTACATTTTCAAAGTTTTTGTGTGGTATGTTGTACTCTATTTACGATTTTCTAACGCCCGATTTAAAAGCTAATATTTTCACTCTTACACCACACATCAGGTAAATACAACGAAATATTACATTTATTCTACACCGAATTTTGGAGCTCTGTTTCCTGCAAGTGCACTAAAAGACACTGTACTATAGTTGATTTCCTTTATTAAAAGCTACATTAAATCTGGAATAATACTGCCACCAGAAACCCCATTACTTCCTTACTCAAATCCACTTGGCAAGTGTTTACAGAGCATTGAAATTTTGAGTATTGGAATCTGGTTATCTGAACACACTACCAGTATTGCATTAATTTTCATCATTTTTAGAATAAAATGAGCTGTAGTGAAACCACAGATCACCTTTATCCTATTACATAATACCTGGTTATACACATTGTCTTGTGACAGCCAGAGCGAGAGCACCAGCAGCAGCGAGTACTGTTTGTATAAAGCGTTTATTTTGCATTTTGTTTACGACCTTCCACTAAGGAAGGGATTCTATTTGTGTTTATCTGCTCTGCATAGTAACTAACAGTTCTTGATAAAACTTTACGTAGTTTTCGTGTTAGATTTCTTAGTGTTTTCTTGATCGTTTAGAACAGAAAGCGCCCTAAAACCGTCTTTTGTTTGTTTCGCGGCCGTTAGCCACTAGTCACTTGAATCAGCAGTTGTCTTGTGACAGCCAGAGCGAGAGCACCAGCAGCAGCGAGTACTGTTTGTATAAAGCGTTTATTTTGCATTTTGTTTACGACCTTCCACTAAGGAAGGGATTCTATTTGTGTTTATCTGCTCTGCATAGTAACTAACAGTTCTTGATAAAACTTTACGTAGTTTTCGTGTTAGATTTCTTAGTGTTTTCTTGATCGTTTAGAACAGAAAGCGCCCTAAAACCGTCTTTTGTTTGTTTCGCGGCCGTTAGCCACTAGTCACTTGAATCAGCAGTTGTCTTGTGACAGCCAGAGCGAGAGCACCAGCAGCAGCGAGTACTGTTTGTATAAAGCGTTTTTGTACTTATTTGCTGCGCTTAGCTTTTAAATAGTTTTTCTGGGAAAACCTAGCGTAGTTTTCGCGTCTCGTATTTCAGTGAGTGTTTCTTGATTATCAGAGTAGCTCATCAGAAGATTATCTTGGGAATTTGTCACCGTATAGAGTAGGGTAAACATAGTCATGTGTAGGGACTGTGGTTGTTGTGAGCGGACGCAAGGAGAATTGGCCACTCTTCGGGGGCAGGTGGAGGCTTTGTCTGTTAGGCTCATCGAGCTCGAGGCGCAGGCGTCGGCTCGTAGTGGCGTTGGGGCAACTGTGGTGAGACCTACGCCTACTTCGGTGGCCTTGGAATCACATGGAACCCCTGATGTCGCTGCGTCTTCCGGCAGTGAGCATCTTACCGGTCAGCCATCACTCCAGGGTGAATGGCGGACAGTGGTGGGCTCGCACGTGCCTGGCCGAAAGGCGAAGGTGGGATCTGGCCGCGTGGCAGCTGCCTTACCCCTTTCCGACAGGTACGGGGTGCTTCCTAGTGGTGATGACATCGTTTCCGAGCCACCACAGGATGCCTTGCCTGTTGGGCCAGTGGCCGATTCTCCGGCAAGGTCCCGACAGTCACAGAGGGCGGGCCTATTAGTTATAGGGAGCTCCAACGTTAGGCGGGTTATGGAGCCCCTCAGGAAAATAGCGGGTAGGTCGGGGAAGAATGCCAGTGTGCACTCGGTGTGCTTGCCGGGGGGTCTCGTCCGTAATGTGGAGGAGGCCCTTCCGGCAGCTATTGAACGCACTGGGTGTGACCGGCTGCAGATAGTAGCACATGTCGGAACGAATGACGCCTGCCGCTTGGGTTCTGAGGCCATCCTTGGTTCCTTCCGGCGGCTGGCTGATTTGGTGAAGACAACCAGCATCACACGCGGAGTGCAAGCTGAGCTTAATATCTGCAGCATAGTGCCCAGAGTCGATCGCGGTCCTCTGGTTTAGAGCCGTGTGGAGGGTCTAAACCAGAGGCTCAGACGACTCTGCGACTATAATGGTTGCAAATTCATCGACCTCCGTTATTGGGTGGAGAACTGTAGGGCCCCCCTAGACAGGTCAGGCGTGCCCTACACACCGGAAGCAGCTACTAGGGTAGCAGAGTACGTGTGGCGTGCACACGGGGGTTTTTTAGGTTAGAGGGACCCCCCCTTGGGCGAAACGATAAAATACCTGACGGCTTACCAGAGAGGACATTATCATCGTTGATAAAGAACGTCCGTCCTCAGAGACCAAAAACAGGAAAAGTTAACGTAATATTGGTAAACTGCAGGAGTATCCAGGGCAAGGTTCCTGAATTAGTATCTCTTATTGAAGGAAATAGTGCGCATATAGTATTAGGAACGGAAAGTTGGTTAAAACCGGAAGTGAACAGTAACGAAATCCTAGACACAGAATGGAATATATACCGCAAGGATAGGATAAACGCCAATGGTGGAGGAGTATTTATAGCAGTAAAGAATTCAATAATATCCAGTGAAGTTATTAGCGAATGCGAATGTGAAATAATCTGGGTTAAGTTAAGTATCAAAGGTGGGTCAGATATGATAGTCGGATGCTTCTATAGACCACCTGCATCAGCAACCGTAGTAGTTGAGCGCCTCAGAGAGAACCTGCAGAACGTCGTGAAGAAGTTTCGTGATCATACTATTGTAATAGGGGGAGACTTCAATCTACCAGGTATAGAATGGGATAGTCACACAATCAGAACTGGAGCCAGGGACAGAGACTCTTGTGACATTATCCTGACTGCCTTGTCCGAGAATTACTTCGAGCAGATAGTTAGAGAACCAACTCGTGAAGCTAACGTTTTAGACCTCATAGCAACAAATAGACCGGAACTTTTCGACTCCGTGAATGTAGAAGAGGGTATCAGTGATCATAAGTCAGTGGTTGCATCAATGACTACAAGTGTAATAAGAAATGCCAAGAAAGGAAGGAAAATATATTTGCTTAACAAGAGTGATAGGGCACAAATCGCAGAATATCTGAGTGACCACCATCAAACGTTCATTTCTGAGGAAGAGGATGTGGAACAAAAATGGAAAAAATTCAGAAACATCGTCCAGTATGCCTTAGATAAGTTCGTACCGACTAAGGTCCAAAGCGAGGGGAAAGATCCACCGTGGTATAACAATCATGTACGAAAGGTACTACGGAAACAAAGAAAGCTTCATCATAGGTTTAAGAGTAGTCGAATCATAGCTGATAAGGAAAAGCTGAACGAAGCGAAAAAGAGCGTAAAGAGAGCAATGAGAGAAGCATTCAACGAATTCGAACATAAAACATTGGCAAACAATCTAAACAAGAACCCTAAAAAGTTTTGGTCATATGTAAAATCGGTAAGCGGATCTAAATCCCCTATTCAGTCACTCGTTGACCACGATGGCACCGAAACAGAGGACGACCGAAGAAAGGCAGAAATACTGAATTCAGTGTTCCGAAACTGTTTCACTGCGGAAAATCGTAACACGGTCCCTGACTTCAGCCGTCGCACGGACGCCAAAATGGAAAATATTGAAATAAACGATATCGGAATTGAAAAACAACTGCTATCACTTAGTAGCGGAAAAGCATCCGGACCAGACGAGATACCCTTAAGATTCTACAGTGATTATGCTAAAGAACTTGCCCCCTTTCTATCAGCAATTTATCGTAGATCGCTGGAAGAACGTAAAGTACCTAGCGACTGGAAGAAAGTGCAGGTCGTTCCCATTTTCAAGAAGGGTCATAAATCAGATGCGAATAATTATAGGCCTATTTCGCTTATGTCAATCTGTTGTAGAATAATGGAACATGTTTTGTGTTCTCGTATTATGACGTTCTTAGATAATACAAATCTCCTTCATCATAACCAACATGGATTCCGCAAACAGAGATCATGTGAAACTCAGTTCGCCCTATTTGCCCAAGAAATTCACAGTGCCGTAGACACTGGCGAGCAGATTGATGCCGTATTCCTGGACTTCAGGAAGGCATTTGATACGGTTCCGCACTTACGTTTAGTGAAAAAAATACGAGCTTACGGAATATCGGACCAGGTTTGTGATTGGATTCAGGATTTCCTAGAAGAAAGAACACAACATGTCATTCTTAACGGTTCAAATTCTGCAGATGTAGAGGTAATTTCGGGAGTACCGCAGGGAAGCGTGATAGGACCTTTATTGTTTACAATATACATAAATGACTTAGTTGACAACATCGGTAGCTCCGTGAGGCTATTTGCAGATGACACGGTTGTCTACAAGAAAGTAGCAACATCAGAAGACTCGTACGTACTCCAGGAGGACCTGCAGAGGATTAATGCATGGTGTGACAGCTGGCAGCTTTCCCTAAACGTAGATAAATGTAATATAATGCGCATACATAGGGGCAGAAATCCATTCCAGTACGATTATGCCATAGGTGGTAAATCATTGGAAGCGGTAACGACCGTAAAATACTTAGGAGTTACTATCCGGAGCGATCTGAAGTGGAATGATACATAAAACAAATAGTGGGAAAAGCAGGCGCCAGGTTGAAATTCATAGGAAGAATTCTAAGAAAATGTGACTCATTGACGAAAGAAGTAGCTTACAAAACGCTTGTTCGTCCGATTCTTGAGTATTGCTCATCAGTATGGGACCCTTACCAGGTTGGATTAATAGAAGAGATAGACATGATCCAGCGAAAAGCAGCGCGATTCGTCATGGGGACATTTAGTCAGCGCGAGAGCGTTACGGAGATGCTGAACAAGCTCCAGTGGCGGACACTTCAAGAAAGACGTTACGCAATACGGAGAGGTTTATTATCGAAATTACGAGAGAGCACATTCCGGGAAGAGATGGGCAACATATTACTACCGCCCACATATATCTCGCGTAATGATCACAACGAAAAGATCCGAGAAATTAGAGCAAATACGGAGACTTACAAGCAGTCGTTCTTCCCACGCACAATTCGTGAATGGAACAGGGAAGGGGGGATCAGATAGTGGTACAATAAGTACCCTCCGCCACACACCGTAAGGTGGCTCGCGGAGTATAGATGTAGATGTAGATACAAATTTTTTCATGCATCATATAATAGAAACAGTATATTATTTCATCCCTAAATTAACCATAATGAGTAACAACTGCAGTGGCAAAACTTTTGTACACAAAAATTGCACATCCTACCATTGCTGCATAATAAACCATACTCAAGACAACACATTTTGGAGGGATCTTTAATTCAGTGTATCATTGAAATTACATATTTTCGTAACACACAAGTATAAATATGAAAACCACCAATTATGGCATGTTAACTTCAACTGTAGCTGCCTTCTGGCGCTAATTGGTGATGGGAGAAGTCAAAGCATTTTTAACCTTTGTGGTATGGCTAAAAGTGACATCACTGGACTGGCACCACTGATATTTGGATGTTTCCACAAGGGGCCAAGTGGCGTCATTTTTGTTGCATGAGGAAATCTAGCTTTATGTTACTGCTGATACTGCTGGTTTAGTAGAATTCTGCATTCACGCACTGACGACGTGTTCTGGAGTAGTGAATGTTGTAGCTTGGCATGGTGGTCAGGGAGTTGAGTTCTGGATGGACTGTGTGTATGAGCAAGCTTAGTTCAGATTGCTCACTACCATGCTTTCTCTATAATTATTCGTGGTGCATTCTGACCATCATAAAGCCTTAGTGTGAAATTATAAGTGTTGTCTGGTAGCATTCAGTGCACTGATAAAGCTGTGTGTACTTAAAGTGTTTGAAATGAACAATAATTTTGATAATAAACCACACTGTTCATGATTTTCTAATAGCCATTCTCAGCAGAAACTGGCAATGTCTACTTTCTAAAAGTTACCAGAAAAAGAAAATATATCATTAGCTTCTTGGAGTGGGGAGAGGTAGCAGCATCATTTAATACATCATGGAATCAGGTCATATTATACACTGACTCAAGGCTCCAGCATATGGAGTTTTTCTACTTGATATGAGGCTCACCATTAACATTGCACCGCTGAAATTGATTTCAGTTCTGCTAAACGAAGGGTGAAATGTGTTTTTTTGTTACAAAATCCATACCTCTCAGTGCAACTACTTCAAACTGTATTTACAGTGAGAAAATCGCCACTGACAAGCATGGATCCAAAGGAAGGGATCATGAGGTCCATGACCCCACCAAAACATACTAGTATAAGCATTCATAGTTTAATGTTTATCAAGTTATAAATTTAATAACAGCTTTTTGAGTATAAAGTAACTTAAAACTGAAGTGTCAAAACTGACAAGGAACTGTAGAATTTTCAAGCTAAGTTTAACACAGGGTGCTTGTGTGAGGCTGTAAGGGCCTGCTCAGATGGATGGGCTTGTGACCTGGCTACCTGCAGAGAACATTCCATCCAGGTGAAGGTGGATGTGCACAAGCTGTCGCTATAAACTATCAACAATGAATGCAACATAGTTCATGAGTGCACACGTACAATCGACGAAGTTAACTAAGGCAAGATCGATAAACTGCCTTTCTGAAAGTAGATGGGAATAAGGAAACTGCATCCACCCCACCCTCCACCACTAATTTACATACTTGCAGAGTCTTAGTGTGCAGACCTGCGTTCACAGTCAAAATATGAAGTTAAATATTGATAATTAGGAATGTACGCTTTCCTTTTACACTGCATGAATTTTGCCACTTTTAATGATGAGCAAGTGTTGGCATTATAGTTCTTAAGTAATTTTGAGACACATGCCCTCCCTAAATATTTGAGGTGTATGCAGAACAAAGTCTATATTTTTCTGATTTGCAATTTCTTGGATATTATGCTAAAGTGATGTATTATTCAATGATAGGAAAATTTATTATTATTACAGAAAACATCTATATATGTCATGGTCGTTAAACTATTTACTTTCAATATATTAAAACATTTAAATACATTGTTGTAATCGTTATTAAAATTTTACAAATTTGTGACAGGTTATTTTGGGGGAGAGGAGACAGAGGCCAAAACAAACTATGATCCCCCCCCCCCCCCTCAGAACTGAGTTCTGGATCTGCACCTGGCCCCTGAACTGTTCGATTACAGTGGGAGCAACATTTAGTGTGCAGAGGGAAAAATAGATTCCATAACTGAATTTCAATGCAAGAATTATTTCGGTAAATTACATAGTTCAATATTGAGAAATGGGAAGATTATGTTTATAGTAAATTCTCAAGGTCAGTGAAGGTTGAAAAATTGTGGTTCAGAATTGAGGAAAAGTGAATAAGTGTCTGAAGGCCTGATAGAGTTCATAGGCAATGTCAGGTATTCATTTGGTGAGAAAAATGCCACTGATTTTATATGTTGATTTAAAAAACTATTGATTTACTAAGTAACATACTGTGATCAGATGACACCTATGTATTGGAAAAATTGTGATACACTGTATATGAAAAATGGTCAAATGCTTTACAGTAGGAAGATATTTCTCCATCAATCGAGAATACTGAAAAACTCTACTATCCGACTTAAGAACAAAAAAAAATTACTGCTGCTTAATCTTTTTCGTCCATAAGGCTTGAAATAAAGAACAGAAAACGCACAAATATCAATATAATTCAGCACTTTTGTTTTTGTTTCTGTTCAAAATTCTCATGATATGCAATAACAAGTTATTAAAAATTATCTTAATTTGTAATGCAAAATAATGGTATAGAACTTAGAAATAATTTCTTTTTCAATCTCTATATACGTTTAGATGAACAGACACTGCAATAAGTTATGAAACTAGAGGAAAATGAAACCTAGTTTATCATCATTAAGGTACACCAGCACTAATTATGACATTTTCAAGTGTCCATAATACATTGTGACAGTACCAAAGAAGAAATGACTGACAACACATTGAAACGGAGGGATGCATTATTATTGAAAGTCATAATTTATAATTGCCTTCTAGAACAATAAAGAATCACTCAACAATTGCTATACAAAGTCATAGATGAGTTTGGTACTAATTACTCTGACTTGTTTAAAATGATTTAAGTCTATGACTATATCATGAAGAGTGTTGTGAGTGCTTGTTCAAAGTGATTGTGCAAAGAAAACTAGATTAAGGTTTAAAGTCATATCAATGACAAAGTTATTAAATCAGCGTGACAACTTCTTGTTGCATTATCATGGGGAAGGAAAAGGGCTATGCCTGAGGGACCAACATGCTATTTACTCTAAATTAACAAAATCCACTGGAAAACTGAATGACTGGATTCCCTAGTGTGAGTTCAGTGTTTCAACCACTCTGTAATCTCACATGGCAGTTTCATCTGTATTGTTTGAGAGAATCGTAATATGGAGGGGGTAGAAACTAGGTACATTGCAAGGGGTTGGTTGTGTATGCCGATGAAAACTTAAACTGGAAAAATAGTATAACATATTTGCTAGAAGTATCAATTCCATTACTTTCCCACTTGAGAATGATTGTCAACTTCGATGGCACAACAATCCATCATCTTCCATACTTTGTATGTCTTGATTCATTGATATTCTACAAGACACTTAGAATATAATAATATGGTTAGGTAAACGTATCTCACGTAACTATGTAATTAACAATATGATGAGGTTAACATGTGTACTCCTGTTTCTAGTAAATATCTGTTTCAGCATTTGAGAACATAGTGCATGTATTTCATGATGAAATGTATTAGCAACAATCCATTCAGGTTTGAAAGAAATAATGATATTTGGAAGTAATGGAATGATATGTTTCACCTGCCAGTCATGTAGTGAAGCTAAATTTCACACAGAACGAAACGAATTGTGCAGCTAAAAATCTCTTTGACATGCTAGCAACACAAATATAATGTTAAAGAGACAACAGGGGCTTTCTTAAAAGGGAATTAAAATCGTTTTTGTTTAACAACTTCTCCTAGGTAGAAGTGTCAATTACATACCTGTAAGTAGCCAGCACGTATCTGTATAAGGGCATTTTTAAATAAATACTTGCATTTGTTGTTCATGTGGCACATTCCACAACATAACGTTTACTGTGAATATGGTCTATAGAATACACAAGTAGCCAACCACTCCTTACTAAATGCACCGATGGTACAGCCCAGGCTGACTAATTGGTAGTTTTTCAACAGTGTCTATACTCGTCCCAAATCCTAAGACATTGTTGAGTTCTTTGTGAATTAAACACATCTAGAGATCAGGAACTGTACTTGGCTATTACTCGTTTTATAAATTATAGAGCGCAACAAACAGTGGTCCTTTTTTTCTTTTGCAAGTTTTATTACGCAAATCGAGATTTTGACTAGTGCTTAGCCATTATCAGTGCACTATTTTTGAATGACAGTGAACTAACATGCATCGAGATTAAAAAATAGTGCATTGATAATGGCTAGGTAGTAGCCGAAATCTTGATTTGCGTAATAAAACCTGCAGGAAAAAAAAGGACGACTGATTGCAGCTCTCTGTAATTTATAAATTATGTTAACAGCCGTGGAGTGCACCCACTTTCCTAATGGAAGGTAACCTGATATTACTCATTTTGCAATCGGCCTTTTTCTGTTAATGAAAATTAAGTCGAAATGGTTTCTTCTGAGATGCGCAAATGCATCAACGAGTATTAGCGACTCTTACGACGAAAACATTTTCTATATTTCCATGCTTCCAACATTTTGGTGGCTACAGAGAATACCGAATTTTGTTCCAGTATATCAAATGCAATTAATGAAAAAGAATAAATTAATGCACTTGCTACTCGGAACCCGATTCCGAAGCGCTATCAAAGGCGTGAACGAAGCATAGATTATATGATGTGTACAGTGCACGCAGTGAATGCAAACAGGGACGGTTCTTACCTTAAAAAGCGAGCGACTGTCTCCGTAGGGGTACACACACTGTTTAAATTGTAGGATACAGACTGAGGTAGCAAAGCTACACACACTGTTTCAATTGTAGGATACAGACTGTGGTAGCAAAGCTATCTTATCACAGCACGTCAAACGGATATGTTGTTCAGTCTGTAATCCCTAGATAACCCCGGCAATGAACTTAATAAAACACCCACTTGGGAGGCACGAAAACAAAAAAGGAATCCCCTCGCCCATAATTCATGACGTAACAGTCTTACTTTCAGCAATAGCAAGTGCCACGCTACTGTGAGAACAAAAGTAATCGTAGCAGCAAGTGCAACAAAAATGTTTAACGACTAATTTAAAAACTAGTATCTTTCACAATTACAGTAACATACAAATCAGCTGCGATATTTGAATGCCCGGCTTTACTGTAAGACACGTATACCCAGTACGAACGTGTCGTTTCAGTGGCCCAGGTACCCAAAACTGGTGTTGAGGCAGGACTCCGCGCTAATTCTAGCGCATATCAGACTTAACTTAAGACTTTACTTTTACAAGCCCGCACAATGTTAATTTAGTGCTACATCAACGTTTGCACTTGTCACCCACATATTCTTTTTTTATAGATAAATTCAGGTTAATACACCGGTATCTAACAAATCGGTTGGCTGCAGTAGGTTAACAACGAAATTATGCTGATACTAAGGGCTTCACAGCCGTTGTAAACTGTACTTCTGTTAAAAGCATCTGGCTGAGAGGGAATGGTCGCTGCATACAAAGAAAGATTCACTAATTTTTCGTCCCCGTTAGTTATTCTTGGTTAATTCCTAGAGATCATTCTACCGTTTTGCTCTATGTTTCTACTGAATTCCAGTTCATTTATGTAAAATGCATCTGAAGAGCTCCCTGAGTCCGCGTGTACTCTGCAGAAGCAGAAGTTGTCCGTATTTGCTGTCGCCTCAAGGTTATGGCGCTCTGGAATGCTCCGCATCTGCTGTCGCGCTGTCTCAATAAACCTAAGGGAATACTGCGCCCGTCACCCGTCTAAGACGGAACTCAGGTGACCTCCCATATGCCAGTCAGCTCACTGTAAAGCGAGAGAGCCTAACATATAATGAAATTGCGTTGCTGTTCAGCTGAGTGAACATAACAAACAGTCTAGTCTACTCCTTTAGGGGATAGATATTTAAGGGGCGAAAAGAACAACAGCTTTTAAAAAAATATGGGGATAATACTGCCGACAGGCAGAGGCTACAGCCCACGAAAGTAGTGTTCCATGCTCAGATAACTAATATACCAGATCTAACGAATCCACATTAACTTAACATGCGTCCTCGGCAACGTTTCTTTTCCGAAACAGAAGAGAAATTGAGTTGCATGAACAGCTGAGCAGGTTACAGAGTTTCTTCTTGCGGTGTACCTAAAAGAAATTTCCTCTCATCCCTCTCCAACCCTCTGTTGAACAATTTTAGAACATATTCTGAGCTCAAGCATAATGATGCACGATATCTCGACCAGAATGACCTCCTATAAGCCAACCAGCATGGATTCCGAAACGAACTCGCGCTTTTCTCACATGACGTTTTGAAAGCCATGGATTATGGCAGTCAGGTAGAAAGAATAACCGATGAGCTTCATTCAGTATCATGTCTATCCTTGTTATTGAAAGTACGGTAATATGGGACAAGAAGTGACATTTGTGTCGGATTGAGAATTTCTTGGTACGAAGGACGCAGCACGTTGTCTTGGATGGAGAGTCATACACAGAAGGAGAAGTAACTTCCGGCGTGTCCCAGAGAAGTGTGTTTAGGTCTTTGCTGATCCTATTGTATGTTAATGACTTTGCAGGTAATATTAATAGCAACCTCAGAATTTTCGCGGATGACGTACACTGCGCAAAAAGTATAACATTTTCTAAACCCTTTAACTGTATCCCATTGCAAAACGTAAGTTTGAAGTTTTGGCTCAAAGGTGCCTACAACCATTCCTCTGCAATGGTGCAAAAGCGTGGCGCCCTGCGACGTCACTTTCAAACGCGGTGACGCTTTAAACGCCGCGCGGGATTAGCCGAGCGGTCGCCGGCACGGTAGCTCAGCGTGTTTGGTCAGAGGGCTAGCGGCCCTCTGTAATAAAAAAAAAATGAGTTAATGGATCAACAACGAACTGAGACGGGTGTCTTTCGACGTCCGCCCAGAGCAGATACAACGAACGAAAACGAACAAAATGAGATTTAAAAAAAAAGCGGTGTAGGGCTTTGCAGTCATGGACTGCGCGACTGATCCCGGCGGAGGTTGGAGTCCTCCCTCGGGCATGGGTGTTTGTGTTTATCCTTAGGATAATTTAGGTTACGTAGTGTGTAAGCTTAGGGACTGATAACATTAGCAGTTAAGTCCCATAAGGTTTCACACACATTTGAACTTTTTTTAATTTTTTTTTTTTTTTTTTTTTTTTTTTTTTTTTTTTTTTTTTTTTTTTTTTGCGATTCAAACAGCAAGGTGTCGACACATGCGAAAAAAAAGGCCAGAGCTGAGAAGTTCATGTGAGTGAGTTAATGACGTCACATTGATATCAAATTTCACGACAATTCTGCACAACGCCATCGTGAATATGTCTCACGGTGGGATTGTCACCCTCTCTTACCCACATTTCATCTTCTGCGATGGAGATCAGAACCGCGACACCCAGCGTTGAAATCACACGTGGTTTCCTTATGGCCGGCCGAGGAAAACAGACACACAGCAGCTCAGAATCGACACAAAAAGTCTCAGCAGGTAGAATAAAAAGCGTCAATGAAGCCATCTCTTTCCCTGGAGCAGTGATTCCCACACGTTTCGCGGTCGAAAACGGCAGTTCGCAGTGTGATGAGAAACAGAGCAACGTTCTTAACGACATTGGCACTGCTAACTCTCTCTGAGCGATTCAACCCTACTCTGATCATTCCCATGCAATTCTTGATGTAGGTGTACATGGTAAGGATGGAACCGGTGAAGTGTAAGAATACGATGTACACTGGTTTTAGAAATGCCAGTCTCGTGTTCAAGCTGTCGTGTGCTTACATGTGGATTCATAGCAACGGAAGCGAGAACAGTAACTTCGGCAGCTTCGTCTGTGCGAGTGCTACGACGATTGCGTTCCCGTTTCCTGATGCATCGCAACAAGACGAGAAAACAACCGACGAGAAGGTGGGCTCTTGTCAGGATATTGCTCTCTGCACAGTTCCGCTGGCTACGTAGCATTTCGTCTATCTTCAGCAACAACAACTATAACAACAACAATAAAAGAAACGTTATGTCGATGCAGTTTGTAGGAAGGACAGCCTTTACGGTATGCCTACTCTACACGACAGTATTTAAAAGGACTAAACTGCTGTACTAAATGTCCCCGTACATAAGAAAACAGTATTGCAATTACTGTTAGCCGGCCGGTGTGGCCGAGCGGTTCTAGGCGCTTCAGTCTGGAACCGCGCGACCGCTACGGTGGTAGGTTCGAATCCTGCCTCGGGCATGAATATGTGTTATGTCCTTAGGTTGGTTAGGTTTAAGTAGTTGTAAGTTCTAGGGGACTGATGACCTCAGATGTTAAGTCCCATAGTGCTCAGAGCCATTTGAACCATTTGCAATTATTGTTCTGCTAACTTACATTCCCCATAGATGAGTAGCATTTCTACCTGCTCTTCGTTGGTGTACATTCTAGTTACACAACTCTTCAACTGACGATGGTTGACGGCATGACAGGTGTGCATTCTATTTGGTTACATTTGTCCTCTGTCAACATGACTACCTGCACTAAGCGCTGGAAGCGTCAGCGTCGTTGTAGTGTTGTGTAGTTAATAACGTTGTGTTTCAGTGAATGGTACAATGTGATACATTTTGAATAGATCTTTAGGAGAGGAAATGAATTACCGAATAAAAAATACAGGATGCTATTTAAAAAATGTAATACCGCTGTTCATATATTTGTAAAAAACAAAGCTGCAACGAAGGCAATCATGCTGATTGATGTCCCCCTGACGGCTGAACAACATTTGCTTGAAACATTTTGTTATTTGCATCTGGGCAAACAGCTGTTTAGGGTGGTCAAGATAAATGGGACACCCTGTATATTAATTTCTCAACATAGTCACCCTGGAGACGTACACATTTCTACCAGTGAGAGTCCAGTTTAGATGATTACAATTCTTCTGGATGTTGTACCGCGACATTGTATAAAATGCTTTAATTACAAACTCAGAACCAACACTTCGGCCGAATTACAACGGCCTTCCTCACGGTAAGTATTTTATACGATTGCGCGGTGCAAAACTCAGAATTTTAATCATCATGACACCGGGAACAGAAGAGTACATAGTTATGTCAGAGACCAATTTACTGATACTGTCACAGTCATTGTAGAATATTTGACTTTGTTGACGGTGGGACAACGTCACCTCTGCTTGCACCGCTTAATCACTATGAGAGAGATGTCCTCGAAGGTGTCCTTCGTGTTTTGGAAACAGATGAAAATCGGACGGGGCCAAGTCGTGACTGTATGGATGATGATCTATGGACTGTGAACTCAAGACGTCGGACCGTTGCAGATGTCGCAGCGCTCGTGTGTGCTCTGGCATTGTCATGCTAAAGGAGAGGGTGCTGCGTGTGTGAACGAGCTCTTCGAATTCGCAACCCGATTACAGCACGCTGTTTCACACTCACAGACACAGTTACGTTACAGACCGCCATGTTGCGCGCGACAATTCGGAGTCCTCCAAGGGCAGACGATTGTAACTTGCCCCAGGTAAGTGGGGCAGTCGACTGAATAATACGCATGACATGTAATGCCTCAAGCGACATTGAGAACAGAATTAAAAATTCTGAGGCTTTAGTTTTCAGCACATCCTCGTAGCTGCACTTTTCCTGCAGTGCCGCGAGGACTGCGCGGCTCGGCCTGGCCGGCTTGTGGCAGCAAAAAGTCTTGTCTATGAAACCGGGTACCGGAGACTCTGAGCCGATCTGCTCGCCTCACATATTGCTGCAATGGAGCTGCTTTTCTCGCAGTAACACCCAAAATCAGCGACGGCGTTACAGTCCTATTGGAACATAGCTTGGACTTAAATGTTGTCTGGACTGTCACCAGGCGGATTAACGACCCTGAAGATTAAGTATTCGGCACTAGTCTCGGTTGTTTTAGAAATGAGAAAGAAAGAATCTTACGGTGTTGTTGACAGAGACACTCTGAGGACCTGTGCAGCTGCCCAATAGGAAACGAATTTGTTTCTCTTTGCACAACTGTCCCTTTCTACGCGGTCAACGAGGATTCTGTCTTGGGTGTGTCTGTTGAATGTAGGTGAGTCAATGGGTGCGTCCAGAGTGTCGTGTCACGTTTCTGTTCATAATGGTGAGAGAAAGGAGAGGGAGCACAGTCTACGGCTCAGCAAGCAGGCCCCTGGGCATTACGTCGCCATCCGACAGACGGTTTACCATCAGTAGTGTCACTTGCGCCCAATTCATTGGACACTGCATTGTTGTTGTTGTGGCCTTCGGCCCAGAGACTGGTTTGATGCAGCTCTCCATGCTACTCTATCCTGTGCAAGCTTCTTCATCTCCCAGTACCTACTGCAACCTACATCCTTCTGAATCTGCTTACTGTATTCATCTCTTGGTCTCCCTCTACAATTTTTACCCTCCACGCTGCCCTCCAATACTAAAGTGGTGATCCCTTGATGCCTCAGAACATGAGCTACCGACCGATCCCGTCTTCTAGTCAAGTTGTGCCACAAATTTCTCTTCTCCCCAAATCTATTCAATACCTCCTCATTAAGTTATGTGATCTACCCATCTAATCTTCAGCATTCTTCTGTAGCAACACATTTCGAAAGCTTCTATTCTCTTCTTGTCCAAACTATTTATCGTCCATGTTTCACTTCCATACATGGCTACACACCATACAAATACTTTCAGAAACGAATTCCTGACACTTAAATCTATACTCGATGTTAACAAATTTATCTTCCTCAGAAACGCTTTCCTTGCCATTGCCAGTCTACATTTTATATCCTCTCTCCTTCGACCATCATTAGTTTTTTGCTCCCCAAATAGCAGAACTCATCTACTACTTTAAGCGTCTCATTTCCTAATCTAATTCACCCAGCATCGCCCGATTTAAATCGACTACATTCCATTATTCTCGTTTTTCTTTTGTTGATGTTCATCTTATATCCTCCTTTCAAGACACTGTCCATTCCATTCAGCTGCTCTTCCAGGTCCTTTGCTGTCTCTGACAGAATTACAGTATCATCGGCGAACCTCAAAGTTTTTATTTCTTCACTCCTAATGCCTACTCCAAGATTAAATACGGGAGACGGATTCATTAACGAATCGGGAATTAGAGGGCTGGGGTTTACACGTATCTTATAAAATGCGACTGCCTCTCGAATTCATAAAGCTCCTAAAGAACAAGTGTTTAGCAAAGAATATATTCGGTATTCGCACGCAAAATGCTAGCAGAAATATTCTTAATTCTTCGCCACGAACGGATGTGCAGTCAGCAATAAGTGTAACAGATTTAAGTTTTTGTCTGAATGAAAAACAAATCGTTGAGTTAGAAACTATACTACTTTCTGTCATTTACATTTACTTGTAATACACAATGGTATGACGAATAGATTGTCTTGCAAGTGCAAAATAAAGTTATTTCCATCGCACAGGACATCTGATATTTGCGCCCGATATTGGGACAAAGCAAGAACTGTAAGTTTCTGCGTCACGTGCCCGTCCATTTCCGATTACAGAACCGACTTCAGCACGGAACGTATAAAAACAATAATTAGTGAAGTAAGTACTGGAGTACTGCATTTTTGTTTGCGATTTTTCCATTGGGTAGGAGTGATTTAAACTGGAACGACCATATAAAATTAATCGTCGGTAAAGCAGATGCCAGACTGAGATTCATTGGAAGAATCCTAAGGAAATGCAGTCCGAAAACAAAGGAAGTAAGTTACAGTACACTTGTTCGCCCACTGCTTGAATACTGCTCACCGGCGTGGGATCCGTACCAGATAGGGTTGGTAGAAGAGATAGGGAAGATCCAACGGAGAGCAGCGCGCTTCCTTACAGGATCATTTAACAATCGCGAAAACTTTACGGAGATGATAGATAAAATCCAGTGGAAGACTGCGAGACAGACGCTCAGTAGCTCGGTACGGGCTTTTGTTGAAGTTTCGATAACATATCTTCACCGAGGAGTCAAGCAGTATATTGGTCCCTCCTGCGTATATCTCGCGAAGAGACCATGAGAATAAATTCAGAGAGATTACAGCCAACACAGAGGCATACCGACAATCTTTCATCCCACGAACAATACGAGACTGGAATAGAAGGGAGAACCGATAGAGGTACTCAAGGTACCCTCCGCCACACACCGCCAGGTGGCTTGCGGAGTATGGATGTAGATGTAGATACATGCATTCTGTTTTTGCCTCAGCACGGTGACATCTACCGACAGGATAATGTGACGTGTCACACAACTCGTAGTGTGTGGGCTTGGTTTGAAGAGCACCAGGATAATTTTGCCATACTCCATGGCCAGCAGACTCAGCGGATTTAAACCCAAAAGAAAATCTGTGGGGCCACCTCGATTGGGCTTTCACGCGAGGATCCTCAACTGAGCAACATAGTACAGCTGACCACGGCGCTGGAGCCGACACAGCTCCAAATCCCTGTCGGTACCTTCAAGAACCTTATTGACTCTCTTTCTCGCGCTGAAAAAATCAGTTATTCGAGCTTTTGACAGGTGGTCACATTAATGAGACTTGACCGTGTAGATACCGTCGATAACACACACGTACCCTCGCTGCACGAGACATTGCGGAGAGATTCGGGATTAACTGACGATACAGGTCTGTAGTCTGGTGATCAGAAGCTTTCCGCCACCACTTCTCCTCCCCTCCTCAGTCAAACACCACTCCATATTCTCTCCTCACCCTCCTCTGTCCCCCAACCTAGTGACAACTTCCGAAATTCGAGCCAGCATCCTCCAGGCCGAACACCACTACATTAGCGCTGTTTAACGACCTCGCCTTCGGAGGCGGGGTTAGTGATAAGAGTTGCTGTGGCGTAACTGCTAGAGGCAGGCGATCGTGGCTGAAACAAGCTGATGCAGGCCTCACGCGGCGTGCATATCTTTCGCTTTTATTTGGGCTGTCTGAGGCCGACAAACAACGCGTCACGCCGATATCAAAACACAGCTCTTACCGATGGCGTGGACACCTACCTATAGAGGATGTCCCATTTGTCTTGAAAACCCCAAATAACTTTTAGTCCAGAGGCAAAATAAAAAATCTATCAAGCAAATGTTGTTGTTGATAATTCTTCCGGGTTATATGGCCGTGATCCATGAAATACTTCTATTCCTAAATTTTAAAAATTTTGGTATGGAAGAGGAGTCTCTGCAACGTAACAAAAAAGTTAAAGTGCAAAGTAAATGTGCTTTCTTCTTACGTGAAACTTCCAGAAGTCTAACTGATTTCGAGACATTCTCCCCGTAAAGTCTTCTAATCATGCAATGAAGGCTTTCACGATCGAATGGTACTGTTGTTGATAAGTATTCCATGGACCACGGCCGTATAACCCGGAAGAATTATCAACAACAGTACCATCCGGTCGTGAAAGCCTTCATTGTATAAGCACATGTTGTTTACAAGAGTTACTCCCGGTGTTTATAATGTTCACATAACTTACGGGAATGCATAACATACGGGAATCACTCACACTCCTCTGCCTGAATCGTTACGGTTAACTGAGTTTAGGTTTGGTATTGAATTCAAAAATCTATTTCAACATTTGTTGACTTCCACTTACTTTTTATTCAGTGGCCTGTACTATGAATAGAGAGCTGGAGCTGCAGTGGGAAGCCTGTTGTTAGTTATTATTGACAATTTCTTTATGCACGATTTTGGGGAACGTGCCTGGTACTCGGCAGCTTTGAATCCTGAATATTTTTTTAGATATGAATACGAGACTTTTGTTGTTTGGTCTCATGGCAGTGAGAGTCTGAAAGACTTTTTAGAACATGGCTTTTTTCGCTTCCTTGGTGCGTTGGTCTGGAGGGAGGTTCATGCTTTATTGGGATACGCCGTTTATAGGATGCCTCCTCACACTGACTTGTATCTATAGGCTGACATTTGTCACCATCCGGCACAGCATGAATGGGTACTTTGTAGCTTCGTTAACGGGATCCACGTCATTTCAGACGCTGAGAGTTTCTCAGTCGAGTTCGCCCATCTTGAGGTCACCTTTCGTCAGAATGGTTACAGTGAAAGACAGATACGTGCTTTGCCCTACCGACCACCCGTGCACCGGGTGAGTGATGATAATACCGAGTTGGTACCAAAGTCTACGGCCTTTTTGCCTCAAGCAGGAACCAACAAGTTTTGTAGCATTTTGCGAAAATGTGTTTTCGGAGCTTCATCTAAGACTAGGAACCTTTCAGGTTCCTTTAAGGATGATATTGGTTTCCGTAAGGCGGGTGTCTACCGTATTCCTTGCAGTTGTGGCATGTCATATATTTGTCAGATTATCGGGACCGCGGAGGAACAGTATATTGAGCATAAACGTAACACACACTTACAACAGCCGAACATCTGTGTTTTTGCAGAACATTGTCTGAGCGCCCGTCATCCTTTGGAATATAACAGTACGGAGATTCTGGCATACCCTTACACCTGTAGGGATAGTGTTATTAATGAAGCAGTTGAAATTAAATTACCAAGTAATCTTATAAATAGAGATGGAGTTTTTTTCTTAAATTCTGCGTGGAATCCTGCTCTATCCCTTGCCAAAAAACAGAGGGACGTAATTTAAGCTACCTCACGTGTTGCTTACAAATTTTCGATATAGCTAGCTTCTGATGTCGGGCATCTTTTGTTGTGGGGTAGCGCTAGTGATACCGTGTGCGTTTGTTATCTTTCCGGATATACTCTGTAAACCGATGTTTTAAATTCCCTTGCACAGCACCTACTTTCTGCAGTTTTGCCTTGAGAATGACAGGGGATGCACCTGTCGTTATATCGGCGATTGTCGACGAAGTCGCCAGGCTGCATTCCCGTAAGTTATTTGAAAATGTTTTTTAATTTCCAAGAGCTTATTACCCTTCTTGTAACTTTCTTCGTTACGAAGATACTAATATATAGGGTGGTCCATTGATAGTGACCGGGCCAAATATCTCACGAAATAAGCATCAAACGAAAAAACTACAAAGAACGAAACTCGTCTAGCTTGAAAGGGGAAACCAGATGGCGCTATGGTTGGACCGCTAGATGGCGCTGCCATAGGTCAAACGGATATCAACTGCGTTTTTTAAAAATAGGAACCCCGTTTTTTATTACATATTCGTGTAGTACGTAAAGAAATATGAATGTTTTAGTTGGACGATTTTTTTCGCTCTGATAGATGGCGCTGTAATAGTCATAAACGTACAAGTACGTCGTGTCACGTAGCATTCCGCCAGTGCGGACGGCATTTGCTTCGTGATACATTACCCGTGTTAAAATGGACCGTTTACCAATTGCGGAAAAATGTCGATATCGTGTTGATGTATGGCTGTAGTGATCAAAATGCCCAACGGGCGTATGCTATGTATGCTGCTCAGTATCCTGGACGACTCACCCAAGTGTCTGGACCGTTCGCCGGATAGTTGCGTTATTTAAGGAAACAGGAAGTGTTGAGCCACATGTGAAACGTCAGTCACGACCTGCAACAAATGATGATGCCCTAGTAGGTGTTTTAGCTGCTGTCGCGGCTAATCCGCACATCAGTAGCAGACAAATTGCGCGAGAATTTGGAATCTCAAAAACGTCAGTGTTGAGAACGCTACATTAACATCGAAAGCACCCGTACCATATTTCTATGCACCAAGAACTGCATGGCGACGACTTAGAACGTCGTGTACATTTCTGCCACTGGGCATAAGAGAAATTACAGGACGAAGACAGAACTTTTGTACGCGTTCTATTTAGCGACGAAGCGTCATTCACCAACAGTGGTAACGTAAACCGGCATAATATGCACTACTGGGAAACGGAAAATCCACGATGCTGCGACAAGTGGAACTTCAGCGACCTTGGCGGGTTAATGTATGGTACGCCATTATGGGAGGAAGGATAATTGGCCCCATTTTATCTATGGCAATCTAAATGGTGCAATGTATGCTGATTTCCTACGTAATGTTCTACCGATGTTACTACAAGATGTTTCACTGCATGATAGAATGCCGATGTACTTCCAACATGATGGATGTCCGGCACATAGCTCGCGTGCGGTTGAAGCGGTATTGAATAGCATATTTCATGACAGGTGGATTGGTCGTCGAAGCACCATACCATGGCCCGCACGTTCAACCGATCTGACGTTCCCGGATTTCTTTCTGTGGGGAAAGTTGAAAGATATTTGCTATCGTAAGCCACCGACAACGCCTGACAACATGCGTCAGTGCATTGTCAATGTATGTGCGAACATTACGGAAGGAGAACTACTCGCTGTTGAGAGGAATGTCGTTACACGTATTGCCAAATGCATTGAGTCTGACGGACATCATTTTGAACATTTACTGCGTTAATGTGGTATTTACAGGTAATCACGCTGTAACAGCATACGTTCTCAGAAATGATAAGTTCACAAAGGTACATGTACCACATTGGTACAACCGAAATAAAATGTTCAAACGTACCTACGTTCTGTATTTTAATTTAAAAAACCTACCTGTTACCAACTGTTCGTCTAAAATTTTGAGCCATATGTTTGTGACTATTACAGCGCCATCTGTCACAAAGCGAAAAAAGTGGTCCAACTAAAACATTCATATTTCTTTACGTACTACACGAATATGTAATAAAAATGGGAGTTCTTATTTAAAAAAATAACGCAGTTGATATCCGTTTGACCTATGGCAGCGCGCGGGTTTAGCCGAACGGTCTTAGGCGCTGCAGTCAGGGACTGTGCGGCTGATCCCGGCGGAGGTTCGAGTCCTCCCTCGGGCATGGGTGTGTGTGTTTGTCCTTAGGATAATTTAGGTTAAGTAGTGTGTAAGCTTAGGGTGTGATGACCTTCGCAGTTAAGTCTCATAAGATTTCACACACATTTGAACATTTGAACCTATGGCAGCGCCATCTAACGGGCCAACCATAGCGCCATCTGGTTTCCCCCTTCAAGCTAGACAAGTTTCGTCTTTGTAGTTTTTTCATTTGACGCTTATTTCGTGAGAAATTGGACCAACATATAGGGTGGTCCATTGATTGTGATCGGGCGAAATATCTCACGAAATAAGCGTCAAATGAAAAAACTACAAAGAACGAAACCTGTCTAGCTAGAAGAGGGAAACTCCGAGGTTCCTGGCTTCGGTACAGAGCATTTGCGTCCAATACTTCCTGTTCATTGTCGCCACCACAAAATCAAGCTGGTTGTCAGGGACATTACCCTGGCGCCAGCACAGTTGCCTCGATAATCACAAATTTTCCACTGGGGCAGCGCCCACTGCCTAGTACATACAGTCACGCATCAGTGGGTGTTACGTTAACACCTGCTGCATCGCTGACCACAGACGCCACCGGGACACCGAAATTCTGTATGGAAGTCTTACAGAAAAGAATGATAAAACCGTATGAGCTCTCCAGATTCCCCTATTGGCACCCTGTAACCCACGTAGTTCCCGCAGATTCCAGCTTACAGTGGTGTCCATACGGCCGACGCCGTTACAGTAGCGTTTGACCTGTTACACATTTTTAAGGGGGGATGTAACGGAAAATATTATTTATTTAAAAATCGTATTTATTAATGTACAAATCTAAAATTTTGCATGTGTAAAGCAAAAGAGCTGTGTTTTAACGGAAAAATATAATAAAATAAGCAGGATTAATATTTTTCCAGAAATTTGAATTTTTAATTTTTTTATTGTCATTTTTATAAAAAGCCATAACTCAAATTCTAATCATGCAATTAATCTGAAAATTTTATTGTAGTGTCCTGAGAAGGTTATAAGGCCACTGAACTACAGTTATTAATTTATGGTACAAATTGCATCATTAACAGCGTTTTTATTTTGCACATCCAAAATCAAGTTTTTTTCTCTATACAATCATCTACAAATGAGAATGTAATTTCAAGATCTAGTATATTTTAGTTCCAGGGAGGCAGAAACACATTGCGAACAGTTCCTGAAAATTCCATAGCGCTAGTGCATATAATTTTTGAGAAAAGGCTTCTAATAACGTAAAAAATGTAAAACAGAGGAAATGATGTTCAAAGATTTTCTTCTCATACTTCTACATGTAACAAGCTTATCTCAATTTTAAAATCTTCCATACTGATACCTTTCATCCTCCAGGTTTTTCTTCTCTCCTCTTCGTATCTGCCTGGCCTGTATTTGCAGGTAATACACTGATCTGTTAGCTTTCTTGACCGTGCTCTCGTCGATGGTGTAAATGCTTTTGTTGTAAACACACCAGGATCTATATCAACTTTCTTCAGCACTTCGATTCTGCCATTATTTTCGTTATTGTAACATAAAACTGCGTCATAGACACCTATTTTGAGAACTTCAAGTCCACAGAATGTTCTTTTTGAGCACCTAATCCAGATCAAATTATTGAGGCTTTCATTTGCATTTTGTGTCTTTCCGTGAAGACACTTCCTCAGGCTTTGCAAGAAACCTGAATATGGGCTTAATTGCATTCATAACAGGTTCTGGTAATGTGTTTTTATGTGAAGACGTCTCATTTCTGTTGTTGAACTTACACCAATCGTCTTTCGGACACAGATTGTGCATTGGTGTTTGGTCAGTGAATAGTTTGTGGAAAAAAATTGACCACACAGCACATCTCATTGCCTCGAAATCATGTGTGTTTTTCCTGATAGCTCTCCCATAAACCAACTGAAGAGAATCAGTTTCTTTCAGAGTAAGCCTGTCTTTTCCTCCTAGTGGTTTTCCATTGTCAAGTACTTCACCTTTCTTCTCTTTCAGCAAGCGACAAAGCCTACAGCCAAGCCTCTTTTGGATGTGGCCAACACATTCCAACTTTTCTATTGTTGTATTGTACAGATTTTTATCTGTTACAGCTTTGAACTAAGAGGAGTCCCAACCACCAACGTATTTAGTATATCGAACACCACACTGCTCCTCAGATCTGGAGAACATCCTCACAACTGCACCAGCCTCCATGCCCCCACTTGAACTACTATAATTTTTAGAGCATGCTACTGCATGCCTTTGTTGCCACAGTTTCTTACTGTCTTCATTGTTGGACATTTTCCTTGTTGCCCACTGGTGACAGCATTTAGACATAATTTCTACATCTAAATCTTTACTTGAGTCAATACCAATAACAAATGCAACTCCATAGAGAGGTGTGTGGCCCCTTTTCATCCAGGTCCCATCTACAGACACACACAGGTCAGTAACATTTGTTGGAGATTCACTGTCATGAATATCTACCCCAGAATCTATTTCTTTTTGGTTTGTTTCCACCAATTCCTCCACTGCTTTCTTCTTAGAAACTTTGGCAGTATCGCATACAGCATCAGACATTATTTTATTTTTTCAAACCTTGCACAAGGCGGAGGCATGTTCAGAAAATCACATAATAAATTACCTCCTTCCCTGCTCTGTCCAAGGCAACTCAGAGCATATGCTAACTTAAAATTGCTTGCATAGGTACCAGTGTCAGTTTTTTTGGAGGAGAATAGTGAAAATTCATAGCCACACGAATTACAAATTAATTTAAAGTCACAGGCTATTCCCACTCTTCTTTCTTCAATAACAATCATGCAATCCGCATTTTTACAGCCAACACACGAACATGAGTCTGGCAGAGAAGCTCTAAATCGGTAAGTCTGAATCCAGTGGAATCCATATCAACATCATTCATGCACCTGTCCCAAGTTTCGATGCTGAAGATAAGAGCTTATGATTTTCATTTAGAACTGCTTCCTCTTTCCATGAAACTTCCGTTTCTTAAAAACAGTTTTTCCCCCACCCATTATGCATAAATCTTCACTTCCACGTAAAGGTTTGCGAATTCAACCGTCCATTAGTATTATCAAAATGTAAACAAACCACAAGCAAGAAACTTTCACGCAAAGATATAATGTCAGCCAGCGATACAGACGTCAGCCAGAGATATAGCTGTCAGCCAAAGATATCGAAAGAAAATAGCTTTCACACTGACAAAAATTCCGCTGAAGCAAGCAGTTTCCCAAATGTCAGAGAAGGTCGTAGTGGCCGCCAGTGCAGAGTAAATCAATTTAACAATGTAAAGACATTTCTAAAGCTGCTATCACGATAAAATTCACACACAACATAAATTAAATTGTGTAGATCAAGAAAATATTTGGACCAAAATCCATTACATCCCCCTTGAATACAGGCTCCATTCAACACGATTTAGATTGCTGGTATAAATAGTTAAAACTGGAATGAGATTTTCACTCTGCAGCGGAGTGTGTGCTGATATGAAACTTCCTGGCAGATTAAAACTGTGTGCCACACCGAGACTCGAACTCGGGACCTTTGCCTTTTGTGGGCAAGTGCTCTACCTACTGAGCTACCCAAGCACGACTCACACCCCGTCCTCACAGCTTTACTTCTGCCAGTACCTCGTCTCCTACCTTCCAAACTTTACAGAAGTGCTCCTGCGAACCTTGCAGAACTAGCACTCCTGAAAGAAAGGATATTGCGGAGACATGGCTTAGCCAAAGCCTGGGGGATATTTCCAGAATGAGATTTTCACTCTGCAGCGGAGTGTGCGCTGATATGAAACTTCTTGGCAGATTAAAAGTGTGTGCCGGACCGAGACTCGAACTCGGGACCTTTGCCTTTCGCGGGCAAGTGCACTTCTGTAAAGTTTCGAAGGTAGGAGACGAGGTACTGGCAGAAGTAAAGCTGTGAGGACGGGGCGTGAGTCGTGCTTGGGTAGCGCAGTTGGTAGAGCACTTGTCCGTGAAAGGCAAAGGTCCAGAGTTCGAGTCTCAGTCCGGCACACAGTTTTAATCTGCCAGGAAGTTTCGATAGTTAAAACTATTTTCTGACATCAGGAACTCACGAATCTACATTTACTACTGCAGCTAAATAATAGTACTCGTCATTAACATAGTTATTTCTATTGCTGAAATTATACCCTCTACCACAGCTAAATACAGTGATGATAAAAACACCATATAGGGTGTTGGTCCACATTCGGAACACAACACATCAGTGATTCCTGTGACATGGATTCGGTAAGTCCTTAATAGCTTCCAAAAAATATGTAGCACCAGATATCTACGCACAAGCCGCACAGTTCTCTTAAATTATGAGTCGATGGTTTGTGGGCCGGCCACTGTGGACGAGCGGTTCTCGGCGCTTCAGTCTGGAACCGCGTGACCGCTAAGGTCGCAGGTTCGAATCCTGCCTCGGACATGGATGTGTGTGATGTCCTTAGGTTAGTTAGATTTAAGTAGTTCTAAGTTCTGGGACTGATGACCTCAGATGTTAAGTCCCACAGTGCTCAGAGCCATTTTGATGGTTTTTGGGCGCAGAGCTGGCGCCCGATAGCATCCCAGATGTGTTCCATTGGGCTCAATCAGGCGGATTTGGTGTCAAAGTCGTCAATGTGATCTCATTATCATTCATCTCGAAGCACTGTAGCATGAATCTGGCCTTGTAACACAGATGTCCTGCTGAAAGGTGCAACAGGCCAGACTTCAAGTATGAAGGGATGCAGGTGGCCTGCAATAATGTTCACATGATCCCAGCTGTCTTAGCGCCTTCAATTATATCAGAGTTTCCGTAGACTCCCAGGTAGAAGTATAACACTGCTCCCACAAGCGTACGTCCTTGGCACAACGCATATTTTAAGCAGCTGTTCACTTGGATTACAGCATATTCAAAAACATCCATCGACCTCAGATAAAAGTAAATGTGAACCATCCAATGAGGTGACACATTTCCACTCATTTGCAATCCAGTCTCGATGATACCATGCTCACTGCAGCTGTCGATGTCTTTGGATCAGCCTGGGCGCACATAGGAGTTGATTGGTGTGAACCCCCACTTTCAAAAATGTAGACTGAACGGCGCGATTTGAAACACTTGCACCTATAACAGTATTGTACTCGGTCTCCAGATATCCCACATATCATCACCTATCCTGCTTTACAGATAGGGCAAGCCTCCGACATCTCAGTTATGTGATGGATCAAAGACACTTATTTCAGTGGATTACCCCAGCAGCTCATGGTCCTGTGGTTAGAACTGCTGATTCTGGATCATGGGGCACCAGGTTCGATTTCTGGCTGGGTCGTGGATTTTCTCCACTCACGGCTGGGTGTGCATGTTGCCACCAGTCTCGCGATGGGCAGTGGTCACAACGTTTTGGGTCATCAGTGTGTTTGCTTCTACTATTGCAGCACAACCAATTTCACAGCTGTTGTTGTTGTTGTTGTGGTCTTCAGTCCTCGGACTGGTTTGATGCAGCTCTCCATGCTACTCTACCCGGTGCAAGCTTCTTCATCTCCTAGTATTTACTGCAACCTACATCCTTCTGAATCTGTTCAGTGTATTCATCTCTTGGTCTCCCTCTACCATTTTTATCCTCCACGTTGCCCTCCAATACTAAATTGGTGATCCCTTGATGCCTCAGAACATGTCCTACCAACCGATTCCTTCTTCTAGTCAAGTTGTGCCACAAACTTCAATTCTCCCGAATCCTATTCAATACCTCCTCATTAGTTATGTGATCTACCCATCTAATCTTCACCATTCTTCTGTAGCACCACATTTCGAAAGCTTCTATTCTCTTCTTGTCTAAACCATTTATCGTCCATGTTTCACTTCCATACATGGCTACTCTCCTCACAAATACTTTCAGAAACGACTTCCTGGCACTTAAATCTATACTCGATGTTAACAAATTTCTCTTCTTCAGAAACGCTTTCCTTGCCATTGCCAGTCTACATTTTATATCCTCTCTACTTCGACCATCAATAGTTATCTTGGTCCCCAAATAGCAAAACTCCTTTACTATTCTAAGTGTCTCATTTCCTAATCTAATTCCCTCAGCATCACCCGACTTAATTCGACTACATTCCATTATCCTCGTTTTGCTTTTGTTGATGTTCATTTTATCGCCTCATTTCAAGACACTGTCCATTTCGTTCAACTGCTCTTCCAATTCCTTTGCTGTCTCTGACAGAATTACAATGTCATCTGCAAACCTCAAAGTTTTTATTTCTTCTCCATGGATTATAATACCTACTCCGAATTTTTCTTTTGTTTTCTTTACTGCTAGCTCAATATACAGATTGAAAAACATCGGGAATAGGCTACAACCCTGCCTCACTCCCTTCCCGACCACTGCCTCCCTTTCATGCCCCTCGACTCTTATACTGCCATCTGGTTTCAGTACAAATTGTAAATAGCCTTTCGCTGCCTGTATTTTACCCCTGCCACCTTCAGAATTCGAATGAGAGTATTCCAGTCAACATTATTAAAAGCTTTCTCTAAGTCTACAAATGCTAGAAACGTAGGTTTGCCTTTTCTTAATCTAGCTTCTAAGATAAGTCGTAGGGTCAGTATTGCCTCACGTGTTCCAATATTTCTACGGAATCCAAACCGATCTTCCCCGAGTTCGGCTTCTACCAGTTTTTCCATATGTCTGTAAAGAATTCGAGTTAGTATTTTGCAGCCATGACTTATTAAACTGATAGTTCGGTAATTTTCACATCTGTCAACACCTGCTTTCTTTGGGATTGGAATAATTATATTCTTCTTGAAGTCTGAGGGTATTTCTCCTGTCTCATACATTTTGCTCACCAGATGGTAGAGTTTTGTCAGGACTGGCTCTCCCAAGGCTGTCAGTAGTTCTAATGGAATGTTGTCTACCCCCGGGGCCTTGTTTCGACTCAGGTCTTTCAGTGCTCTATCAAACTCTTCACGCAGTATCATATCTCCCAATTCATCATCATCTACATCCTCTTCCCTTTCTATAACATTGCCCTCAAGTACATCGCCCTTGTATAGTCCCTCTATATACTCCTTCCACCTTTCTGCTTTCCCTTCTTCTCTTAGAACTGGGTTTCCATCTGAGCTTTTGATATTCATACAAGTGGTTCTCTTTTCTCCAAAGGTCTCTTTAATTTTCCTGTAAGCAGTATCTATCTTACCCCTAGTGTGATAAGCCTCTACATCCTTACATTTGTCCTCTAGCCATCCCTGCTTAGCCATTTTGCACTTCCTGTCTATCTCATTTTTGAGACGTTTGTATTCCTTTTTGCCTGCTTCATTTATTGCATTTTTATGGTTTCTCCTTTCATCAATTAAATTCAATATTTCTTCTGCCACCCAAGGATTTCTACTAGCCCTCGTCTTTTTACCTACTTGATCCTCTGCTCCCTTCACTACTTCATCCCTCAAAGCTACCCATTCTTCTTCTACTATATTTCTTTCCCCCATTCCTCTCAATTGCTCCCTTATGCTCTCCCTGAAACTCTGTACAACCTCTGGTTAGTCAGTTTATCCAGGTCCCATCTCCTTAAATTCCCACCTTTTTGCAGTTTCTTCATTTTCAATCTACAGTTCATAACCAATAGATTGTGGTGAGAGTCCACATCTGCACCTGGAAATGTCTTACAATTTAAAACCTGGATCCTAAATCTCTGTCTTACCATTATATAATCTATCTGAAACCTGTCAGTATCTCCAGGCTTCTTCCATGTATACAACCTTCTTTTATGATTCTTGAACCAAGTGTTAGCTATGATTAAGTTGTGCTCTGTGCAAAATTCTACCAGGCGGCTTCCTCTTTCATTTCTTACCCCCAATCCATATTCACCTACTATGTTTCCTTCTCTCCCTTTTCCTACTATCGAATTCCAGTCAACCATAACTAATAAATTTTGGTCTCCCTTCACTATCTGAATAATTTCTTTTATCTCATCATACATTTCTTCAATTTCTTCATCATCTGCAGAGCTAGTTGGCATATAGACTTGTACTACTGTCGTAGGCGTGGGCTTCGTGTCTATCTTGGCCAAAATAATGCGTTCACTATGCTGTTTGTAGTAGCTTACCCGAACTCCTATTTTTTTTATTCATTATTATACCTACTCCTGTATTACCCCTATTTGATTTTGTATTTATAACCCTGTATTCACATGACCAGAAGTCTTGCTCCCCTGCCACCGAACTTCGCTAATTACCACTGTATCTAACTTTAACCTATCCATTTCCCTTTTTAAATTTTCTAACCTACCTGTCCGATTAAGGGATCTGACATTCCACACTCCGATCCGTAGAACGCCAGTTTTCTTTCTCCTGATAACGAAGTCCTCTTAAGTAGTCTCCGTCCGGAGATCCGAATGGAGGACTATTTTACCTCCGGAACATTTTACCCAAGAGGACGCCATCATCATTTATCCATACTGTAAATCTGCACACCCTCGGGAAAAATTACGCCCGTAGTTTCCCCTTGCTTTCAGCCGTTCGCAGTACCGGCAAAGCAAGACCGGTTTGGTTAGTGTTATAAGGCCAGATCAGTCAGTCACCCAGATTGTTGTCCCTGCAACTACTGAAAAGGCTTCTGCCCCTCTTCAGAAACTGTACGTTTGTCTGGCCTCTTCAACAGATACCCCTCCGTTGTGGTTGCACCTACTGTACGGCTATCTGTATCGCTGAGGCACGCAAGCCTCCCCACCAACGGCAAGGTCTATGGTTCATGGAGGGGGTTCACAGCTGTATACAATACCAAACTGAAAAGCAATTTGTAAACAATAATTTCAATATTCTGCAAAGGTCTCATCATTCTCTTGTTCACGGGTGCACCCTGAGCGTTCCCTTGGCGCTGCAGAAGTTGTTGTGGTATAATCTTCATCTGACAATGGTATAATCTTCATCTGACAATGTACCTGTATGTTGGCTTCGTGATTGTAGGGCGACCCCCTGTTCCGGGGAGCACCGTTGCTGCCGGTATGGAGCGCAACCGCATGCTTCCGTGGCTCCTTCTATGGCGAAAGATAGGCCAACAACTGTCATTCTGCTATGATGACATTAATTTTACAGTCGCCGAGGGCTTCTCTCTTATCTGGTTGTCATGGCTGTTGACGTCAACTGTATTCACCGTGTTGCTTTTCGGTCTTCCGCCATTACCTCTTATAGTCCAGCGGACGGGGATTGATGACAATGTGTCACCTTTCTGGAAATGGCGTCGACCTAGGACAGGGGCGGTCAGAAACGCGGCACGCGGGCGGTCTTTTGGCACGCGATCTGCTTCCTCTCGTCTCAGTGTATGTTTCCCCCACCATCCCATTATGCTGTCTCGAGTAGGAATGGTTGGGGGGCAACTGCAAACACGCCGTTTAGATGGTATAGCAACTGCGCATGGAACACAGACCGGCTTGCGCATGGGTTGGTGTCATTTGGCGGATACATATGGGGGGCGCCTCCCTCCGTTGCGGGGCCGACCGCATTGCCACACGCGCCGTCCCCGTCAGTCAGCCAGCACGCTATTCGTTCATTACCTTCGTCAGTCGCCTCGACTGAATAAAAACAATTTATCATTTAAAATTCAACATACTTTTGCCCTTACAACTATTGAAACATGACGGTAATGATCTGGCACATACATTCAATCAATGCATAATTGGACTAGCCGCCCGAAGTGGCCGTGCGGTTAAAGGCGCTGCAGTCTGGAACCGCAAGACCGCTACGGTCGCAGGTTCGAATCCTGCCTCGGGCATGGATGTTTGTGATGTCCTTAGGTTAGTTAGGTTTAACTAGTTCTAAGTTCTAGGGGACTAATGACCTCAGCAGTTGAGTCCCATAGTGCTCAGAGCCATTTGAGCCATAATTGGACTATCGTTCATTGAAGAAGAATCACTCTTTGTGATTAAAAAGAGACTAATGGGAGAGATTCTTCAATACAAGCAAACGGGCATAAACGCCCTTAATGGTCGTGATTTTGTTATGCAAGCGTTGTCTTTTTGTCCTAGATCTGACTATCCTACTTTGCACACGCTGCACAAAATATTTGCTTGTCTACCTGCATCTATTGCTACAGTAAAAAGAAGTTTTTCAACATGGCTGCATACAAAGACTTGGCTGAGGTCGACAATGAAGGAGAATCGACTTAATGGCTTAGCTCTGTGGAACACGCCCTGACAATGATTGTCCTATTGACGATGTAATTAACCAATTTGCCAGGAAGAATAGGCGCATAGAATTCATCATTTAAGGAAGCGAACCACAATTGTAACTTTTTATATCGTAAGATGGCATTGTCTTGTATCAGTGTATAATCAGTTTAAATAAAACTTTCTTAATATTTGCATGTGACTTGATTATTTTTTATTACGGTAAAAGGAAAGGTAGCTCAACAAGTACTAATCTAATCTAATCTATCTTTAGCACCCTCTCCTTAAGATTTTTCTGTATCCGCCACTGGTGTCATATTACGTCATATTTTGAAATTCGAAAAACTAAAGCTATGCATCATGAAGAGAGGTTGTAATGGTTCTTTATTTACGTGACCATTACGGCACTCCAACCCCAGTTCTCGATACCAGTAATAACGTACTATTTTTCTGCGAAGTAACAGACATATTTTTGTGACAATATTCACATTTGGTTTTATCAATGTATAGGTACTCCGATGTAGCGATATATTACAGTGATATGGTTCTTGTGTGTATTCATTTCAGTAAAACTGCCATAATCTTTTGACTTACTTGTAACCGTTTTTGGCGCGAATGCGCACAGAGTAGTCTTTGTTTCACTTTGCAGAAGTTAAGTTGTTATTTCGCTTTGTAAAAGAACAGTCAAGTCTTGTGTTTCGTTAAAGCGGAAATTAAATATATGAAGATTGATACAAAACTGCTTTCTTGATGATGTGACAATTAAGAAGAAGTATATGTGAATTTAAAAGAAGTTTAATAAAAATGTGGATCGTGAACACCAAGTCAAAAATTATTTCTACCATACCATTGTTCTGATCTGGGATCACACACTTCTTGATGGCCCATGGCTTTATACGAATTATTGATATTGAACTGTACAAAGACAACCCTGCTAGTGGTGAATGTACTTGTGGTGAAGAGGACATGCCGGAATGCACTGTTTGGGAGTGATTGCCGTATGCATATGTGTTAGATGCTACCGCGCGGAGTGGCCACGCGGTTAGAGGCGCCATGTCACTGATTGCGCCGTCTCTCCCGCCGGAGGTTCGAGTCATCCATCCCTTGGGTATGGGTGGGTATGGGTGGGTATGTTGTTCTTAGCATAAGTTAGTAAGTAGTGTGTAGGTCTAGGGACCGATGACCTCAGCAGTTTGGTCCCATAGGAATTCACACACATTTGAACATTTTGTTAGATGCTGGTCGGCCGAAACCGAATTGGCATCAGGGAGATACTGAGCTGCGTAACAATACAGTAGAATCTACTGGGTAGATCGTAGATATGGGTCTGCCACGGCGTGCCAAACTGCACGCGTACGCAACGTGCGGGCCAGGGTTCGGTCTGTCTCCACTTTGTTCAGTCCATCGTGGAAGTACTCGGTACGACTGGACAATTCATGTAGTACAGCAATACGGCACTGTTTCTTCCGCCACGTGGCGCCATCGCTGTGTGTTCCTTGCTATTTGCTCGTGGTTTAAAGGTAATTTAAACAAACAGTACCGAGCGAGGTGTCCCAGTGCTTAGCACACTGGAATCACATTCAGGAGGACGACCGTTCAAACCCGCGTCCGGCCAACTTGATTTAGGTTTTCCGAGATGTTCCTAAATCGCTTCACGTACATGCCGGGATGGTTCGCGTGAAAGGACACTTCCGACTTCCCTTCCCATCCTTGCCTAATCCGACAGACCGATGAGCTCGCTGTTTGGTCCCATCTTCAGAATCAACCAAATAAACAGTGGTTGTTGCGATGGCACGTGCCCAGTTAAAAAGAGTCAGTCCAGTTACGTACCGTCACGACTGTTTAAGTGTAAATGCGAATCACACTACTTTTTCGAAGAGAAGAATGAAAATTTTCAATTACTGTGCAGTCACATAATCGCCAGGCACCGCAGATATAACGGCATTACACCACAATGCACAAAGAATTTAAAGATTTAGTTGGCGATGAAAGAGAAAAGAAGTTGCCGGACCTAAAATCGTGCAGTTCTGCACAGCGAACCGATCCCAAAGTGCAAATCATTGCGTTCGAGCTGTTTGTATTTGTACGCATTTTCGCCCGCATCTCGTGGTCGTGCGGTAGCGTTCTCGCTTCCCACGCCCGGGTTCCCGGGTTCGATTCCCGGCGGGGTCAGGGATTTTCTCTGCCTCGTGATGGCTGGGTGTTGTGTGTGCTGTCCTTAGGTTAGTTAGGTTGAAGTAGTTCTAAGTTCTAGGGGACTGATGACCATAGTGCTCAGAGCCTTTGTACGCATTTTCTTGTAGAAATCCAATATGTTTAAAGTTCGCTCTACTGCTTCTTATTTTTAGCCCGTCGTTAAATGCAAGCTACAAAATAGAGCTCAAAACTGCCAGATCTAATAAACCTTTCAGTGATCGCGAGTTCATTAAAGAGGGCATCGTTGAGGCAGCGGAACTCGTGGCGTCATTGGAGGTACAGAAGTTTTCCGAAATTACTCTTTCGCAACAGACAATAACTCGTTGCATAGCTGTCATGGCCTCTGGCGTCCAGAGGCAATTAATTGACAATGCCAGTAAGTTCACTGCATTCTCGATTGCTATGGACATGTCGATCGACATTCGGACACGGCACTTGCGATTTATGTTCATGGAGTCGACAGGACACTGCATGTGGGAGAAGAACCGTTAGGGTGCCAATGAGAGATACAACGAGAGGGATCGACTTGGTGAAAAATGTTGAAGAAGCAACTGAAACTGTTGGCGTGAACTTCGACATGTTGTCTCAGTTACCACCGTCACAACGCCAGCGATGCGAGGGACAAAAAGTGGGCTCGTAGCACTGTTGCGCAAAAAACTACGACGATCAACAGCCGATTTCTACGGAATTCATTCAAGAAGTACTTTGTGAGAAATTTTCAGCGATGGAGCACGTCATGAAACTGATGATTCGAATAGGACATTATCTAAAGTCACAAGGATTATTACATCTTCAGTTTAACCAGATTTAGATTGAAATGCAGGAATGAGTATGAAGACGTGATTTACTACTGCGACGTGCATTGGTTAAGTCGGATGGGGGGGGGGGGGAGTCTCCGAACGATTTTTCGAGTTAATTGTTAATTTGTGAAGGAAAAAGGAAAGCGGGAACCAACGTTTGAATTCCGGAATGGATTGCAGACCTCGCATATTTAGTTGACTTGGCCCCACGCTTGAGCAGTCTCAACAAGATGTTGCAAGGTGAGAAGCAATTAATATCTGATTTAATGGGAAAGGTGGATGCACGTAAAATAAAAATCACATTGTGGGAGGGACAACTTCTGAAAAAGAACCCTCCCCCCATTTCCCTTAGCTCTCTGGTGGTAAAGAAAATGCGAATTCTGAACAATATATTTCGGTGCCGGAAGAAATACAGAAACAGTTTTCAAAACGTTTTCAGGACACTGCCAACCTCGCATCTTTTTTTGAGAAAGTTTTTTTTTCTGATAATGAAACTAGCTAAGTCACGATTACGTAGCACTCTGAGTGACGACAGTCTGAAAAACGACGAACTGAAACGGGTGTCTTGCGACCTCCGCCCCGAGTACATACAACGAACGAAAACGAACAAAATAAGATTAAAAAAATAGGGTGTGTGATCACCCCGAAGGACAATGTATGGTCTGGAAAGTGCTCCCATACTGGCTACAATGTTGGTAAGTTGTTCTTATAGTAGGGCGCTCCACTCCTCCATTAGAACGGTTGATAACTGGTGGATGGTGCAGCGTCCCACATGTAGTCGACGGGATTTAAGTCGGGGGAACGGACAGGTCAGTCAATTCGCCGAGTATTCTCTCGTTTCAACAGCTCCTGAGCCTGCGCTGGAACCTGCATCTTCATTTTTCGCGGGTAATGTCGTCTATAGCTCTAGCCACTTACTCTTTACGGAGCGGATAAAAATGTAAAACCGCCATTATCTCTCTCTTACTATCCTGAATTCAATACACGTGCTTTTGTGACCTTCACGGCATTAGCACACGCGAGACATTAGATATGACGGAGAGTGTCGTAAACACAGCCAAGGCCAAACAATTTCTACCGCATCGCGTTCACTGAGATGAAACTTCGTAACACATCGAAGGTTGTGCGCCCAGCTGTAATGTTAGTTGTCTTTTGCTGCTGGCACGTTGCCGATTGAGCTGCCTAAGTAGAGTGGAGATGGGCTTAAAAGTGGGTCCGCTGCTGAAATTTCCCGCTGACATTTGCAGTCGATGGCTATGTCACTTTAACTACCCGAGTAGAATGGCGTTCAAAACATCGCCAGGCCTTTCTGCTTTACTTTTCGCGAAGTTCTGCTAAACTGCTGTTGTCTCTAGTGACCACTATGTCGACGGGATTTCAAACTCTAGTCTTCCTACCAAATTTTCCTCCAAGTAGTGAGGGGTATAAAGGTGTGTGCTCTGATGTGACTGTAACCGGATGGCAGAAAAAGGGAATATGTTAGCGTTGCAATGGCAAATGGTATGGTGTAGCATTATTGTGCCATCTACCATAAAAACTTTGTATTATTGGACACACATTCAACTGAACATTTTTGTTCCGTTTCCTGTAAGGAAAGACCTGAACCTCGCACAGCTAGTCCACGTTCCTCCTGTATGAATCAACTACTACAACACGTCAGCAGAACGCCACGGTAGTTCGCAGACGATGTTGTCGTTAATATGGAGCTGATCGCTCGTGAGAACTATTGTGAGACTCGGGGTAATATTCGAATAATCACCATTTGCTTAGGGGCAGTCAAGTGAATTTGATTTAATAAGCTTTACTAGGCACACTCTGCCTGTGATGTTGTTGTTGTTGTGGTCTTCAGTCCTGAGACTGGTTTGATGCAGCCCTCCATGCTACTCTATCCTGTGCAAGCCTTTTCATCTCCCAGTACCTACTGCAACCCACATCCTTCTGAATCTGCTTAGTGTAATCATCTCTTGGTCTCCCTCTACGATTTTTACCCTCCACGCTGCCCTCCAATACTAAATTGGTGATCCCTTGATGCCTCAGAACATGTCCTATCAACCGATCCCTTCTTCTGGTCAAGTTTTGCCACAAACTTCTCTTCACCCCAATCCTATTCAATACTTCCTCATTAGTTATGTGATCTACCCATCTAATCTTCACCATTCTTCTGTAGCACCACATTTCGAAAGCTTCTATTCTCTTCTTGTCCAAACTATTTATCGTCCATGTTTCACTTCCATACATGGCTACACTCCATACGAATACTTTCAGAAATGACTTCCTGACACTTAAATCAATACTGGATGTTAACAAATTTCTCTTCTTCAGAAACGCTTTCCTTGCCATTGCCAGCCTACATTTTATATCCTCTCTACTTCGACCATCATCAGTTATTTTGCTCACCAAATAGCAAAACTCCTTTACTACTTTAAGTGCCTCATTTCCTAATCTAATTCCCTCAGCATCACCCGACTTAATTAGACTACATTCCATTATCCTTGTTTTGCTTTTGTTGATGTTCATCTTATATCCTCCTTTCAAGACACTGTCCATTCCATTCAACTGCTCTTCCAAGTCCTTTGCTGTCTCTGACAGAATTACAATGTCATCGGCGAACCTCAAAGTTTTTATTTCTTCTCCATGAATTTTAATACCTACTCCGAATTTTTCTTTTGTTTCCTTTACTGCTTGCTCAATATACAGATTGAACAACATCGGGGAGAGGCTACAACCCTGTCTTACTCCCTTCCCAACCACTGCTTCCCTTTCATGTCCCTCGACTCTTATAACTGCCATCTGGTTTCTGTACAAATTGTAAATAGCCTTTCGCTCCCTGTATTTTACCCCTGCCACCTTTAGAATTTGAAAGAGAGTATTCCAGTCAACATTGTCAAAAGCTTTCTCTAAGTCTACAAAGGCTAGAAACGTAGGTTTGCCTTTCCTTAATCTTTCTTCTAAGATAAGTCGTAAGGTCAGTATTGCCTCACGTGTTCCAGTGTTTCTACGGAATCCAAACTGATCTTCCCCGAGGTTGGCTTCTACCAGTTTTTCCATTCGTCTGTAAAGAATTCGTGTTAGTATTTTGCAGCTGTGACTTATTAAGCTGATAATTCGGTAATTTTCACATCTGTCAACACCTGCTTTCTTTGGGATTGGAATTATTATATTCTTCTTGAAGTCTGAGGGTATTTCGCCTGTTTCATACATCTTGCTCACCAGATGGTAGAGTTTTGTCAGGACTGGCTCTCCCACGGCCGTCAGTAGTTCCAATGGAATATTGTCTACTCCGGGGGCCTTGTTTCGACTCAGGTCTTTCAGTGCTCTGTCAAACTCTTCACGCAGTATCATATCTCCCATTTCATCTTCATCTACATCCTCTTCCATTTCCATAATATTGTCCTCAAGTACATCGCCCTTGTATAGACCCTCTATATACTCCTTCCACCTTTCTGCTTTCCCTTCTTTGCTTAGAACTGGGTTTCCATCTGAGCTCTTGATATTCATACAAGTCGTTCTCTTATCTCCAAAGGTCTCTTTAATTTTCCTGTAGGCGGTATCTATCTTACCCCTAGTGAGATAGGCCTCTACATCCTTACATTTGTCCTCTAGCCATCCCTGCTTAGCCATTTTGCACTTCCTGTCGATCTCATTTTTGAGACGTTTGTATTCCTTTTTGCCTGTTTCACTTACTGCATTTTTATATTTTCTCCTTTCATCAATTAAATTCAATATTTCTTCTGTTACCCAAGGATTTCTACTAGCCCTTGTCTTTTTACCTACTTGATCCTCTGCTGCCTTCACTACTTCATCCCTCAAAGCTACCCATTCTTCTTCTACTGTATTTATTTCCCCCATTCCTGTCAATTGCTCCCTTATGCTCTCCCTGAATCTCTGTACCACCTCTGGTTCTTTTAGTTTATCCAGGTCCCATCTCCTTAAATTCCCACCTTTTTGCAGTTTCTTCAGTTTTAATCTACAGGTCATAACCAATAGATTGTGGTCAGAGTCCACATCTGCCCCTGGAAATGTCTTACAATTTAAAACCTGGTTCCTAAATCTCTGTCTTACCATTATATAATCTATCTGATACCTTTTAGTATCTCCAGGGTTCTTCCATGTATACAACCTTCTTTCATGATTCTTAAACCAAGTGTTAGTTATGATTATGTTGTGCTCTGTGCAAAATTCGACCAGGCGGCTTCCTCTTTCATTTCTGTCCCCCAATCCATATTCGCCTGCTATGTTTCCTTCTCTCCCTTTTCCTACACTCGAATTCCAGTCACTCATGACTATTAAATTTTCGTCTCCCTTCACAATCTGAATAATTTCTTTTATTTCATCATACATTTCTTCAATTTCTTCGTCATCTGCAGAGGTAGTTGGCATATAAACTTGTACTACTGTAGTAGGCGTGGGCTTCGTATCTATCTTGGCCACAATAATGCGTTCACTATGCTGTTTGTAGTAGCTTACCCGCATTCCTATTTTCCTATTCATTATTAAACCTACTCCTGCATTACCCCTATTTGATTTTGTGACTACCTGACCAGAAGTCTTGTTCCTCCTGCCACCGAACTTCACTAATTCCCACTATATCTAACTTCAACCTATCCATTTCCCTTTTTAAATTTTCTAACCTACCTGCCCGATTAAGGGATCTGACATTCCACGCTCCGATCCGTAGAACGCCAGTTTTGTTTCTCCTGATAACGACATCCTCTTGAGTAGTCCCCGCCCGGAGATCCGAATGGGGGACTATTTTACCTCCGGAATATTTTACCCAAGAGGACGCCATCATCATGTAATCATACAGTAAAGCTGCATGCCCTCGGGAAAAATTACGGCTGTAGTTTCCCCTTGCTTTCAGCCGTTCGCAGTACCAGCACAGCAAGGCCGTTTTGGTTATTGTTACAAGGCCAGATCAGTCAATCATCCAGACTGTTGCCCTTGCAACTACTGAAAAGGCTGCTGCCCCTCTTCAGGAACCACACGTTTGTCTGGCCTCTCAGCAGATACCCCTCCGTTGTGGTTGCACCTACGGTACGGCTATCTGTATCGCTGAGGCACGCAAGCCTCCCCACCAACGGCAAGGTCCATGGTTCATCGGGGGATATCAACAATAAATCTGCAAATTTGTAGGACGTCATTCAGATATTGTAAATCGACAATTTGAACGGGCAAGATATGAAAATTGAATTTTATAGTGGGAGAGGCAAATTTCGAATGGAGGTGCACCGAGAGAATACTGGCTCGTTGTAGAGTCTATAAAAAAGATACCGCTTATACGGCGCCTGGGCCATCCTTGCATAGCTCTTGTTAGTCACTCTGAGGTCCCAAAACTAGAAATATCAAAATCTCAGTTGCGATAGCATTTGGGAGAGTGTACAGTATAAATTCCTTACCGGTGGTTTCAAGACTTTTTGGCACAAGAAAACCGGTTGGATAAGCGCTACAAGCGAAAAGCCAAATGAAATACGTTTGAAGCCCAGTACCACTCCCAAACACGTACCGTGGTAGACAGCCTGGCATAGAAGTAAGTGTGTGGAGAAAATTTGGTAACTGGTTATGGACTCAAAATACATTAGCGATAATGGGAAGAACAAATACATCCAACATTCAGATACAGAAGGTGTAAATATCAACAGAAACTTTATCCTCGCACCTAAACTAACAAAGTCAGTCGATTAAAAGCAAATACGGTTCATTTTATAGTTAAAAAACATAAACAAATTATTTATCACAGGCTTTCTGATGCACATCAACAGCTAAGATTACGACGTTGTCCAAAATACAAAATCAAATTGAAAGACATTCGGGATATTCAAGTGAAACTTCCCCTTTGAACAATTTTATATATGACTGTGCTTAAACTGACACACAATATTTTTAGCGCAACGCAATCTGACTTTCAAAATTCCCTACAAAAGAATGGCCCTGACTAACATTAAACTATACCTTTCACAAATCACTTACCTCACAAAAATCTTCGCTGCTCAAGCTACTGCAATACAGCGAGTGCCACTACTGCCAGCTAAATAAAAGATTCAAACTATGGAAGGCACTAACTACTGATAGGGATAGTTAGCAAATGAAAGATATTAATAGAGAACAAACAATGTATTTACCTTGATATCATCATATATAAATATAGCAGTTCATGACAAATTACAAAACTCCGCCATCTCTCTCCCCACATCCACCACTGCTGGCGGCTCACCTCCAACTGCCCAACGCTACGCGCTGTTCACAGCCAGCTGCCTAACACTACAATGGCAGACAACAATGCAAACTAGCCACAGACTGCACACAGCACAGCCAGTGATTTTCATATTGAGCGCTACGTAACGTTGCCAATAAGAAAACATAAACAGCCTACTTACATAGCCCCCATGCTCCGCACAAAACATTTTACAAATTTTTTTTGGGCAGTGGCCAATAATGATTTGATAAAATTTTTCATAATTACAATAACAAAGAAATCAAATGCACACACTTATTGATATTATGTTGGTCAAAAGCTCAAATTTTCTCACAGTCTATAAAGACAGTCCTGATCATTCATTACGGTAAAATATAGTGTTTTTCTCAAAGTCTGAGCAATAGAAGAAAATGCACACGGAAGTAGTGGATTTCCATGCAGTCTTGAAGAAGTAGTGTTGTCCTTCCAACGGAAAGACAGTGCTGACTCTCGACATGCAGACAAGTATTGGGTCACAACAGAGCAAACCCACAGCAGAGTCATTCGACGTTTTGAAGAATATTGGTAGGTAGGTCATCACAGAACAGACCCACTGTAGTCCTGGTAGAGATTACGGTATTGGTGGGCCACCAGAGGCGCAGACCCACTGCAGTCCTTGTAGAAATAATGGTACTGATGGATCATCAAAGATGTAGACCCACTGTAGTCCTTGTAGAGATGGCCAGCAGCCATCTGTTGCGATTGTGCAGGTGCACATTCACCATTGAAGAGTCTTGCGGAGAATATAGCAAGTCCATAAACCACCACTTGTGCAATCACAAAGTTTTTGGAATTGTCCTTAGATCCAGCAATGCTGTTGTCCAGTCCCTTGCTGAATCATTAACACACGTGCAAACACTATCAGTCCCTACTTCTCACATATTGTCCATGTACTATGACCAACAGAAACGTGTGCAGTGAAATGTTACTTAATTTGAAGAACTGGTAACAATTACAATTTTATAACATGAGAATACAATAACAAAGGTACACAATACATCATTAAAAACATAACAATATAGATAACATTTGTAGTAATAGGGGCTTTACAAAAGAATAGAAATAGACATATACGTCAGTGTTACAGGAATTATGACATGAGTACATACATAGAAGATCAGAATAATTATTGAAACATCAACTTCACACATGAGCATTTAAACAGAATGAATAATGTCTAACATCTTTACAAAGTAAATAACATATTATTAATGCCAATTATATTTGAGGATAACAGTATTCCTCATCATAGTGAATGTAGCTTAATATTAAAAGAGAAAAAAATTCTATGAAACTACACAGAGACAGGAAGAAAACAAATACACAAGGGTACACAAACACGTACTGGGATAACACAAAAGGAAAGGACAGGGTTCGTTTTCAGTGTAACATTTGGTACTGCAGTCCATCCCAAAACTTCATTCTATAGATCTTTCGTCTTATTTCAACCTTTGCTTCCACCAAAAAAATCTTATCCAAGCATGCTTTCTGTATTCTGTTCATATTTCTTTCAAAATAATTATTTCTGATTGTACAATACTCATTTGGGCCCAAATCCTTTTTATATAACTTCGCAATGCATTCTTTACCTATTCTCCATAGTCAGTTTCTCATATAGTCTACCCCCTCTTAAGCTAACTTAAATCTACTGAGCTCAGATGCTAAACTAAGGGACGAGGCAATGCAGCAGCACGTAAAACAATTATTATAAACAGCAATGAAAAAAATGGAAAATTGCAAAGCAAGCTACAGTATAAATTAGCAAAAGTCGAATTCACTAACACTATGCCTGGCAAACAGCAGCAACTTATACCTAAACATGACATAGCGCAAGCAGAAAAAATATTACACTTAAATGGCCATGTCTAATACCTATGTCACATCTTAACATTAGAGTGATGCATCACAATTTATTCTACAAAAGAAATTACCAAGTACTTGAAAAGAAAATTATGAATGCAGTTCCTGTGAAGGTAAATGTCGCTTTGTGCTCCCTCATTTTTTTGAAAAAAATTATTATATACTCGATCTGTAGACAGAAAATATTTATATTAGTACATCTATAAAATTTTATTTTAACCAATGCTGCAGTGCAGCTAGAAACTTGATATTAAACAAAATGTGTAAATAAATACATAAAGCAAGCCATATGGCATTTTTCTTAACTAGCAAGGCAATAGCTGTGAAATGTTTCTCATCGTTTCATTAGGCACTTCAGTAAATATCATAAATTACGAGCTCCACAGTATGCTTTCAACAAGGAGATGTCAGTAGCGCGGACAATGGCCTTCCCTTTCTTTTTTTTCTACCTGTGCTTCTGACGAGGCACTCACACTAATGGCTTGTTCTCCAGGCGTCTGACACACCTGGGTGCCCACGACGCATTATGTGCAGGTGGTCACTTAACTTTCGTACGGAAATATTTACGACAGCAGTTTCCGCTACAGTGACAGTCATATATACAAAATTTCACAGGTCGAGAATTTACTTTGCAAATGTGTAGAAACAAAATCCTATGAATATAACAGTGTCCAAAAAAATTTTCAGTGGCATTGTGATACATTCACACATGATTCACACATGTACACACATTTCATAATTCTAAAGTACGATTCTTGGTTTCCAACATCCTTTTCCATAAGTCAGAGTCCCTAATCACTATTCATTACTCCTTACCTTATTACACATATTTATATTCGTCGACACGTCAACCTTGCGACGACACTTCAATATTTCATCATAATAAATACATAGCATAACCAAATTCCTCATATAGCACCAGCTTATTAATCATAAACATACCTCAGCAGCATAATACACATCGTCGTCGTAAAAAAATAACATCATAACACCTCAGTCAAATCTCAAAATCGTCGTAGCTTCCTCCAAGAATTAAAAAATTCTCTGCTCATGTCAAAAGTGTCATCTGCCTCAAACGTACTTTAAAAATCATGAATCCGTACCAAATACATCATTCAAAGATCTCATAGTATCACAATGGTTCCGAAAAAATATGAGCATTTCACAAAGTACAGACAAAATACAATTTCATAAGTGTGTAGTTATCCAACTGTGTAATTCCGTAAACATGTGTCACTGACATAGTAAAAAGAATGTTTGTTTCTCTGTCAAATAATCAGATAGCTGTGTAATTCTGTGTTAGAGAAATATGGTACCGATGTGTAAAGTTGTATAAGCAAATACCATATTAGCTAGGGCTCCTTGTGCTTGCCAAACACATGGCACACAAAGCAAGCGTGTACCCCCCTGAGGATTAATGTAATTATACCCTCAGGTGTTACAGATTACAGCAATGCAATGAAATGTATCATGGAAAACTTTCTTTGTAATTCAAAAATCTTTAAAAATAAATGTTTTAAGTACAAAATTAATCACTCAAATACGTGTACTGTAGCGCTAAATGTGCGTCTTGTTGCAACATAATCTGTGTGGAAGTGTCGTAGTTATCGTCCTCCGAAAGCTAAGTTCTGCATAAGTCAATGTACTTACCTCATAATACACAAAAGTGAAATGCTTTGCGTATAGATATCGTAGTTATTACGCTTATTGTTGTAATGAAGAAAGTACTGTACAGTAACGTATTGTTATGCCACGAAAAAGGCTGTCTCATTGTTGCTATACCACAAAAGTTACTACTAAAACATGTTTTTCTTCCTAGAAGAATTCAGAAAACTGTGCAGATATAAAACAGATACACTGCAAAAGCAACATTGTGAATTGTCACTCATTAGTAGCGTCGTGATAACATCGTGTAGCTATCACATAAACTAACCACTGTGTCCTCTGGTATCTCACAGAGAGTACTTTAAACCCAGAATGTATTTTCAAGTAAACCAAAAGTTGCATTAAAATCTCATTAGCAGTACCAGTATGTGTCCTAAGTACGTAAGCCTGATAGTCGTTACGTAATCATGCAACTAACAAGCAAGAATGTACAATTTTTAACACTGTGTCGTCTGTTCATTATAACAATGCATTCGTAATTTCTGTTTAAATAAGTTCTCTTGGTTCTTGACTGGATATTTCACTTCAAACATTGTTACATGTTAACAGATTCTAAATCTGACAAAGCATACTAGAAATGTGAAGTGAAAAGTTTGATGGCAAAGACAAAGTTAAAAAGCAGATTATCTTTCAATAAACGGTTTTACATGTGAAATGTGGTGTAAACCTTTACTCTTCCTTGTACGCAGAGTTTCAACTTCAACGCAATTATCATGTGGTATACGTCGGATTCTGTAAGGTCCATTGTAAACTAGAAAGAATTTGTGACTCAAGTGTTTCTTCTTATGTGACAATGAATGAGCTTTAATGAGAACTTTCTGACCAATATACAATTTCTTTGCATTTGCTTTACCGTGTAGTTTTCTCCTTTTGTCTGCTGCAGATTTTATATTTTTAAGAGCCAAATCAATTATGTCTTTGTGTCGAAGTTTACGTGTATTTGGGAAAGGTACAAGCTCTCTGATTCTGTTCGGTGGTTCTTCATTCTTTAGTACAAGAGTAGGTGGTAAAGCAGTGGAATCATGAGGCATTTCATTCAGCACATTTTGAAATAAGTGTAAATATCTGTCCCAATGCTGATGCTTTCTGTGACAATAAAGTCTGCAAAGCTTATTGATTTCTTTCATAATCCGTTCAGACGGGTTACAATGTGGTGAGTACAATGAAATAAAAACAGGTTTGATTTTATGGTTGCGAAGCATGCGTGACCAAACAGCAGATCTGAATTGCGGTCCGTTATCTGAAATGACTTTATTAACGTGTCCAACTTCACGTAAGAAATTTTTAACAAAGGCGTTGGATACAGACCGTCCAGTGGCTTTACGTAACGGTGTGAAAGAAACAAATTTTGAAGTAAGTTCAACAGCGACTAGAACGTACGAAAATCCATTAGATGTTCTGACAAGCGGTCCCAAGAGATCAACAGCAATAAATTCTTTTAATTTAGAAGGAATGATAGGAAACAGCGGAGCACTATGGGAGATAGTAGATGGTTTCGCCTTTTGACAAAGTTTACAAATAGACAAGACTCTTCGAATTCTCTTTTCCATATTGTTAAAATAACAAGTCGTTCGAAGAATATGATAACATTTTCGTGGGCCGAAATGTGCGTAGCTGAAATGAATGTACCAAATGAGCTTATTAACAAAATCGTCGGGAATGCAAAGTACCCATAGCTCGTCATCAACAGTGCAGCGTTTGAAGAGTATGTTGTTTCTAACCAGGTAATAATGCCGAATCTGAGTGTGTGTCTTTTCATGCCATTTACTTTTGATGTCTCTCCAAATCGGATCTTTATCTTGTTCATGAGCAATGTCTTTTAAAGATGTGGTGATGAAGTTTTCAAAGGCGACTTTCTGAATGTAAAGAATACTGAAATTTTTCTCGAGGTTGCCTTCTTTGTTACTTTTCTCAAGCCCAGCCGGTGCGCGTGACAGTGCGTCCGCAACAATGTTCTCCTTGCCGGGAATGTAGACTATTGTGAAGCGGAATTCTTGCAGAAACAATGCCCAACGTTTTAACCTGTCATGATTTAATTTTGAAGACATAAGAAATTGTAATGCACGATGATCACTGTATACTTTTACGTGCTTACCAGAAAGAAAGAAACGGAATTTGTTAAATGCCCAAACGATAGCTAAAGCTTCTAATTCAGTAACGGAATAATTTTTTTCAGATTTTGTTAGCACTCGGCTAGCAAAAGCAATGGTTTTCTGAACGGTAGTGTCATTTTCTATGGCTTCTTGAAATAAATGGGCACCAAGACCGACTTTAGAAGAATCCGTGCTAAGGCAGAAATCTTGTGACAGATCTGGATGAGCTAAGATTGGCGCGTGAAGTAACGCTTCTTTCAAAGAATTGAATTCCAACTGTGCTTGTTCGTCCCAGTTCCGAACAGTATTTTTTCCAGTGAGAGAACAAAGTTTTGGTGTAACAAGAATTTCCATATTCAGAAAACGACGGTAAAAATTTACGAGACCTAGAAAACTGCGGACTTGTCTTTTTGTGGATGGAACTGGAATGGCTCTGATTGCTTCTAACTTTTCAGGATCCGGCTGAATGCCTTCAGAAGAAATAATATGTCCCAAAAACTTCACCTTGTCCTACCGAATTCAGACTTTTCCAAGTTAACTGTAATTCCAGATTCTGCAAAAATACGTAACAAACTGTTGAGGATGCGATTATGTAGTTCCCATGAAGCTTCTGCTATTAGAATATCGTCCACATATAAGGTGATGTGACGTTTTAAGAACTCAGGTAATATCGAATTTAGCCCGCGAATGAATGCTGCTGAAGAAATGTTCAAACCAAAAGGAAGTTTCCGAAACTGATAACAAACGCCGAAACAAAGGAAAGCTGTGTATTTTCTACATTCTGGATGAAGTTCGATCTGATAAAAGCTGGATCTGAGATCAATGGAAGACAACACTTTTACACCATTAAAATTTTGAAGAAGTTCTTCCATCGTCTGCGGCCTGTCTGTTTCAGGAATAATGATAGTATTGATTTGTCTCGAATCTAAGACAAGCCTGATCGATCCATTTTTCTTCTCAACAACATGTAATGGATTGTTGTATGAGCTTACTGCAGGCTCAATAATGCCCTCGTCGAGCATAGATTGTATTTCTGTTCTAACACGGTCCCTATAATGTGCTGGAATTACATATGGTCTAACACAAAATTTAGTATGCTCACGAACACGAAATTGGTATTGAAATCCCTTGATTGTTCCTGTTTTATGAGTAAAAACTGTGGAATGTTCTTGTAAAATCTCAAAAAGGTCCTGCCTATCAGTGTCATTACAATTCTCAATTGTTTGAATTTTATTCTGAATTAACTTATTAGTGTCAAATGCGCTGTCGACATCATCCCTGTCAGTACTTGCAGAGTGATTGTTAGTGTCTAGTTCCGTAGAAAATTCCGAACTGTTGTCTAACAGAAGGTAAAGCCGATTGATTTCTTCGTCATGGTTTGAGAGCCAATCTTCAAATTTCAAAGCTATTGACTTACCTTCCTTCTCTAAACCTATTTCAGCATCGTGAAAGTTTAAGATTGCTTTGTATTCATTCAAAAAGTCTACTCCCAATATAATTTCCGTCGACAATAATGGAACAATGAGAAAGCTCATAGAGAAGCTGTGGCTTTGACAATAGAATTCTAAGTTGGTTTGTTGGCGTACATATACACTTTTTCCAAAGATTGCACCTTGTAATTTAATCTTACGTAACGGAAGTGTGGGACAATCGTTCGATTTGTTGCATTTGCTAAAGGCTGTTTCACTAATTACTGAAATGGGACTGCCAGAGTCAAGTACTGCCGTAAATTTTACATCATTTACTGTAATGTGAATCACAGGATATGCAATATTGTTATGTTTTATGTCGTGTTCCTGGAGTAAGATGTCCCTAATGTCTTCCATTTTTACGTAATTACTAGCTACGGCAGCTGCGTCGTTAGTGTCATAAGAACGTTTTGTGGCTGCCAGCGGTGTGAGTCATTGCCTATTGTCTCTTTGTTGGCGAGCGTCGTTATTGGGATTTGGAGACCTAACTTCTAGAAATTCACCGTGACGAGAGGGCCTCTGCCCTGTTTAAATCCCGCCAGTTCTGATGCAATTCAGGTCTGTCGTTACGATCACATCGTCTGTCGTCATGTCGGTAGTTCCTGTAGTTCCTTTCTTGTCGGTTAAGTGGTGGAGAATTTCTCCCTGAATCGTAACTGCGCGTTGGACCGTTGCGTCTAAAGTTATTCTGTCTCCCTTGATAATAATTATTTTGGTTCCCAAATTGTCTGTTTCTCTGATTGTCTCTGTGATAGTCACTACCGCGGAGAGGTGATCTTTCCCTGTAATTATTACTACTCTGCCAACGGTTGTAATACGGGTGGTGTCTGTTTCGGTCACGATTTGTGTTGTGAGAATAGCCTTGTCGCGTCCAGTTATTATTTCTTTCATCGCGGAATTGCGACTGATGTGATCTGTAATTGTTGTGCTCCTGTGTTCCGCGATTGTCAGTGTCACTTTCCAGTTCTTGTAACAGCCCCTGAAAAGCTTCAATGTCGTCTTTGCAACGTCCTGCCAAAATAATATGTCGTAAATGTTCAGGTAATTTGATTAAGCAAATGCGGATGAGTTCTGAGGGGCTGTATGGGTTTCACAGGTACTGATTCTTGTGCAACATGTCTTCAAAATATTTCACAAGACTGGAGAATTCAGATTGTTCGAAATGTTTCATCATTATGATGCCATGTTTTACGCGGTCTTGTGTGGCTTGAGACCAATATGCTGAGAGGAAGGCATGGTAAAATTCTCCTTCACTGTGGCAATCGTGAATGACCGATCGCATTCTTACAGCTGGTTCATTCTCTAAGTAGCCACACATAAATTCTAATCTGTGCTCCAATGACCAGTTGGGAGGAAAACAATGAGAGAATTAATGGAGCCATGCTTGTGGATGAATGTCGTTGCCAGAATTCTTAAATGTTTTGAATTTACGTGTAGTAATGAACAGCTTATAGTCAAAATCATCATGTCGTCGAGTCGCATATCGGTCATTGTTAGGTCGTGTCGGCCGTTCCATCTCAAAATTCGGTGCACATTGCCAATTTCTTTCATAACTTCCGAAATGCCCTGTGTTATTATTTTGTGGCTGTTCCGTATTTCTGTGTCCCTCTTCCCGTATTGGGGCGCGAGTATCCTCTGAAATACGTAATTCTTGTATTAACTGTGTCAGCTGATCTTGTACTTCCCGGATTTCTCTTTGGTGTTGCGTATTAATCTGATTCTGATTTTGTTTGAATTTCCTAATTTGTTCGCACTCTTCAGTGTCAGTGAAGGCTACAGGTCTTGTGTCATTCACATCATCATCTACCTTTGTAGATAAGTTAGTGAACTGATCTGAAAGTTCAGCTACTTTATCCGATAGTGAAATTATTTCCTCTGTATGTTTTTCTGAACCAAGTTTCAGAGTATCTACTGTGTCCTTTAAGTTTTCCTGAGTTTTTGCAAGTTGCGTAACCGAATCGGTAGATGCAACTGAGTCAATTTTAGCTTGCAAGGTGTCGTGATTTTCATGAACAATGGTTTGCAGTTCTTTTATGGCTGCTTCGTGATTCTGTAATACATTTTCATGCCGCGAAAAAATAGGTTGAAAATGCTCACAAATTTGTGTTTTTACGTCATTACAGACTTTTTGACATTTCGATTCAATGTTATGTAACTCAGTAGTTAAATCTTCACGTGTTTGTTCAAGCGTGGTGTGAAGATTTTGTTCCATTGCGTCTAACTGTTGCTGTGTTTGTCTCTGGTGTTGTTCCATTGTGTCTAACTGTTGCTGTGTTTGTCTCTGGTGTTGTTCCATTGTGTCTAACTTTTTAAGATTTTGTCCCATTTGTCTCTGATTTTGTTCCATTTGTTGCATTAATTGCAATAATAATGTATTAGTGTCTGGAATCTGTTTCTCTACGCTTTTCGGCAGTGCATTTGCACCGGCAACATTCACATTTTGACAAGCAGAAAATGTGTCTTGACTTATTTGAGAAAACGGTGATGACCCAAAACCTGAATCTACAGTATTTGCGATATTGTGTTCTGTCATTCGCGATTCCTGAGGCGAGCTGTTGCCGACCAATCGATCGATAACGCTTCCCTGTTCACTACCTGTTTCACTGTCTACACCATTGTTTGCCGCCCGCTCCATTTCCCTATGCGCAATTACCAAATTACTACTTTGAACATTAGTTAATTCATTACTCTGCGGCGCTAACACACTGCTTTCATTTTCACTGTCATTTCTCAGTTTACTTTGGAGCCTAGTATTACGTTTTTCACACGCCATTATTGTCACAGTATTTCACACGACAACACAGAAAAACACAATTTGAAGATCAAAAATAAGAGAACACATTAACATAGCACTGAAAATAATATCTAGTTAATTGCAGCTGCGAAATACTTGGTGCAAATCTACATGCATGCCACAACTGTTTTACTGTACAACAATGAAAGACTGCAACTACAAAGGAGATTCTCTCTACAGTTACGCGCTAGCAATAAACAAAATCTACACTAATTACACAAACTACAAGAAAAATCAGAAGATTCCAGTGAGGTATCCTAGGCTAAGGGTCGACATATGAAACTTCCCCTTTGAACAATTTTATATATGACTGTGCTTAAACTGACACACAATATTTTTAGCGCAACGCAATCTGACTTTCAAAATTCCCTACAATAGAATGGCCCTGACTAACATTAAACTATACCTTTCACAAATCACTTACCTCACAAAAATCTTCGCTGCTCAAGCTACTGCAATACAGCGAGCGCCACTACTGCCAGCTAAATAAAAGATTCAAACTATGGAAGGCACTAACTACTGATAGGGATAGTTAGCAAATGAAAGATATTAATAGAGAACAAACAATGTATTTACCTTGATATCATCATATATAAATATAGCAGTTCATGACAAATTACAAAACTCCGCCATCTCTCTCCCCACATCCACCACTGCTGGCGGCTCACCTCCAACTGCCCAACGCTACGCGCTGTTCACAGCCAGCTGCCTAACACTACAATGGCAGACAACAATGCAAACTAGCCACAGACTGCACACAGCACAGCCAGTGATTTTCATATTGAGCGCTACGTAACGTTGCCAATAAGAAAACATAAACAGCCTACTTACACAAGAATAAAAGAAGATAAAAAAAGGGAAAATAGAGAAAAGTCTTTGCTTGCGATAGATAAAAATCCTGTGTCCACATGCCACACACCCGAAAAAATTCTAAATGCATCGCTGTTTTAACTTGTGTTAAACTGTGTTATTTCTACATCTCACTTACATCTACGTCATTATTCTGTAATTCGCAATGAAGTGCCTGGCACAGGGTTCATCGAACCATCCTCAAGCTGTTTCTCTATCATTCCACTCTCGAACAGTGCGCGGGAAAAACGAAATCTTTCCGTGCGAGTTCTGATTTTTCTTATTTTATTATAATTATCAGTCCTCTCTATGTAGGTGGACGCCAACAAAATATTTTCACACTCTGACGAGAAAGTTGGTAATTGAAATTTCATGTGAAGGTACTGGTGCAACGAGAAACGCCTTCATTTTAATGATTGCGACCCCAATGCACATATCACATCCGTGGCGCTCTCTCCCCTGTTTCGCGATGATACATAGTAAGCTGCCGGTCTTTGAACTTTCTTGATGTTTTCCGCCTATCCTGTCTGATGCGGATCCCACATCGCACAGCAGTACTCCAGACGAGGACGTACATGCGTAGTATAGGCAGTCTCTTTAGTAGACCTGCTGCATCTTCCCAGTGTTCTGCCAATAAATCGTAGTCTTTGGTTTGATTTACCCACAACGTTATCTATATAATCGTTCCAACTGACGTTATTCGTAATTGTAATCCCTAAGTGTTCAGTTGAATTTGTAGCCTTTAAATTTGTTTGATTTATCGAGTAACCGAAATTTAGCGGATTCCTTTTGTAACTCATGTGGATGACTTCACACTTTTCAATATTGAGAGTCAATTGTCACTTTTCGCATCACGCAGATATCTTGTATAAATTTCTTTGATCATCTGATGACTTTATAAGGCGGTAAATGACAGCATCATCTGCAACCAACCTAAGAGTACTACTCAGACTGTCTCCTAAATTGTTTACGTAGATCAGGAACAGCAAAGGGCCTATAACACTGCACTAAGGAACGCCATATTACTTCTGTTTTACACGCTGACTTTCCGTCAATTACTCCGAACGGTGGACTTTCTGACAGGAAATCACGAATTCACTCGCGCAGGCAATTTGATTAGGATTAGCTAATTTAAATTTTTTGCAAATGTATAATCGACCAATCATAACAAAAACAAAGTCTTAAAAAACAACGATGTAAAAAAGTTGATACGACTAATAAAAGGATGAATTTTGAACGGAGAGCAACACGGTCTGTGTCGTGTCCATCTGATCGATACGAGTGTAATACATCCCAAAGGGACTTTCTTCTGCAAAGACGCCGCGTATCGTTTGAAACCCTACTTTTAAAATTTTGGTGATTTCACAAGAGAAATAATTCTCAGAATATATGATCGCGCTTTAAAAGGCTGCAAAAAGCGATTTAACTGACACGCAGGTTAAAATTCAAATGGTGAATGCCGATAACAATAAGACGGGTTTTATTATATAAATACACTAAAAGAATTACAGAAAACGCGGAAACGAAGTCTGAAATCCCACAGATTTTTTTCAGGTTTGACGGAAACAGGCTAACCAAAAAGATTTTACAGTACATCGTTGGATTGAGACTGACGACCAAATAGCTAAAGGACGTGAAGAAGGACATGGAGGAGATAATATATGTCAGGAATGAAGCGCAGGAGCTGCGTCGGAAACATGAAGACATTCCAGGTGAAGCAGGTAAGAAGCACAGGCAAAGTTTTACTAACTAATGAGCAAAGGAAAAATAAGAATGAAAGAACGAAGATATTACTGGAAGAATAGAAGATACTGGCAAGAAAGTCTTATACTCATCTGGATCCATTTCTGTCCCAAATAATTAGAAAAGAAGCATAGGTTTTCCTAATACGTATTTCCAGAAGTAATTTTTTACCTTGCGCATCATTGTTATTGAATTTAGTTCATACCACAAAATTTACAACTAGTTCAGCTAAATTCTATAAAATAACTATTGACAATACACTTATAGACAGATCTAATGATTAAAATCATATATCACAACCAAGAATTAATCGACTGTTAGATCCTGATACACTAAGTGTTAAAACTGAAATCTATTAAATACCTGGCAGTACAGAAGTATAGTTAATAAGTAAAAAATTGATGTTTTAAGTTGAATTATCCAATATGTGAACTGGAAAGGCGTTTCTATTGCTCACGGCGGAAACGAAAAATACACTACGTTTATTAATCAAGTTATAACGTAGCTATTTTGAAACCCGTTGCCTCCAGAAAATAGTTCGTATTTCACTGAAGCCTACGTCGAAAAGAATGAATAGAGAACTGCATATCTGTCATTCTGGAACATTTTTGACGCCACTGGTGTAGTGTAATATAAGATACACAGTAAATATTGAGGAAAGTGGTCCATATAACTAAGTCTCTTCGTTAAGAGAAGGAGCCAGACACATCAAGAAGAACAAAATAAAAATATTATAGAGTGTACTGAATGCGGAAAATAATAGACCCAGAAATAAAGAGGAACAGGTTATATGCAGGAGTAAACGTAATTAGTAAAGTATAGCTGTCGTTTTACGAATCTCTTTGGTAGAACTGTACAGACAGTCATATATCCCAGGCAGCATGAATCAATGGATTGACAAACATTGGCCTCAGTTGCCATAAATGTGTATAATAAGGTTGGCCGTAATTGACTTCTTTGGTTGATGAATAAAATTTTTGCACTTAAAAGTTGACTCACAGTTCACAGTCATCTGGACTGGTGGTAAAGATCGTGCTTGGAAACCGAATGGTCTTGGCTATAATCCCAGCTGGATCAGGGATTTATCAGTATACGTTTTAACCTAGTCTTCTTGTCTTAACGATGTGAGGAGTCGCCAGAAACGGCACTTGGTTCAGATTCCACGTTAAACTGTACGTCTCCTTTCCCCAGTTGTATAACTGAGGTAGACTAGAAACACTCAAGTCGCCGAGTGGCGTCCAATTGAAAGATTTGCAACAAGCCGTTGAGGCACACGAAAGTATTACGAAGGCGGGCTGAAAAGTAATGCTTCCTAAGCTCTTATTCTGTTCTCAATGTCGGCCTAGGAATGACAACCAGGCATATTTCTCTGTCGTCTTTCCCGCTTCGCTGATGCTTCGAAATGTAGCACGTAACATGGCGGTGTGTGACGTAACTATGACGGTGCGTGAGAAACATTGTGGTGTAATCGTGTTTCCAACGGCAGAAAACGTGCCTCCAATTGAAATCCATAGAAGAATGAAAGCTGTCTACGGTGATAATTGTATCAACGTCAGTAATGTGCGATGTTGCGTTGTTCGTGTTAGTAATGAGGGAGACGGTGGTGTTAACTTCAAGGTGTGTGACAGAGCTCGGAGAAAACCTCAGAAAACTGAAATTACGAATTCGAAGAGTTCGTGCACAAATGGTGCGCCCTCGGCATGACAATGCCAGACCACACAGGGGCATCGCGACATCTGCAGCAATACGACGTGTTAGGTTCACTGCCGTCGATCATCTTCCATACTGTCTCGATTTAGCCTCATTAGATTTTCATCTGCTTTTGAAACTTACAGAACACCTTCGACGACCTCACGTTGATAGTGATGAAAGGTGATGCTGCGGCCCTGCCAATGAAGTAAAACATTCCGCATTACGGTATCAAAAAAATTGTTTAAATGGCTCTGAGCACTATGGGACTTAACTGCTGAGGTCATCAGTCCCCTAGAACTTAGAACTACCTAAACCTAACTAACCTAAGGACATCACACACATCCATGCCCGAGGCAGGATTCGAACCTGCGACCGTAGCGGTCGCCCGGTTCCAGACTGTAGCGCCTAGAACCGCTCGGTCACCCCGAACCGCTCGGCCACTCCGGCCGGCAGTACGGTATCAACATACTGGTCTCTCACTGGGAGAAACGTATTAGTCGTCAGGGTGAGTATACTGAGAAATAAATATGTAGACATGAAAAATAAAGATATAGGAATGTTAAAAAAGTTTTCTTTTATTTTAAAAAGCTTTATGGCTTATGGCTTTTCATATAAAATGTTTGGAAATGAGAATTATGTGTGAAGTTTACACATATACATCTAGTAGGTAACCTCTTTAAGCAATTGCGCAGTTATTCACTGATGAAATTTGCTGTCAACAGCCCACCTAAGTTTCAGAGTAACAGATATATCCATAACACTTTAGTGAAACTTCCCCACAGAAAGAGATGAAATATGCAGCTACAAAACTCTTTGAAACTATATGCACAGAAATAAAATGCCCAACAGATAGCAGGAATGTTTTCTGATATAGATTAAAGAACTGCTCCTTAACAATTCCTTCTATACCCTAAAGGCATTCTTGAGTAGAGGTAATTAGTAATGAATGAAATGTTAATGGCCAGCATGCAGCAATATAATTTTTTTTAAATATGTTTGTGTGTAAGTGTTCTGTGTTCGTTCTGTTGACACGTTCCACATCATAAGGTTTGTCGTGAATTTGACCTACAGAACGACTAACCATCTTTACATCTTTAAATAAACTAAAAATTGCTAACATTCTTTTTCGCAACAAATGGATAAACAAATATACTTAGGATGCTAGAGGACTACGATCATTCACTATATAATTGCTCTTGTTTACGGAGTAAGTGAAATATGTTCCGATCATTATTTGTTTGTGTAAAAAATAAGAGTGATAAAACGTCAGGCAAATGCATCACACAAACCCAATAACATGTTCAGCACAAGTTTCTTTGAAGATATTTCTTTATGAAGCAGAGTCTGACAGGAGGTCATTACAACTGCAAGTAGTGGGGGTGTATAGCTAGAACTGCTCAGTATTACAGGCATCCTATAGGGAGCATGTGAAGACGCACTAGGTATGAGATTATAAAGAAACAAACAGAGAAAATTTAGAAATAGCAATAAATAAAGAGAAAGATACTTATTAACGATTTCTTCAAAACAAAAGATAGGCCTTTTATGAGTTCTACAGAATTTTAATAAAAGATAATGTCAAAACGGTTGTGCAAAAAGTTTATTCTAACACACGGGTGACTTTCTTTGCGCACCTGAAATATGATCTCATGACAGACAATCGTCTACATGTAAAACAATTAAATACTTACGTTATCTAGGGAAAGAATATATATCGCAAAATAATTACTAGAACCTAAATGGCTCTCCTTTTATGAAAAGGTACGATACAACACAGATGAAGCAGATTAATGTAGCTGAAGCAGATTAATGAGAGTGAAATTACAATACATGCTGCGACATGAACACTATCGAAACGAAAGAACTAGAAGCATTATTGAGATATAGGTAGAATGACTTCTGTCTCCGATAACATACCCTTAGAATTGTTTGAAAATTATAGTTACCAAATGAAAGTGAGACAACATATTTTCTTCAGTTTACGTTGGAAGAAAACAAAGATCACCAAATAAATGCATGGTTGGAATGTACTGATGTTGTTGAGCTCTTCAGTCCGAAAATTGATTTGACTCAGCTCTCCACGTCAGTCCATCCCGCGCAGACCCCTTTACCCCTGCATAGCTATTGCAACCCAGATTGACTTGAACTTGTTAACTGTGGTGAAGCCTTGATTTCCTTTTCGTTTTCTGCAAAATCGTAACTGTGATTGGCTTGCTCAGGGCATAGCTCCGTGACGTAGCAAAATCGACACAGAAATTGGCGCCAAGAATCTCCATTGGTGGAATGATAGTGCTTCGGCAATAGAGTGGAATTTTCCGCCGGTTTTCGAGTTGTTGATTGGAACGTTTAACCATGGCCACTGTCGTGGGGGCGGCGATGTTCTGTGTTTGGCTTGTACGGGTGCTCTTGAGGGAGTCGGCTCTCGCCTTTCGGTCGGAGTAGGTTACAAGACTGAGCTCTCGCTGCTCTGGACAGCCTGCCTTCTGTTGGCTGTCTAATATACTTTCATTTAATTGTAACTGTTTGACGAAGTTGCTGGAGTTTTGACTTCAACGTAACTTTGCGAGTACAGTTGGCAATTGAGCGTTCTGCGTACAAGCGGCCTATGTTGTCCGTCTTGAGCAGTTTTAGCTAAAGTTGGCTTTATCGGAGATACTGTGTGACTTTGTTTGTTAAAATCAATCACTGTACCGTCAGTGATTGTGTAGCGAGCCTTCTTCGTCTCCCTCAGAGGCGCATTTGTATTGCTAGGAAGTCTTTAGTCTGGAACAACCAGACCAGGATAATTTGTTTCGGTCTATACTCGTGACATTATCATCACCACGACGGGACGTCGAAGCAACCAGCCATCGCTTCCGGTACACCAGATCGTTTCCTTGCAGTTAAGAAGACAGCTTGGTAATGCATGTCCGCAGCACCGACAGATTAGGGAATTTTGCTATGTGATAATCAGAGCTCAGCAGAGCGCGCCTGTTCCCGTCTTTTCTTACGTGGTTCTGTCTTGGGCGTTCATTGCCTGAGTTCTCACTACTGTAGCAGCAATTAATGTTGGGTTGGCTGGGTGTTTCTCTTAAGATTTGAGTTGCAAGAAATTGGCTCCACATACCACTTGGTCATAAACGTCACAAGCTAGTTTACAGACAACTTCACCTTCACAGCATTTATTTCAGTATCCGATATGACGTACTGTAAATGTTTCATGTGTTGTGTTTATTATTTTGCGTTTAGTCATAATAAATCAAATTGTTATTTTGGACAGAACTTTCATTCTGTAGATCGGTAGAGCAGCCCTTTCATTTCTCACCACGTTAATGAAACTTATTTATCAAATTAATTTCTATCAAATTAAATTATTGCAGGTGCCAAACTCTTTTCTACTCCACTTGCAGGGTCGATTAGAGTCAGTTCGCGTTCCTTCTTAATCCATGTGCAAAAGTCGGAGTTAGAAAAGGGGGGGGTTTAGAGCCTCATTTCCACATGAAGATTCTAGAAGAATTTAGTGTTAAACACACCGCTAGCCCCGGCACCTCGCATATCTAGCACATAAACAAGTTAGCAGCAGGCGCTCACCTGACCTCCTTCTAACCAACACACAGTCATCACTAGCGCCCACTCAGAACCAAGTTTCATCAGAAAACACAACAGACCTCCTCTCCGCCCTCTAATATGCTCTCGCCACTGAAGTCACAAATGGTTGTGGGTCAGCGGAATGCACATTACATGGCGTCTGGCTCGGAGCTGCCCTTGAAATAACCGATTTGTACCAGTTCGTTGTGTCATTGAGGTGCCAACTGCTGCTCGAATTGCTGGTGCAGATGCAGTACAATGCATCACAGCCATACGCCGAACACGACGTTCTTCCCTCTTGATAGTGTCGCGTGGCCATCCGGAGCTCAGTCATCTTGCGACCGTGCGTCCTCTTGACCACCGCTGCTAGCAATAATGTACAGTGGCTACATTCCTGCCAAGTCTTTCCGCAATATCGCTGAAGAAACATCCAGCTTCTCGTAGCTAGTCCTGTTACATGACCTCGTTCAAGCTCAGTGAGCTGTCGACAACTGCGTTTTCGTCGTCTTAAAGGCATTCTTGACTAATATCAACTCACTACGTCCAGTTTCAAAATTAAACGTTCACGACCGTTAGAGCGCGTATTTAAAGCAAACCTGATTTTGAAACTCCGCTGCAGAGTGAAAATCTCATTCTGGAAACCTGATTTTCATCCTCATAATGGTGCTACTAGCACCACTCTTATGCGACTGGCGCTGAATTTGAATAGACGTCATCTTTCAGATGTAGAAACGCACCTTTCAACTTTCGTTTATTTCGCAAACCCTCTTCTTGGTATTTGAATTTTTTCCGTCAGTACAGCTTTTTTTAAATTCATTGGCTTTCGGGTCGTGCCCATACAGTCATCACGAAAGTATAATGGTAATTATGATGAAAAGAACGTAATGACAACATAACACCCAGTGCCCGAGCAGAGAAAATCTCCGACCCGACCGAGAATTACACATTTCGGTTCACGAACCGGATTATAAAAAAATTTTAAATTACAAAATATTCCAGAGTAGTATTTTTGTGACTATTCAAAAATATTTTACTGTGCACTTTTCGTTCTCTCAGGTAAGCTCAAATACGAGTGTATCAGAGATCTTTCTGATGCTTGGTTTCAGTCCTATTCCATTAAAAGAATGCATTAAGAAACACAGGTTGTGTAACAACGGGACAGCATTATAAGAGTGTGGTGTAATCGCTGCTTGTCAATCACAGGCAGCAACAGCCTGACCAAATGGAAGGAAAAACTGGAAGGCTACGAATTTCACCACCAACAGGGCATACTGAGCAAGAGCCTGCAAATGATTTCACTATAGCTACTGCTACCTAATTCCATCAGCAGACTAAAAAATATTGTGCGGGGATGAGACTGGACGTCTTGTCTCGCAGTGGGACAGATATCTAAGCAGTTATAGACATTATTTTTGAGATAATAAATCTTCAACGATAGGCCCCCTCACTGATCCTTTCCATTTGACTGCCTCCTATGTTTGCTACCACTGGAACGCACCCATCGTATTTCCAAAAATCAAGACACATTCGCAAGTTATACTGTATCGAAAATAAAAGTACATTAATATTTGGTCAATTCCAGCTACTTCCACAACAGTTGGGCAAAAAATTCTGAACACACAACATAGTGTGTTTTTTATTTGTTTGTTCACTTGTTTCTAGTTTCAATTGGTGCGTTTAGCTCTAGGACTCACCATCTTCCGGTTAAGGAGTATCATGAGCTATATAACATGAAACTGAAAACTGAGTAAGTTCATAACCTTTTTTTTTTACAATTATGCGAAATTAACAGCTGAATTAAGAAGAAAATTTTAGTTCTTTAACAACAAAAACATTATATTCTAGAGAAATAGAAATACTCTTACTGAATGTAGTGGTGGTCAAATCAAAGGATGCATGGCGGCTGGGAAGAGAGGAAATTTTTAGTTAGTTTCCTCTCTGAGAACGAAATCTTTCGCGAAGGCACTGTTGTATTAAAGATTCTCGAACTTCTTGCCACGTCAGTTCGGGGTAAAACCTCAAAGCTTTCGACGATTACTCCATCTTCTTCATGAGGAGCAAGTGACTATGAAAAGTGCTGCTGTGGTGGCCTTATACACTGAAGCGCCAAAGAAACTGGTATAGACATGCGTATTCAGACACAGACTTATGTAAACATGCAGAATACGGCGCTGCGGTCGGCAACGCCTATATAAGACAACAAGTGTCTGGCGCAGTTGTTAGATCTGTTACTGCTGCTACAATGGCAGGTCATCAAGATTTAAGTGAGTTCTACGTGCTATTGTAGTCAGCGCAGGAGCGACAGGACACAGCACCTCCAAGGTAACAATGAAATGGGGATTTTCCCGTACGACCATTTCCCGAGAGCACCGTGAATATCAGGAAACCGGCAAAACATCAAATCCCCGACATCTTGCGGCTGGAAAAAGATCCTGCAAGAACGGGACCAACGACGACTGAACAGAATCGTTCAACGCGACAGAAGTGCACCCCTTCCGCAAGTTGCTGTAGATTTCAATGCTGAACCGTCGAAAAGTGTCATCCTGCGAACCATTCAGCGAAACGTCATCGATATGGGTTTTCGGAGCCGAAGGCCCACTCCTGTACCCTTGACACACTACACAAAGCTTTACGCCTTGCCTGAGCCCATCAACACTGACAGTGGACTGTTGATGACTGGAAACATGTTGCCTGGTTGGACGAGTCTCGTTTCAAATTGTGTCGAGTGGATGGACGTGTACAGGTATGGAGACAACCTCATAATCCATGGACCCTGCATGTCAGAAAGGAAATGTTCAAGGTGGTGGGAGCTCTCTAATGGTGTGGGGCGTGTGCAGTTGGAGTGATATGAGACCCTGATATGGCTAGATACGTCTCTGACAGGTGACACATACACAAGCATCCTGTCTGATCACCTGAATGCATTCGTGTCCATTGAGCATTCCGACGGACTTGGGCAATTTCAGCAGGAGAATGTGACACCCCTCAGGTACATAATTGCTACAGAATGGCTCCAGGAACACTCTTGTGAGTTTAAACATTTCCACTTACCACCAAACTCCCCAGACATGAACATTGTTGAGCATATCTGGGATGCCTTGCAACGTACTGTTCAGAACAGATCTTCACTCTCTGATACTCTTACGGATTTATGGACAGCCCTGCAGGATTCATGATGTCAATTCCCTCCAGCACCACTTCAGACATTAGTCGAGTCCATGGCATGTAGTGTTGCGACACATCTGCGTGCTCGCAGAGGCCCTACACGATATTAGACAGGTGTACCAGTTTCTTTTTTTGTTCTTCAGTGTATATCCCAAAGGCGGTTTCTGATTAGTCGATATTTACGTCATGCTGTCCTCTCAAGAAGGCAAAGGAGATGCTACGCCCTTTTAAGAACAGCCTCGGCCTCAGGATTAGTGGAATTTACAACATCCCTTGTGAGTGCGGAAACATTTGCATCGGTCACTTCATCCGAATCGTTTTCGACCGCTGTGCAGAGCTTCAACGACATCTGCAGTTGCTGAGCACAGCTTCACAAACAAACACAAAATACTGTTTGATGAAACAAAAGTTTTGTCCCAGATTTCTACATAATGGAACTCTTTAATTAAAGAGGCTGTAGAAATAAAAATGTGTGAGAAAATCTTCACCCGTGACAGCCGATACTATCTCAGCGATGCGTTGGAAGCGCCCTCTCGATGCAGAGAATAGCCAGAGATAATCGTCGCCCTGTTTACGCTACGGCGGGAGCGATGGCGCCACCAGCCATGGAGGTAAGAATAGACGGAGACGCCGTGACGTCACAGCTGTGAAGCTATGTGAAGCCGAGGGTAGCCATCTCAATCCGACCAAAACATTGCTGCTGTAAGCTTGTGTGCATAGGCTTGTCGCTCGCTTTTGGAAGGATTTTGCGCTATTATGGTGACTTGTGTGGTGTTCGGGTGTACGAATCGTTCTGATTGTGATGCGAAATCGAAGGGAGCAACATTTCATGTGTAAGTTGTCTCGTTAAGTGTGATTTTACAACTTCATTGTGAATGAACGTGTGCTACATCGGTACTTGTACTATAGCGTGTTTTTCTCCTGTATGATTTTAGATTTCCTAAAAATAAAAGTCGGAAAGCTCTGTGGGAGAATGCCACGAGGAGGAAGAATTGGCGTGCGTCTAAATGGAGCACTATATGTTCTCAGCATTTCCGAGAAGAGGACATAGACCGAACTTCCCTATCAACAGTAAGGCTCCGAGAAAATGCTGTACCATCAGTTTTCCCTACACACCCAAAACATTTGCAAAAGGTATGTTAATTCAAAGAATTAAATTCTTAGTTTTCAAGTTCACGTTTCAGTATAATATGTACGTATCGTCGATAACCGAGTGTTGAGTAACTCACTTTGTCTTCATCATGTACCAAATTAAAAGCTAACACTACATTAACTGGCGTAAAGTATAGGCCTAAACAGGACACTGTGTAGATTTGCCATTCTGTGTACCGTATTTCAATAAATATTGGTGGTAATGAACAGTGTTTCCCAGTAGTGTAACGTAACTGAAATGTCCCAGTACGTATTACAAACAAGATGTATTTATGGGGCTTTGGAGGGAGGGTATAGCTAACTTAGTTTTCAGTTTCTATTATTTAGTTTCTGATACACGTTTATTACTGAATTAACAAAATTGTATCGTTTACATTGAAGGCTAGCTATTTGTAATATTACATCAAAAACTATTTTTAATCAGAAGAAACGCGGAATTTCGCCTTTACGAGATTTTATTTTAAACAAAAACTTCGAAACAAACAATCTGATGAAGTTACATGCGTATATGGTGCAATTAGCGACCGTAATACACGCAGCGCTATAGCACACTGGCAATGTTTTGGTCAGAGTGTCATGGCAGCGAGCCACGCCCCCATGGCTTCAAAACGTAGTACGGCTGGGATACGTAGCGCCATCTCCCTTTATTCTTACCTCCATGCCACCAGCGCAAACATTGACACCACCTGTGACTGCGTGACGTAATTACCGACCAATCAAAAGCCACTACAGAAGCACTTTTGAAAGTCAGTTGTCCTCACGAAAACGGTGGAGATAATCGACTAAAGCTTTAGGTTTTACCCTGAATTGATGCAGCAAGAAGTCGGAGAATGTTTTATAGTTCGTGCTCTAGTCGCCGGTAGACCTTAGCCTCAGAATGATCACCTACTCTTGCACCCCAGGATGAGCTTCTTTAACCTGTGGACCCCCACTGGACTTGCAGTTTTATTCATAACCCTGAACGTCAGGACCATCCTTGAAGACTAACTACTACCCGTCAGAGAATTAGTTTTAACGTACATGTCTATCTTATTAACAATACAACAGATATGTTAAATACAATGCTTAGTCGGGTCCAGCTTGAATTTCAGAAGAAATCCTCCATAGAACATTCCATGTTTTAATTCACGGATCAGATTACAAAAAATTTTAATTTACAAAGTACTTCAAAATGGTACTTTTGTGACCTGTCAAAAATATTGTACCGTGCTCTTCTCGTTACCCACGTAAGCTCAAATACCAGGGAATCAGGAATCTTGCTGGTGCTTAGTTTTAATCCTACCCAATTAATAGAATACAAAGTATGACAATGAGAAACAGAGAGTGTATAGCAATGAAACAGCATCATCAGAACGAGAAACGCATGAACGCTTGACAGTACTGATAAAATTTTCGTGAAAATTAACGTTGGATTCTCTGAAAATGGTGTTACACGCAATATATTCAGCTTTATCCTGCAAAAACCTGACACACCTTTAGAAGTAATGCGTGGGGCAAATTCAATAAATGAAACACTGATGTTTAACTATAATATTTTTCATTCAAATTGCTGCAATGCTAACGAGCCCATAGTAGCAGTACGATGAAATCTAAGCGACGACAAAGATGGAAAAACAATTACATTTAACTGCGGCAATAACTCTTCGGAAGCCTCTCTGAATATCAGAAAATATGTGAATGTGTGCACGAAAAATAAAGGATAACAATGCCACAAGGATCTACTGTAATGGAGAGAGTCGATGTACGATAGTTCAGTCAGTGTCCAAGAACGAATTGACTTGGGCCTAACGGTGTATTACGCTAGTAGTGGCAGTAAATAGCACCCTTCTTACCACGTTCGCGAGCGAGTAAAGAAAACGGTTTTTTGTGCCCAAACAGTCACAAAGTTCCCCGTTTAAATACTCGATGATACTAAAAACTCAATGATAAAGTAACATAAGATTGCCGGAATTCACTCATTCGTATTTTGAAAGCGTTTGTCTTGTGTTCGTATCCGATTTGTTCGAAGGAAGGAATGTTGTAATCATATCCACGGAGCCCAAGAAATAAGTATGATGGTAAGGAAACATTTTCACAGTTGTAATCCTAAGCAATCTCCTTCACGCATAGTATGAGCCTTTCTTGTGGTCTTTTCGTCTCTTGGCGCTTAGAAATGGTCAGTCTTCCATCATGTGGTATTTCCTGCCTCTCCTACGAACGTATTTCACTCCACCAGATTCTTTTCGTCTCTTGGCGCTTAGAAATGGTCAGTCTTCCATCATGTGGTATTTCCTGCCTCTCCTACGAACGTATTTCACTCCACCAGATTTGTACAAACGACTTCTATCATGAGTAAAATTTGCTTTCCAACAACTGACCGTTTGAAGCATTGTCTGTCTCATGCATGGTTGCCCTGTGAATTGTGAGAGCATTCGCCCCTGTTCGATTCGAGTGTTAGCTTCTAGATATTTGACGGACGTGATTGATTCGATAGGTATCACACCGATAACGCCGTCAAATGCTATCAGAGTTTTCGGTGATTTATGAATATGAATCTGAACTTCCTACGCATAGGACCAGATGCCAGCCATTATTACATATGAACTTTCGGCTAGTGCCGTATATGAATATTTTACGGATATACCTACTGAAGGACACATCATTTTCAACATTCGCTCTGTATCTTTTATTATCGAACAACTAGGTAGAGGTGAGACTTGCAACAAGTTGGAAACTACTCGTAATCTGTACGCAGTTTTTTGGACTATTGGAGGCTAGGTTATCCATAAAACCATCATATTCAGAGACGTATTTGGGATCGTTTATGACAGTGGGGCTTTTCATTTTGCTTGTGTTTTTAAACTATTAGTCTCCCAATGCATAAAGCTTTGCGCCTAAAATCTGTAATAGTTAATGGCACTGGACTCGTATTTGGCTTGGTCGGTCTTCAAATCCACGTCCAAAAATCCAGAATTGCTAATTCCTGTTGTTTTCCTAAATCGATTTAAGACGAATTTCGGAATTGTTCCTTTTAAAGGACTCGATCAGTTTCCTTCCCCATCCTTGCAATATTCGATCTTGTGCTCCTTCTGCAATTATTTCGTTTTAACGGGACGTTTAATCCTTACCTTCTTTCTTTTTCAGAACTCGGAAATAATGGCCCAGATTTCTTCCAGAAGGGAGCATCTGTGACGAAAACATAGCACCAAACACTGGTTTTTTATTTTGTCTTACTTCATAGTAGTCATCGTCAAGTGTTAGGACGGAGGTACTAACCCACGAAATGTTTTCGAATTTTCTGTAGTCTTATCTCCACATTTACAGTAATTCAGAACAGAAAATTTTCTTCTTTAGTTGTTTCCTTCTAATAAACTACCTTGTCTAAGATTCACAACATTCCACGTTATATTAGCCTCTTAATGCAGAAGAGGAAATTTTAACTATTGTGTAACATACGTTACATCAGAATAATGATCAAAACGTGGATATGATTTACATCTTGTAGTTTAATTACAGTCATTTGAATGCGACATAGTAGTGTTGTCAGATCCACAGTATTTAACCTTATTTACTAGCTTTTATTTTTAATGCTGTAGTTTTATCGTTTTATAAATATATACATCTATTCATTATTTTTTCTATTTATCACTACAACAACATATTTTACAAAGGATACTGTTATAGTGTGTAACTTAATGGAGTCTGTGCTTTGCATCCTATTTCAAACAGATTTTTTTCTATTTATGTATGTAAATCTTCAATAAAACGTGACTTTCTCTATGTTTCCCACTAACTACGACTGTTATCCCTCCTTTTATCTTTTGGTTATCAGGAAGCAACCCTTTTGCGTCCAGAGAGTTTTAATCTGGCTTCAGCGTAAGAGGCGTTCTAATACTTAATACATGGATGTAAGATAATAACTCAATCTGTACATCTAACTTGATGAGATTCTCGTACAAGGCCATTTAGTAAACTGAGTTCGAAACTATGTCTACATCTGTATTTAGCATGACACTGTGAAGTGCATGACAGAGGGTACTTCCCGTTGAGCCGCTTATTAGCATTTCTTCCCGTTCCATCGGCCAATAGAGCGCCATAGTTAGTCTTGTCCCCGTGGTCCCTGCGACTGACGTCATGTGATTGTTTTATTTCACAACCCTGCATATTGTTACACCCAGATATTTGTATGAATTAATGGATGACTCATTGGTATGTTGTCGTAGGATACTATGTTTTTCGTTTTGTGAAGTTTACAATTTAACATTTCTGAAAGCAAGTTTCCAATCTTTGCAAAATGGTTCAAATGGCTCTAAGCACTGTGCGACTTAACATCTTACGTTATCAGTCCCCTAGACTTAGAACTAACCTAAGGACATCACACACATCCATGCCCGAGGCAGAATTCGAACCTGCGACCGTAGCAGCCGCGTGGTTCCGGACAGAAGCGCCTAGAATCGCTCGACCACAGCGCAATCTTTGCACCACTTTAAAATCATACGAAACTCGACTGAATATTTGTGCACCTTTTTTCAAACAGTAGTTAATTATAAATACCTGGGATATTAGAGAAATGTTTGAGCTTACTACTAATGTTATCTTCCAGATCATTGATATACAGTATGAACAGCAAATGTCCCAAAACATTCCCTGGTACCCACCGAAAGTTACTTCTACTTTGTGGATGATTCTCCATCAAAGATACATGCTGCGTTCTCCCAACGCGGAAATGCCCATCCTAGTCACCGATTTCGTACGATAACCAAAATTATCGTACTTTCGTAAATGATCTTTACTGTTGTAGCGAGTCGAATCCCTTTTGGAAGTCAATAAATGCTGCAGCCATCGGCCTTCATTCATTGTTTCCGGGATTCCCTGTGAAATAAGGCGGAGTTGGTGTTCATGGCTAATGTAAAACCTGGAGACGCATTGCTCTTTTCATGTTTGGCTATTTGCGAAAACGTGCACAATGACGAGATACGAGGATGGATTTATAATAAATCTACAATAACTGAAGTGGTGACGTCAGATGACATTTCCATGGAAATCATGCTTGGCATTATCGAGCATCTATAAACGTCAGGGCATATCATCAGAGTGCGCAGTGTTCCAGGCAACTGTTCCAGAGGGTCAAAGTTATGCGAACTGCGAATACGGAAGAATACCAGCACTGTTCGTGCTGAGTCCAACGACATCGCCGCCCAATAAAAAGTCATAGATGCTATTACTACGATCGCCACGCATGCAAGTGAGATGACGAGCAGAAAATACGATACGTCGGCGAGCTGTGTGAATTGCGTAGAAGACTGCATCTTTGAGATTATTGGCAACACATCTTCCTACGGTCCTGTTGGATGTTGCATCACCGAAGTTTAAGGAAGACACCGCCAACGCTGCAGGAAGCGCTGACGTTACCACGGGAGAAGCCAACGCCTTGGGCTGAGATATTTCAATACGCATTTGCATTTCGTCTATGTTTGCTAAAATATTACCATCTGCGACTAAATCTGCGTATATATGTGCAACTGTATATGTGTTTCTGTATTTGCATCTGTATCTGTATTTGTGTATGTGTGTCACCAGTATATTGTATTTCTGTATCTTTGTCCACATCTGTATTTGTGTAAGTATGTGCGCCTGTATATGTGTATTTCTGATTGTATGTATATCTGTATTTGTGTGTGTATCTGGATACATATGTGTGTTTCTGTATTTGTATCTGTGTCTGTGTTTGTGAACTTATCTGCACATTTGTTGTGTTTCTATGTATGTCTGCATCTGTATTTGTGTAACAGTGTCTGTATATATGCATGTGTCTGTATTTGTATTCGTGCCTGTATCTGCATCTGTGCATGTTTTTTGTATTTGTATTAAAGTTTCCTGTGTGACATTTGCTATTCTTCCATCAGGCATGTTGGTTCTGTTTGTATGTGTTACTGTATTTTTGGTTGTGTATCTAACATGTGTATTTGTTTCTGTATTTGTATCTGTATCTGTACTTGTGTGTGCATATGGAACTATCTATTTGTCTTTCATTTTTGTATATACATCTGTATTTCTCCGTCTCTGTATTTGTGTTAGTATCTGCACCTGTATTTATAAATTTATATTTTTGCATGTACCTGCATCAGTATATGTATATCTGTATCTGTGTCTGTATTTAAGTAAGTATCTGCATGTGTACATTTGTGTCTGAATTTGTATCTGCATCTGTATTTATCTTAATATCTTCACCTGCATATGAGTTTTTTTATTAGCATCGCCGTCTCTGTCTGTGTATCTGGACATGCATGTGTATTTCTGTAACAGTATCTGTGATTATATTTGTGTATGTATCTTGACATTTATATGTGTTTCTGTATTCGTGTCTGCATTTTCATTTGAATAAGTATCTGTGCTCACGCGTGTTTTCGTATTTGTACCTGTATCTGTATTTTTGTATGTGTATGCATCTGTATATGTCTTCTTGTATTTGTAACTGCATCTGTATTTATTAATGTATCTGCATCTGTGTTTTTGCATTCGTATCTGAATTTGTATTTGTTTATCAGCACCTGTACATATGCGTCTATATTTCTATCTCTGTCTGTATTTGTGTTCATGTCTGCAACTTGCTTGTGTCAATAAAGATTCCAGTGTGGAGTTTGCTAGTCTCCCATCGGGCGCCTCCCCAGGTGGCGGATAGGGGAACACCCGCTAAATGTGGCGGGTACCGGGTGAACAAAACTCCCGGGGCGGACTAAAACTAGCAGTTAAGGGGAGACAGACCTCTTTGGCTGTGGTAGAGCATTTTATCGTTTAGAGATCCAGACCGAAAAAAAAACTGTACAGCAGACCATTAAAAATGCAACACCAAAAATTGTATAAAATACGTAGTTTTAAAGTTGTGAGTGTACAGAATAGTAGGAAAGTGATTAAGCTTGTAGGGGATTCGAGGGTGTGCAGAAAATTTGTAGTGGAGTCGAAGGTGTACAGGACTGCGTACCGAGTCAACCGAGCTTGGATGTCGCATATGTGTACGTCATTCCAAGCTGCATCAACTAATCCAGAATTCATAAATCGTAGTGGCTGGTGAGTGGGGACCTGCCCAGTCTCTTTCCAACTCGTGATACGATGTTTTCAGTGGATGAGTCACCTGCAGAATGTGCTGGGCAGGACAGCAGTCGAACAGCCTCTGTGTCGACGCAGGTCAGGATACCAAGGGCAAAATGCGGTCACGTGTTATCTAGTAGAAAGCAAACATCACGGAGACCTCAAAGACAGGGCACAGTGACCGACCTTCTCTTCAGAAGTGTAATGCCTGCTGTCCAAATCCCTGGCTATTTGAACTGAAGGTGATCTTGTTCTGTTCCCAATGGCAGTCCATACCAGCTAGATTTAGGGCCCATATGACGATGACGAATGTAATCTGATAACGTTCGTGTGTGTGTGTGTGTGTGTGTTGGGGTTTATGGGCGCTCAACATCGAGGTCATCAGCGCCCTGACACACAGTAAAAGGAACGAATGTGGAGAGACCTAATAAAACTGAAAAACACACTCAAAGCAGGAAAAGAGGGAAAATACGACGTGAGAAGGTAAAACCTAAGGTAAGGGATAACATAGCGACAAGAATGACATAGGAAACCGTCAGTGTCTGGCCACTTACATAAAATATGGGCGAGCTTGTCACACAGGAAACAAGTTAAAATCCCCTCCCTAAAATCTTTGTAAAAACATTCGACATGGCACAGAACTTTAAAACTTTAACCACATTCGTCCGAGTGTTGCCTAAAAGAGTTGGCAGGTCCGCTGGCAAGGCAGCCGCGGCCCGCTGGTCAGAAAATAAAACGCAATCCAATAAAACGTGGCGCACAGTGACCTGGACGCCGCAAGCACCACACAGTGGAGGGTCCTCCCGCCGGAGCAGGAAGCCATGCGTCATAGGGCTGTGGCCTATTCGAAGCCGAGTGAGGAGAACCTCGTCCCGTCGATGGGGCTGAAAGGAAGTACACCACACACGCGTTGTGGGCTTGACTAGACGGAGCTTATTGTCAGTCACGTCCAGCCACTCGTCCTCCCACCGACGCATGACCCGTGAGCTCAACAGCGAGGTGAGTGCGTGCAAGGGGATAGCACACTGAGATACTTGTGGGGCGAGACACGCCTCCTTGGCTGCGAGATCTGCCCCTTCATTCCCAGCAATGCCAACATGCCCCGGAACCCAGCAGAAAGCTACAACCTTCCCCAGTCGCTGTAGTCGGAGGAGGGCATCCTGGATGGTCTGGACTACTGTAACTGCCGGATACAAATGGTGCAATGATTGAAGGGCACTGAGGGAATCGGAACAGACAAGAAATTTAGGAGAGGAAGAATGTCTCATCTCCTCCAGCGCCCGCAAGATCGCAGACAATTCTGCATCAAAGACCGTGAAAGGCGGAGGCAGTCGGACCTTAAGGACACGATCCGGAAAAACAACGGAGCAGCCAACGGAATCCCCTTGTTGCGACCCATCCGTAAAAACCGCTACATAGTCGTGGTGCTCAGATAAAACAGCAGAAAATGCTGCATGAAAAACGGTGGCAGGAGTGCAACCCCTCTTGTACTGCAATAAATCTAAAATCACTCTGGGCCTCTTCAGTAACCAGGGTGGCAGGTGGTTAAAACCCTGGATTTGGGGTTGTACAGACTCCACACCGAGCGACTCTAGAACACGTTGCACACGGATCCCAAATGGCATCGTAGCCCGGGGACGGCGGGAAAAAAGGCGGTCCAGAGGTGGATGGGCAACAAGATGGTGAGCAGGCGAGCTGGGAGCCGCAAGAAACTTACAAGCCTGGCGCACCAGAAGGAGCTGCCGCCGGATGGTAAGTGGCGGTTCGCCAGCCTCAGCACAGAGACTTGGTATGGGACTGGTCCGATAAGCACCCGTGGCCAGTCGAATCCCAGCATGGTGGACAGCGTCAAGGATCCGCAAATAAGACGGCCTCGCTGACCCATATACTGTGCACCCATAGTCCAGCCGCGAACGCACAAAAGCCCGATAAAACTGAAGGAGACGCGCCCTGTCCGCGCCCCAAGACCTGTGGCTGAGGCACTTGAGGATGTTGAGTGCCTTCAGGGATCTGGCTTTCAAGTCACGTAGGTGTGGCAGCCATGACAACCTGGAGTCAAAAATTAGTCCGTTCCCCTCGAGGCATCCACATACGAATATGCCCATCATGATGCTTTACACAGGAAAGACACTCGACTAAAAACAAAACTTGGGGTGCTACTCTTGATCTCAGTGTTGTCGTTGGGCGCAACACTGTCAGTACGCATCTCTCTGGTGCAATGCCAAGGAAAGTCGCAAATACAGGATTTTTTTCTGTCTCTTCTAATCTTTCAGCACGCTAAGGATCCCAAACTAATGAACAGTACTCAAGAATCGGTATTACAAATGTCACGTAAGCTGCTTCTTTCATGACACACAAGCTTCTCTTGCAGCTTTTGCCATTGGAATTAGGTGATTATCTCTGCACCGCTTATTTTCTAGGCAATACGATGACGAAACGTGCCGCTCTCCGTTGGATTTTCTCTCTGTTTTCTAATGGTCCAACCTGGTGAGGGTCCCAGATTCATGTGTAACATTAAAGAATCTGTGTTCCAGGTGTTTCGCAAGGCCCTACTTTTATGGTTAAGCTACATATCCGTAAGGTTCTTCTAATGAATCGTATCATGGCACCTGGTTTCCCTACAAATTTATGTGTTCAACTTTATGTCGCTCTGGAGGATTACTGCTAGGTTTCAGCATATGGAGTGAGTATAGTGAATGTTCCTAACATCAAACCGTGGTAGTCAGTGATTTTGGGACGATGCTGGTTGTCTATCACTTAGGGTAATAGCGAAACTTGAACATTACACATTTTCGCCATCTTTTATATACCTTTCTGGACGTTTCAGTTAGTAACAGCTATGGTGAAGTACTGTCGTTGCTATGGATATACAGAGAGAAGTATGTGGAAGGAGGACCAGTTATATTGCATAGATATGTGGAACAAATGTATAATTGTAAATGTCTCAGTGATATGAGGCACTTTATCTGTCGAAAAATATCGAGATACAGTATTATGAAGTCTTGTCTTGTAGAGATAACTTTATCGCCTTGTCTTTACGAGACAAGTCCTAGATACAGTAAATATGCAAGTGTGTTTGAGAAAACGGCCAGTCACTCCATACATATCGGCGCTATTTTCATAATTAAATAAAATTTATACATAACAGTCTGATTACTATCCTCCAGTTTATGCAGGTTCTCGAACTCTTCTGTGGATCTAAATATTTCTGTATAAGATATTTTCCTAATCAGTGTCAGCGTAACGTAATTAATTAGAACAGAGATTCGACATTATGAATAAGTGCAATAGAAAACGTAAAAAAACATGCTGGCTGTCTCTCCTCATCCTTATATATATATATATATATATAAAAAATGGAATCTGAGCTATGGTTCCGTACCGAAAAAGCGCAGTACCATTGCTCTTCACATCTTTAAGCCAATTTCAGTTTCTGGTATTTTGTTAATGTACCTACTGAACGCGTATACAACACTTCTGAAGGTGATCTATCTGTAGCATCGAAGTTATAACACTCAAAATACGCCAACATTTGGACTAAGAATCGCGTGACTTAAGCTGCAGCTGTTGTTACGGACAGAATTCTCGCTCTGTGCATCCGATTGCTCACTCCATAGATATTTATACCCTATGAGATTCACCACTAGCGTACTAGAACAGTAGTGGATCTTTTCGCCTATATTACCCAGTAAACTACATTTATTTACATTCAGAGTCAACTACCAGTCGCAACATCAACCGTCGACCCCCTGCAGGTCTTTCTGCAATCCATTACCATCTGTTGGTGCTGCGGGTTTGTATAGATAACAGCATCGGCTGCGAACAGCCTCGTGCAGCTCTGAATGTTATTCACTAGACTACCTACATGTACTGTAAACTGTATTTATATGTATTCTAACACTCTGTCAGCGTACTCCAAAGATTACCTTTACATCTGTCGATTTTGTCCAATTAAGATGATAATATTGAGTTCTATCTCTTACATAATCCTGAATCCAGTCACAAATCTGATTCGATGGTCGGAAAGCTTGTATTTTTTCACCAAACGACAGTATGGAACGGCATGGAATGCCTCTCAGAAGTCAAGAACACAGTATATTACTAGGCGGCTTTGTCTAAGGCGCTCTGTATTTGATTTACAAACACAGCTATTTGTGTTTCGAAAGATCTCTGTTTACAGAATCCAAAAACGGAAATAGCGCATGAGAGCAGAACAGGCTTCATAATTCTAAAACAGATTGACATGATCCATATCGGCCTGGAATTACGTGCATCTGTCCGAAAACCTGTGTTGAAAACGAAAATGACATGCGCTTTTTCCAATCGCTTGATACCCTTCGTTGCTCCAGCGACCTACGATAAAATGCTGTTAGATAAGGAGAAGGCTTTTCGAATGTTCTCTGTACAGTATCATGGGCAGCTCATCCATTCCGCTACTGATCGATTTTAGTTGTCTTTTCTATTCCATTCATACTTGTCTCAAAATGTGCCATTTTGGTATTTGTGCGTTTGTTGAGAAGCAGAATCATATACCATCTTTCGCAATGAAATAATTTCGGAAGACATAATTCAGTATTTCGGTCTTCTCTGTGTCATCTTCTGTTCCGATACCAATAACTTCCGTGAGCGACTGAATGGATGAATTCGGCCCGCTTACTGACTTTATGTCTGACCGTATAACTTCTTGGGATTTTCAGTCAGCTCAGTTGGCAGAACTTTACTTTCGAATTCATTGAACGCCTCTCGTATTGTTCTCTTATGCTCATTTTCGCTTCTTTCCGTTTTTTTTTTTTTTTCATTAGTAGGCTTCGATTTAGTTTAAATCTATGACGCTCTCTTTGTTTTCTTAGGAACTTCATAGCACTGCTATTTGACATCCAATGGTCTTTCCCACCCCTCGCTACCGACATACGGGTCGACGGCGTGTGGTACCATGCTTTTCAATTTTATCCATTTTCACTCTGCATATTCATTCGCAGGACTGAATATTTGTGTTGAAAACTCAGACTCAGCACTTTCTTTCCTATCACTGCTGTTAAGCAAAAATATTTTCGTCATGCTTAATAAGTTATTCCTTCTAACACCCATAGTCACTGCTGCCATCAAAGCGTTATGACCACTGATGCGCTCCCGTACGTTAATTTATTCAAAAAGTTCAGATCTAACGGATACTAATAGATCTAAAACACAGCTGTGGATCTTTAACGGTCTGCTCAAAGTAATTTTCGGACAAGCTATTCAAAACAATGTCTCACGAATCTCAGTCTCTGGAACCAGTTTAAATTGTATGTCTCTCCCATTCCACAGCTGCTAAGTTCAAATCTCCCTCTATGACAATAGCATGGGAAGAGTTCGGAAGGGCCCGTTTGTTACCAATGGTATTTCAACTACGCTGCAGAAGTTTCGCTGAAAAGCCGTTAAACATCCTTCATACAGTCCTCATCTGTCCGCATGCGATTTCCATGTTTTTGGAGGCCTGAAGAAGGACATCCATGACAGGCCATTGGTTTTGAAATAATAAACAGTTTGCATTCTTTACGAAAAAATATTTAGTGTCTGTTTTGTAATAGAACCTCCTATAAGATTTTACCACGTGTTTATCTCTCCCGTTACATTGAAACTAACTACCATCTGTGTGCTTACATTTGACGTTTTAATGCATAACTCACGTCTTCCGACATGTCTGTAAAGTTTCTGTCATACAGCAGCGGATTCTTGCGTTCTAGTTTTCTAAGAAATTTGACCATCACTACCTGTCTCACGCAATCTACTCACATGCCAAAATCCCCCCCATGAACCATGGACCATGCCGTTGGTGGGGAGGCTTGCGTGCCTCAGCAATACAGATGGCCGTACCATAGGTGCAACCACAACGGAGGGATATCTGTTGAGAGGCCAGACAAACGTGTGGTTCCTGAAGAGGGGCAGCAGCCGTTTCAGTAGTTGCAAGGGCAACAGTCTGGATGATTGACTGATCTGGCCTTGTAACACTAACCAAAACGGCCTTGCTGTGCTGGTACTGCGAACGGCTGAAAGCAAGGGGAAACTACAGCCGTAATTTTTCCCGAGAGCATGCAGCTTTACTGTATGGTTAAATGATGATGGCGTCCTCTTGGGTAAAATATTCCGGAGGTAAAATAGCCCCCCATTCAGATCTCCGGGCGGGGACTGCTCAAGAGGACGTCGTTATCAGGAGAAATAAAACTGGCGTTCTGCGGATCGGAGCGTGGAATGTCAGATCCCTTAATCGGGCAGGTAGGTTAGAAAACTTAAAAAGGGAAATGGATAGGTTAAAGTTAGATATAGTGGGAATTAGTGAAGTACGGTGGCAGGAGGAACAAGACTTTTAGTCAAGTGAAGACAGGGTTATAAATATAAAATCAAATAGCGGTAATGCAGGGGTAGGTTTAATAATGAATAAAAAATAGGAATGCGGGTAAGCTACTACAAACAGCATAGTGAACGCATTATTGTGGCCAAGATAGACACGAAGCCCACACCTACTACAGTAGTACAAGTCTATATGCCAACTAGCTCTGCAGATGATGAAGACATTGATGAAATGTATGATGAGATAAAAGAAATTATTCAGATAGTGAAGGGAGACGAAACTTTAATAGTCATGGGTGACTGGAATTCGATAGTAGGAAAAGGGAAAGAAGGAAACATAATAGGTGAATATGGATTGGGGGAAAGAAATGAAAGAGGAAGCCGTCTGGTAGAGTTTTGCGCAGAGCATAACTTAATCAGAGCTAACACTTGGTTCAAGAATCGCAAAAGAAGGTTGAATACATGGAAGAAGCCTGGAAATACTAGAAGGTATCAGATAGATTATATAATGGTAAGACAGAGATTTAGGAACCAGGTTTTAAATTGTAAGACATTTCCAGGGGCAGATGTAGACTCTGCCCACAATCTATTGGTTATGAGCTGTAGATTAAAACTGAAGAAACTGCAAAAAGGTGGGAATTTAAGAAGATGGGACTTGGACAAGCTGATTAAACCAGAGGTTGTACAGAGTTTCAGGGAGAGCATAAGGGAACAATTGTCACAAATGTGGGAAAGAAATACAGTAGAAGAAGAATGGGTAGCTCTGAGGGATGAAGTAGTGAAGGCAGCAGAGGATCAAGTAGGTAAAAAGACGAGGGCTAGTAGAAATCCTTGGATAACAGAAGAAATATTGAATTTAATTGATCAAAGGAGAAAATATAAAAATGCAGTAAATGAAGCAGGCAAAAAGGAATACAAACGTCTCAAAAATGAGATCGACACGAAGTGCAAAATGGCTAAGCAGGGTTGGCTAGAGGACAAATGTAAGGATGTAGAGGCTTATCTCACTAGGGGTAAGATACATACTGCCTACAGGAAAATTAAAGAGACCTTTGGAGAAAAGAGAATTACTTGCATGAATATCAAGAGCTCAGATGGAAACCAAGTTCTAAGCGAAGAAGGGAAAGCAGATAGGTGGAAGGAGTATATAGAGGGTCTGTAGAAGGGCGACGTACTTGAGGACAATATTCTGGAAATGGAAGAGAATGTAGATGAAGACGAAATGGGAGATACAATACTGCGTGAAGAGTTTGACAGAGCACTGAAACACCTGAGTCGAAACAAGGCCCCGGGAGTAGACAACATTCCATTAGAACTACTGACGGCCTTGGGAGAGCCAGTCCTGACAAAACTCTACCATCTGGTAAGCAAGATGTATGAGACAGGCGAAATACCCTCAGACTTCAAGAAGAATATAATAATTCCAATTCCAAAGTAAGCAGGTGTTGACACATGTGAAAACTACCGAACAATCAGTTTAATAAGCCACAACTGCAAAATACTAACGCGAATTCTTTACAGACGAATGGAAAAACTAGTAGAAACCAACCTTGGGGAAGATCAGTTTGGATTCCGTAGAAATATTGGAACACGTGAGGCAATACTGACCTGACGACTTATCTTAGAAGAAAGGTTAAAGAAAGGCAAACCTACGTTTCTAGCATTTGTAGACTTAGAGAAAGCTTTTGACAATGTTGACTGGAATACTCTGTTTCAAATTCTAAAGGTGGCAGGGGTAAAATACAGGGAGCGAAAGGCTATTTACAATTTGTACAGAAACCAGATGGCAGTTGTAAGAGTCGACGGACATGAAAGGGAAGCAGTTGTTGGGAAGGGAGTGAGACAGGGTTGTAGCCTCTCCCCAATGTTTTTCAATCTGTATATTGAGCAAGCAGTAAAGGAAACAAAAGAAAAATTCGGAGTAGGTATTAAAATCAATGGAGAAGAAATAAAAGCTTTGAGGTTCGCCGATGACATTGTAATTCTGTCAGACACAGCAACAGACTTGGAAGAGCAGTTGAATGGAATGGACAGTGTCTTGAAAGGAGGATATAAGATGAACATCAACAAAAGCAAAAAGAGGATAATGGAATGTAGTCGCAATAAGTCGGATGATGCTGAGGGAATTAGATTAGGAAATGAGACACTTAAAGTAGTAAAGGAGTTTTGCTATTTGGTGAGCAAAATAACTGATGGTGGTCGAAGTAGAGAGGATATAAAATGTAGACTGGCAATGGCAAGAAAAGCGTTCTAGAAGAGAAATTTGTTAACATCGAGTATAGATTTAAGTGTCAGGAAGTCGTTTCTGAAAGTATTTGTATGGAGTATAGCCATGTATGGAAGTGAAACATGGACGATAAATAGTTTGGACAAGAAGAGAATAGAAGCTTTCGAAATGTGGTGCTACAGAAGAATGCTGAAGATTAGATGGGTAGATCACACAACTAATGAGGAGGTATTGAATAGAATTGGGGAGAAGAGGAGTTTGTGGCACAACTTGACAAGAAGAAGGGACCGGTTGGTAGGACATGTTCTGAGGCATCAAGGGATCACAAATTTAGCATTGGAGGGGAGTGTGGATGGTACAAATCATAGAGGGAGACCAAGAGATGAATACACTAAGCAGATTCAGAAGGACGTAGGTTGCAGTAAGTACTGGGATATGAAGAAGCTTGCACAGGATAGAGTAGCATGGAGAGCTGCATCAATCCAGTCTCAGGACTGAAGACCACAACAACAACAATCGAGCCAATAATAATAAAACAGGTCATGAGTCCACAAGAATAGATACAAGCCGGTTTCTATTAGTTTCATGAGCAAAATCGGTGTAGTTTTGAGAGAACCATCTGCATCCAAATTTTAACCAGTTATAGCATTCCTGTAAGACTTTAACGTGTCTCTCTCTTCCAATACATCGAAAAACAATTACCATCTGCTTGTTGTTATTGAGTATATTAGACATTACATATGGCTCCATTGGAGCTGGAGGTCAGTTCTCGAAGTCCTTTGCGCAGATCTGTACAAAATTTTGTTATCTGTACTGGAGAAAGCTGATAGAGGTAAACACATGGTTCAGGAACCACAAGAGGAGGCTCTACACTTGGAAATCACCAGGGGATAAATACAGAAACCAAATCGATTTTATACTGGTTGAAGAAAGATACATAAATGGAATCAAGAAGATGCACACATAACCAGGTGCAGATATTAATAGTGACCACAACTTACTTATGGCAGAAATAGAAATAAGAATGAAAAAACTGAAGAAGGCGACCATGATGATGAAGTGGGATTTAGAGAAGATAAGATCCAACAAAGATAAATTACAGAAATGCTGTCTTGCGACTTTATAAACACATTACGAGACAAAGAAGCACCTGATAATGCCAACAAGTACTGGAATATGCTGAAAGAAGGAATCATTAAAGTAGGACAGCAAAATATAGGATATGTAAAAGGGAAAATGTCAAAAAAACCATGGGTCACACAAGAAATGATTTTCAAGATGGAGGAGAGAAGAAAATTGAAAAACAAGAACACTGAAGATGCAAGAAAGATATACCGAAGGTTAAATAATGAACTGCGAAGAGAAACAGAGCAGGCTAGGAAAAAATGGCTAAAAGAGGAATGTGATGAAATTGAAGAACTGGACAGGAAGGGAAGATACGACTTACTATACAATAGAGTAAAGACTATGACATGGGAACAAAACAGAGCAGGAAGTGCTACTATGGAAATTTTGAGTAAAGACGAAGAGGTAGTGTACAAAGATCGATGTCCTCCAGAGGTGGGAAGAATATATAAAAGAGCTATATGACACAAATAGCAAACCAGTAACTCTGGAACTTGAATCACACAACACTGTAAGTGATGACGAGAAAGGACCGACCATCATAATGGAAGAAGTAAAGTCTGCCATAGCTGCAATGAAAAATGGCAAAGCGGTAGGTACAGATACAACACCGGGAGAAATACTAAAATGCTTGAACCACGATGGAATAAGAGAAATATTGAGGTTATGTAATAAAATATATGACAATGGTGAATGGCCTGAGGACTTTCTGACAACAGTAATGATTCCAGTACCGAAAAAACTAGGAACCAAAAAATGCAGCGAGCACAGGACAATCAGCCTCATTTCACATGCAGCCAAAGTGATGTTAAGAATCATTAATAAAAGACTTGAAAAAGTAATGGAGGAGAATCTTGGCGAGGAGCAGTTTGGCTTTAGACGGAATACGGGCACCAGAGATGCAATAGGGCTCCTACGAATCTTGGGAGAAAGGTTTATTGAAAAAGGAAGAGACCTATATATGTGCTTCATCGATCTAGAAAAGGTATTTGACAATGTGGTTTGGGACAAGCTGGCGTCTATAATGAGGGAAAAGAGAGTGGACTGGAAAAGCAGAATACTTATAAACTCATTATATCTTAATCAGAAAGTTTCAGTTAAAGTGAGAGGAGAAAGTACAAACTGGATCAGACTAGGAAAAGGAGTAAGACAAGGATGCTGTTTATCACCTACTCTTTTCAACCTCTACTTGGAAAATATGATTGACCAATGCTCATTAGATGTCAAAGGAGTAGAAATTGGAGGAAGAAGAGTAGGATGTTTGAGATTTTCTGATGACATGGTCCTTCTAGCCACAGGAGAAAAAGAATTACAGGATTTGGTGGACACCATTGCAAGTAACGGAAAAAAATATGGAATAAAAATTAACACAAATAAAACAAGAGTATTGGCACTAGAAGGAAATAAGGAAATAAAAATTATACTGAATGGAGAAACACTAGAACAGGTGCAAAATTTTAAGTATCTTGGAAGCAGGATAGACATCGACTGTAAGTGCACCACAGAAATTAAAACAAGGATAGCAATGGAAAAAGAGGCGTTTTATAAGAAAAGGAGAATCTTCTGCAGCGGTCTGGACAGAGAACTCAGAAAGAGACTCATAAAATGTCTTGTATGGAGTGTTCTTCTATATGGCGCTAAAACATGGACTATGAGGAAAAAAGACAGAGAAAGGCTGGAGGCTTTTGAGATCTGGACATGGCGGAAGATGGAAAGAATAAGTTGGTTGGACAGAGTAAAAAATGAAGAGGTACTGAGAAGAGTGGGAGAGAAATGACAGTTACTAGATGTAATAAAGAGAAGAAAAAGAAATTGGATTGGGCATATATTAAGAAAGAATGACGGACTGATAAAAACAGTTTTAGAAGGTTATGTAGAAGGGAAAAGGAAGCGAGGAAGGAAGAGGTTCCAGATACTGGATGACATGATGGACGGTACAACATACAGCAGCCTTAAGAAGGAAGCAATGGATCACAGAAAATGGAGAGGCAAAGGACCTGCTAATATAGCAGATAACTGATGATGATGACTGGAGAAAGACCATGTACAGCAAACTATCAATCATACGTGAGGGCTCATGTATTGTTCCTTCACAAGTAGTGTAAAAAAATAATCTTTCATTCCCCTTACGGCTATTGCAGTTTTCCATATCAAATCCATACCTTCTCTTACGACAGAATATAGTCATTTTCTTTGCACGTGTCAGAAAACCCACATACTTTATAAGCCTGCTGCTCAAGGCGAATCTATCACACATCCCCTAGTCCTAAGTGTAATACTTCACCAACAACTGAATGCCAGCAATACAAAACAATACTGAGCGAAAGTCAGAGATGGGTGGACATGCCTCATAAGTATTTTCCTTGCGCATGGTACCACTGTGTCGTACAAAGAGAGGCATAATCGTCTTACAAGCCGCCAGATGTTAAAAACTCAATCGCGACGACCATGTTACTGTCACAAGCGGTCTTGGTTCTACAAGTACACGTAAGTATCACTAACGATATCCATGTTAAAATCTATACAAGCCATATAAATCGATATATGACATTATCTCCGAATGAAGTGGTTTTTCCACACAAATACCGCAGCACTGAAGATAGACGGTGATCGCCGGAGTGAGTATTAACAGACCGATAGTGTGGTTACATGTCGCTGATAGTGTAAGTTTGTAATAAAATCACCGAATTTAGAAAGTGATTCGGCTAAGGAACATGGTATGAAGCGAGTATTTGCAATTCGCTCATGCTGCCACTAGATTTATCTCCAGTATTTGTAACGCATTCTCTCTCGATGCCACATCACAGGTTCTGCAATATATCCATTGGGTCATAGGTGATGGTTGATTGAGAATGATCACATACAGTAGATGGTGTGCTGACTGAGGTTATAAGAAATGTACACTGGCTTTTCAGATCTCTAGTATTACACTTTCTGGTAGAAGTGCTGTCTGCGATTAGGAATCAGTCTTTCCATTCAAGCACATACCTGCGCTGGATCCTATGGAGAAGTCTTTTAATGATTACAGCCACTGGTGAATCATATTCATGGCAGTCTCATATCTCGAAACGAGTCACCTTTTACGAACCTGTCTGTTACAGTAAAATTCCAATGTGGGTTTAGATAGTCCCTATGGGTCTTGTAACTGGTCCTCAGACTCTGTCTCGCCGTCCCTGCAGCTTTGCGCATGTGATCGTTCCAATTTGAGTCGGAACTGAGCAGAAGTCAAAGGGAGCTATATCTACCACATTCTGTAACCTGTATAGAAACAGAGTGAGCTGAGTTATTGCGACAGGACCGCGTTTTGACCACTCGGTGACAATGGGAACATGTTGTCGTAGCTCTGCCAACCATTTACGATGTGTAAGGTCAGCACAAAACGAAGGCTGCTCCTGCAACACAAGGTAGCATAAACGACTGTACAAACAGTTATGATAGTGTTTCTTATCAGGAAAATTAGGGAGACTCAACATCACACAAATACTGCAGTCCATCCAAAGCAGATCCGCGCCCCTTAGGGTCCATTCACATCTATCACCCAAACATTATATCATCATTATCCTATACCATCCAACAGAGAAAATTACGAACTATAAAAGCTCCGCTAATATTTTTACCGCATCTCTTTATATCGAAAACAAATACAGTCTGCGTGTCGTCATCGATCATATGCAGCGATCCTATCAATATTAAGGGCGATCGAAGTCGCTTGCACAAACCAGCATAAAGTTTCATTGCCTGTACCGTTCAAGGACCTTATCCCACAGACTATCAGCCGCAAGAGAGGGTCCCTGTTTTGTTGTTTGATACACTGCTTTTTCTGCCGTAACACGCTTTGTACAGTGCCATGAATTTTGTTTTTTCGCCACAACTTCGAGGTCTGTGTCAGGTTCTAAAATGACATTAACACGTCTTGATCCACTGGCTCTCACAGAAAACTAGTCATCGCATGGTGTAAATCATGTTGTTACTGCTGCTCCCACAACACACACATTGGGTGACAGAAATAAAAGACAGCGACAACGCAAGAAAACTGGAAGAGTTTTGAGGCATTTTTGAGCGCTTCCAAACTGCTATCCAAAGGTAATTTACGACCTCTACATTTAAACTCCTCATTCACAGTGATGGAATAGCTGATGGCGCTGTGTTCCACTTCGATTGAATCCTCATATTGCAGTCATTTACGCGATCACTGTTTCGGTGCTAACCATCACCAGAAGGAATTGCCACACCACCAAGACTCTTTCTCCATCTAAAACAAGCGATGTCAGTCAATTATTATGTGGTAATCACCAGCGTACCAGTGGGTGGATGGGATGAAAAAGACACCGTCGATGTACTATGATAATAGGCATCACAGTTGACAGTCCGATCAATTTTAGCACTTTGACCATAATTTCGACGCCCACAAGCGACGAAGCAGAATGCTGCTCGCTTTCTGTGTCAAACAGTCCCTCCACTACAGTTCTAAGGCCTCCGATTTTTTTTCTAATTAACTACTCACCTGAAATCGATGAAACTGGCGTTACTTCTCGACGTAATCGCCCTGCAGACGTACACATTTTTCACAACGCTGACGCCATGATTCCATGGCAGCGGCGAAGGCTTCTTTAGGAGTCTGTTTTGACCACTGGAAAATCGCTGATGCAATAGCAGCATGGCTGGTGAATGTGCAGCCACGGAGAGTGTCTTTCATTGTTGGAAAAAGCCAAGAGTCACTAGGAGCCAGGTCAGGTGAGTAGGGAGCATGAGGAATCACTTCAAAGTTGTTATCACGAAGAAATTGTTGTGTAACGTTAGCTCGATGTGCAGATGCATTGTCTTGGTGAAACAGCACACGCGCACCCCTTCCCGGACGTTTTTGTTGCAGTGCAGGAAGGAATTTGTTCTTCAAAACATTTTCGTAGGATGCACATGTTACCGTAGTGCCCTTTGGAACGCAATGGGTAAGGATTACGCCCTCGCTGTCCCAGAACATGGACACCATCATTTTTTCAGCACTGGCTGTTACCCGAAAGTTTTTTGGTGGCGGTGAATCTGTGTGCTGACTGGCGCTTTGTTCCTGGATTGAAAAATAGCATCCACATCTCATCCATTGTCACAACCGACGAAAAGAAAGTCCCACTCATGCTGTCGTTGCACGTCAACATTGCTTCGCAACATGCCACACGGGCAGCCATGTGGTCTTCCGTCAGCATTCGTGGCACCCACCTGGATGACACTTTTCGCATTTTCAGGTCGTCATGCAGGATTGTGTGCACAGAACCCACAGAAATGCCAACTCTGGAGGCGATCTGTTCAACAGTCATTCGGCGATCCCCAAATACAATTCTCTCCATTTTCTCAATCATGTCGTCAGACCGGCTTGTGCGAGCCCGAGGTTGTTTCGGTTTGTTGTCACACGATGTTCTGCCTTCATTAAACTCTCGCACCCATGAACGCACTTTCGACACATCCATAACTCCATCACCACACGTCTCCTTCAACTGTTGATGAATTTCAATTGGTCTCACACCATGCAAATTCAGAAAACGAATGATTGCACGCTGTTCAAGTAAGGAAAACGTCGCCATTTTAAGTATTTAAAACAGTTCTCATTCTCGTCGCTGGCGGTAAAATTCCATCTGCCATACGGTGCTGCCATCTCTGGGACGTATTGATAATGAACGCGGCCTCATTTTAAAACAATGCGCATGTTTCTATCTCCTTTCCAGTCCGGAGAAAAAAAATCGGAGGCCTTAGAACTTGAATGCACCTTGTGGATAGAAGACTGTGCAGTACGTTCACTCATTGTTAATTCTCGAGCATACACACCAAAGTAAACCTTACAGCGATCTATGTATCTCTACCACTTCGATCATAGTGCGTAATTTAAAATCTTTCTCTATGTGAATGGGTATCACAGGGCATTCACGCATTCTTAGGATAAAGTTAGAGACCGAAAGATCTCCTCGCATTGTCTTTGACCATCGCTTCCTGCAGCAGTGGCCTCGATTTAATCAGCAGCTGACCAGAAGTAGATCGCTACAGTCCACGTTTCGTGAAGGAACAATTCGAACGCAGTCTGTAACTGCTGTCCCGCACCCATCCAAGAGTACAAGATTTCTCCAGATGCGCGAATGTCGAGGAGGTCAGCACCCCTTATCTGTGTGTATAGTAGATATGAAACTGTTGTTATGATATAATAGACGCTTAAAAACAAGAAACGGGTAGTTTTTACGTATGATCGAGCTCCAGACGGACGTCTGTTTAAAGCATTTTACGTAAGTCAACTGAGCTATCAATTCTAAAGCATTGTTCAAGTACTGAGGTCAGTATCAAGAAAGTATTGGTAAGAGAGAACATAAGCACATGCACTCCTAAGGCTAAACAGTTCTACAGTTAAAACATGCTATAATGTCAGATCGTTGCGGTTTCCGACCTATTAGCTATGTCGAATGCGTCGCTGTTACTATCCCAATGTAAGAAATATATTTCCAGCGCATGGCATACTTTCTCCTTGCAGGTTTCCCTACGATAAACTATGATGGCAAGCTGTAAAATGAGAAACTACTTCCTTAAAACATCGATAACTTGTGAAACATGTACAATATAGTTTTCCAGAGGTGTATAGGGCCCACTGTGCGCATCCGATCACGGTTCAGAAATTATACTATGCTCGCATCAGTCCTACGATACGTTTGCCATCGACGACTCCAATACAGTTTGAGAAGTGCAGATGGATAGTACGAAAACAATCATTGGTTCTTGATTCATAAAAGAAACGATGATTTCTTACGGTACAAAAATGGTTCAAATGGCTCTGAGCACTATGGGACCTAACATCTATGGTCATCAGTCCCCTAGAACTTAGAACTACTTAAACCTAACTAACCTAAGGACATCACACAACACCCAGCCATCACGAGGCAGAGAAAATCCCTGACCTCGCCGGGAGTCGAACCCGGAAACCCGGGCGTGGGAAGCGAGAACGCTACCGCACAACCACGAGATGCGGGCTTTCTTACGGAAAACACCACAAATTGCAGAGTGGCCAACATAGTAATTCCACGTTATCGTTTGGTGATATTTGCCATAAGTAAATTGCAATAAAAGTTGTAACTCTTTCCTAATATAAGTTGTTTGTAGTGAGTAATAGAAATGTATACACAATCCCATCGCAACTGATATGTGCTAGACGTTATATTAAACAAATGTTCTGGCAATAACTATCTAACAGAGCTAGCTAAGCAAAAGTATTGATACTTCCTGCTTGGTTACGTTAACCGGAAATACAGTTCATCTCATGTTTTGGTTCTGGGTGATGCAGCGCTCCACACTAGTCTATCCTGTGTAAGTGTCTTCATTTCCACATAATTACTGTATCTTACATCCATTTGAATCTGCTTGCTGTTGTCAAGCCTTGCTCTCCTTCTACAACTTAGCCTCCATTACCAAACTAACGATTCCTTCATGTCTTAGAATATGCCCTATAAATCAATCCTCTATTTTAGTCAAGTTGAGCCATAACTTCCTTTTTCTCTCCTGTTTGATTCAGTTCTTCTTCATTAGTTACATTATCTACCCGTCTAGTCTTCAGCCTTTTTCTGTAGCACTTCATTTTGAAAGCTTCCACTCTGTTCTTGACAGAACTGTTACTCGTCCACGTTTCACTTACGTGCAGGTTACAGTGAACATAAATACCTTCATAAAACACTTCCTATCATTTAAACTTTACTTGAGACCAACAAATTTTGTTTCTGGAAGCCGGCCGGAGTGGCTGAGCGGTTCTAGGCGCTACAGTCTGGAACCGCGTGACTGCTACGGTCGCAGGTTCGAATCCTGCCTCGGGCATGGATGTGTGTTATGTCCTTACGTTAGTTAGGTTTAAGTAGTTCTAAGTTCTAGGGGACTGATGACCTCAGCAGTGAAGTCCCATAGTGCTCAGAGCCATTTGAACCATTTGTTTCTGGAAAACGCTTTTCTTGTCATTGCCATGCTGCATTTTATATCTCTCTACTTCTGCCTTCTCAGCTACCGCTTTCCTTTCAAATCTTTCAGTCCTTGCATTACTGTCTCATTTATATATCAGTTGAAGATAATCTTGTCCCTCTGTGTTTTGTTCCTGGTACCTTCACAGTTGCAAAGAGTGTATTCCAGTAAAGACTTTTAAAAGCTTTCTCTAAGTATACAAATGCTATAAATGAAGGTTTGCCTTTCTTCAGTTTATTTTCTAAAATAAGTGGAAGGATTAGTATGGCCTCGAGTCTACATTTACTTCACAGGAACCTAACAGTATGTGCAAGTTCGTTTGTTTTACTCCCCCTCCCACTTCTACATATTTTTTCCACTTTCCAGCCTTCCATTCTTTACTTAGTTTTGACTTGCCCTCTCAGCTCGTGATATTCTTACAGTTACTTGTCGTTTTTCCAAAGCCTCTTTTAAATATAATTTTTCTATATGTAGCATCCATCTTTCCCGTGTATTCTTCAACAGCCCAAGGCATTCTTGCTTTGCCGTTTTGCACTTTTTTTCAATGTCTTTTTAGGCATTGTGTTCCCTATGGCCTACTTCATTTACTAAATTTCTACTCCGTTGTTTCCCACTTTTGTTGTCTGCTGCCTTTACTACTTCACCTCTCAACTACGTTATGCTGGTCCCATCTCCTTAATTTGCTTTCTTTTTGCTATCTCTTTAGCCGTAATTTGCAGTTCACAAGGGGGTATAATGTGTGTAAGAGGGAGTGTGACGAAATTCCCATTGTGTAACATGTTAGCGATGGCGGTCGGAAGGAGAGTGGTGAAATTTGGTGCTAATGTGACATCAGTAACCCGCGTTACACCTCACATGAACTTCTGAGCTCGAGTTTTTTTCCGCATGTGTCGAAAGCTTGCTGTTTGAAGCCCAAGAGCGACATCGCAGGGCGCTACTCTTTCATACCGTTACGGAGGAAGGCTGTAGGCAACGTTGAGAAAATTCTCAAAACTATGCTTCGCAATGAGAGGCAATCAGGACCTTTCGAAAAAGTGATTCTTTAATTGTGATGCGCAGTATATAGCACCGAGTTTGGAAAACCAGTGTTATAAACATATTATGCTTCATTAAAAATCCTGTGTTTAAGTTGCTCAGAAATTTTTATAACAAACGTGGATGAGTGAAAGAAATATTTGTTTATTTTAGTAATATTTCTATTTAATACTGAATAACTTCAGTAGTGTAATACGTTTGGGTTTCTACATTTCAAATGGATTGAATTTAATTGCGTATACTTTTACAAGATGATTTTATTTATGCACGAAGAGCAAAAGTAAAATTGGCTTGGAAAACTTTTCATGCATGTTAAGATAGGCAAAACAACTTGCATAATCCACCCCAGATAAGCATGGTGTAATCTGGGTTACTTATATTAAAGTGCATGAAATATTTTCCAGGCCAATTTTATTTTGCACTCACTGTATAATTCCTGCTTCTCTATCATCTGCACCTCCTGTAGAACACACTGTCTATTTCTAGCAGCGCTAATATTAAATACTGGTGTATAGTTAAGGTCTCTTATTATGCAGAATCCAAGCGACCGAGTTCTTCCTCCAAGTATAACATCTGTTGTTAGAGAACATTTTAATTAGAAATATGTTTTGGTTCCCATTTCTACAATTAAAAGCGCTATTGTAATAGTGGTTCAGCTGAAACCTTGTCATTGCTTAGCTGTGTATTCAGTTAGACTCACTCACTTCCAAGAAGCCAAAGACAGTACCTCTCCCATTCTGAGATGAATGTTAGTAGTTTAGGACAGTTTTCTGAGCAACATGTTAAGCAGTGTTTTGTAACCCCAGCAACGTCATCCAAGCTGTTTACAACAAGGATACTCCGTAACATAGAAACTGCTGTTAACGACAGTTTTGTCATATGAAATCCACTGTACAAAGCCTGCTTCATTAAAGCATAGAGCTCGAGCTCGTCTGGACAGTTTGACGGTAGACACTGCACAGTTAATATCGAGAGAATTCTCACAGGAAGAGAGAACTGTGGAGTACAATTCTAACTTCCATTTTTCTAGAGGGTCGCCCAATGGTTAATTGCGTCCGCCCCCGGTAGTTGAATGGTCAGTGTGACGGATTGTCAATCCTCTGGGCACAGGTTCGATTCCTGGCTGGGTACACCACAGATAAACTACTGACCGCCTCCCATACAGTTGACAATGTCAGGTAGTTGTACTCAATTATTAACATCATTGTGTACTTCATCTCGACGAAGTTTGGGACCTTTTGAAGTATACTTGGCCTAAATCAATACTTTACTCCAAAGCCATGTGGAACATCGTTCCCAGGATCCATAACCTTTTTGAGCTATACTTGGCGTAAATCAATACTTTACTCCAAATCCACTTGGGACATCGTTCCCAGGGTCCATTTGAAACGTGCATGTGGCTGGTAGACCCATTATGTGTTCCTCCAGTCTTCATTTCCTTCTGCCTTCTTCTTCATTTCTATGTAGGAATTACATGTTATATCATTATTTATAAAGGCAATGTTCGAACTGACCCACTTACTCACTGACTGGCTCATCACTGGCTAGCCCAAATCACTATGGACAACAAGTTGGAATTTGCGGAGGGTGTTGATCTTACACCGTCGGCGTCGTTTAAGAAAGTATTCTCGGTATTCCATCCCTAGGGGGTTGAAATAAGTGATGAAAGGCTTTCTGAAAATGCATCACTGTAAAGGCAATTTTGAAGCTGGAACTTCGAAAAGTGGTATTTGATTCCTTGGTCAGAAACAATATATATATATATATATATACACTCCTGGAAATTGAAATAAGAATACCGTGAATTCATTGTCCCAGGAAGGGGAAACTTTATTGACACATTCCTGGGGTCAGATACATCACATGATCACACTGACAGAACCACAGGCACATAGACACAGGCAACAGAGCATGCACAATGTCGGCACTAGTACAGTGTATATCCACCTTTCGCAGCAATGCAGGCTGCTATTCTCCCATGGAGACGATCGTAGAGATGCTGGATGTAGTCCTGTGGAACGGCTTGCCATGCCATTTCCACCTGGCGCCTCAGTTGGACCAGCGTTCGTGCTGGACGTGCAGACCGCGTGAGACGACGCTTCATCCAGTCCCAAACATGCTCAATGGGGGACAGATCCGGAGATCTTGCTGGCCAGGGTAGTTGACTTACACCTTCTAGAGCACGTTGGGTGGCACGGGATACATGCGGACGTGCATTGTCCTGTTGGAACAGCAAGTTCCCTTGCCGGTCTAGGAATGGTAGAACGATGGGTTCGATGACGGTTTGGATGTACCGTGCACTATTCAGTGTCCCCTCGACGATCACCAGTGGTGTACGGCCAGTGTAGGAGATCGCTCCCCACACCATGATGCCGGGTGTTGGCCCTGTGTGCCTCGGTCGTATGCAGTCCTGATTGTGGCGCTCACCTGCACGGCGCCAAACACGCATACGACCATCATTGGCACCAAGGCAGAAGCGACTCTCATCGCTGAAGACGACACGTCTCCATTCGTCCCTCCATTCACGCCTGTCGCGACACCACTGGAGGCGGGCTGCACGATGTTGGGGCGGGAGCGGAAGACGGCCTAACGGTGTGCGGGATCGTAGCCCAGCTTCATGGAGACGGTTGCGAATGGTCCTCGCCGATACCCCAGGAGCAACAGTGTCCCTAATTTGCTGGGAAGTGGCGGTGCGGTCCCCTATGGCACTGCGTAGGATCCTACGGTCTTGGCGTGCATCCGTCCGTCGCTGCGGTCCGGTCCCAGGTCGACGGGCACGTGCACCTTCCGCCGACCACTGGCGACAACATCGATGTACTGTGGAGACCTCACGCCCCACGTGTTGAGCAATTCGGCGGTACGTCCACCCAGCCTCCCGCATGCCCACTATACGCCCTCGCTCAAAGTCCGTCAACTGCACATACGGTTCACGTCCACGCTGTCGCGGCATGCTACCAGTGTTAAAGACTGCGATGGAGCTCCGTATGCCACGGCAAACTGGCTGACACTGACGGCGGCGGTGCACAAATGCTGCGCAGCTAGCGCCATTCGACGGCCAACACCGCGGTTCCTGGTGTGTCCGCTGTGCCGTGCGTGTGATCATTGCTTGTACAGCCCTCTCGCAGTGTCCGGAGCAAGTATGGTGGGTCTGACACACCGGTGTCAATGTGTTCTTTTTTCCATTTCCAGGAGTGTATAAATTTCGGCTTTCTGGAAAATTCAAGCCCTTACGGACTGAAGTAGGGGATGAAAAGTTTTAGAAAATGCGTTGATATTAACGTTATTTTTAAGCGAGAAGTACGAAAATTGCTATTTGATTTGTCGGTCAGAAATAAAAGAAATATGTGTTTCAGTATTTTTGGAAATTTTACCCATTGGGGGTGAAACAGTGGATGAAAGTTTTTTGAGTAAAATCATTATTAAAGAACTACTAAAGTATTTTGAAAACTACATCTATGAAAATTGTTATTTGACTTGTCGATTGCAAGTAAAAGTATGTGTTTCACTATTTTTGAAAATTCAACACCTATTGGGTGAAATAGCGGATGGAAGTTTTTATGAAAATATTTCATTATGCAAGCATTTTAGGCTAAATCTATGAAAATTGGTATTTGACCTCTCTGTCAGAAATAAAAAATTATTCGAATTTACCTGTTTTTGGATATTCAATCCCTAAGTGGGTGAAATATGAGGTTAAATAATTCATGGATCTGTTTCACTGCCAAAGCATTTTCAAACCTAAATCGATGAATATTGGTATTCGGTTCATCTGTTAGAAATAAAGAAATTCGTGTTTCACTTTTTTTGGGGATTAAAGCCCTAATGGTGTGAAATAGGGGATGATAATTTTTAAGAAAATATTTCGCTGTGTTAAAAGAATTTTGAAACTAAATCTATGAAAACTGTTATTTCACTTCTCTGTTAGATATAAAGAAATATGCATTAGGGGACGAAAGTTTGTACGGAAACATCACCGCAAGAACGCAAAAGGCATGATTAACAATAACCATGGACTCCGGCTACCAGAATCCGGTTTTGGTCATAAGCACAGTCGGAGAAACCATACTCCTATGGTCTTAATTAGCCTGAAAAGTTTAGAAGATATTGCAGTTTGTGGACAACATAAGAATTCGATTAAAGAAAATCAAAAAAATCTGTAGAGAACTTACATCTACACAAGTGAAACAGCGGGCGATAAGCTAGTCTTTTATAATTTTATAGCTTCTTTTCCATTGACACATCCTCTTTTTAATGTCAACAGGAGTCCTCATTTCTCAACAGATGACCACTAGTCCGAACTCTTCTTTGTACAGTAGTGTTCCATAAACTTCTTTTCTCTCCCACTCTTTAAAAGTCATCATCAATTGTGATCCTGTCAGTCCATCTGATTTTCGGGTTGCTGCTGTAATATCGCATTTCAGAAGAATTCAGTGTTTTTCTTCTTCGGTCCCCACAGCCCAAGTCTCACAGGCGTACAATGCCACGCTACAATCATATGCTTCCAAAAACCTTTTCCTTATTTGCAGGTTCTTATCTTCTGAGGTTACTATCTTCTTTTGTTTCTTGATGGCATCTTTTCGTCTGGCAATTCTGCCCCTTATTTCGACTTTGCTTCCTCCATACCTGGTGACCGTGCTTCTTAAACAAGCAAATAAGTAAGCAGTAACTCTTGGTAGTAGATTGTCACATAGAGGGAGTCTGGTATGGCTTACCGTTTGTCAGAAACCATGTTATATTCTTTTCTCATAATCTTTATCTTTTTGCTTTCACGTGAAACAGCTATCCCATCCGTAAATCTCAGCACATCTGTTCTATAACCGTATATTATTACATGGGCCTTTAACTGCTCTCTGATTTCGTTAAGTGCGTCCTCTACCAAACATTACAAATAACTGGGGAAATGGCACACTCCCACGGGATTATGTAACGAGCAAGGTGGCGCAGTGGACTCGCATTCGGGAGGAAGACAGTTCAAACCCGTCTCCGGCCATTCTGATTTAGGTTTTCCGTGATTCCCCTAAGTCTCCTCAGACAAATGCCAGGAAGTTTCCTTTGAAAGGGCACGGCCGATTTCCTTCCCCATCCTTCCCTAATCCGAGCTTGTGCTCTGTCTCTAATGACCTCGTTGTCGACGGGAGGATAAACACTAATCTCCTCCTCTACGGGATTACGTTCCGAATTTGCGCTTCTTGTTGTACTGAGCGCCTATTAAGGATATCTGTCTTGTTTTTATAAAAGTTTTGTGTTTATTCATCCTCAATGGACTGTTTTTACTGCTTTCAATACGTTATTCATATCTTTCTATTTTAAATTATGAGACGTTTACTGTATGTATACAAAAACTGTCAATGTTGTTATATTTCTTGCCATCCATTGCCCCATAACTAATTTTTAAGCTAATATTCCTAGCAATAACTAGTGGATTAATACTAACAATTTTCGTAGTTATTGCAGTAGTTTCGTTCTACATATTGTCCTTTAGGAAACAGTACCACGTGACTGAGTTTTCCGAATTTCCGGATTTCTATCAGTTGTCATACTTGACTCAGCGCTCCTGCTGTTATGGCGGAGTGATACATTTTGTAGTCTTTACAACGAAAATGGATCTGAAAGAATATCGTGTACATCAAACTGGACAGAAACAGCATAAATTCCGCATAACCACAAAGGAATGAAGTACTATGTAACTGGAACGTTGGAACCTTCGTGGGGGTGTTCGTGGACGATGCTATTGCGTATACAAATGCTTCAGCACCAGAAGACTCTAGCGAAATGCAGGAAGAATGTTGTGGAGGATCGTCAGTTGGTGCAGCGGTGGCAGCGAGCAGTCTCAAAAATGAGTCATCACTTTCATACGCTACTTTCAAGTGAACAACGATATCTTTCTCTTTGAAAAGAGCAACGCCGTTCATTTCTCTCTATTGAAGCCTTGGCTGAAGAACTACTTTCGAACACGGAGACATACGTAAAAAGAAATAACAATGTGCATGGCTGCACACACTATTGCATTTTCGTGAAAGACCAACACAGAATCAATTACGCAGGATCATTTCTTCAAGGACGATACATACATCTACATCTAAATCTACATTTATACTCCGCAAGCCACCCAACGGTGTGTGGCGGAGGGCGCTTTACATGCCACGGTCATTACCTCCCTTTTCTGTTCCAGTTGCGTATGGTTCGCGGGAAGAACGACTGTCTGAAAGCCTCCGTACGCGCTCGAATCTCTCTAATTTTACATTCGTGCATAATGCTACTATAGTAGGTCGTTCAGTAATTAAAAAGCCATGCTTGATTTTAGTTGTAAATGTGAATAAGTATGACTGTCAGTTTCACTTCACACAGCAAACAATGGCTTGAATTCGGCTTAATTCCAGCCATTACGTGACTTAATTGTTACTGGGTGTTTCGCAATTTTTTGACGATTTCAGATTTGAATAACGCTCGCTATATGCAAGTTACAGCAACGGTGGCGCCATCTATTAGTAGTGCAAATTGTCAATTTCCTTCCCATATACAAGCCAGTAATCATGTCGTACTGGTCGAAGCAACATGGTGTGTTCTCGATGGTGCATATTTTCGGTGCGGCAAATCTGTCGTGCGTGTGCAACGTGCCTTTCGTAAGTATTTCAGATTCAGTCGCGATATCCAATTGCTACTTGTGGAACAATATTGAAGTGGTAAGAAACTCCCGTGCAACTGGCAGTGCATCGAATCGAAAGTCAACCGGACCTCGAAAAATCGTCCGAACGTGTGCTTAGCAGTGTACAGGCAAGCCCTCGTCGTCCGGCATACACACTTAATTCCAACAAGAAGACGCGACATTCCACACATCCAGCAAGACCTTGCAAGTTCTCCGTAAAGCGTTTCGTAACCGCATAATTTCCAGACGCGCCTGTGTCGAATGGCTGCCCCGCTCGCTGATTTAACCGTGCCAGACTTTTACCTATGGGGTTATCCCAAGGCGAGAATGTACAATAACAATCCGAAAAGCTTGCAACAGTTGAAAGATCGAATTGACAAAGAAATTCACAGAAAATCCTCGAGCAGTAACGAAAAATGTGTTCAAAAACTGTGTGAAACGCCTCGAGTATTGTGCAGCCGCAAATGGTTGTCATTTATCCGATGTAGTATTTCATAAGTAAACTTGAATAAATGTTCTATCTTGCATAAAGTGCTCAATTTAGTTTCGTGACAATTTTGTGCGTTATTAAAATTTGAAATCGTCAAAACATTGTGAAACACCGTGTAGATGTCGGTTTAAAATCTCAGAACGGCAGACATAGGGATGTGCGTGGTCTAAATGTATCTGAAAACCAAGGTGTAGCGTATTTTCTTGAGGGGGGCGGGGGAGGAGGGAGTTCAATAAATAAAAGAAATCGATCTGGCAAATTGAACATCAAGTCTAAAGATATTTTAAATCCCTGCTTGCAATTATCAATATTACCAATATTGTTTGGTGTATTTTAACTATGCAGTTTCCTTGTTGTGGTTTAGTCGTATTTTATATATTGCCTAGTACGTGAAGCATTCAACGTTTTCCATGTTTGTAGCAATCACAGAAGCGGCGTTTGGATCTGGTATTATCTGATGATGTATTTCATATAAATTACTGGTTTATTATACTTTTAATATAATACTTTAGTTTCGTGTCTTAGTAAAAAAATTCTTAGCCGATTGTCTGCCTACTTTAAGTGCCTTCGAATTATTTTTTATCTTTTCATGTATGTACTTTGGTGTAAGATCGTTAATTTCACAGCACTTAATAAATTTTATGATTTCAACAGTTTTATGTAGATTGAGCACGAATCTTCTAAAACCGATAGTACATCCTTTTACGTGGCTATAGGGGAAACTAATTACTTTACAGTTATTACAGGTAAACCGCTAAAGTATTTTTAACAACTGTAAAGGATCTACGGACACTAGGGCAATGCAAAGGAAGAATAAAGTCTTAGAGTTCTCTGAATATTTGATGAAAGTAAAGCGTGGACACGCATTGCCTCTTGCTTCTTTTCATGCTTGGCTGTGTACGAAAATGTACACAATGACAAGATATTCAATAATCGAACTGCTGACGTCAGATGGCATTTCCATGGAAATCACACTTAGCGTTATATAGCGTCTACAAATGCTCTGCTATATCATCGGTGTCTGCAGTGTTCCGCCGGCCTAGGTGGCCGAGCGGTTCTAGGCGCTACAGTCTGGAACCGCGCGACCGCTACGGACGCAGGTTCGAATCCTGCCTCGGGCATGGATGTGTGTGATGTCCTTAGGTTAGGTAGGTTTAAGTAGTTCTAAGTTCTAGGGGACTGATGACCTCAGAAGTTAAGTCCCACAGTGCTCAGAGCCATTTTGCAGTGTTCCAGGCAACAGTTCCGGAGGGACACAGTTATGAGAAGTGAGGATCTGGTAGAAGACAAGATCAGTTCGTGCTGAATCCAACGACATCGCCGCCTAACAAAACGTCACAGATGCTAATACCATGTATGTTTTCGGGTGTGTCCGGACACTTTTGATCACATACTGTATATGGACCTGCATTAATGTGTTTCTGTATTTCTGTCTGTGTATATACTTGTGTGAGTATGTGCTCGTGTATAACTGTACATGTACGAGGTGCATTCGAGCTCTAAGGCCTCCGATTTTTTTTTCTCCAGACTGGAAAGAGATAGAAACATGCGCATTGTTTTAAAATGAGTCCGCGTTCATTGTCAATACGTCCCAGAGATGGCAGCACCGTACGGCAGATGGAATTTTACCGCCAGCGGCGAGAATGAGAACTGTTTTAAATACTTAAAATGGCGACGTTTTCCTTACTTGAACAGCGTGCAATCATTCGTTTTCTGAATTTGCGTGGTGTGAAACCAATTGAAATTCATCAACAGCTGAAGGAGACATGTGGTGATGGAATTATGGATGTGTCGAAAGTGCGTTCATGGGTGCGAGAGTTTATTGAAGACAGAACATCGTGTGACAACAAACCGAAACAACCTCGGGCTCGCACAAGCCGGTCTGACGACATGATTGAGAAAATGGAGAGAATTGTATTTGGGGATCGCCGAATGACTGTTGAACAGATCGCCTCCAGAGTTGGTATTTCTGTGGGTTCTGTGCACACAATCCTGCATGACGACCTGAAAATGCGAAAAGTGTCATCCAGGTGGGTGCCACGAATGCTGACGGAAGACCACATGGCTGCCCGTGTGGCATGTTGCGAAGCAATGTTGACGTGCAACGACAGCATGAGTGGGACTTTCTTTTCGTCGGTTGTGACAATGGATGAGATGTGGATGCTATTTTTCAATCCAGAAACAAAGCGCCAGTCAGCTCAATGGAAGCACACAGATTCACCGCCACCAAAAAAATTTCGGGTAACCGCCAGTGCTGAAAAAATGATGGTGTCCATGTTCTGGGACAGCGAGGGCGTAATCCTTACCCATTGCGTTCCAAAGGGCACTACGGTAACATGTGCATCCTACGAAAATATTTTGAAGAACAAATTCCTTCCTGCACTGCAACAAAAACGTCCGGGAAGGGCTGCACGTGTGCTGTTTCACCAAGACAATGCACCCGCACATCGAGCTAACGTTATGCAACAGTTTCTTCGTGATAACAACTTTGAAGTGATTCCTCATGCTCCCTACTCACCTGACCTGGCTCCTAGTGACTTTTAGCTTTTTCTAACAATGAAAGACACTCTCCGTGGCCGCACATTCACCATCCGTGCTGCTATTGCCTCAGCGATTTTCCAGTGGTCAAAACAGACTCCTAAAGAAGCCTTCGCCGCTGGGGGGAATCATGGCGTCAGCATTGTGAAAAATGTGTACGTCTGCAGGGCGATTACGTCGAGAAGTAACGCCAGTATCATCGATTTCGGGTGAGTAGTTAATTTAAAAAAATCGGAGGCCTTAGAACTTGAATGCACCTCGTATGTGTATCTGTCTTTGTGTGTGTACTTGTGTTTCTGTATTCGTATCTCAGTCTACATTTGTGTAATTATGCGCACCTGTATATGTGTTTTTGAATTTCTATCTGCATCTGTATCTGTGTGTGTTTCGGCATATGTCTTCCTGTATTTGTAGCTGTGTCTGTACTTGTGAATGTATCTGCATCAGTATATAGATTTCTGTATTCGAACTGCATTTCTATTTACGAAAGTAGTTGCACCTGTCTTTGTGTTTCTGTATATGTCTACAGTTGACTAAGTATCTACAGCTGTGGATGTGTTTCTGTATTTGTATCTGCGTCTGTATTTATGTTAATATCTTTATCTGTGTTTTTGTACTTAAACTACCATCAGTATTTGTGTATTGATCTCGACATGTATGTGTTTCTGTACTTTTATCTGCCACTGTATTTGTGTATGTAACTAGAAATTTACATGTATTTCTCTATTCGTATTTGCAATTGTATTTGTGTAAGCATCTGCACATGTGTATGTATGTATGTATTCGTACCTGTATTTGTTTACGTATCTGCAACTGTGTATTATTTGTCTCTGTATTTGTATCGCCCTGCCGCCAGAGGTTCGAGTCCTTCCTCGGGCATGGGCGTGTGTGTTGTTCTTAGCGTAAGTTAAAGTAGTGTGTAAGTCTTGGGACCGATGACCTCAGCAGTTTGGTCCCTTAGGACATTGAACATTTTGTATTTGTGTCTGTGTCTGTATTTGTGTATGTATGTGCACTTGTGTATGCTTTTCTCTATTTGTATCTGCATCTGCACAAGTAACCACGCCTATATGTATGCATGTTTCTGTTTTTGTATGTGCCTCTGTATTTGCACTGCATATGCACCTGTATATATATACGTCTCTGCATTTGTCCCTGCCTCTGTATTTGTGCCTACATGTACACCTGTATATATGAATGTTTCTCTATTTGTTTCTACCTCTGTATTCGTGTCTATACCAGCAAACGTTTGTGTTTGGTATATGTATCAAATAAAGTGTGCTAGTCTCCCATTGGGCGCCTCGTCAGGTGGCAGATAAGGAAAAGCTCGCTAGGTGTTGCATGGGGGCTTAATTAAATATGATGCAAATATTTTTTAGTTTTTAGTAGCTGTCTGTCCGATTACGCTATTCTCGTAAACGGTTGGCCCTGACTAGAATTATTACGCAATCTGACTGCAACAAACAATGAAAGAAAATTTTCGTAAACACAGTTAATTAATTAAGTCCCCAGCAACTATAAAACCTACAAAACCAATAAGCACAAGAGTAACTGTTCTGTATGTGGGAGTGTGACTCAACGTACACATCTGGCACGGTTCTTCTCCAACAAGACAAGAATTTTTAAATACCAATTATACTGACGTGATAAAAGAAAATTAGAAAAACTATAATTACGCAAGAAAACCAGAATTCACTCTAATACAAGAACACAAGCCAGATGCTTTGTTGACTGAACCTGTAATGACGCATTATTTCAGACACACAAATAATAAAAGAACATTGTGGTTTTTACCTTCATATATATTGACGAAATGCACTCTGATCATTACAATAACATCTGCTATCTCTCCCATCAAATAACTGGATAAAACATGGAACAAACACTCCTTACTACAACATCTCGACAAGCCTTGCCCACTAGCACATCTCAACACGAACTGTCTTCTACGAGCTCTGCCCACGCACTGCCTACCACGAGCTCTCAACAAGCACTGTGGAGGCGGCTTAATAATACTCTTTGGCGCAATCTCTGGCGCAGTGGCTCAGTGTAGCCACCTTTCAGTGTGGCGGGTACCGGGTGAACAAAATTCCCAGGGCGGACCAAATCTAGCAATAAAGGGAAGAATGACCTCTTCAACTGTGGTGGAAGCAATCTATCACTGAAGAGATCGAGACCGAAAACAAACTGTACAGCTGGCGATTAAAACTGCAACATCATTAAGGATACAAAACAGCAAATTTTACAGCTGTGTCTATATAGTATACGTGGTAGGAAAATGATTTAATTTGTAGGGGATTTAAGGGTGTGCAGGACAGGGTATCGATTCAACTGAGTTTGGGTGTCGGATATGTGTAAGTCATTCCATGCTGCTTCAACTCTTCTAACCTTCTGTCGATGTAGATTAGGACACAGTGGGTACCATGCGCTCTCGTATTTCCTAGTAGAAAGGTAACATCACGGATACCTCGAAACAGGACACAGCGGCCGACCTGTTGTTCAGTGTTATACCTACTGGAACCAGAGTTGATCGCTTCTGTATCCAAAATAGTACTCCGTACCATCACTCCAGATGTAGAGTACATTTGACGATGATAAATGCAATTTGATAACGTTCCTTCCCTTCGAAGCCTCCACACATGGACATGCCCATCACCATGCTGTACGTTGGAAAGGCATTCATCTAAAAAGACGATGTGGGTGCTACTCTTTAAGTTCAGTGTTAGCGTTAGGCACAACAGTATCTCTGCTGTAGTGCCAAGGGGAATCGTAACAATAGGATTTTCTCTCTCTTCTAATAATCCAGCGTAGTAAGGGTCCCAAACTGATGAGCAATACTGAGGAATCGCTGTTACAACTGGTATGTAAGTTACTTCTTCCGTGGTAAATTTACCTGTGATGCGCTAGCCTCTCCTGTAACGTTTGCCACTAGCGTTAATTTAATGTCTCTGTAACGCTTGGAAAAACAGTCCCGTGAAGAAACGTGCCGCTCTTCGCTTGATTTTCTCTGTCTTTTCTAATAACTCAGCCTGGTGGGAGTCCCAGGCTCATAAGCAGTACTAAAGAATCGGTTTTACAGTTTTTTTTTGCAAAGCACTTCTTTTGCAGCTACATTACGTATCCGTAAGACTCTTCTAATGAAGCGTATCGTGGCACCTGCTTTTCCCACAGATTTGTGTGTTGATTCAACTTTGTCACTCTGGAAGATTACTCTAAGGTGTTTGAAGGTTTCACCACAGAGTATGTTTTAATGGTGTGAGCATAGCCTACTGCGCATGTTCTTAACATCAAACCGTGATAATCAGTGATTCTAGGACGACGCTGCTTGTCTACAACTTGCGGTAATAGCGTAACTTAAACGTTACACAAATTCGCCTTGTTTTATATACGTTTCTGCACGTTCGTGTTAGTAACCGTTATGGTGCAGTATCGTTGATGCTATGGATGTATGTGAAAAGAGGCTCAGTTATATTTCATAGGTACGTACAGCAAATGTATAATTGTAAATGTCTCAGTGATATGAGGCTCTTTTTATGTTGAAAAATATCGAGACACAGTATTATAAAGTCTTGTCATGTAGAGATAACGTTATAGCCATGTGTTTACGAGACAAGTGCTAGATAAATTTGCAAGTTCGTTTGAGTAAACGGCCATTCACTCTATACATATCGGTGCCATGTTCACATGCAGCTAAAATCTATACAAAAGTCTGATTAATATCCTCCATTTTATGCAAGGTCTCAAACTCTTCTGTGTATCTAAGTATTTCTGTATTAGATATTTTCCATAGAAAGTGTCAGTGTAAAGTCATTAATTACAATACAGATTCGACAATATGAATGACCCACCAGGTTAGCCGAGCAGGCTAACGCGCTGCTTCCTGGACTCGGGTAGGCGCGCAAGCCCCGGATCGAATCCGTCCGGCAGATTAACGACGAGGCCCGGTGTGCGACCAGCCTAGATGTGATTTTTAGGCGGTTTTCCACATCCCCCTCTGTGAATATCGGGCTGGTCCCCACGTCCCACCTTAGTTACACGGCTCAAAGACATCTGAACACTTTCACACTATTCCATGGATTACACTAGTCGCAAACAGTTGGGGTACACTAATTCCTTCCATGAGGGTACAGGATGGTGGCAGGAAGGGCATCCGGCCACCCCTTCAACTAACATTGCCACATCCAATTAACCATGCCGACCCTGCGTATCTGCAGGAAAAATGGCACAAGCAAAAAATGGTTCAAATGGCTCTGAGCACTATGGGACTTAACAGCTATTGTCATCAGTCCTCTAGAACCTAACTAACCTAAGGACGTCACACAACACCCAGTCATCACGAGGCAGAGAAAATCCCTGACCCCGCCGGGAATCGAACCCGGGAACCCGGGCGCGGGAAGTGAGAATGCTACCGCACAACCACGAGCTGCGGACACGGCACAAGCAAAAGAAAGATTCGAAAATATGAATAAGTGGAATAGAAAACTTAAATAAAATTTGTTGGTTGTCACTCCTTATCCCGTTATCGAAAAAACGTAAATAAATTGGAATCTGAGCTATGATACTGTGGCAAAGAAGCACAATAGTATTGCTCTACACATCTTTGAGCCAATTTCAGGTCCTGGTATCAAATTGTTAACTTATCTGTAGATCGCCTATATAATGTTTCGCTGTCCTTCTGAAGGTGATTTGTCTGTAGCAGCGAAGCGATACTACACAGAATACGCTAAACGTCATACGGGCTAAAATGCGCAGTCTCAAAATCATGTGACTTAAGCCGCAGCCGTTGTTGTGGACAAAATTCTCGTTCTGCGGATCTGAACGCTCCCTCCATAGATATTTATACTAACAGCTACTGGAACAGTAGTGGATCTCTTCGCCTATGTTAGTATCAATCGTCGACTTCCTGCAGGTCTTTCTGGTATTCGCTATGGTCTTAATGCTGTTGTGGTATTTGTATAAACAACAGAATCTGCTCGAACAGCGTCATGGAGCTTTGGTTGTTATTCATTAGACTATTTATATGTATTGTAGACAGTAACAGCCCTATAACATTCCGTCAGGTACTTCAGAAATTATCTTTACACCCGTCGATTCCATCCCATTAAGATTAATGTACTGTGTTCTGTCTCTCAGATAGTCCTGAATCCAGTCACAAATCTGGTTCAACGCTACGTAAGCTTGTATTTCGTTCACTAAACGACAGTAAAGGACGGAATGGAATGCGTCCCAGAAGTCAAGAACATGACACATTCCGGGCCCCTTTATCTAAGGCGCTCCGTATTTCACTTGCAGACACAGCGATCTGTGTTTCGAAAGATCTCTTCTGTTTACAGAATCCATGTTGATTTATACAGAGGTATTTTTTGTTCTCCAAAAAAGGAAATAGTGCATGAGAACAGAATATGTTTCATAATTCTAAACAAATTGACGTCATTCGTATCGTGCTATAATTACGTACATATATCCGACAGCCCTTCTTGAAAACGGAAATGACATGAGCTTTTTACCAATTGCTTGATGCGCTTCGTTTTCCGGCGACCTGCGATAAACTGCTGCTAGATAAGGAGCAATTTTTTCATGTGTTCACTGCACAGCCTCAAGGACAACTCATCCTTTCCATTATAGGCTTAGATTTATTTTAAGTCTATGACGTAGCTCTCTTTGCTTCCTTATGAACTTCATAGCATTGATATTTGACCACAATGATCTTTCTCTCACCTCATTACCGACTTCCTGGTCGACGGCATATGGCACAATATTTTTCAATTTTCAAAATGGTTCAAATGGCTCACAGCACTATAGGACTTAACTTCTGAGGTCAACAGTCCCCTAGAACTTAGAACTACTTAAACCTAACTAACATAAGGACATCACACACATCCATGCCCGAGGAAGGATTCGAACCTGCGACCGTAGCGGTCGCGCGGTTCCAGACTGTAGCGCCTATCCATTCTCACTTCACATAGTCATTCTCAGAAATGAATATCAGACACTGACTACTCAGATATTCTGAAAGTTCTTTCCCATAACTACCGTTAAGCAAAACTACACTCCTGGAAATGGAAAAAAGAACACATTGACACCGGTGTGTCAGACCCACCATACTTGCTCCGGACACTGCGAGAGAGCTGTACAAGCAATGATCACACGCACGGCACAGCGGACACACCATGAACCGCGGTGTTGGCCGTCGAATGGCGCTAGCTGCGCAGCATTTGTGCACCGCCGCCGTCAGTGTCAGCCAGTTTGCCGTGGCATACGGAGCTCCATCGCAGACTTTAACACTGGTAGCATGCCGCGACAGCGTGGACGTGAACCGTATGTGCAGTTGACGGACTTTGAGCGAGGGCGTATAGTGGGCATGCGGGAGGCCGGGTGGATGTACCGCCGAATTGCTCAACACATGGGGCGTGAGGTCTCCACAGTACATCGATGTTGTCGCCAGTGGTCGGCGGAAGGTGCACGTGCCCGTCGACCTGGGACCGGACCGCAGCGACGCACGGATGCACGCCAAGACCGTAGGATCCTACGCAGTGCCGTAGGGGACCGCACCGCCACTTCCCAGCAAATTAGGGACACTGTTGCTCCTGGGGTATCGGCGAGGACCATTCGCAACCGTCTCCATGAAGCTGGGCTACGGTCCCGCTCACCGTTAGGCTGTCTTCCGCTCACGCCCCAACATCGTGCAGCCCGCCTCCAGTGGTGTCGCGACAGGCGTGAATGGAGGGACGAATGGAGACGTGTCGTCTTCAGCGATGAGAGTCGCTTCTGCCTTGGTGCCAATGATGGTCGTATGCGTGTTTGGCGCCGTGCAGGTGAGCGCCACAATCAGGACTGCATACGACCGAGGCACACAGGGCCAACACCCGGCATCGTGGTGTGAGGAGCGATCTCCTACACTGGCCGTACACCACTGGTAATCGTCGAGGGGACACTGAATAGTGCACGGTACATCCAAACCGTCATCGAACCCATCGTTCTACCATTCCTAGACCGGCAAGGGAACTTGCTGTTCCAACAGGACAATACACGTCCGCATGTATCCCGTGCCACCCAACGTGCTCTAGAAGGTGTAAGTCAACTACCCTGGCCAGCAAGATCTCCAGATCTGTCCCCCATTGAGCATGTTTGAGACTGGATGAAGCGTCGTCTCACGCAGTCTGCACGTCCAGCATGAACGCTGGTCCAACTGAGGCGCCAGGTGGAAATGGCATGGCAAGCCGTTCCACAGGACTACATCCAGCATCTCTACGATCGTCTCCATGGGAGAATAGCAGCCTGCATTGCTGCGAAAGGTGGATATACACTGTACTAGTGCCGACATTGTGCATGCTCTGTTGCCTGTGTCTATGTGCCTGTGGTTCTGTCAGTGTGATCATGTGATGTATCTGACCCCAGGAATGTGTCAATAAAGTTTCCCCTTCCTGGGACAATGAATTCACGGTGCTCTTATTTCAATTTCCAGGAGTGTATTTTCCTGCCATGCTTAATAAGTTATTCCTTCTAACACCCATAGTCATTGATGCTGTCACACCGTTGTGATCACTGATTTCCTCCTCTACGTTAATTGATTCAGGAAGTTCAGATCTAATGGTTACTAATAGTTCCAAAACGTTGCCGTACGCAGTGGGTCTTTAACTGGCTGCTCAAAGTAATTTTCAGACAAGCTATTCAGAACAATGTCACACGAACCCCAGTCTCTGGAACCAGTTTCAGTTGCATGACTCTCCCATTCCATAGCTGACAAGTTGAAATCTCCCCCTATTACAATAGCATGGGGAGAGATCGGGCGGGCGCATATGTTGCCAAGGTTGTTTCGATTACACTGCAGAAGTTTCCCCGAAAAGCTGTTACACATCCTTCATACAGTCCCGATATCTCCTCATGCGATTTCCATATATTTGGAGCCCTTAAGAGAGATATCCGTGGCCGTCGATTTACTTTGAACGAATAGGTGCACGTCTGGGTACAACCATGGTTCCAGAGGCAACCACAGATATTTTTCCTTGAAGGACTGACCGTATTGTCTCACTCTGGAATGAGTATGTCAACTGTTATAGCGATGACTTTTGAAAAAATAAATAGGTGACTCACTTTTCTTTCTGTCTGTATCGTTTTCATTTGACTGCGCCCTGTAGCACGAACCGACATCCTTATATTTAAAACTATGCTAACTTCTATGTTCCCTGTGAAACAAATTGCTTACAACGTGTATGCCGTACAATATGACATCCTCCTCACACTGAATCGTATATCAACGGAGCATTTCCTGTCAAGATTATATTTGGAGGATTTAGATGTTATTGTAAACTAGTGTGTCATATGTGCGCTTGCACTAATGGTTGCTTCTCATACTGCGACAGTTGCTGGACCTCATTGTTGTGTTGAGAAGCAGCGTCAGAAGGAAAACGTTCTTCAACTACATCTATACCCCCGCCGGTGAAACATTGCACTTGACAGTTCGCTTTTTGTCTAGTTAGGTTGGCTACACTGTAATAGCGATGTTGCAACAGCAGCCTCTATACACACAGCAGACGATACAGCGTTTCGTCCCGTCTCGTAAATGCAAGCGATTGAGCAATTACAGAACCGGCCGCGGTGGTCTAGCGGTTCTAGGCGCTCAGTCCGGAGCTGCGCGACTGCTACGGTCGCAGGTTCGAATCCTGCCTCGGGCATGGATGTGTGTGAAGTCCTTAGGTTAGTTAGGTTTAAGTAGTTCTAAGTTCTAGGGGACTGATGACCATAGATGTTAAGTCCCATAGTGCTCAGAGCCATTTGAGCAATTACAGTGTATATAAAAACTCGTTTTTAGTTGTACTACAATGACAGGAAGTAAACAACCGTATAATAATGCGTGTAAAAGCATAACAATGCGCACCCTTTCGATAACGGAGCAAAGAAATACAAAAAACAAGCATCTGACGACTGGTACTTTAAAATCAATAATGTACGTAGTTTACAAAATAAATAATAACCGAGATTGCAATAAATAACCAATATTAGTAATTTTCACTCACCAATTTACAGCGATAATGGCGCAATTCCATCCAGCTCGCCATCGTCACTGTTGTCCGATTCATCGCCAAAACCGTCTTCATCATCGTCATCAGCAAGACAAATCATTAATTGTTCATGGCCACTGATAATGCCTTCTACTGTCTGTGCTGCTCGTATAAGCATCTCGAAGTGCTCTACTTTTTTCTCCATGAGGCTGCATCCACAGTCACAAGAGCTTCACGCAACAGCTTTTCCACCTCTGTTATTGTAAAGGACTTGTTGTTCCTTACATACATTTTTACATCACTCCATATTAACTCAATAGGGTTGAAATGGCAGTGATATGGTGGCAGCCTTATTACAGTATGACCCTGCTCCTTGGCAATTTCGTCTACCACATATGTAGGTGCCGTAGGCTTATTTTCTTTAACAAGAGAATATAACAGAACCTTTGTCATACTCATATCCGCTGCAATATTTCGAGCCTGTAACCACTGCACCATAACTTCTTTCCGATCATTTGTGGTTGGGGCTTTGTTCTGTATCACCGAATGATATGGAGCTTTGTCCATTACAATTGTTGTAGGGACAGGAAATTGTTTTAAAAGGTTCCTGAACCACTCAACAAATCGTGTGTGATCCATATCTTCATGGTAATCACCAGTCTTTTTTGATCTAAAAACTAAAAGTGCGTCAGGGACAAAACCACTGGAGTAGCCTGCATGGACCACAAATGCTCCTCTTCCCGTCGGCTGATGGCCGCTACTGATGGGTGTGTTATCCGTCCAACATTTACTGATAGCTTCCCCAACATTAACCCACGTTTCGTCTAGCCAAATTATGGAATGAATGTCTCTGCCCACAATTTTGTGCAAGAAAATGCTATGAGCGGTAACAATATGTGCCCTCTCTAACAGTACTTTGCGTCCGTCTAGCGTTTTGTAACGGAAACCCATGTTTTTAGCACAATTTTTAGTGATGTTTTACCACCCCTGAAGAGTTCACTTTCTTTTAAAGAGATTAATAACTTAGCTACAGTCGGATACTCTTTTCTGCTGTAGTAAGCATAAACATGCCTACGAATTGCATGTCTGGAAAGAATCTGAATCTGTGATAGGACTAGGCCGCTTTTTCTTCTTTCCTGGGGTTGATAAAAATGTGTTATTTGATCCAGACAGCTCGGAATCATTACGGCTCACTTCAGTATCTTCCAAGTTTTGTAGTAATACTCCCTTACTTACTACGGTTTTTGCTCTAATATCAAGAGTTGTCGACGTACGTTCCACCACTTTGTCGGCAGGAATTGATGGCTGTCCATGAATGCTTAAGTAGTTTTTCTCCTGCTCGTAAAACTCATGAGTTCTGCGTAGTAACTCCAGTGCCTGGCTGTTTAGCGGCACCCCTCGACGCAAAGGATTGTCACTAGGTGAACGAAGTCTTTTCGGTGGCATTTTTTAAGTATGTACACTCACAACGTAACAAAAGTCACAACGATATAGCACACAGTACAACGAAAACACGCGGTAAATAACATACAATTCACGTTGTATACACATTCACTAAACAAAGCCGGCAACGCGGGAACTTTGACGTCACAGCACGTGAGTAACAGCAGTGCTCACTGCGCTGTGATTGGCTGGCGCCCCACGCTGAACGCCTAGCGCCTATCGTTCTTCACTTGTTACTCTGTTAACGCTGCCAACTTCATACGCAAACGTCAAGTGCAATGTTTCAGCGGCCCGGGTATACATACATGCCCCACAAACCATTGTGAAGTGCACGTCAGAGGGTACGTACTGTGATAACACATATTAGAGTTTCTTAAAGCCATTCTGACTATTTTTCAACCTTGACTGTCTCAAGAAATATGTAAAGTTCTTTTTTTTTTTTAAATTACCGCTACCAGTTTGTGACTGGTAGAGGTTATTAAAATCGAAACCTTTACATTAGGGTTTCTTCCCGCTTCAGTAACACATAAATCGAGGGAAGAACGAATATGTAAATGCTACTGTGAGTGCTGCAATCTGTCCAGTTTTGCTTCACGATCCACACTCTGCCTAAGGGAACGATGCCTAGGGGGACGAAGAAATGTTTAGATTCTTCACTTAATACCGGTTCTGGAGAACTTGTAGCTAGGGTTTCGCAGGATAATTTGCATCTATCTGCAGAAGTCTTGCTGATACACGGTTTTAAACATTTTCATAAAGCTCTCCCATGAGTCAAACAAACCTGTGCCCGTTCGAACTGCTCCTTTTTTGTACACGTTCAGCATCTCCTGTTAGTGCTATCTGGTATGGGTCTACAAACTTGAGCGATATTCTAATCTGGGATGCACAAGTATTTTGTGAGCGGTCTCCATTTTAGACTGATATGCACTTCCCCAGCATTCTACATACCAAAAAAGATTGCCAGATGCCATACCTACGACTGATACTAGTGATGATTCCATTTCATGCGCTTAAAAATTGTTACATCCTCGTATTTGTGATTTGGCGACTAATTCCAGTTGTGACTCACTGATATATTTTTTGAAGTGTATAATTTTACGTTTTTCAACATTTAAAGCAAGTAGACAATAATTGCACAACTAAGAAATTTTATCAATGTCTGACTGAATAAATGCCCAGTTTTTTTTTTTTTTAATACAGTACTTCATTATTTAGAACGCCACTTCAGCGAAAAGTTGGCTGCAAAATCATTAATATTCAACATGAACAACAATGCTCCCAACACACTTTTCTGGAGAACACTCTAAGTTACTTCTCCATCCGTCCATGATTCTCCAGCCAAGATAACATGCTTCGTCTTCCGTACCAAGAAAGCCTTAATTCAGGTACAAATTTCACTTGATACCCAATACAATCATGTTTTCAATAATGAGCACAGGTGTGAAACTAAGTCAAATGCTTTTCGGAAATCGAGAAATATTGGACCTATCCGACTGTCACGATCCAAACCGTTCAGGATGTCATGCGAGAAAAGTGCGAGTTGGGTTTCACATGATCGATGTTTTCGTAATTCGTGCTGCTTGACATAGAAGAGATACTCTGTTTGAGATGTCTCATTTTATTTGAGCTCAGAATTCTACAACAGATGGACGTCAGTAAGCTGGACGGTAGTTTTGTGGATCACTTATGTTATTCTTCTTGTACCCGGATTTAATCCGTACTTTTTTCCAATCTCCGTACACAATTTTTAGGCCAAAATATCTACATTATATTATGGTTAAAATGGGAGCTATCTCAGTTGCAAATTCTTTATAGAATCTGGCAGGGCACTATCAGGTCCTGGAGCTTTGTTCAGATTTAACGATTTCAGCTTTTTGCTAACGCCACTGACGCTCTTATCTACCGTGCGGTTATAATTAAAGTGCAGCTACCCGCAGAGGTCCAATGTGGCCTGTAATTACCATAAAGCAGGAAAAGTTGGTAGATACCCTAATGCGTTAATGCGGAACCGATCTACGCTAGAAAAAAATTGTTCCAATTTCGGCCACCAAACGCAAATCTGGCGTTGTGAATGCAAGAAAGACGTGGAGAAATGTTTCCAGATGTAATGGATTAGGAACGAGACATGGGAAGAAAAGATCAGACAAGTGAGGAAGGGATAACGTTGATATTACTATTAATCACTGCTTCCACAAGTTGTTCAATATAAGCACTGGAGACGTCTGTAAAATGACGTGAGTAAAGTAGCTCACAGCAGTTCTATTGCAATCTGGGCAATGTGTTTCTGCATACTGGCCTTCAGGTCAGGTAGAGGCCGAACGTGTCCCTGATTAACGCTTTCTTTTAGACATCCCCAGCGCCAAAAGTCACATAGATTCAGTTCATGTGATCTTGCAGGCCATGTACCTGGAAAAACCGCTGGAGGTAATACGATGTGGAAGGTTACATTAAGCAGATCTTTCACTGGGCGAGCGAGCGAAATGAGATGTTTAGTTAGTTAGTGGCGTGTTCCGTTGATCAATCTCACAGTAACCGTTACGATATCGAACAAGTCAGGTGCATAAGAAATGCCCATATGAAATAAGGTTCGTTTTCTTTTTAAGCTTAATGTTTTCTATTACCTATCCCATTCCCTTAAATGGCACAAAATGCATACGTATATTGTGCGTGCATATATTATGCAGTTCCTATTGGTGAAAGTTTACAATTTAAACACTGTATTATGTTGGCAGTGAAATTGTATATTGCTGTCTCAGAGGAACAGCATTTATGAAATCCAAACTATGACTTACTAAGTATCCCATTATTGTTGAGATGGCTAACCACTCTTGAGTACATTACTTTCTCGACGATTTTTGGGAATGCTGTAAGCAAGGATACAGGCCAGTAATTATTGTCATCAGTGATGTCCCCATTTTTGTAGAGAGGCTTGACAATGGCATATTTTAACCTGTCTGGGAAAATGCCTTGAGTTAGTGATGCATTACATACACTATGTGATCAAAGGTATACGGACGCCTGGCTGAAAATGACTTACAATTTCGTGCCGCCCTCCATCTGTAAAGCTGGAATTCAGTATGGTGTTGGCCCACTCTTAGCCTTGATGCCAGCTTCCACTCTCGCAGGCATTCGTTCAATCAGGTGCTGGAAGGTTTCTTGGGGAATTGCAGCCCACTCTTCACGGAGTGATGCACTGAGGAGAGGTATCGATGTTGGTCGGTGAGGCCTGGCACGACGTCGGCGTTCCAAAACATCACAAAGATGTTCTATGAGATTCAGGTAAGGAATCTGTGCAGGCTAGTCCATTACAGGGATTTTATTGTCGTACAACCATTCCGCAACAGGCCGTGCATTATAAACAGGTGCTCAATTGTGTTGAAAGATGCAGTCGCCATTCCCGAATTGCTCTTCAACAGTGGGAAGCAAGAAGGTGCTTAAAACATCAGTATAGGCCTGTTCTCTGATAGTGTCACGCAAAGTTACCTCCATGAAGTCTCGTGCTCTTATACAAAAAAATGGCTGTAAGCACTATGGGACTTAACACCTGAGATCATCAGTCCCCTAGACTTTGAACTACGTAAACCTAACTAACCCAAGGACATCACACACATCCATGCACGAGGCAGGATTCGACCTGCGAACGTAGCAGCCTCGTGGTTCCAGACTGAAGCGCCTAGAACCGCTCGGCCACAGTGGTTGGCTAGTGCTCTGATTCCCATAAGATAGAGCATCCTCTTCCATTCTACTGGTGATATAACCTATCGTTCTCCTGTAATCCCAGTACTCTAGTAATACTCCGTTAAACTATTTTACAAAAGCTTTGGAATGTAATTTCCCCTTTGAAGTGAAATTATGGAAAGTACATACCTTTAAATAATGAGCTTTGTTGCCAAAATTTCCATTATTTTTACTCACAGTAATCATTTTTTTTTATTTTTAAATCTACTTTCTTATCTACTCTGTCAGTAAAATCACTGACCTCCTGCTGAATAGTAGCTACTTTATCAAATATCTCTTTCGTATTATTTGTTAAAAATTTTTGAATTGAATCCATTCTGTTAGACAATGTATGTTTATTTTCACCTGTTTTATTATTTAACTCAAAGATTGCCGCATCCTGTAATTCAGTCTTTTTACCAAAATCACTATCCGATGTTCTGACTATGTCAGTGAGGCCCTTAATATATTTATTGTGTTACACTATTGCCACCTCATCAGCAGTTATTCTACGTGATAATTCATTGGTTACTTCCTCCTTTTCTCCAAGTTTTCTCTATTTTTCACCTAGTTTTTAAAATTTTTGGTAGTACCTTTAATATATGAATCTAATCTATCATTTGTCTCTTTGTTAATTTTCTTAATTGTTTTCTTTATTCCATCACTTTTATTAGTTTCTGTAACGAATTTTTCTGTTGTGTTGTTGGTTGCATCTAATTTACTATTAGTTTCCTTAATAGATTTATTAGTTGCCTAAGTCATTTATTTTATTTTAGCAGATTGGTCCCTAATAGGTTTTTTAATTGTCTCATTCATTTCTCTCAAAAATATCGTAAAATCTTGCAGGGATATCCCTTGAAATATGTTCCCCATTTCCTTTTTATTAGTTCCTTCCTCTTTACTAGCAATCTGACTATTTGCTTCAGCAATATTTCCTGTATTATTCACATTTTAATTTCCTTTGGCTATGTTCTCACTAATTATCTCCTGAATATTGGCCTTCTAGGCTCACAGCCACTTGCACCTTTATCTGCTCCTCTTTTACCTTTGAGTCAAGTATTCTCTTTTCCATATTTTCTCTAGACTCTGCAATAGAGTTTTAAGTCACTAATACTTCCATCAGAATCTACATTTTGTTGATTCAAATTCAACTCTGCGCATTTTACTGAGGTAGTCATTCTGATTTTTTATTTATTCTACCATTTCTAAGTATCATACCCCTTACATTACAAACTTATTCTATTCACCCTCTTGTTATCAATGTGAAATTCGACTTACTTTAGGTAAGTTTCTGTGTTCCCTACACAATGTATCTGCGTCAAGAATTTTTCGACACTGCGCCCAGGTGTCGAACTCTGGACTTCTGCGTGTGTGCCTTCACCACACCCCCTCTCTGCTGCTTTTCGCGCGCTTTGATGTCTCCCCCAGATACAGGGTGTTACAAAAAGGTACGGCCAAACTTTCAGGAAACATTCCTCACACACAAATAAAGAAAATATGTTATGTGGACATGTGTCCGGAAAGGCTTAATTTCCATGTTAGAGCTCATTTTAGTTTCGTTCTTCCACCTACGCTCAATGGAGCACGTTATCATGGTTTCATACGGGATACTCTACCTGTGCTGCTAGAACATGTGCCTTTACAAGTACGACACAACATGTGGTTCATGCACGATGGGGCTCCTGCACATTTCAGTCCAAGTGTTCGTACGCTTCTCAACAACAGATTCGGTGACCGATGGATTGGTAGAGATGGACCAATTCCATGGCCTCCACGCTCGCCTGACCTCAACCCTCTTGACTTTCATTTATGGGGGCATTTGAAAGCTCTTGTCTACGCAACCCCGGTACCAAATGTAGAGACTCTTCGTGCTCGTATTGTGGACAGCTGTGATACAATACGCCATTCTCCAGGGCTGCATCAGTGCATCAGGGATTCCATGCGACGGAGGGTGGATGCATGTATCCTCGCTAACGGAGGACATTTTGAGCATTTCCTGTAACAAAGTGTTTGAAGTCACGCTGGTACGTTCTGTTGCTGTGTGTTTCCATTCCATGACTAATGTGATTTGAAGAGAAGTAATAAAATGAGCTCTAACATGGAAAGTAAGCGTTTCCGAACACATGTCCACATAACATATTTTCTTTCTTTGTGTGTGAGGAATGTTTCCTGAAAGTTTGGCCGTACCTTTTTGTAACACCCTGTATCTGGCTGGCCTCGTCACGCCTGCTGCTGCTGCTGTTGCCGTTGTCTTGTTTCTTCTTTCTCACAATGTCTTATTGATGCCAGTTCATTATGTTCCACTCTCGAAATGTTCATAATTCATGAGTGTGGATTAACTTTTTACAATTATGAACTTATTCAGTTTCACGACACCCTTTTTTCTCAATGACGCACACAATTTTAATTCGCTGTTGCTACCCAAAAGCTATCAGTTTGAGTCACTATTGCTTGATTGTTCACTTCCTGCTTTTCCTTCCACCGTACTTGATTTGAAATTACATCTTGTCTCCACAACACAGATTTTTCAACAGAATAGTCCATGTGCAATGTCTAGCATTTGCACCGCTATCCACAACACAACTTTTCTGACACAAGTTTATCCCCAGCATAGAGACGCCATGTGTAAACTCTCTTCGCGTATTTGAACCTTCATACAAGTTTCTCAGTGCATTCGCGATTTCATAGAAAGTGGTATAGATGACGTAAAGTACAGGGTGATTCAAAAAGAATACCACAACTTTAAAAATGTATATTTAATGAAAGAAACATAATATAACCTTCTGTTATACATCATTACAAAGAGTATTTAAAAAGGTTTTTTTTCACTCAAAAACAAGTTCAGAGATGTTCAATATGGCCCCCTCCAGACACTCGAGCAATATCAACCCGATACTCCAACTCGTTCCACACTCTCTGTAGCATATCAGGCGTAACAGTTTGGATAGCTGCTGTTATTTCTCGTTTCAAATCATCAATGGTGGCTGGGAGAGGTGGCCGAAACACCATATCCTTAACATACCCCCATAAGAAAAACTTGCAGGGGGTAAGATCAGGGCTTCTTGGCGGCCAGTGATGAAGTGCTCTGTCACGGGCTGCCTGGCGGCCGATCCATCGCCTCGGGTAGTTGACGTGTGGCGCTCCATCCTGCTGAAATATAAATTGTTGTGCTTCTTGTTCGAGCTGAGGGAACAGCCAATTCTCTAACATCTCCAGATACTGTAGTCCAGTTACAGTAGCACCTTCGAAGAAAAAGGGACCAAAAACTTTATTGGCTGAAATGGCACAGAAAACGTTCACCTTAGGCGAGTCACGTTCATACTGAGTTGTTTCCGTGGATTCTCGGTGCCCCATCTACAGACATTGTGACGGTTGACTTTCCCGTTAGTGTGGAAAGTTGCTTCATCACTAAACACAATCTTTGAAACGAAAGATTCATCTGTTTCCATTTGAGCAAGGATAAAATCACAGAAATCGATTCTTTTAATCTTATCAGCTGCAGACAGTGCTTGAACCAATTTCAGACGATAAGGTTTCATAACTAACCTTTTTCGTAGGACTCTTCATACAGTTGATTGTGGAATTTGCAGCTTTCTGCTAGCTCTGTGATTCGATTTTCCTGGGCTGCGAACAAATGCTTGCTGGATGCGTGCTACATTTTCATCACTTGTTCTCGGCCGTCCAGAACTTTTCCCTTTGCACAAACACCCATTCTCTGTAAACTGTTTATACCAACGTTTAATACACCACCTATCAGGAGGTTTAACACCATACTTCGTTCGAAATGCACGCTGAACAACTGTCGTCGATTCACTTCTGCCATACTCAATAACACAAAAAGCTTTCTGTTGAGCGGTCACCATCTTAGCATCAACTGACGCTGACGCCTAGTCAACAGCGCCTCAAGCGAACAAATGTACAACTAAATGAAACTTTATAGCTCCCTTAATTCGCCGACAGATAGTGCTTAGCTCTGCCTTTTGTCGTTGTAGAGTTTTAAATTCCTAAAGTTGTGGTATTCTTTTTGACTCACCCTGTATATCGGTCAAGCCTTCCCATCAGAGACTGTGATAATTGAGTTGATCCTTTCTTGGATTACTTAAGTAAATCAGCGTGTAGGGTTTCCTCCTATCTGAAGTCTGTGAAGTTTTCTTAGATGATGTCCCCAAAAGCAAATCTGGTAACTCACTGGAGTCTTCATGAACCAACAACCAATGTTTGTTTACATATTACCCATGATTTTCGAATACATTGTGATTTCTCAAACTGTGTAGGAGTCATCGAAGAAAAATTTCCCATAATGCAGTTCTGCACATGCTGCCATATGTATTTGATGCAGGGAAGGCTTTTCCGCTAACTTAAAGTATCATGTGGCCCTTCCCAGGCTTTAATAAGCATGCACTAACATCATATGAAACCATTTTTAAGTACCGTTTGCCTCAGGAAAAAAAGATAATAACAAATAAATACAGTATTTTGGTAACCATATACTGAATCGACCGTTGTATTACAACACCTAAAGTGCTATCTGTGAAGCTAATTATAATGACTGATCCTACAAAACCACTTGAAAGACATGGCTCATTAAGAATGCTCATCTAGTATGATATGCTGTCCTCCAGAACGTTTGGATATTGAAGATAATGCACAGAGTATTAAATATACATATATTTCATACTTTACGTCAAGGTGTTTCACTGAAGGATGCGATGAGGGATGTACAATCTTACAGCAGAAAAACTGACTCTGTATGCCCTCCCTGTAAGGACAATTTTAGCGATGCTGAAAAGAATACTCGCAAGCTGGTGTTCATGTATGTAATTCTAAAGTATGCTACAGGTTGCAAGTAAACAAGATGTCTTCAGGCAAAATGAAATATTAATATCAATAATTTTCAATACGATAGGGTCCGCAGCTGTGATGAATTTTTTGAATGATTTCTTGAAGCTTTCAGCTGTCATTCTCTTTATTTCCTGTACGATAGTAAAATTTCGGCCTTAGGCCATTTTCAAGTATTTTATGGATGATATTTTAGTAAAAGATTATGTCGTTGTTCAAGTGTCAGGATTGGCGAGGAAGGGAAAGCAGTGGGCACCCGTTGAGGTGAAGAAGTTAAACGTTTTATACGAGCATGGTAATTTAATGCAGTAAAAAAGGCAGCCCTAGAGAAGCCGCTGAAACTGAATGGGCTGCTGCCCAAGAGAGCACGAGAGGAGAGCATCTAGTCGGGTGAGAAGCTGCCAGCAGAAGAGAGCGGACGATATGTACTGCCTCCTAACTGCCAGGTACTCCACATCAGCGACCTCAGTAGTCATAAGACATCGTGAGACAGCAGTATGGGGCGCTCTGCGCAACTCACGGACTTCGAACGTGATCAGGTGATTGTGTGCCCCTTGTGTCATACATCTTTACGCGAGGTTTCCACACTCCTAAATATCCCTAGGTCCACTGAAGCTGATGTGATAGTGAATTGGAAACGTGAAGAGTCACGTACACCACAAAAGCGTACAAGCCGACCTCAACTGTTGACTGACAGAGACCTCCAACAGTTGAAGAGGGTTGTATAGTGTAACATGCACACATCTATCCAGACCATCACACAGGAATTCCAAACTGCATCAGAATCGACTGCGAGTACTACGACAGTTAGGTAGTAGGTGAGAAAATTTGGATTTCATGGTCGAGCGGTTGCTCACAATCCTCGCTTGGTGTAAGAAGCGCAAACATTGGACGACTGAACAGTGGAAAAAAGCTGTGTGGAGTGAGGAACCACGTACAAAATGTGGCGATCCGATGGCAGGGTGTGGTTATGGTGAATGCTCAGTGAACGTCAACTGCCAGCGTGTGTAGTGCCAACAGTAAAATTCGGAGGCGGTGGTGTTATGGTGTGGTCGTGTTTCTCATGGAGGGGGCTTACGCCCCTTGTTTATTTGGCACTGTCACAGTAAAGTCCTACATTATGTGATCAAAGGTACCCGGACAACTGGCTGAAAATGACTTACAATTTCGTGGCACCCTCCATCGGTAATGCTGGAATTCAATATGGTGTTGGCTCACCCTTAGCCTTGTGACAGCTTCCACTCTCGCAGGCATTCGTTCAATCAGGTGCTGGAATGTTTCTTGGGGAATGGCAGCCCATTCTTCACGGAGTGCCGCACTGAGGAGAGGTATCGATGTCGGTCGGTGAGGCCTGGCACGACGTCGGCGTTCCAAAACATCCCAAAGGTGTTCTATAGCATTCAGGTCAGGACTCTGTGCAGGCCAATCCATTAAAGGGATGTTATTGTCGTGTAACCACTCCGCCACAGGCTGTGCATTATGAACAGGTGCTCGATCGCGTTGGAAGGTGCAAAACAAATGTACTCTATGCAATTACAACATTGTTGTAAACAGTGCCAACACAGCATATGGCGTGTGCATACTAAGTATGTAATCTACCACTGCAGGCAAAATTTACTTCATAGAAGGGAGTTGGTGCTTAAATCCATGGCGATTTGGTTTTGAGTACTGGTACACTGGTGCTCTAAGTGTATTTGTCCATGATTCTATGTCTGACGTTGTATTATTGTTCACACAATGACATCCTAAACTTTGGATACAGGTTAGAAAACAGAAAGTTTAAAGGAAAAAAGCTTCACATTTGTGACATTTCGTTCTCTTAGATTTAATACATAGGTGAAGGAGTGGAGAACGTTCAAACATTTGTCTTGTGTATGGGGTGAGTGCTATCGAATAAATCTCCTCAGAAAGTAGTTTTCTCAATTCATGTAGGATCGTTTTGACATGAATTATTCGCCACATTCAGGTAGCTAAATGGCTATATCTCTGTCACATAAGAGATAAAATGCCTGTTTCCCATACAATTGGGTGCTAGAATCAACAAAGCTTTGACTTTACACCATGATGACTTTTCCACAGACCTAGTAAGCAAGCGCAGCGTTCACTGCTCCCTCGTTATTCTACTGATGGCTGTGACAGATAATTTTCAATGAAAACATGAAGTTAGTTGTAGGTTCTGCAAGCAGTGGCTTTCCTGGACTAGCAGGACGCGTTCGATAGTTAGATGACGCACCATAAGTCAAAATCGTTCAGAATATTTAACTGAAATACGAAGAAATATCGAGTGAATTTAGCAGGATAATTCTGTGGCACTCCAGGAAGTAATTCGGTTATCACAGGGTTGCCAGAAATATTCTACAATTCTGCAAAATTCCGATCTTCCTCGAAGTAATAAGGAATACATTTCCAAGGCCGATTTGATTCTTGAGTGGAATAACAATCCAACAGTAGAGCTTGCAGTTCAAATTGACGAATACCTGAAATACGACTGGAGCAAGCAAATGTGTATAAGCCAACCAAAACATCATTAACTGAGAACAGGGGAAATTAAATAGATGGCCCTCTGCATCATAGCTGTCATTATTTTATTTTTGTTTTTGTCCAAGGTTAACAGAATATTCATATGAGAACTGTCAAAGAGCAACTGTAGCAATAGACCTATACATTAAAAGTAAATAATAAAATAACCTAAAGCTCATTCTAATGAAGGGCTCAATAATAGTAAGTCTTTGAATAAAAAGTAATTTAAAAAAGTAACGTGGAATAGCATTTATACACAGCGACCCATAGCAACATATGGGGTATGGCTGAGATGATTTAGATTGGCAGACAGAGCTGGAATGTGTGACAATTGTTCATTCACTGCTGATTCATTGAGTCAAACTATCAAGTACCTATACATTGCTCGATGTCAGCTAGTAACTAAAACTTGCGTAACAGTGTGTGAATGTCATCGACATTATTGTATCCCACACACAGCACAGTTCCATCTTACGATAGTAATACTGAGCATATCTGCTTTCACTGCTTGCACTGTTACTAATAATAATGGTGCACTTATTGTTTGGATTTTTTCATTTACACATTTCGAGCGTAGTCCATCATTATATACAAGCACTTCATACATAAGTTTTGATCTGATCAAGGCAGAGTTCGAAAAGAAGTAACCGATCTAGACTGTTTTATTCAAAAAACATATTGTGGTGTCACGTGATTTCAATCTTAACCAGTGTTATGATTGAAATTATGCTACACAGTTTTATGTATTAAGTACGTTTATACGATTTTCTTATGTGGGCTATGCCTGTAACATGTTAATAAACAGATTTTTGCCAACAAATGGACTGTTGTTGTTAGTGCCTAAATAAAGCGGTGAGAAAGAATGTGCTCAGTATACACAAAATGGTTGCAGGTTCCTGCACTACTGTGTCGCAACTGGTATTCAGTGTTTGTTAATCATTTCAGTTTCAGACATCTCATTATTGGTGAGAAAATTCGGCATTTGATTGTACATAGTTAGCAATCCGATTAGCTGCTGGATCTGAAACCCATCCCAGAACTAAACCTTATATCATGTCATTTCAAGTTTGTTACTTGTGAAGTATACCATACAGGTATTAAAAATTTGTAATGGTTTATTAACACTGACTATAGCTACTAGATAGGAGCCCTAGTCCAGTACAAAGAATTTTGGTATGTAAAATCCAAGTTCAGATTACTAACTGATAGTAGTTAAAAATGAGGTATATCACATCTCTTTATACCTAGTTAGAAATGAAAATCGGTCCTTTGTTCTAGTGTCAGTCTAACTGCATTGTCTATGGGTGCTGGGTTTCAATCCAGTTCCATAACAAAGCAGTTCATTACTCACAACTAGCTTCTCATGAGTAACATAGATTTTTTAATGCCACTTTGTGTTAGATATCAAGGGGGGTAAGTGATTTTAGAACTGCGTATAGATCCACATAGTATTACGAACATAGTGACATTAAATGTCATACATTGTTGATGGTGATGAGAGACCGCTTGATGTCGTTAATTATGGTCTTTCTAACAGGTTAGTTCATTAACCAACTTATACAAAACCACACATCAAGTGAATAACTGTTAATAAGTGTTTGGCAACCTTTTAGAGAACAAGTATTGGCTACTTCAGATTGGCATAGAAATTTTATTCTGACATTCTTGAAAAATCTGTTACTTACAAATGAAATTAGTTGTGAGTAAGGATTGCAGAACGATTTATGTGGTATAGCTATGGTCATTAGCTGTCTCAGATACTAATGAGAGTGGTTATATTTTAGAAACACCACTTATGGTTATAAATTTCCCTTTACAACTATCTCACCTCTAACAAAGTGTTTCCTGATACTTGTAATTTCGTGGTATTTCTTTAAATCAGAAGTCACTGCCATTTGGAGCGTTGTTCTCTGCTAGTCACTTGATAGTAACCATTTTGCATAATCAAACGACTGTTCTGTAAAGTGATTAGATGACCTGCAAGATAGTTTCGTTATGTAGGCTGCACTCAAATCAAACAGAACACAGTTCAGGTCGATTGGATAGTTTTGAGCATGCTGCTATTTATCTATTGCTTTTATGGTCATCTGTTCTTTGAAACTCTAGCCATAGTCCTTCTACATAATCCTGCCTAGGGGTAAATGTGTTGAGTTCCACCTGGAGATCTGATCAATTGCCTCTTTATCTAAGTTGCTAAATATGGAATCTCCCTTCTTGTATTAGCTTCATTTTGTACTTTAGTAAGTACTGTTGCTACAACTGTCTCATAGTCACTGATACCAGCTTCAATATGGACATCTTCAACCAAGTTATTTGCTATTAGATCTAATATATTGCCCAAACAATCTCACAAGCAGCTTCACTTTCTATCTCAGTGGGTTTTTGTCCCATGTCTACTGCAACAAATATGTCACCTCCATTTTCCATAAGCCTGTCTTTTAGATCCACTCTTAAATTTACCCCAAAAATCTTATTGCTGTCAGTTTTCGGTTTTAGCCTGCCTTTTTGACCTAGTGTTATATAAGCTCCACCACGTTTTAGGGCAGCATCTGACTCTGGGATTTTGTTGCAAATCCTTTGGCAGTAGATTACAAGGATTTTAATAGTTTCATGTGTGGGGTTAATTTTTTTGAGTCTTATCCCAGTACTTCAGGATCTTGTACAGCTATCTTTATCTGGAATGGAAGGAGAGTTGCATAAGCTAAAACAGTCTTGTATGGACTCCAACATGGTCAGCCACCCAGTAAAAACCTTCTGACGTGTAGTTCTCCCCTGATCCATTTAGAGGTAACATACAATTCTCAGTCCTATAGCGCAAGCCCAACAAGACACAATCTAGCTTGTCACAGACCTTTCGAGGTCTCTATTTTAAGCATTCTACTCGGCTCAGAACCAAAAGGGCCTGCTCAGTTCTGGAAACAATAATGAACCGCATCACAAATCGACCTATCACGCCAGGCCTTCGTGCATGCTTATCTTTGGCGTCCACAGTGGGCTTCTAAGACATCGCTGGCGAGCGTCTGCTGAGGAAGCAGATGGTGCCCAGCAGGAAACCTCATGGGACATGCGGAGTACCTGAGAGTCCCAGGTTGGCAGCTGTACTTTTGACTATGGGCGTGCAGGTCGCGTTCCACTGTAGCTTGTGGTATAGCAGAAAGAAGGGCCTTTTCCACTGTAGCTTAAGGGCTGCAAACTGCCACCTGTGCCCGAGTTCTAATCTGTGTGCCACCAATGGACTGCAAGTTGCATATTTATGGCTGTCCATTAATACTCAGTGGAAGCTTTTGAAGTGATTGCTTGCACATAGAAGTGCAGAGGCGCTATTCTAACAGCCATTACGACATGTTATACCAGTTGAACATCTTGCAAGGTGCGTTAACCTGGGTATTACTCGTTAACTGGCCAGACCTCTGACATAATCCGATACCTGCTAATTATCATCTCGCTATTTAAATCACTCAATTTGTCTGACAAGGTTTAGCTTCTGATGGTAAAGCATCCTTCTAATCATGTGCTTTCTGTTTATTGTGTTTGTCCTTGGGTGAGAGAAGTGAATGAGGACATACGACCTTATACCCAGTAAATTTTGCTGCTGTGGACACGTAAAATATTGGTGTGATTTTTATGCTCCACCTGCGTTCTTTGTGGGTGCTCCTTATGGAGTTGGCCCAGCCTGGGCTACTTAAGCCATTGGTAGGATTGTTTTTATAATCTGGTAGAGTGGGTTTTGCGACCAAAAATTTTCTAATTCTTGCAAATGCAGAAAAATTGTGTTAACTTATTGTTGTTCTCTGTTATATCACCTGGTACAAGGAATTTTTACTTGTCCCTTCTTATATTGTCAAACTGAGGGGTATTGAAGGAAGGTGAGTAGCTAATCCCTAAACGTAATTCCTAGAGTGTGAGTCAGCATTTGTTGCCATGCTATAGTGTGTGTGTTAATTTTATTGTTTTTGAAATAATAACTTTGTGTATGTTTTATAGCCAGTTAATGTGGGCTAATTTCCAAGTGCTTGTGGACTATCTCGTATTCCACTACCCACAGCGAACTGCTAACAATCTAGGAGACTGCTCAGAGTATTTTGTAAAAGTTTCACCTTTAAATTTCTTATTACAGTTGTTGTACATATATTTTCGTAAAATATTCTTTAAACTGATTTATATGTAACTGGATGTGCACAGTTAAGATTCAGGTGGGTGTTACTGTTAGTTTAAAATTATTTTAAGTACTGCTGAAAGGTTCTCAGTGCTCTCAATTTAGAAATTGGTAGCTACACAGTTTGGTTTTGGTGGTCATCCTTTTAAGTTTGCTTTTAAATTTGGTGAATTATGTGGAATTTAATAAATTGTAATCAAAGTGTGCATTACAAATGTTGCTCAGTCCCCACTTACCCAGCTCTTTCTTGTCCTTTCCAGTAGAGGCATAATGAGGTATCTCACATACTGCAGCTTGTGTGCTTCGTTTAAACGCTGTAAGTGCAAAAAGTGGTAACCGATTCTAAATAATGCAACATATTAGATCATCCAAATAAGTACTAAACGGAGTCCTTTAAATTTCGTTACACAATAAGTCACACAAATCTAAAGACTGTCATTCCAAAAAAATACCGAGGGACTGTGGTTGAAAAAACTTAAACTGGCACGATTACATAGATAACGTTGTGGGGAAGTCGAACCAAAGACTGTATTTTATTCGCAGGATACTTAGAAGCTGCAACATATCTACTAAAAGGACTGCCTACGTTTGTCCATCTACTTTTGGAATATTGCTGCATGGTATGGGTTCCTTACCAGATAGGATTGGTAGAGGACACCGAAACAGTTCAAAGAATGAAAGCACGTTTTGTATTATCTCGAAATAAGGGAGAGAAAGTCACAGATATAATATGTGATTTGGGGTGGCAATCATTAAAACAAAGCCTCTTTCGTTACTGTGAAATCGTTTCACGAAAATTTCAGTCACCTGCTGTCTCCTCCGAATACGATTGTTGACGTGCACCTACCTAGGGAGAAACTGAGGCATCAGAGCTCACACGAAAACAGTTAAGTGTTCGCTTTCCCCTCGCGCCTTTCGAGAGTGTAACAGCAGCGAAATACTCTGCGGGCACTTAGGTGTGACTTGCAGAGCAGTCATGAAGATGTAGATGTAGAGTGCGAGATTAGTGGAGAGTATCTTGAGCATTTAACAATATTTATGGTAATACTAAGAAGCAATATGAAATGGGACAATCCTGTGAAATCAGTATTAGTGAAGGTGAATGGAAGACTTACGTTTGTTGAATAGGTTCTAGGAAAAGACAGTGCATCTGTGAAGAAAAATCAATCCAGGTCGTCAATGCGACCAGTTCTAGAGAATCGATCTTAAGTCTGGAAGCCTTAACACATAAATGTTACAGCAGCCGTTCATCATATTCAGAACCGTGGCCCTAGGATCGCAACCGGACGATATAGCAAATAGAAAAGTATAGCACAAATACTTGAGAAACTTAAATAGGAATCCTAAAAGTAAATAGATAAATAAAAAAATTAAAGGATTAGTGTTCAAAGAAGACAGTGCACACAGAGAGTCCAAACATAATACACAGCCAGAAAAAATTAAAAACCCTCAAGGACAATGTCATTTTATTGACAAGTAAGGTGACCTGTAATTCATCATTGTAGGAGTGTATAATAATATATAATTCACTCCAAATGAAACACACATGTTACAGTAAAGTGTACTCATACAGATGCAATAAAACACCGTGTATCCCCATCCAGGGGCGACACAGGCCCGTATTCTCACATTCAAATGCTCATAAATGTGCCAAATGGCATCCTCCAATTGATTGTCACAAGCATTTTGCGCCTTTTGTTGCTATTTCGCAAGAGTTCTTGCAGGCCCTGGAGAACTAGTAAGTTCATGCTATATCACATCCCATTACATATTCAATTGGTGAGAGATCAGGTGATTTTGCTGGTCAGGACAGTTCTTATACACCACAAAGAGCACGTCGCGCAACAAAACATCAGCCTTTCACGCTTTCATCTGAGATGTGCAACGCTCTTATCAAGAATTTAATTTATTTATGATACTTTTATAATCAAACAGTCCCATGCCTCAGTGGCTCAGTGCCAACTTTAGATATTCATTCACATAAAGAAATTTAATCATCTGTGCATTAAGAAAAATGTGAAGTCCCCAAGGATATGGCCCGTTTAAGGCCTATGAACACTGGCTCTTATGCACCATCACATCACCCACAGTCACTGTCACATCAAGTTGTATTCACAAGTGTCAAGTCAATTCAAGTCCCGTGATCTCGGTTGATGTGACTGTCCTCATTTTATACACAGACTAAAAGGAAAACGAACATCTCTGTTAAGTTAAATTGTTACTATCTTGATCTACCAATAACTGAAAATATAGTTACTGACAGTTATTTGTTTGCTTGATTTTGTCATTTGTCATTCCTGCATCCCAATGTGCGCTTTTCAGAGTGAATTTACAAATACAAATCGTTGTGTTATCAGTTCTTCTCCTCTATATAGGTATTGCAGTTGTAAAAAAATTTCTGAAATGACAACATTTCTGCCAGGGAAGTTAAGATGGCAGCTTGTACAGAAATTTTAGTAACTGTGTAGCGTCGCAAGTTGTTCTGAGCAAATGTTTGGTTCAAATGGTTCAAATGGCTCTGAGCACTATGCGACTTAACTTCTGAGGTCATCAGTCACCTAGAACTTAGAACTAATTAAACCTAACTAACCTAAATACATCACACACATCCATGCCCGAGGCAGGATTCGAACCTGCGACCGTAGCGGTCTCGCGGTTCCAGACTGAAGCGCCTAGAACCGCACGACCACACCGGCCGGCGAGCAAATGTTTTTGTTTTAGGATAGCTTGCTGTATGTAACTTTGGAGGCTGACATCTAGCGGCCTACCCGGAAGACACATGTGCGTCTGTCACTGCCTGTCATGGGAAAGTTATTCAATGTCTCTTACTAAAAGCATACATTCACCACTTACAATAATCTAAATAAAGGATAGTAGTTTTGTGTAATCGCTTTCAAAATTTGTATACTGCACTTTGTTGTTGGCAATGGCCTTGCCGCAGTGGATACATCGGTTCCCATGAGATCAACGCAGTTAAGCGCTGTTGGGCGTGGTCAGCACTTGGATGGGTGACCATCCAGGCCGCCATGAGCTGTTGTCATTTTTGGGGTGTACTCAGCCTCGTGATGCCAATTGAGGAGCTACTCGACCGAATAGTAGCGGCTTCAGTCAAGAATACCATCATAATGACCGGGAGAGCGGTGTGCTGACCCCACTATACGCATCCTCCACAGAGGATGACACGGCGGTCGGATGATCCCGGTAGGCCACACGTGACCTACAGACGGAATGCGTTGAGTGCACATTGTTAATAATAGAAAGTTGGTGTGAAAATCTCAGCTTTCTAGCGGGCATATTTTTGAGATAGAAAATTTACCTTAAACTTAGAAAAACTACACTTACGAAAGGAAATTCACCTGGGAACATTTATAACTTGTTTTTGGTTGTCAATTGAAATACTCATCTGAAGTATCAGGGTATAGAATTATTTAATTGAAATTTAATTTAAAAATTTCAAATACCTTACAATTTTTGTAAAATGAGAACTAGAATAACTTCAGAAAGATCTATTAAAATCAATATTTACTGTGTTACGTATTATGTGAGCCTGAGAGTAAATGAGAGTGTGTATGTGGGATATTCGTCAAATTTCAATATTGAATGATATACCGTCTTAAGTAACGTGCAAGAGTTACACAAGCCTGTCATGGGAAAATGATCCTACGGGATTTAGCCACTTTGTTGATGACGTAGGCCGCCCGGAGTGACTGAGCGGTTCTACACGCTACAGTCTGGAGCCACGCGACCGCTACGGTCGCAGGTTCGAATCCTGCCTCGGGCATGGATGTGTGTGATGTCCTTGGGTTAGTTAGGTTTAAGTAGTTCTAAGTTCTATGGGACTGATGACCTCAGAACTTAAGTCCCATAGTGCTCAGAGCCATTTGAACCATTTGATGACGTATGTCTAGGTGTGATTGCTTTTGTAACAGAGCAGCCAGAAAGTCAGCTGGAATAAAATCTGTATCTAAAGAATATTTCCAGAATTATTGTCTTTTCGTTTTCATTTATTAAACATTACTATAATATTTATATATCAGATTGGTGCAAATGCGTCTGCGTATAAGGATTGGTGCAGACCAGTTTTGGCGCGAGTATGAGCACGATCGAGTATTCTGATTAGCAGTCAGTATGGTCAGCCATTCAGGACTGAGAGAGTTCCCGCTCACTACCTGATAGATATACTGGGATTGAGGCCAGAAGAAGGGAGTCTCTCGCTAGCTTTGAGCGCGGACGGTCATGTTACTAGTACCAGTAAAAGTAATGTGTAAGATGAAGAATTACTTAGTGTTTGAGTTATTGGTGAGGTAAGTGTATAGCAGTTGTTGTTGTGGACTGCTTGGCGAAATTTCAGAGGTCTTGACTAAATCTGTTGGACAGATATTCGCTTGTGAAATATTGGCCTTCATAGAATCCGTGTGACATGTTTCAGTATTCAACTACCAGTCATGTTTGGCGAGCAGTTCCTTTTTTAGAAATCCACAAGAAGGACCAAATGTAATAACTCATATTAGTGGTGAAATTAATGAGTGTGAAAACGTTGTGTAGTTTGGGTCGGGTTTGGACAGATTTCTGGCTGCTGTGCGTGTGAAATGTGTGTATGAATCATGAACTGGAAGGAAATAGCCAATAGTTTAAATGTGGTCTGCATAGTACCTTTTCTTTGGCTATCAAGGACAAAATAAACATTATTGTGTGGAAATTTCGAATATTATTTTCCAGAAGCCAATCCATTTTCTTCCTGCCTTATAAAATTGGATGACAGTATTTCTACAGAACTTTCTTTCATAACTAAGGTTGCATGGCCTCAGTAATTGTAGATATTAGGAGGTGTTATTTTATCAATGCTGCTTTTACATCATCTTGTTAGTATCTACGTTGCCTAGTGAAGGGACATTGTGCAGACCCCGTTCTGAGGAAGGTGAATTTTAATTTGCTGCCTGCACAGCGACAACGACGAATAGACACGAGAAATTAAACCTCGACACACCGCAAGTGTCTTCGTGAAAATCGTCTATATTACGAATAAAAGCGCATTGTATGTAGTGAAAAACTTCTAAATGGTATCAGACTATATTCAATGATCCAAAAATGGATTCATTCAAAGTGTATCTTCCGTTTCGACGAAGCAAACACAAAATGTGATTATGCTGTAATTGACTGCTATTTTGAATGACGTATTCACCAAAACACGGTACTGTACATGAAGAAAACGTGGTTCCTACATTAGAATAGTACTTGTTGTAAGCAAAACAGCTCATAAGTAATCTGGAGACAGTGATAAATGAACTCAAAAAAGAACAAAAAGTTGAAAATGAGTCCTTTTTAGGTCTAAAAAATGCCGGTGTATGAAACAATACGGCAAACATTTCGAACTGAAAACAACGAACCAATATGATCCGCTAGATAAAAATGAAGATACAATCAACCAGGGAAATAAGAGAAATGATTTTCCATCTCCAAGAAACACCTTGAGGAAACAAGAAAATGCAAAACATTCGCAAAATGTTAGTAGGTATTATGGCCACTGTGCAATAACATGCAAATACAAATACAAATTAAAATTAATTGGATTTACCCATCCTGGCACACGTCTACATGAAGTGATGGAAGACTGAGAAACAACAGTAACGAAAGGTACCAAATGTGTTATTACTGGGCGAGGAAACGACATATATAAAAAAGAAAATGTAAATGCAACCAGGGCTCTAAGAGAATCTTTAGGAAAACTTACACATTCTAATGTATATGTCCTAAGCGTTCCACACAGACACGACCTGATAAAAGCTTCATGTATGAAGAGAGAAATCATCAACACAAACAGAAAATTTAGAAATAAATGTTTCATCCTCTCCAATGTTACATTATTGAAGCAAAAAGCTCAGTGAGAGAACATTTCACAAAGCATGGCCTGCACAGAAACAACTATGGTAAAAAAAAACTCTGTGCAAAATAGTATTAGAAAAAATTAGCAGCCCACAAGAACAGTTTCATAGGCCCATATCACTGTGTACCGTTGGATAAGCAGCAGCCACCACCAAGTCGCACTCTCAGCTCACTTATTTGTTTCATAGTTTAATTATTAATTTCTTTGCGTGTTTTTGGGTACTTGCGTAGTTTAATTCACAAATTTCGAGAGTATTATAGTATTTGAGAGTTGTGGCATCGCGTTTTAGTACCTGAATAGTGAAAATTCGCGTAGTTGTCAGTCATCTGTTTTTGTTTTAAACGGCCTGTGTAGGTTGGTCACAGCCATTGAGCTGCCTGCCGCCGCTGGACAAGCAGTAGCCAGCAGCAAGTCGCACTCTTAGCTCACTTATTTGTTTCACAGTTTAATTCTTAATTTCTTTGCGTGTTTTTGGGTACTTGCGCAGTTTAATTCACAAATTTCGGGCGTATTATAGTATTTAAGAGTTGTAGCATTGCGTTTTAGTACCCGTATAGTGAAAATTCGCGTAGTGATCAGTCATCTGTTTTGAACGGCTTTTGAGATAAAAGAGAGGAAAAAATTTGATAGGGATGGATCGGGAGTGCGCCTGTTGTGTACGGATTCCGGGGGAATTGGCCACCGTCCGTAAACAGCTGGAAGCTGTGTTGGCCGTGGTCGACAGGCTCCAGGCTGTTGCCCTTGGGCCGCGTTGACATTGGGACACCCGAGGCGAGCGCTTTGGCGCCTCTGGAACCTGTAGCGTCACCTGGGATGTATGTTGCCACTGCATCATATACAACCGCTCACTTGACGAAAGGTCTATTCCTAAAGACTGGAACGTAGCACAGGTCACACCAATATTCAAGAAAGGAAATAGGAGTAACCCATTGAATTACAGACACATATCACTGACCTCAATTTGCAGTAGGATTTTGGAGCATATACTGTACTCTAACATTATGAATCACCTTGAAGAAATTGACTTATTGATACATAACCAACACGGATTAAAAAAATATCGTTCTTGAGCAACACAGCTAGCTCTTTATTCTCATGAAGTAATGAGTCCTGTCGACACGGGATCTCAGATCGATTCCATATTCCGAGATTTCCAGAATGCTTTTGATACCATTCCTCACAAGCGACTATTAATCAAATTGCGTGCATATGGAGTATCGCCTCAGTTGTGTGACTGGATTCGTGATTTCCTCTCAGAGTTCGTAGTGATAGACAGTAAATCATCGAGTAGAACAGAAGTGACATCTGGCGTTCTGCAAGGTAGTGTCATAAGCCCTCTGCTGTTCCTGATTTATTTAAGCAATCTAGGTGATAATCTGAGCACCCCCCTTAGATTGTTTGCAGATGACGCTGTAATTTACTGTCCAGTAAAATCATCAGACGATCAATTACAATTACAAAATGGTCTAGAGGAAATTTCTGTATGGTGCGAAAAGTGGCAATTAGCACTAAACAAAGAAAAGTGCGAGGTCATCCACATGGGTACTAAAAGAAATCCGATAAATTTTGGGTATACGATAAATCTCACAAATCTAAGGGCTGTCAATTCGACTAAACATCTAGGAATTACAGCTACGAGCATCTTAAATTGGAAAGACCACATAGATAATATTGTGGGGAAGGCGAAACAAAGACTGCACTTTGTTGGCAGAACACTTAGAAGATGCGACAAACCCACTAAAGAGACAGCCTACATTACACTTGTCCGTCCTCTGCTGGAATATTGCTGCGCCATATGGGGTCCTTACCAGGTGGGATTGATGGAGGACACCGAAAAAGTGCAAAGAAGGGCAGCTCGTTTCGTGTTATCGTGCAATAGGGGTGAGAGTGTCACTGATATGATACGCGAGTTGGGGTGGCAGTCACTGAAACAAAGGCGGTTTTCTTTGCAGGGAGATCTATTTACGAAATTTCAATCACCAGCTTTCTCTTCCGAATGCGAAATATTTTGTTGACACTCAATTACGTAGGGAGAAATGATCATCATAATAAAATAAGAGAAATTGGAGCTCGAACGGAAAGATTTAGGTGTTCCTTTTTCCCACGCGTCATTCGAGAGTGGAATGGTAGATAAGTAGTATGAAAATGGTTCGATGAACCCTCTGCCAGGCACTTAAGTGTAAATTGCACAGTAACCATGTAGATGTAGAAATGAGGGAAGAAATAAAACATACAATACTGTATCCAATAACGGGCTCAACTCAACAACAAGAGGAAAGAACAGAAGACGAAACTTCACTGTGCCCGGAAAAGGACGGAAAAGCAGTGTTATCAACAGCAGAAGACGAGGAAGAAGATGGAGCAGTGTCATCACCAGCAGAAGGAGGAGTGTCGTCACTGGCAGAATAAGCTGTGTCATCACCTGCAGAAGAAGAAGCTGTGGCAGAGATTCTGCAGGCACGATACAGGAGAGGAGAAAGAACGAAGCAGCAGAAATATCTGATGGAGCAGGGTTTTTGTTCCAGCAGGTAAAGAAAGATGTCTTAGAAAATCAAAAGATTAACACAAGTATTTCTAATATAATGATCTTGCAGCAGAATGTATAGTATGCATCCTGGAAATTACAACAGATAGAAGTACTAGTAGCTGCAGAGCTACCACATATATTTATTATGTCAGAACGTTGGCTAAAGGGAAATGAAATTAATGTTTACAGCATACAGGTATATAAAAAAATTGCTAGTTTCTGCAGATCTGAACATAAGAGCAGAGGGATGGCAGTCCATGTATACAGTAAAATAGAGAATATCATTCCATGGCCAGTAGACAGAAATGATATTTGAAGCTACAGCAATACAGATAACATATAATGTGGAAAAGTGTGTGTGATAATAGGGGTCTACAGATCACCAAACAGTCAGCTAAATGGATTTCTAAAAGATTCTGAAGTCATGTTAGATAAGTCTAACAGGGAATCCCCTTTTATAACTGTAGCAGGTGATGTAAATATTAACACACCAGATGACAACTGTTATACAAGGAGTTTTCAAGATCTGATTGAAACTTATGCTGTAAAAATACAGGAATATTAATAGACCACTAATGGACCACAGAGCAGGCAGACACAACAGGTGATATACGCAACCATTGTAGACCACTATGGGGTATCAGTTGAAGTAGCAGGCAATTATGAAGGTCAGAACTTCTTTTAAAGAAGTTAGACAAACTAAGCAAACAAATCTAGAGCAGCTACCTAGATTATTGGAAACCAAAGACTTTACTGAAGTATATTCAACAGAAAACCTAGATAAAGGATGTGAATCATTCTGCAATGCATTAGGACATTATATAGATGTTGTACATCCATTAGCACATAGGAATATAAATGAAAGTATAACAAAAACTAGCTCACAAGAGAGGTAAAAAGGAAAGGGAAGAGGTGAAAAATATGTATGAAAATTGTCAGCTAAGGTCAACTCAAGAAAATAAAGTTGCATATAGGAAAAATAAGAAATCATATAACAAGCTGATGAAAGAAAATAAATCGACATATTATGAAAACAAGATAGCAACCTCAACAAATATTACTAAGATACTGTCTCTCATAAATTAAGAGATGAAAGGTATAGGGGGGCAAAACAGTAATAACACTTGCGGTAAATAGGAGGGAACTCAGGATGCACAAAATATCAACAATACTTTAAAAACAAACCTTATATTGAAGTTGTGGACGAACTAATAAATCAAAATTATGCTTCCAAAATAAACACAATAAACATTCCATATAAGACAAAATGCTTATTCCTGGTCCCAACAAATTAATCAGAAATTGTAAAAGAAATACCTAGTCTAAAAACATTGAGAGACTAGATGGTATATCCACTAAACTAATTAAATGCTGCTTGCAGTGGTTAGTAAAGCCATTACCCTGTCTGATAAACTTATCTATAGAAGAAGATATATTTCCAAAGTGTATGGAAAAGAGTAAAGCGATCCCTGTATATAAAGGGGGCAGAAAGAAAGACTCATATGGAGTCAGGTAATTACAGACCTATAACTGTTACTTCTGTACTCTTTAAATGATAGAAATCACAATAAAAGACCGAATATTAAATGTTATAGAAACATGCAATATTCTCAACAATGAACAACATTGGTTCAGAAAGGGCAAATGTAACAAAACAGCAGTAGTTGAATTCGTAAAACCTGTAACTAAAGCGCTTGATGAACACAAGAAAGTCTGCAGCATGTCCCTTGACCTATCAAAAGCTTTTGGTTGTGTACACTATGGCATCCTATTAGAAAAGCTTCATTGTTATGGTATAAGGGAGAGAGCATTAGACATCATTGAATCGTTTTTCGAAAATGGAAAGCAGTGTTCAGAAATAAAGCTAAAGTGAAAAATAATATTACAAGTGTCTTTTCAAGTTTTGTAAATGTGGAATATGCGGTCGCTCAAGGATCTGTCTTTGGTCCAACCCTTTTTACCCTGTATGTCAATGATATGACCAAAACAGTATTTGATAGTGTTGTCATATATGCAGATGACACATCATTTGTTGTTAATAGTTTTTCAACAGATGACTTGCAAGAGAAGGCTTTGCTAAATACGAAAAGTGGAAATAGATTTTCAGGGAAAACAACCTCTTCATAAATAGAAACAAAACAACATATATGCAGATTCATGCAAACAAAAAACACACTTTGGACAACATTACTGTCAGGCTTGGAGATCTACAACTAAAGGAGACAGACAGCTATAAATTTCTAGGTATTAATACTGGATAGATATATGACATCGGAGAATCACATAAATAACGCTTGCAGCAAAATAGGTTCAAGCATATTCCTGATGAGAAAAACATCAAAGTCAGTAAACAGACACAGTCTACAAATAATGTACTATGGACTAGTCCATTTGCATCTCCCATACGGCATCCTGATTTGGGGAAACGTTGCAAATGTGCACACACAAGGGTATTAAGATTACAACAGAGAGCCGTACAATACATCACAAAAGTATCACCTAGAGAATCCTGCAGAAATAAATTCAGGGATATATATATATATATATATATATATATATATATATATATATATATATATATATATATATATAATACTGCATGGAAGATGGCATTCCGATCAACGCAGGAGAGTCACAAACTGATGTGGCCTGATGGCTTAATGTGAATGATTCTGCTGTTTCTCGGATTAGGTGACAGTTAATAGATACTGAAACTGTATCCTGGAGAACAGGACATGGCTGACCAAGTGTGACATCAGAAAGAGTGGTCGTTATTTGGCTGTAAGGGCACAGCAGTACTGCCTTAGCACTGCACTGTAACTGGCATCTGACCTCTCATCTTCCTCTGGACATATTGTACTAATGCAAAGGTGCAGAGAATGCTTCAGCAGAGTGGCCTTCATTGTTGGAGAACTGCTGTTTACCTCTGGCGGTACTTCACGGAACGGAACATCTAGAATGGAGCCGTCAACTTGTCACCGGGATGGTCAAACGGTGGGCCAATGTTCTTTCCACAGATGAGTCCTGATTTCGTTTGGAGAGTGATTCTTGACAGAATCGCATCTGGAGGGCATGTGGAACATGATTTTGGGACCCAAACATTGTGGTAAGAGATCGATATTGAGGATATTGGTGGGGGCAGGGATTATGTTGACCACTCAAACACCACTTCATGAAACTGTACAAGAACTAGCAAGTTTTAACTGATGTCAGGTACCATGAGGTCTTGGGTCTCATGCTCAGTTGTTGCGAGGTGCTGTGAGCCCAGACTTCGTATTGATGGACGATAATGCTCGACCTCATAGAGCATGCATGGGCGATGTTTTTTTGGAAATGGAAAATACTGCGTAGTTGGTGTGGCCCACTTGCTCTCCTGATTTGAATTCCATAGAGCATGTCTGAGATGCTCTAGGGAGATGGATTGCGTCACATCAGCATCCAGCAACCACTCTCTAAGACTTGTAAGCAGCTATGCAGGAGCAATGGGCGTTATTCCCTCAACATGAGATTCATTACATCATTCACAATATGTCCTGTCGTTGTCACGCCTGTATTGATGCCAGAGGTGGTCACACCCCATACTAAGCACATTAACCAGCTCTCAGAATATGTGTGCAAATCTATTAAGTTGGAAAAAACGAAGAACATTTTTGTCTACAGTTATGCATTTTGCAGCTGATTACATTCCATGTTCTTTACATTGTTTCTACTTTACTGTCACCAGATTGTAATGTTTTGTGGCAAAATTAATGCAATCTTGCAAAATTTCAATTTGTTTCTTTAATTTTGGAGACCAGTGTACTTGAAAACTAACTGCACTGCATTGCTAAGCGGAAATATCACAAACATAATACAAGAAGAAAAAATGACTCTCATGTAGAAGGAAGTCAGGTGTCAATGTCATTTCAGTGTCAGTACCCAGGATATCAAGGACTAGTTACATCAGTTGTGGATCAGCTTGCCTCAGGAGACCATGAAACAAGTTTATGACACCCATTTCAACAGAACTGTATTCTGTCCAGAGGGGTTGCAGCTTCATATTGATAAATGAGCTCCAACTGCCAACTTCATTGTAAATTTGACTTGGTTCCATCTCATCATGTACTCTTTCACCCTGTACAGTTTCATTTTGTTTTCTCCTCTCTTTTCTCAGTAAGTGTATCTAGCCTCCAGTAGTAATTGATCATGTCAAGTATATCTTTCCTATGAATACATAACTTATATGACAGATTGTTATATCACACTGTCATTTAAGTTGGTTTGTTAACCTGTAACTAAAGTTCTAGTAATCATTTGATTTCTCATTATTCTTGTGATGTGTGTTCATGTTAAACAGATATTATACAAGAGATAGATGAACATGATTGTACTTTCAGCTCAAGTTCAGACCAATGATTTCAAGTGGATATAAGATAATGAGTTATTAACTGTTTATAAATACAAAACATACAAAACAATAAACCAGGAAAATTCTAACACATTTAGCTGATGTGAAAAACGTTTCCCAATTTATCTGAAGTACATTATATATTAAGTCAACAATTTTAGAAAATCTGTCTAGATATTGTGATATCATAACATGAAACATCTTACTGAAAAGAAGATAATGAACAAGATAAACTGTAATTACTCTGGTCAAGTTGTTAAAAATAGAGCATCCATAATTTAGTATTCATTATCCGTACATTCCTTATAATTACTGTAGAAGCTTTTACGTTTTAAGTTACCTGTTTTCTGAATAATCTTCTTTGTCGTGATCTTAGTAGAAATACCGTATGTCTGAATACTGTGCAGGAGTACATCTTCTTATGTTTTTATTTATGAAGTTATAAAAGCATATCATATCTTTGAAATTCGTTTTAAGTATTCTTTGTTGTCCACATATGTGACAACAAAAGCAGTATTATCTCCTTCAGTTCTGTTTTAGGACAAATATTCCACTAAGAGTGTATTTAGTTAACGAGTCAATTACTGCTATGTAAGTGGTATATATTTTACATCGATCTAACAAAACTAGTATCTAGGATATAAACATTTTGTTACACATTTTCTGAACAAATAGAACATAGAATCCTACAAGTGATATATTGCTCATAGACCTACAACAGTGACAAACTTCAAGAGGGTATAAATGAAATACTTGATTTACAGCACTCAGATTACATTAAATTAGATTTCATTCCAATTGATCTGTAGTGAGGAGGTCCTCCAGGATGTAGAACATGTCAGAGAAACAATAATACATGACAAATATTTACAACTAAAACAAATAAGGTTGTGTACCTTCCACATGTCCCAAGTGCAATGATAGTCATTTTTTTAGAAATCTGACAGCACTTCCTGTTGTCTATAGAGAAAAAGAGAACAATTCAATTACTGCATGTAGGTGAAAATTTCGTTACAAGTTGCTACATCAGAAATTACTTCCTGCATGACTGATTCTAAATACTTTATAATTTGCATTAATATCTAGCTTATATTAATGGAAGTAGAGCTAATTAAAACACATGTTATTGAAAACTGCATTTGTTTATAACATAAAGTCAAATTTTTAATTTACTTGAGACATTAGAAGGCACATAAAATATGTGAGACAGTTTGTACATGCATATGAATTATGTTTTGACCAATTATCTATCAGTGATCTATTTTTAGATTCTATTATTTTTAATTTAATACCAATAATAGGATAACTTATATTGAATTTCAATTATTACATCATAAACCTACACTATTGATAGTAATTATTGTAGTTTTTTATTAGTGAACATACAAGCAATGAATTTTTCTTATATTTTAAAATGAGATCACAATTGCCACAAATACAGCATGCTACTTTTAATATCCTCTTCTACGTTTGTCAGCTACATTTAGTGTCTCTTGACTCTGGTTGTTCATACAATACCACTGTAAGTAAACAATTTCCTATTATTGGCCTATATTGTTGTTTAGCAAGCATAAAGACAAACAATCTATATTTAGTTCACTGAGAGGAAATAGTATCACCTGCTGATACATCTATAATAAAAGCAAGGCAGTAACAGAATTTAGTTCTAGTAGTGGAGTTGGTGAGTGAAGTTTGCTTTATTCACTGTAACACAATAAAATAGAGAAAATGCAAGCAAACTTTCATATAGTGTTCAAAGGCATTACCATGGATGAAGTTTCAGACCTTACAAAAAATGCTAGTTTTACAGGACTCATTGATGAAGACAATGAAACTGTTGGTGTGGTGGTTGTTCCTCCTGAGACTGATGCTTTGACACATGAAGATGAGGCAGATGATGGTGCAGGAGGCACTGTGAATGTTCTACATGTACCTGAATTGGTGGAATCTCATTTTCAAAATGCTAAAAATACATGTTTGGAGACTGTCGATAATGGATGCTGAAGATAGAATAAACTCAAGAAAATAGAATATACTTTGCAGCCAAATGCCGACTTACAGTAGTAAGAAGTCAATATACCCTGCATCTCCTGCAAATGAGGTTTGAGCTTATGCAACTCTAGAAGAAATAAAAAACAAACTACACTCCTGGAAATGGAAAAAAGAACACATTGACACCGATGTGTCAGACCCACCATACTTGCTCCGGACACTGCGAGAGGGCTGTACAAGCAATGATCACACGCACGGCACAGCGGACACACCAGGAACCGCAGTGTTGGCCGTCGAATGGCGCTAGCTGCGCAGCATTTGTGCACCGCCGCCGTCAGTGTCAGCCAGTTTGCCGTGGCATACGGAGCTCCATCGCAGTCTTTAACACTGGTAGCATGCCGCGACAGCGTGGACGTGAACCGTATGTGCAGTTGACAGACTTTGAGCGAGGGCGTATAGTGAGCATGCGGCAGGCCGGGTGGACGTACCGCCGAATTGCTCAACACGTGGGGCGTGAGGTCTCCACAGTACATCGATGTTGTCGCCAGTGGTCGGCGGAAGGTGCACGTGCCCGTCGACCTGGAACCGGACCGCAGCGACGCACGGATGCACGCCAAGACCGTAGGATCCTACGCAGTGCCGTAGGGGACCGCACCGCCACTTCCTAGCAAATTAGGGACACTGTTGCTCCTGGGGTATCGGCGAGGACCATTCGCAACCGTCTCCATGAAGCTGGGCTACGGTCCCGCACAACGTTAGGCCGTCTTCCGCTCACGCCCCAACATCGTGCAGCCCGCCTCCAGTGGTGTCGCGACAGGCGTGAATGGAGGGACGAATGGAGACGTGTCGTCTTCAGTGATGAGAGTCGCTTCTGCCTTGGTGCCATTGATGGTCGTATGCGTGTTTGGCGCCATGCAGGTGAGCGCCACAATTAGGACTGCATACGACCGAGGCACACAGGGCCAACACCCGGCATCATGGTGTGGGGAGCGATCTCCTACACTGGCCGTACACCACTGGTGATCGTCGAGGGGACACTGAATAGTGTACGGTACATCCAAACCGTCATCGAACCCATCGTTCTACCATTCCTAGACCGGCAAGGGAACTTGCTGTTCCAACAGGACAATGCACGTCCGCATGTATCCCGTGCCACCCAACGTGCTCTAGAAGGTGTAAGTCAACTACCCTGGCCAGCAAGATCTCCGGATCTGTCCCCCATTGAGCATGTTTGGGACTGGATGAAGCGTCGTCTCACGCGGTCTGCACGTCCAGCACGAACGCTGGTCCAACTGAGGCGCCAGGTGGAAATGGCATGGCAAGCCGTTCCACAGGACTACATCCAGCATCTCTACGATTGTCTCCATGGGAGAATAGCAACCTGCATTGCTGCGAAAGGTGGATATACACTGTACTAGTGCCGACATTGTGCATGCTCTGTTGCCTGTGTCTATGTGCCTGTGGTTCTGTCAGTGTGATCATGTGATGTATCTGACCCCAGGAATGTGTCAATAAAGTTTCCCCTTCCTGGGACAATGAATTCACGGTGTTCTTATTTCAATTTCCAGGAGTGTATCTCATGCCATCTGAAGTCGGAGAAAATAGTTTGAATTTTAATAATGCATTTGTTTGTATTGTGACAGAATCAGTGCAATATGCAAGTTATTTTAAAAACGTATATGGCTTCTCTTTCGAAATGGAAGAACTGAGAGTGTTTCTAGGCTTACTACTTTTGTCAGGGTACCACAGACTTCCATCAGAAAGACATCATTGGTCTGAAGATGATGACATAGGACTGGAAAAAGTGAAGAAAGCTATGTCGCATAATAGATATCAGAAGATAATTTACTTCAATGTTGTTGACCAATCTCAAGAGAAGAAATTCGATAGAGGATTCAAGTTTAGGCCACTAATTACAAAGATGAGAGAAGAAATTCGATAGAGGATTCAAGTTTACGCCACTAATTACAAAGATGAATGAGTCCTTTCAGCAGTTTGGCGTATTTTCGGAAAACTTGAGAATCGATGAAATGGCTGTGAAGTATTATGGCCACCACACACTAGAACATGTCATTCGAGCCAAGCCAGTTCGATTTGACTGTAAACTACAGACATTGTGTGCTTGTAATGGATTTGTTTCAGTTTTGATTTGTATTGTGGCAAGGAAGCAGCAAATGAAAATACTGACCTTGGTGTTGGATCTAGAGTAGTGTTAAATATGCTTGAGTTCATTGAAAATCTTCAGAGTCATACTATTTACTTAGACAACTATTTCACTAGTCGAGATCTCTTGCTGTATCTGCAAAACATTGGATTTAGGGCACCAAGTACAGTGTGAGAAAATAAAATTGAAAAGTGCCCTAATTAAGTAATAATGCTACTGGAAGAACTACCTCGTGGCACTTACGATTTTGTCTTTGTACGACTGATGAAATCTTGTTTGGCAAATGGATTTATGATACATGCCTCTGTATCGGTACCAACTTACAGAGTATGGAGCTACTCAGTTCTGCAAGTGGGTGGATCATTCTAGTGATCTATTTATAGATCAGGCAATTCTGATCATCTGAGTACTTTAAAAAATGAATAAAGGATTTATGTATGTTATTTGACATCTCTACATTATGTAAACCTAGAAAAACACTGTCATTTTCCCAAAAAATGAGTTGGGAGGTAATGGGTTAAGAATGGATTATATTATTAGTGTTTAGTTACTAAAAGATGAAAGAGGATTGTTTACGGTAAATGTTTCGATAACTTGAGGCGAAGCAGAAATTCGCTCTAGAGACAACTGTGCTGTTATAAATGACAAAGAATTTGTATTAGTGAGTGTTACTGAAACAATGACAAAGGTATTAGCCTAGAGCAAGGCCAGTGGCATAGTTATGTGTTTCATACAGCAAGTTGTCATCACTTCCCAGGAATGAAAGAGTGTGTGCCAGGTGCTGATTTACCCAGAGAATGAGAGATTACCAGACAGACGACATGTTTCGAAGCAAGAGATGAAGGAATAGCGTGATATTCTCATATCATGTATCCCAACCTCAGGAATTGTAACACATTTGGAAGAAACATCAAATATTTGAGAAACCAAGATAATAAATTTAATCACAGCTCATTTTTGTGAGAACAACAGAGCAGAGTTGGTTTCAATTTCAATTTTAGAAATACATTAGTTCTTTAGTCACCTGCCATTGGTTATGTGAAACTGCCCCACTGCCAACCCGTGAATAGAATATAAACACTGCTGGGACTGCTGCCCTTCATCTAGATTTTAGCTACTACGAGCAATACAAAATTAGGATGAGGAGGATGTAGCACAGAATAACTACCACATACAAAGGTTAAGGTTGGTGAGCATTAATGATCAGAAAATGACGTGGAACTATTGGAAAAATACTTTTTAAGTTTTATTAGTGTTTGACACTTATAATTGAAATATGCACAGTTCTAGAGAGCAAAAATTCAGTGAATCAACCTGTTAAAGTTCCAAAACACACAATATGAACAAATAGATGTAAATGGACAGAACTGGGTACTGTCTGCCTCACTTACTACACTGTCATCAAGGCTTTATTGACTGCTGCAGCTCTAGATATTGTCAGGTTTCTTGTCTACGATATGATTTTGAAATATTGAGCACCTTGATTAATGATTTCCGCTCATGTAAAAGATAGGTGTCAGAAGAAATTTCAAGATGCAACGTCTTCCACAGGCTGACAACTTCCTACAACTCACTGATGAGTGGTATCACTGAATATTTTAATATGATGTTGGCATATATGATGCTAATGTACATTAATGTCAATTGGTGAGTTTAGGATATGATACTGGTCGCTGTGGTACATTCATAAAACGCAGCAAAGCAGAATTCGAAAGGTTTCATACCACATTTTCTGATCCACAGTCCAGAGGCTGCAACAACAGTGAATAATTTATTTCTGTTTCAACCTGATGATGCTGTGGTTGATTATACAGGGTGTCCCATTTATCTTTACCACCCTAAATAACTGTTTGTCCAGATGCAAATTACAAGATGTTTCAAGCAAATGTTCTTTAGCCATCAGGGGGACATCAATCAGCATGATTGCTTTCGTTGTAGCTTTGTTTTCTACAAAGATATCAACAGCGGTATGACTTTTTTAAATGGCACTCTGTATTTTTTTATTCTGTAATTCATTTCCTCTCGTAAAGACCTATTCAAAAATGTATCACACTGTACCATTCACTGAAATAGAACATTATTAATTACATAACACAACATTGACTTTGAGCCTGGGATCACTAACTCGTCCACTTGCTTGAGTTGTCAGAAAACAAATGAAAACCAAGTAAAAACATAACACAAAATTGATTTTGACTCTCCTGTACCATTTACCAGGGTTAGAACATTCAAAGCTGCTCAAAGTGGTGACCCTGGACACTGATATACTGGTGCATTGGTGAATGAAAGAATTATTTACTGTTTCCAATGTTGCCTGCTGAAGAGAATTACAAGCAAGCACGATACGTTTCTGCGTGTCCTCTGGAGTTGTTGGAATATCGCGATAGACAATGTCTTTTATGCATCCCCAAAGAAAAAAGTCCAGCGGATTTAAATCAGGAGACCTAGCAGGCAAAGTAACTGTTCCTCCTCGACCAATCGATCTGGCAGGATACCTTTGGTTCAGAACACAACGTGTATGCAAGGCATTATGTGCTGGACATCCATCGTGTTGATACCACATTAGCATTCTCGTTCGTCATCTAGAAGAGGAGGAAGAATTCATCTGAGGAAGTTGGTATACACTGTGCCGTTTAGACTGCCATTGATGAAATAAGGGCCAATAATTGTAGTACCAGGCATCCCACACCAGACGTTAACTCTCCATTGATGCTCATGTTCCACCTGCCTAAGCCATCATGAGTTGTTGCTGGACCAATAATGCATGTTCCTTGTATTTACCTGTCCTTTGAGAAATTATTCATCGGTCAATAGTGCATTGGAGAAGAAGTTTGGCTTGGAGAGGATTTGCTGATTTGCTGCTGTGCTCACTGACAGAACTGCACACGATTCTGGAAATCGTTCCCATGCAACTGTTGATGTAGGTGTACATGGTAAGAATGGAACTGGTGACGTGTAAGAATACGATGTACACTGGTTTTAGGAATGCCAATCTCGTGTTCAAGTAGTCGTGTGCTCACATGTGGATTCATAGCAACGGAAGTGAGAACAGTAACTTCAGCAGCTTCGTCTGTGCGAGTGCTACTGCGATTGCGTTGTCGTGGGTTGAAACTTCCCATTTCCTGAAGCGTCGCAACAACACGAGAAAACATTCGTCAGGAAGGTGGGCTCTTCTTAGAATATCGCTCTCTGTACAGTTTCGCTGCCTGCATAGCATTTCGCATACCTCCAACAACAACAATAAAAGAAACGTTATGTCGATGCAGTTTGTAGGAAGGACAGCCTTTATAGTATGCCTACTCTACACAACAGTATTTAAAAGGACTAAACTAGTGTACTAAATGTAGTGCATACATAAGTATTGCAATTACTGTTCTGTTAACTTACATTCCCCATAGATGAGTAGCATTTCTACCTTCTCTTCGTTGGTGTACGTTCTACTCACACAACTCTTTAACCGACGGTGGTTGACGGAATTATGGGTGTGCATTCTACTTATATTTACATTTGTCCTCTACCAACGTAACACGTGGATGTGTTCCATTACCCCAAGTACCTGCACTAAGAGCTGGGAGCATCAACGTCAATGTTGTGTTATGTAATTAATAAGGTGGTGTTTCAGTGAATGGTACACAGTGATGCATTTTTGAATAGGTGTTCAGGAGAGGAAATGAATTACCGAATAAAAATACAGGGTGACATTTAAAAAAAGTCATATCTTTGTAAAAAACAAAGCTACAACGAAGGAAATCATGCTGATTGATGTCCCCCTGACAGCTAAAGAACATTTGCTTGAAACATCTTGTAATTTTCATCTGGACAAATAGTTATTTAGAGTGGTTAAGATAAAGGGGACACCCTGTATAAAAAATCTCATCACCAGGAATGAAGAAGCAAGACACCAGGTGTTGAATGTCCGGTATAAAAACCACGAACGCTGTAACGCCAAGCACTGACTTGTAAGCTACAACCCAGAGGCCAAGTACTGATTTTTACCCCTGTCCAGACGGTCATGCTATCAGAAAAAATATGAAAATATTAATCTAGCTCATACCAAATCCGACTTCATTTGTCAGAAACCACAAACGAAGACGAGTACGATGAAATACATCTGCATCTATACTCTGCAAGTGTGTGATTGAAGATACTTTTGTACCAACTTCTCTACCCCTTTTCCTGTTCCAGCAGCGTTTGATTTGGGGAAGAATGATTGCTGATAACTCTCTGTGTGGGCTTTAGTTTTTCTCATTTTATCTTGATTGTCTTCTCACGAGATATGAGTAGAAGGGACCACTTATTGGCTGAATCTTCTAGAATCGTAAGTTCTCGGTACTTTAACAGTTGACCATACTGTAGCGGCACTACCGTTTGGGATAGGAAAAGTCAGTTTTGGAGCAATATTTCTGAGCACGCAATTTACATCCAGGCACAGGCCTGTTTACAGTGAGTTATGCTCACCAGCAATTGCAAAATAAAATAGAGGCCCCAGGGGCGTAGAACCGCTGGAAAAAGCACACGCAGCGGTTTGCGTGGCGCAAGTCACACGCAGAAGGGGCCCACTGGCCAACCTAAGTGTGTGTGGCCTGGAGCGGCGCGTTTAGCAAAACAGAGATGCACAGCCGCATATAAATAGATGCCGGTTCACTAATAAAGCATTCAATGTGGCAGCTCTTCTGGACGGCGGGGCATGTCACACCACCGTCTACACAGCAACAGATAGGGCGCCAGCATTCCAGTCCATGGCGGGCCGCTGGTTCGACCCTCTGAGGCCGACTCGGGGTCCGTAGCCAGTCAGTGGTGGGCCTCTGCACGGCTCGCTACGGCAGGCAGTAGTCTTGGCTCCCAACACACACCAGAGACATCCAGGGCGAGGGCCGCAGATTCAGCTGCCAGATTGCGGGCGCTTGTTGTCGCCACGATCGTAGCCACGCCAGCGAGGAAGCTCGCCGCTGGATTGCCTTGCTGCTTCCCGATGAGTGGCGCTGAGGCAAGCAGGGACAGAGGCCGCTGAGTCGGCTACCGGCGCATCCTGACGTCGCTGCAAATCTGCGGCTGTACAAGGCCGACACACATCAGTGCACTGTATGGGTCGCTGAGGCAGCCATTCCGCTCCAAGCCATTTTGCAGACAGCGATGTGGTGTCCTCAGCATTGCAAGACCCAGTGACGCAGATCGAGAGGAACACGGGCACTGTAGCTGGAAACAATAAATCACTTGGAAAGCTCGGACGAGTCTTAATATGGTGCCTTCTAACTCTTCCTGCTACATCTGCTGTTGCCGTTATATTCGGTGTCAGAAGTTGCCACTACAATACCATTGTGAACAACGTCTCACTTGCAGCGTCTGCCATTGGAGTTGGCTGAGCATCTCCCTGACACTTTTGTGCTTAAAATGAACCTGTAACGAAATGTCCTGCTCTTCTTTGGATCTTCTCTATTTCGTCTATGAGTCCTATTCGGTATGGATCCCATAATGAACAGCAATATTCAAGTACTGGTCAAACAAGTGTTTAGTAATCTACTTCCTTTGTTGATGGACTACATTTCCTGAGGATTCTTTCAATAAATCTCCCAATGACATCTGCCTTACTTAGATTAATTTTATGTGATAATTCCACTTCACATCACTCCACATACACTCCTTTATATTTTATGGAATTAACTAATTTCAGTGAATGGTCAGCAATTATGTAATCATAAAAGAATAGGTAATTCTGCCTATTTATGTCCAGTACATCACATTTGTTTATGCTGAGAGGCAATTACAACTCCCTGCAACAAATGTTGATCCTTTGCAGATCTTCCTGCATTTCGCTACAATGTTCTAACATCGTGACTTCTCTGAATACAACAGCATCATGGAATTTCCAACGTTTCAGCTAGGTCGTTAATAAGTACTGTGGAAACTAATGGTCCTATAAAACTCCCCTGGGGTACCCCCAAAGTTACTTTTATGTCTGAAGACTTCTCTCCATTCAGAATGACATGCTGTGTTCTGTTTGCTAAAAAATCTTCAGTTCAATCACACAGATGGTCTGATATTTCATATACTCGTATTTTGTTCATTAGGCAGCAGTGTGGACCTGCATCAATTGCCTTCTAGAAGTCTATGAACACGGCATCTACCTGAGCGCCTCTCCTGCTTAATGAGTCTCATGGACGAACACAGTGAGCTGGGTTTCACACAATCGTTGTTTTCGGAACACATGTTGGTTCCTACAAGGAGATTTTCGGTCTCCAGAACTATGATAATTCTCTAACGTAAAACATGTTCCAAAATTCTACAACAGACCGACGTGAAAATATAGACCCATAGTTTTCTGCGTCTGTTCGACGACCCTTCTTGAAAACGGGAATGACTTATGTTTTTCCAATCATTAGGAACGTTACACTCCTCTAGAGGCCTACAGTACGCTGCTGCAGGAAGAGGAGCGAATTCTTTCACATGTTCTGTGTAGAATCGAACTGGCATCCCATCATATCCAATGGCCGTTCCCCTGCTGAGCTATTTCAGTTGTTTTTATATCAGTTATTTCGATATACCACACTGAGGAGACAAAAACACAAGAGACATTGCCCCTAGTCTTCGCATAAATCCCTGTTATATTATTAAGCCACAGATCGATGATAGGAACTTCCGATAAGAGGAAAATGATGGTTACCCAACGATTGCGATGCCTCAGTGGTGACATTTATTGGATGTCGCAGTAACCATAAGGATGTGACGCCACAACTTGTATCCGAAACTTGACCAGCGATGTAGTACGAAGGACTGCTGACTAGATACACATCCAGGAAACTACAGTACGCTTGGGTACCTATAATGCGAGCAGGAAGAAGAATATCGCACGCTGTACATAATAAGCTGTGGAGTAGTGCTAATAGTCGCTCACTGGCAACAATGCAAATCACCCAGTCGTTGTTCACCTCTCGTAATTCATTTTGCTTGAACTTTTCGAACTTCTGGAGGATTCTGGAGCTGGCTAGCTTACGAATATTGTGATCTGATACAACACCCTGTGCATTTACTACCTCCACTGCCAAATAAACTTGCTTTCAGAGTGCAGTATTCGTTCATGTTTAAGAACCTGCTCTTGTAATCACTATTTAATTCTAGATTCTACATTAGAATAATGTCATTCTATAGCCAGTAAGTAAGATTAATAGTGAGCATTATGAACAACAAAAAACACACCAATCACGATCCAGAGACCAAATGAATGAGACATTTTATTGGCTTCGAATTTAAATAAAAAATGGACTGTTCTAATATAGTGTACAGCTTCTTTTTCCTTCAGCTGTCATTTCCTAGTCAACGAACTGATATGAACTGATCGAAATAAATTATGGCAAGACGACAAGGTCTAGGTGACAAGACGATAATGTCTACGAACAACCAACTGAAGAATGGCGATCTCTGTGAAATAATTCTCGTCTGGCAGACAAACTTTCGTGTCTGATATTTATTAACGGTAGGATCAATAACGACTCTGTCACATCAACCTTGGTCAGCACCTGCTATTTGACTTGATCTCCAGTGAGCATGAATTTTATAATTAACTGAAGATATGAGGATTTACTGTCCAGATATTGTTCATACGTACTTTTATGAGGGTTCTCAAATATCTGTAGCAGCATTTACTTAACATGTACTTAGAAAGCTGCCACATTTATTAAGACTCTTTATTCGTATTTGGGAGTGGTGGGTTAAATGCGTGTCCAGCTTTTCCGGTTTATTGTTCCAATAATTATCCCTAGCTCGTTTAGATGAGATTTGGGGTAATGCCTTCACCAATGAAATGGTCAGTTTCTCCACTGTCCCTATAGCTCTCAAAGTTGCGTCCCATCTCGACACCAGTGAGGTGTTAAATTGCAACGTGCCTTCTTTTTTCACTCAATCTATGGAGCGGTGGAAAAGTCTTCACACCTAATAACCTGAAGTTTAGATGGACATTGAACAATTTATTGACATTAATAGAAGAAATAGAGAAGATAGTGGAGCAACTGGCCGCAGTAATAGTTAAACAATTGCCAGATTAACTCACCACTCTTCCTTCGCTGATATATGCAGCCTTGTGACAGCGGCCGTTCTTGTATGTTATGAAGTTCTATCACACGAATCAGTCAGGAAATCAGAGTACAATGCTTTTCATTTTTCATATTACTAACATCTGATTATACTCCGTAGCTTTATTCAGTCCACATGTCCATTCAATACTTAATAATTACGCATGTAAGAGAATGTGATCAGCTGGAGAGCGTATTGTATATTCTTTGGGAAGTCTGCAAAAAGAGTCAGTCAAAGTAAAATTCACACAATGAAAATTGACATGATTATGTTGCTGCCGTTAGTAGATGGAAGTGGTATTCAGTTCTTAGAAACAAATTTGCAAACAGGAGCTTCGTACACGGAAGCCAATAATTACATGGCCAATTTTGTTTAAGACTCTGAAGCTTACGTCGGAAGAAAGATTGGTTGATAAAATCACTTCATTCGTGAAGATGATTATTCATCATTAACTAAACGGCTCAAATAGTTATTTCGGTCAACCGTGGCTGCCATTTGTTCAACAAACGAACTTTCTCCGTGAAGTTGCGATCCATCTGTGATCCATCCATCTTGGTCTGTGCGAGTGACTGTATTATCTTTGTGTTTGAATTTCATAGACCATGACAAGTTGTCAAAAGTAAACAATAAACATACTTGTCGTCAATATTGCAAATACTACTACATGAATTCTCTATAATACAGGGTTGTGATAATGGATGACGAAAGTGATAATCCCGAGTACGACTTGATGATATCATCAAAAGACTGGCAAAAAGTGACAAACACGCATATTCAGGTTTTTATCCATTTCGTTCCGCTTGTGTACCGTAACTTTGACGTAGGATAACTATTTTACTTATTCAGCTCGACAAATATAAAACTTCGAGTACCGAAAAATGACCATTACCATTTCGCTTTCTTATAAGCTTTCACACTTAGTGTAAAATCAAAGGAAACTTGGAAAAAATGGAGAAGCACCTCGGATAAAAGTATAAAGAAAGAAATGAAAAGCCAGAATTAAGTAAAGTGTAGGAACATTTTTGAAGTTTCTTTCCACAAGAGATTACATTGTCACACATGTATCGTACATAAAATTTCCAGAAGCTTTTCTCTACGCCCGAGATTGATACCAGGGTATAATCCTATATTTTTTGAAACCTTAAGAAGAAAATAGCTGTCATTGTCAGTGAAGGAAGTCTCCGTTTATTAGCGGCGCACTACATGTTGCCTTTCAGAATGCCATCTTAATAGTAAGTTAATAGACACTTGGCAGTAGTATTTTGTACCTCATATAAATAAATTAATAATAATAATCTAAATTAGTAAAATAGTGGTATTATAAACAATACCAAATTAAACTACTCAAAGCAAGAATACTCGTACATTAATGGTAAAGTAACAGTGAAGCCAAGTGCAGAATGATTTGCATGGTTTCGTTATACATTACGAACATTCCACTGATACATTCTCAATGTCTGGCTTGTAATGTAAAATAGTCATATTTACTACTCTTCTAGAATTTCGAATAGCTGATGCTGGATTCTGACTGTCACTGTAAGCCTACGTTCATTTAATCTTCCAGATATATGAATGCTGTTGAGGGCTCTTACAGACATTTTACCGCATGAAAATGTGTGTAAAAATTTCAGTTGATATTACTAAACCAAAAGCTGTTTTTATTCTGTAACTGCAGAAAAAGCCCTCACTCGGCCTACTCCCCCCACCCCCCTTATCACTTGCTTCACCTCTGACAGTGATATGTGTCTGTTGAGTGCGAAGTTAATATGTCCATTAATGTACTCACAAAACTATGTCCATCAATAGGCCTTTAGGTTTGGTAAACCAGTTCAGAGGTCAGACATAAGCAAAGAAATACTACTTCCTAAATGACTATGCCAGGTGTCAGTGTTCAAATGTCCCCCTTTCAGTTGAGGACAGCTTTACGTTGTCAATCACTGTTAAAAGGCAAAATGGAAAACTTCCACTTCATTTCTCCTCTTATCTACAGTGCTTATTATATTGTTATCCTGCTCATGAATTCCATCTCTAATGACCTCATTGTTGTTAGGACATTGACACCAATCTTCCCTCTTTCCTTTTCATGAAAGTACCATTGTACTAAAGGACTCCCATACCTTTTTATTGCTTATCCTGTTACAGTGTTAGAAGTGTTTACGGCTGTTCACTGCTAAGTGCCTCTACTATATAATGTGCACTTATATTTTCTCTAGCTATTTTTTGTAATCCAGCAAGAATCAGCCGATATTGTGCTATGTATGTTTGTTTCCTAAAATTGTGTTTATCTTACAGGCTGGTTTTAGAGAAGGTGCAGAAGAAGGAAGGAAAAATGCATTCCAGAAAGGTTTTGATGTTGGCTACACTGAAGGATTTTCAGTAGGCCACAAATTAGGTATCATCAGAGGAGTATTGAGGTTTGTTTAAAATTTATTTGTGTTAATTGTATTGTTTATGCTTTGACTTTTGACCTCAACTTCTAAAGGAATGAACCACTATCATGCGGAGTCTCATGAAAAATAACTTACACACTTTCTTTTCCATGCAGGTGTGCATGTTGCCAGAGACATTCTAATGAGTCACTTGTTGCTTTAATTCTTGTGTTAACTAGTTCTGCCTTAAAACGTGATAGAGCAGTTCTGTGGACTTTGAGACATATTTAATAGTTGACACTACTAGCAATTTTTGGGAGACTAGAAGTAAGTGGATAAAATACTGGAGAATGGCCAGCAAGTGTCTGTGGGAATAGAGTGTCAATCCATACCAAGTGGTCCAAGAAAAAAATAATTGGTTGCTTGAGCATCTCAGAAAAATTTCATATTTGCTGGGTGAAACCCCGATGTTTGGTAGCCACATAAATATTTTTTTAAAAAAAATTATTGTTTATTATTTTGAAATGGAGTCTGCCCCCGGTAGCTGAGTGGTCAGCGCGACAGACTGTCAATCCTAAGGGCCCGGGTTCGATTCCTGACTGGGTCGGAGATTGTCTCCGCTCAGGGACTGGGTGTTGTGTTGTCCTAATCATCATCATTTCATCCCCATCGACACGCAAGTCGCCGAAGTGGTGTCAAATCGAAAGACTTGCACGATACGAGCGGTCTACCCGACGGGAGGTCCTCGTCACACGACATTTCATTTCATTTTGAAATGGTGGCCATATTTGTTCCAGGCATCTACATTTTTTACAATTATTCAGTAGTGGATTGTTCTAAGCCTTTCACATAAAATGCATTTAGTTCAACACACTCTGGGCTGCAAATTAACATCATTATCACTTAGCTGAATGTATTCTTTAATATATTTTTAATAGTTCAAAGTTATCGGCCACTAATTAAAAAGACTCAATTTTTGAAGAGTACTTTCCAAAGAAAGATTAATTTCTCAGCTTTAATATTTTTTCTGCTATTGCACTGTGTAGTATAGTTTTTGTATAGTATCAATGGTGAGAAGCTTACACTTAAAAATTGGATTTTTTTTTTAAATCCATTTTGTGGCCTGGGACCAGATAAAAATCTGAAAATTTCACAGTTAATAGACCTTTATGATATCAAACTTCAGTATAAATTTCAACTTTGAGAGTCAATTGGAAGTTATGGAGAAAAGCTTACAACACGAGTCAAAAATACGTTTTTTAAATTCTGCGATATCTAGGCTTATGGAATAAAATATATCAGTTACAGTATATAATTTAATCATATCTATGATTACTTACTTTTTTATAGAAAATAAGCGTACTAATTACATTATATTGTTCTCTTGTTATTTGTTTGTAGTACATCACTCATTGAACATTCGAGAAATTTGTTCACTCCGTTTGGGTATTAGATCATAAGTTCGCCCAGTCACAGTTGTAAATTCCACTGAACACATCTTCCTTAGTACATTTTCAAGTGGTATCCAAGCTTGATCCTTCTCAATTTTTTTAAAAGATGTCCTTGGTCCTGGAGAATGATAAAATACAACATGTACATCTAGGTTTTGACAGTCACTATTATCAACTTTGCCAATCCACCACTGTTCATCGTAAACACAAACCACTATGTCTTTATTTTGAAGAACCAGTTGTACAAATTTCCCACATTGATGAAGTTCACTATCAGGTGAAGTTGATTTGATCTTATACTTCAGTAAGTTGTGTGAATGGGGTACAAAACAATGAAAAGATCGAGTGTCTTTAATTTTCTGACAAGTATTGTACCTTTCCTTCAAGACACTGTCATAGACTTCTTGTAATTCTCATATTGTGCAAAAACACATGAAATTCCTTTGATATGTTTTTTACAGGATTCAAATGTTTCTTGAGGTGTTATGATATAATTGTCATTGGTCCACTGCAGACTTGCTTTTGTGACAGCTCGTTTTGTTGTGCCTCTGACACCATCACAAGCATTCTTCCCATGGCATGAAGCGAAAAAGTGCCATTCTACATTAAACTTAAAATCTTCTTTATGAAAGGAGATGTTAATAAAAACTTTTTTGTTTTTATATTGACTTGCTGCCCCAACTGAAAAGTAAATAAGTTTTTTTATGGAAAGGTGATGCTATTTAATGTAGTTTGTTAGTTTTAATTGAAAAATGTGCACTGCTGTAGTGTTTTGTTCCAGGTAGTCGCTTATGACAAAAGCTGTGGCTCATTAGTTTATGTTCATCTTTATAATAGAATACAGATGGATGAACTGTGGCCTGTTTGTTTACCCAGTGGTGCCATTGTACTTCATCTTGAACAACAAAGGAATAATTTTCCGAAAAGTCAGCAAGAACTTATCATTCATCAGTTGCCAAGGTGTGCTTTTTGTCTTTCAAAAATTTACTTCGAGCTTTTGCAATAAAATGACGCATTTTCAGGGTTAGCCACCAATACTTCAGAAAACTCTTCTTGCGATTTCATGACTGTCACAATTTCAGTTCTGTGTTGTCACCCATTGTTTGTATTTTATATTGTAAGGCATAAAATCGCCGTCTTTGGATTCTTCAAACATGTCAAGTAAGGCTTGTTTGCCTGGACAATCTTCACATTCTCCCTTGATCATACAATTGTAACTGTCAATATTGCATACCATAACATACAAAAGGTCTTTATAGTCAACTCTAAGATTGGCCCCAGCTATCATCAACTTTACGTTCTGATGATACAAACAACCACAAACATTAGGGGTGCCAGATGCCCCTGCAACAATACACCATTTTGGTCCCAACTCACAAAACTTTGATCTTCCAATTTTAATGTCAGGGTTTTCTTTTTTAACTTCAGTGAATAGTTCATTTAAATTATACAATATTAACCTTTTTTGTCTTTAAATCTTAGAACCATTTTCTTTCACAGAAACGCGGTCTTTTTTGCCAGACATCAAACAGCTGTTATTGTCATCATCATAATACTTAATAACGTTATTGATTGTATTTTCATCTACCAAATTAGATGCACTTTTCTTTTGTAATGCTGGTAAAATTCCCTGTTCTTTTACTAATTGACTTGTTAACAAGACGTTCTGACACATTAAATTCATCACTAACTTTTGCTTGACTCCAAGAATTCAGCTGTAAACTGATAATTTTAATTTTATCCTCTTTGTTTGAAGTACTGCATTTAGTTTTTAGTTTTTATATCAAATCATCATATTCGGTTGGTGAAGTTTTAGAACTTCCATCTGTTTTAGTACAAATTGTATTTTGAAATGAAACTTCCAAATTCTTTTTGACTGTAGCTGCCACTTTCTCAATTTTTGTAGGTCTTTTATCTTGACTTGGTTTTCTAATTTTACTAGCAGACGATATACCCAGGATTTCACAAGTTTTATCTACTTTTTTAATGGTTGCTGATAAGTCACAAAATTCTGTATGTGAGGTTTCACTGTGCTTTCTCTTGTGAATTACAAATGTCTTAGATTAACATTTTGGATATAATGATTTTCCTGGTATGAGATTGACAAAAGGGCTTTTATTTTATAATAATGATCAAATATTATTTCTCGCAGACCTTTTGTTATAGGTTTCTTATGTTTCTCAAAAGGGTCCATGCAAGACTGACCAAAAAGGTGGTGAACATTTTTAAGTGTTTCATTTCATGGTACTTGCATGTTGATTTGAGCTTTTCTTCTTCACTGTAATGTTCGGTTAAAGTAATGTCTTTAGGATACACTCCATACACACTTTTATGACATGCTTCATTAATAATAACACCAATAGAACACTGAGACACAATTTTTCAACTGCACACTTCAAGAACTTCTAGCTAAATGAGTGTGAGTAGACAATTCTTGGTGTATGGAGGAAGACAACAATCAGACTTGTATAGGCTTGCAGATGCAATCGTTAGCCTGCTGAAACAATGACCACAGCATTGTTTCAACATATACTCATTAGCAAGTGTAATGTGGCGTGTTACATTATGCAGTTGGTATATTTTATCTGATTAGCCTACCAGATATCACAGATGTTAAAAAACATATTTTTGACCCATGTTTGTAAGCTTTTTTCCATAACTTCCAATTGAATCCCGTAGTTGAAATTTATACTGAAGTTTGGTATCATAAAGATCTATTAACAGTGAAATTTTCAGTTTTTTATCTGGTCACCCAACAACGATATTGCAGGCCACAAAATGGAAATTTTTTTAAAAAAATCCATTTTTTAAAATAATATATTTTTTAAGTGTAAGCTGCTCACCATTGATACTCTATAAAAAGTAACTATACTATACAGTGTAGTAGCAGAAAAATATTAAAGCTGAGAAATTAATCTTTCTTTGGAAAACTACTCTTCAATAATGGAGTTTTTTTAATTTGTGGCTGATAATTTTGAATTATTAAAAATATATTAAAGAATACATTCAGCTGCAAAATACTAACGCAAATTCTTTACAGACGAATGGAAAAACTAGTAGAAGCTGACCTCGGGGAAGACCAGTTTGGATTCCGTAGAAATATTGGAACACGTGAGGCAATACTGACCCTACGACTTATCTTAGAAGAGAGATTAATGAAAGGCAAACCTACGTTTGAAAGCTTTTGACAATGTGCACTGGAATACTCTCTTTCAAATTCTGAAGGTGGCAGGGGTAAAATACAGGGAGCCAAAGGCTATTTACAATTTGTACAGAAACCAGATGGCAGTTATAGGAGTCGAGGGACTTGAAAGGGAAGGTAGTGAGACAGGGTTGTAGCCTCTCCCCAATGTTATTCAATCTGTATATTGAGCAAGCAGTAAAGGAAACAATTCGGAGTAGGTATTAAAATCCATGAAGAAGAAATAAAAACTTTGAGGTTTGCCGATGACATTGTAATTCTTTCAGAGACAGCAAAGGACTTGGAAGAGCAGTTGAACGGAATGGATAGTGTCTTGAAAGGAGGATATAAGATGATCATCAACAAAAGCAAAACGAGGATAATGGAATGTAGTCGAATTAAGTCGGGTGATGCTGAGGGAATTAGATTAGAAAATGAGACACTTAAAGTAGTAGATGAGTTTTGCTATTTGGGGAGCAAAATAACTGATGACGGTCGAAGTAGAGAGGATATAAAATGTAGACTGGCAACGGCAAGGAAAGCATTTCTGAAAAAGAGAAATTTGTTAACATCGAGTATAGATTTAAGTGTCAGGAAGTCGTTTCTGAAAGTATTTCTATGGAGTCTAGCCATGTATGGAAGTGAAACATGGATGATAAATAGTTTGGACAAGAAGAGAATAGAAGCTTTTGAAATGTGGTGCTACAGAAGAATGCTGAAGATTAGATGGGTAGATCACATAACTAATGAAGAGGTATTGAATAGAATTGGGGATAAGAGGAGTTTGTGGCATAACTTGACTGGAAGAAGGGATCGGTTGGTAGGACATGTTCTGAGGCATCAAGAGATCGCCAATTTAGTATTGGAGGGCAGCGTGGAGGGTAAAAATTGTAGAGGGAGACCAAGAGATGAATACTCTAAGCAGATTCAGAAAGATGTAGGTTGCACTAGTTACTGGGAGATGAAGGAGCTTGCACAGGATAGAGTAGCATGGAGAGCTGCATCAAACTAGTCTCAGGACTGAAGACCACAACAACAACAAGTGATAATGATGTTAATTTGTAGCCCAGAGTGTGTTGAACTAAAGGCATTTTATGTGAAAGGCTTAGGACAATTCACTACTGAATAATTGTAAAAAAATGTAGATGCTTGCAAATACAAAAAAACACATGCAGCCTGGAACAAATATGGCCACCATTCCAAAATAATAGACAATAAATTTTTAAAAAAATATTTTTGTGACTACCAAACATTGGTAATTCACCTAGCAAATATAATTTTTTTCTGAGATTGTCAAGCAACCAGTGCTGGACCATTTTTTATGGATTGACCCTAGAGTAAACAGCAAAGGATTCTGGTTGAGGTATTCATAAGTACTCTTAATAAAAATATTTTGGTGGAATATTTTGTGATTTCAAAAGTGAACAGATCCTCAGGCCAAACTGACAGTTCAGACTAGTGCTGATAATAGATTGGTTTTTCCAGGGGCATAGATTTTGCCCGAAATGGCAAAATCTCCAATTTCCTCCAGTTGAACAGGAAGCTCATATAGGTGGAACAAACATGCTTCAGTTTCCCTTGGAAGTTATTGATACATTTGTGTGCAGAACATCTTCATAAAGTTTTGTTTTTATCTGTGGTTCAGAAGGTTAAATTTGTAGATGAAAAGAAAAGTCTCTAAAATATACAGCTATCTTTTGAACAGAATGCCCAAATTCATAATAGTGTAATCTGTGTATAACTGGCTTGGTATTAAATGGAATGCTTCTGGGTGTTCAGTGTATTGTTGATTCCATTTACTATATAATATTTTAATGGCCAACACAGGTGTCCTCATCAGATATTGCAAACAGTTGTTATGTGCACTTTCTTCATGGTCTACAACAAGATGTTATGTAAAATGGAATCAGTAACATGGCTAAGAACAGAAAACATAACATTAATCAATTACACCAAGAAAACCTGAGGGATGATGGGGCTAGGTGTTTGGTTTGAAATAATTTTTTTCTCTGATAGGATGCATATGTTACAAGGGTGAAAAAAAGATATGTTAATTGTGATTTAATTTAAATAGCAGTAATATTGTCAGGTCTAAACGACAATAAAAGCCCAAATCTGAAGACAAAGTCGTCAATGAAAGTCATCACTTAGTACCGAAAGCACTTATCTTACTGACACTCCCATGCACCCAGAACCAAGTAGTATCCTTAGTGGAGAACACGGTAGATTATTCCAGAATGCAGTATTTATACAAACATTGAATATTTCAGAATATACAAACATAAAATATTTTAAGGGGGTTTGAAACGCCAACCCGCAGCTAGCTAGTTTGTGAAACCATACTACATGCACCACAACCTGCAGCACTGCTCCTTCTCCTGAAGAAACGGCAACCCACTGTTTCAGAAGTTCTCAATGGAGCCAGCTACAGCACCCTGGATCTAGCTCTTCTCAAGGCTTCTCTGTATCCTGGTGCTGGGGAATCCTCATGTTGTTACATCCTTGTCACTATGAAGGTAGCCCCTCCCATCAAAGCTTTGTGATTGTCAAATGTCTTCAGTTTCCTTGAACCTCTCACCATCAATATGCTCTTCTGATTGAAGTAGGGATTCATATGGAGGACGTGCATGACATCTATGTGCTTTTGTCTTCTTGATGAAGGGTCAAAATCCTCAATTTGATATGTGGCATTTGAAAGGCAGTGGAGGATGTAATATGGTCTAGAGTAGTGTTTTAGTAACTTTTCTGACCATCCAACTTTCTTCTTGTGCCTAAAAATCCATAACAAGTCTCTCAGGCTGTATTTCGCAGGCCATTGCATGGCATTATGGTACTCTTGGTCTTTCTCCTGGGCGTCGAGTATCCATATGCGAGCCAGCTCTTTTGTTCATTGGTCCCAGTGAAGAGATGTTTCATGTAGTCATCCTGTCATCCAATTGAAATGAGAACAGTATATTCATTATAATTTCAGTTTGTTGACTCTGGAGCAACACCGACAATGTGAAACCTGTAGTGTCATGCTTCACTGTGTTGTATGCGAATGTGATGATACTGGTAGGCAGTTGTCATCTTGTAGGGGATGTCTCAACGTGAAATTACCTAGGCACGATTGGAAAACTTGTCCATGATCAGAGATCATCACACAAGATGCTCTATGCTTCAGAATTATGTCTTTTATAAGCACCTTTGCAATTACCAGAGCTTCAGCAGTTGGCACTGCTTTGGTGATAGCATAGTGGGTGTGGTACCCAGTGCAGCATATCATATATCGGTTTCCACTTGTTGGCTTTGGGAACCTCTCCACAAGGTCAATTACAATTCAGTGGTTGGGGCTGCTGCAGCCAGTATCAGTACCAGATGGGAGGTAATTACAACGCATGCTTCCATTGTTGGCATTCCTTACAGTAACTCACAGTGTGTCCAATGGATTGGTACAGACCCAGCCAGTGATACATGCATCTGATTCTGTCTAGAGTCTTCATGAATCCCAGGTGACCAGATGTTGAAGCGTCATGGAAAATACTTTGGAATAGGTGGCCATAAACGAGTGGAGATGCTGAACAACCATTTCAGTGCCTTTGGATTATAGTTCCTCTTGTACAGTGTTCAGGTTATTAATTGGAATTCTCCTTTGACCAGTTCCTCCTCCTTCAAAGCTTTTATGTTTCCAGCAGTGCTGAATCTTCTATCTATTCAGTAGCAATTTTATTTATTGCAGCAATGACTGAGATTTGATCCACACCATTGTGTTATGCCAGTGGAAGACATTCAGTGACAATATGTTTGCATCCACACTTTTGTACCACTGTGACACTGAACACCTGAAGTCTTATTGCCCATCTCACTCATGAACCTGATGGATCATTCAGGCCAGTCACCCAGCATAGAGAATGGCAATCTGTCACAACAATAAATTATTTGCCTCATAAATATGACTGGAACTTAGTGAGAGCCCAAGCAGCTCCAAAGCACTCTTTCTTGGTTATAGAGTAGCTCATTTTGGACTGAGTGAGTACTATGAAAGCATAGGCTATCAACTTTCCAGCACCTTCCTGTATTTGTACTAGGACTGTCCCTATCCCAAACACGAATGTCAGTGTGAAGTTCTGTCTCAGCATTTTCAGCATACAATGTTAGAACTGGACAAGATGTTAGCACTTCTCTTAAGGATAAGGAAATATTTTTCTTGTACCTCATTTGAGATTAACTTGGGATCTCCGTGGGTGCACTTGGTGCAAAAGCCCTTTAGGAAACATGAGTAGTATGAGCACATTCTGAGAAAACTTCTCACAAATGTGCCAAATATTCGGAAAATTGGTGACCACTATTTCTCTGGATCTGGAACACTCTATTGCCATTCACCAGGTGCCCCAAGGTTTTTATTTCTTGGATGTTCAAGAGGCACTTTTTTGGATGCAGGTGTAGGTCTGCTGTCTGAACACACTTCAAAATGGTAGTTGGATGACTTAGATGTCCTTCAAATACCTTAAAAAACGACAATGTCATCTAGATAGTGGACCCATGTCATCCATTTAATGTGTCAAAACAGGTTGTCCATCGTACATTTGAAGGTGGCGGTAGTGTTACATAGTCCAGACAGCATAACTTACTGTCAGAAGTTACGAAGGCAGTCTTTTCCCAGTCAGCCTAGTCAACTTCAGTTTGCCAGAAGCATGCCTATAGATGAGAAATAGTTTGCTCCTTTCAAGGAGTCCAAAGTTTCAACAACCTGCATCAGTGGGTATGTATCTATCGTCGTGATTGGTAGTCAACGCGGAAATGTCATGTGCCGTACTTCTTCACTACAACCACAGGAGAGGACCTTCTGTAGGTTCAGTGATACCATCTTGTAGCATCTTCTCCCCTTACTCCCAGATTATCTTTTGTTCAGTTGGTGACAACCACTGGCTTATTGGTGGATGATCCCCAGTGTTGGTACAGTGTTTTGCCTTGGGTTTGTTTTTCTGCCTCTTGTCCACTCCAGATTTTCGAGCATCCAAAAACTTAGCTCAGACCAGCTGCCACTTGCTGGCATTGTTCCTCTGTCAGGTTAGATCCTATTGACACACTGATAGCAGTTTCCTCCTCTGTGTTCTCTGTATTAGTAGTGGAGCATGATTCTTCATCTGTGACATTAAGCTGTCCATCCTGGACTGATTCAGCTGTCCTTTAGATTTGATTTGTGGATGCTTGTGATTATTAGTGATCCAGAGTTCTCCTTGACCACCAACATTGCTGGCATGGAGATTTCTTGAGTTGCTTTGATGGTGACTGGAACTTGCCTTGATGATGGTGGTGGGATAACAATGTCTTCACCAGCAAACAACTGCCGAGACCAGTCTTTGTTAAGCGTGCTTGCTGGAATAGCTTTGTCAGTGTAGAGCTGTGATCTTCCATGTAGTCTTCTTTAATTGACAAAGATAAACACTCAACACTACAGAAAAGAAGTCAACTAGCAAATGGGTAGGTTGGCCATTATTGATGATGTCAGTGAGATTTCCTGACATTGTAGTGACTGTCATCCCTGGAAGATTTGCATCTTTGGGGGCCTAACATTCATAGATGGTCACCTTGCTTAGTCTTCCTGACGTTGGCTGCTGGGCACGTGGTTAGTACCTCTGTACAATGACAGGGAATGGCCATGGCATTTCGAGGAGCGACATTGTCCAGAGTACAGAAGTAGACTTAGTTCCACAGGTCAACTACAATTGTGTGCAGCTGATTGACATGAATAGAACGTTTCAGTGGTTGACATCTAGCAGTGTAGTAGTAGTAGTAGTAGTCAGAAACTCTTCTTTCTGTGCAGTAGCATACAGTGTGTCCAGGCCATCAAAAGTGGAAACACACCATCACGTTATCTTCCATCCTCCAAATGTCTGTTCTTCAGTGTGGTTTGTACTTGGCATGGGAATTGGTTGTACATGTATTGGTCTTTCTCTGCAGTAGTGTGCAACATGTCCAGGGTGTCCACAGTGGAAACACTATCATGTTATTCTCTGTCCTTCAAATGTCTGTTCTTCTGTATGCTTTTTATTTGGCATGGGAGTTGGTTGTACCTGTGTTGGTCAGGTGTTAGGTTGTCATTTGATGGCTGCATCACAAGTCTGAGATTGCAGTGTCCATTCTTCCTGGTGCATTTGGCTGGTGGTGTTGTATGCCTCCCATTTGTTGTTGTCATTTGATGGCTGCGTCACAATTCCGAGATGGCAGAATCCATTCTTTCTGGTGTGGTTGGCTGGTGGTGCTGTATGCCTCCCACAACCCATGGTCAGTTCCTCAGTGAACTTGTATGCATGTCATTGTGTCATGTGAAAGTGTTTCTATGGCTTGTTCTTGATATGCCTCATCTTGTTTAATGCATATCACCAGTTGATTAACTTACAGAAATGAGTGTTTCAAAGTCGTCATGGGGAAGCTTTTCAATCTTCCTGACCCAGGTCCTGAATGTTATCCTTATCTCCTTTGTTGTACTAACATTCTGATGAATTTTTCATATTCTCTTTTTTTTTTGTGACTACAAAATATAGTTAGCTAAGCAACAATAATGTTATATTCTACTAATTGTATTTCACTGTGAATTATATCTTTAGTCAGAGTATGTTTCATTGGCCACATGTAGCATCTATTTTTGTGTTCCAGTATGTCAATAAAGTCAAGATAATATTTATGTTTGAAGTCTGTGTGTTCATTTAGTATTTCATTCAGATAGTTTTTTAAATGTGTGTATATATCCAATTCTTCAGATATTTTCTAGTTAAACTGCATTACAAATACTACACAAAATACCGAAAGAACTTTTATGAACATATTTGAAGAATTGGAGAGATATACATGTACAAAGGACTATCCAGACGAAATACTAAATGAACACACAAACTTTAAACATAAATATTATCTGGAAAACTTTGTCGACATACTGGAACACGAAAATGGATAGTAAAGCAACACTTTTTTTCTGTAAGCAAATTGCTTTTATTCTGGATTCCAGTACACCATATTATTCCCCACTGTTCTGGTTATAGAACCCTATTTTTCAACATAATCTCAGTTCAATACAATGGCCTTATGCCATCTGACTGGAAGGGCCTGTATACCCACATGGTACCACTCTACTGGTCAACGCCGGAACTAGCATCTTTCTATATCAATAGCCAGTAAGCTCTCCATCATCCGTGTACTACTTTCCACAAAGTGCATCCTTCATTGGGCCAAACAGATGGAAGTCATAACATGCAAGATCTGGACTGTAGGGTAGATGAGGAAGAACATTACAGTGAAGTTTCGTGAGTTGCTCTCAGGTGTGCAAATTTATCTGAATCCTTGCATCCAGTTCAGCAGTGAGGTGTTTGATTGTGGTATGTTGATTACCTCAAATGAGTGTGTCTGCGCATTCCAACATTGCAGGAGTCTCAGCTGTGTGTGGCTGGTCTGCGCGTGGGTCTTCGGACAGGAGTGCATGACATCACTGCAGTGATGACAGACACCTCAACTCAGGACTCTGCATGCTTTTGCTCACTACCATGGACATTTTGCAACCACCAGTGAATATCTGTGATGCTCTGGTTTTCCTTCAAAAGAATCTCCTCCATTACAGGTAGCATTTTTGAAGGCTTTGTATAGTACCACCACATATCAGAACTTCATGAAACTATTGGGGCTGAAGCAGGAATATTACACAATGTCCCACAGCAAATTCTGCATTTTTTCAACCGAAATTAGCCTAGAAAAGAAAGTATTACCTTACTAACTGAACATCCCTGTTGCATACGGGCGACAAAACATACTCAGACCAAAGACGTAATTCACAAGAAAGTTCAATCAGTGAAATATAAGTTTATCATTGCTTAGCTATTACTATCTGCAAACATAGAGCAGCAGAGTTAACAAACTGTCAAATAAATGTGAAATTTGAACAAACTATCAAGAAACAGACCAAACATGTTCCATAGTTTATAATTATTACATGTCACATAAGCTTATGAATGAGACAATGATAGTTTACTATAGATGCAACGCGGACATCAAGTCAAACTAGACATAAGTATTAGTGTACTATTCCAAAGTATAATTATTCACATGGACAATCACCATATGTGAAGATAGTTTCACCAGTGTTATTCACAGTTTACTTGAGAATGGCAGTAAAGCTCAACAGCCGTCATAAAGAATATTAAATTTATTGCATGTAGTCTGGACCTATACTTTTCAAAATGTCATATTGTGACATACTATGCTGCAGGCCCAATAGAAAGAAAAACACTTGTTACAGTTTGCAGCCCTCTTTCTTTTTTACTTTACATTGAATAAAGACAGCCATTCACTCCAAAACTAGCCTACAACACTCATCACACATTTTTTAAGCTTGTTACTGTTGTCCATAGTATTTGTATCTAGTTTTGATATTCCCCGACAATTTTTAGTTGTGTAATGGGAACAAAATTCATCACCACCCCACATACATAAAAATTATAATGTTCTTCCTTTTTTCCCCCCAGTGTTCTTCAGAATGATACTGGACATTCACCAGCACCAAGCAAAGAAGAGGAAAAAAGATGCAAGCCTCTCGGCAACCCATTAATAGATATTTGCAAACTTTGTGAAGAAGACAACCAGAACCATGACTCTCCTGCAGATGTTTCTGAAGTACGCTTAAAACAAGAAAGGATATCAGCTGAAAAAATTAAAGAATTAAAAGACCAGCATGCAGAACAATTTACTAAATTTGGTATTGTAATAAATGACATTATGGGTACTAAATAACGACCATAGAACAGTCTCCTACAATTTTTTTCTGGTGCCAAGTGTATAAAATGTCATATGGACATAGCTGACTGATAAAATTGTGAGCATATTCTTTTGTGTATTTTTTGTTAGAGTTGCTAATTAATACTCCAAAAACCAGAATGACAAAAGCATGATTTTAAAAACTTAATAAGTTACAGTAGTAAGTAACATATAAAACAAATATCCGGTATAGTTCTGGATTCATTGCACTAGCTTGTAAAAGAATTTGCAACCAATTTTCCTATTTACTTGAGTGAACAGAAGAAAAAAAGTGTTTTACCACTACCTACAATGCTAATATAAAAATAGTTGTTTATTAATTACTTGTGACCGACTTGACATTTACTTAAAAAATGATATACGAAGAAGGCTGAAAACATGATGCAGCTACAAAAGAGCAACTTTTCCACTTGTTCTTTTTTTTTAAATAATCAAACCTTTTTCAAATTGTTATATTAGTGTGTTATTTATAGCCTTAGAATGTTTTGTATTTGAGTATAAAAGAATAATTGAATATATTTATTTTAATATAAAAGCTCTACCTTTGTTTTGTCAGCTTTGAACTTCAGGCATCTCCAATTCAAAGTAAAGACTTTCTTTGTTGAATATACTTTTAAAATCCAATGAGAAGCATTTTTATGTTAAACATACTGCATATATGCTGTGAAACACATTGTACCAAATTGTTACATTTAATATGTAATTAAAACAAATCCTGTATTTTTTCATTCATTTGTATCTGTTGATGCCCATGACTTTTGCCTCAAATGAATTTTAATATATTCTCCAGACTTCTTTTTCTCATACAGTGTGAAATTAAATGCATAGCTCATCTATATTTGTCAGGCTCATTATTTTATGGGAAATAGATCTATGTTTACACAATAGTTCAAAAGCTACAGCTCAGCAAGGGGATCTGGATGAGTAATTTCTTTGCTTTTATTTTCATAAACCAGTCTTACCACTAATTTAATATTCTTCTGTGTTCGTGTCTGTCTCTTTGTTGGAAAAATTAGATGTTGTATTGTAACCAGGTCCAGTGCTACCTTGTTTAGTCTATTCTCCTCATCTCCTAGTCCAACATAGAAAGAAATGAAAATGACACTGTACAAGATGATAAGAGGAAAGTCACCAGGTATGGATGAAGTAAGTGTCGAAATTGTGAAGGCAGCAGGGGAGGTTGGGAAACAGTGGCACAATCGTGTCATGATGGTTGTGGAAAGTGAGAAGAAGACTGGAAGATTGGCAAAGGGAGCTAATTGTCACTATATTCAAGAAAGGGAACAGGACGGACTGTAGAAACTACAGGGGTCGCACTGATACCACACTGTGCCAAGGTATAATAATACAAACAAGTCTTAAGAACAGCATGGCTTTGGACCTGGTAGGACTCAACTGTTGACATTATATTTGCAGTGAGGCAGCCCCAGCAGCATCACTATGAATTTGGGGAAGGCCTTGTAATGGCCTTTCTCTGTATGGACAAGACATTTGATAGTGTCTATAGAAGAAAGGCCTGGGAAGCACTAAAAAAGAAGGGACTAGAAAAAAGAAGACAACAAACAGAATGGAGGAGATGTACTGTGGAAAACTGAGTTGTGTAGAAGTTGGAAATGAAAGGATGGATTGGTTCCAGCAAACAAGTGGTGTGAAATGGGGGAAGTGCATTGTCACCTCTCCTCTTCATTGTGATCTTCAATGAGATAATGACTAAGGAGGCAGAAAAAACTGGAGAAGACTAGATGAAAGCAATGATATTTGCAGATGACTAGATGATCTGGGGAAACTAGGAGGAGGAGAGGAACAGCCAGATGCCAGGGAAGAAACCAAGAGACAGTTCATAGATTTGGAGGAAGGGACCAAACAGCGAGGTCATCAGCCCCGTCAGATTAGGTAAGGAAGTTGGCCATTCCCTTTCAAAGGAAACATCCCACCATTTGCCTGAAGTGATTTAGGGAATCACAGAAGACCTTTATCAGGATGGCTGGATGTGGGTTTGGGCTGTCATCCTCCTGTATGCGAGTCCAGTATACGCCACCTTAGTGGGGCTGAGAGACTGTGAGGAATTAAATTTAATGCAAACAAATGTGAGATCCTGGGAAAGAAAGAAAGACCAGCTAGCGGAGCTAGCGGAATACGGATTGGAGGTGAACGATTGAAGAATGTGGAAAGTGCCAAGTATGTGTGAAGTGTGACAGGGGAAAATGGAAGAAATAAGAAAGAGGTTGGTGAAAATGGCAAACAGGCAGAAGCATTTCTCTGAATTGTTGAAAGCTTGGTTTGGAACAAAGATGTCCCACAAAAAAGTTAAGAAGTAATATACTGTATAGAAGTTATGACACCCCAATACTGACCTATGCATCTGAAACCCAGGTAATGAAGAAAAGAGGTGTAAGCAGATTACAGGTGTGTGAAGTGAAGTTCCTCAGACAGGATAGGAGTAACAAGGAGGGACAGGATGAGGAATGAAAGGTTAAGTGAAACGGTGAAAGAGGAAACATTGCAGAGCAGGACAGAAACATCAAAACTAAGATGGTATGGGCACTTAAAGAGAATGGAAAACAAGAGGGTTGCCAAGACGAAGCATCAAATGGAGTTGTGAATGAAATGACCAAGAGGAAGAACAGACCCAGTCTGAGGATGGAAACTGTTTATTATGACAATGATTGTAGCCAAAAAAAAAAAAAAAAAAAAAAAAAAAAAAAAAAAAAAAAAAAAAAAAGTGATAAACTACTGGTATTTGGCGGACAGCATAATCAAGAATGGGGTAGGTATGTTGATAAGCATCCTGACTGTGATGTTGATGCCCGTTAAGAATAGTTCACAGGCATGAGTGAGTCTCATTAATAGTGCTTATTCAGAGATTTCAGTGAATGCATCATCATCTCATTCAGTAGTTTTCATGGATCTTTACTTGTATACAAGTTACCTCTGACATTGTAGTCTTTAAAGGTCACTAAAATGTAAAGATAAATGCTCTGAAGAGTGCTGAGATCAGCTGGAACCATTTTAACTTCTCAGTTTACATTAAAAACATTCAGATACTTCTCCGCCAATTAAGGAAGTCTTGCATCTTATCATTAAAAGCCATAATAATGAACAGTAGCATAGGTGGACAATATGTTTTATGTATAACTTCTCTGCTAAAGGCAAAGTTTAGGTTGATAAATACACAATGGATAGTAAGATGCAATCCTCCAATGATCCTAGAATTTATCATGTCATTTAAGCTTAAAATGGTGATGGAGGAGTTGCTGAACAGTTATGGGAGACTCGTTATTTTTTAAGATACACCTTGAGGGCAAATGTTTGATGTTCTGAATTCCACAGTGCCATAATTACAAATGGCAATCCATCCTGAATGCAGCCCACACATACATATTTCACAGAGGTGCAACAGCAATGCCATACTACTTTACTCAAATTCTTTCTGCTGGATCCTGTACAAGTGTGCACAATAGTTCATATGGGCAGAGTCCCCAACCTTTTTAAGGATTATCTTAGCAGAAAGTTTTTCTGCAATACTTGTGACACTCACCTACAACTATTGTAGTTGACTCTGTCTGCGTTTCCTTTGTACAGTGTTATTGTGTTTGCCTATCTCGTGTGTTATGATATTGTCTCTTTCCCAGCAGCTCATCAGTAGATGATACACAGGCAGATATATGCCATATTATCTCCACACAACTGAGCCGTATTATCCCTGTACCTTTCCCAGCTTCAGTTCTTTAAGGGAAAGTTAATCTATCTCTCTCTCTCTCTCTCTCTTTCTTTCAGTAATGGATTCTGCGTTTAGGTCCTTCTTGGATGCTCACTGCCTGATGCTTGGTCCAGTTGCAAGCTCAGTTGCTTGAAGCCCCCAAGATCACAACTGTTGGATGGATATGAAGAGTTTTGTCCAGTATTTATGTGCATAATAGCGAACAAGATGCTGAAAGTGTGCTTGACTAAATTTAGCATGATCTGTAGGACAGCTGACCCATTTAAGAGGAGCTCTTGTAAATCTGTGCAATATATGGCTGCACTGTGTTTTTATATCCTGAAAACTAATCAATTTGAGCTCCTGCCTTTTTCATTGTTTCCAAAAATTCACATTTAAGATGGTTGAGGTGTTGGTTATAATATTATAGTTTTCATCTTGCTAAGAGAATCACTTTTAGTTTAGATATATTTTGGCCATAACGGGGGATTGCCCTATGTCACATGCACTGTGATATGTCTGGGCGTTAAGTGTGTCGCATGAATCAAATCTCCTGGTAATTATGAGATCACAAGCTAGTGTCAGTTGCCTTGATGGCAGATATTTACATGATACTTTGTGTGCATATCATTTCTGGAAATAGGTACAAGTGAATGACTGTCTACATAACTGAATGGTCAGGGTCAATTCCTTCAGGGCAGTTTCAATTCCCAGTATCATCTTGGATTTTTTTCCAAGGAAGGGAGGTCTGGTATGGGTTGCACTCAGTCCTTTTAAGGCCAGATGATGAGCTGCTTGAATAACAAAGCATTAGCATCATCTACTGGCAATAATAGTTGGAAGGATTGGCAACATGCTGATCACATGTCCAATGATCATAAATGACTTCTTGTAAAGCCTTGTAGGCAGCACTCAGAACAGGCTTAAGGCCTAATCTATGAATGATGTTTACTTTTTACTGTACTAGGTACAAGTGACTACAAAGCTCAGTGTTCCAAGAGGTTCTTCTATGTTTCCAAGACTGCAAGATCCTATACAGATTGGCCATTTGTAACTACCATTGCCAATTATTGCACTGAAGTCACCAAGTATTATAAATTTTCTTGAAATTCAAACACTTTCTAAATTTATCTTTAATATTGTCTTTCTCATTAGAGAGTGATTGCATTGCTACTCATTGAGATACTAAGTTCTTCCTCATCCCATGTTTATTTAAATCAAATGCTCTAGTGATGTTCTTGCTTTATTCACCTAACTGATTTTGATGTAACTGTTTTTTTCTCAGATATGTTAGGTATTTGTACTTTGATATTGAATTTTTGTTGAACTGGAGTGTATAATAAGCTTGCTTTCCTTTACTGTAGTAGTTCTGTTTATGTACCTCTAGTCCACTCCAACAACACTGGTGTGAAGTTTGCTAGCTTATGTCATTTCCTTAGCAGAAAACTGTCAGAAAGAAACATGTTTCTGGCTGTTGACTAGCATTTGAGAGGCTCAGACTTGAATGTAGGAGTATGAAAATTACCATTACATTCTAGGGCATGGTTAACTGTCAATGAAAGCTTGAATGCACATTTCATTGTACCTCTCTGATCAAATGCTAAGTCATGAGAGAATAGAAAGCAGCATGATCAGTTGCTAAATCAAAATTAAGTGTAGTTGATAATCATAAAATATAGAGGATTAAGTTTGATGATAACACTGTTGTAAACCCAGCTAGATATCAGAGAATTCGAGTGAACTCTTCAATGAAGTGAAGGTAGATGTTAACAGAGCAGGTTATCAGTGCAAACTAAATCCCCTTGGACCTAACTAAGAATCTAATTAAGTGTCAGAAACTGACATTGAAAATTGTTTATTATCATTAAAATAAAAAAATCTGTGGTATGGTGTACCCACTGAAGTACTTAAACAGTATTTCATATAGTAGCACCTCTCACAAACTAATAATCATCCAGTCTTTGAACAAGAATACTTTCTCAACATGAAGCATTTAAAAGCCATACTCCCATTCAGAAATGGGTCAAGGTAAGATACAGGACACTATTGTCTTGTTTCTGCTTATCCAGTCCTATTGAAAGTCTTGGATAAAGTGACAACAATCAAGATGCAGAATTTTATTTCAAAATATATTATTTTATGTAGCCAACTTGTATTCCAATGAGGAAAAAGCACAGAGGATGAAGGAACCGGTTTTGTCGAAAGAAATAGGTAATAATCTTATCAGAGCAATAGAGCTCTAAGAATGTTTGACTTTGTACACCATGTCTTGCTTATCCACAGTACAGCTGTCTTCAAGTTGAAGGTTGGTCTGAATATTGCAGCACTTCACTAGGCGTGGTCCTGCTGGAGGTGATAGACCCTTGTCTTCCTCCAGCCTTCGAACTAATTTACCCAGCTAGTTAGTTATAAGGAGATCTACATCTTGGCATTTACCACGTACGCAAATCATTGCCAGTGGTGAAAGACTTGCTTGCCTAAAAGTAAGATACAGAATTATCAGAAATACTCAGCAGTGACTTAATCATATCCACAGAAGGAAATTGTCACTTCAGATGCAGAAAATTATTTAAACTGGACCACAGTATCACAAGGTGTGTCTCAAGACTCCATTCCAGGGCTTATCCTATTTATATTATATGTAAATGACATGGTCATAAACGTAAATTATCTGTTTTGTTTTCAGATAGAAGGTAATGATCCAGGGGGAAAAAAACTCTTTATTATGAGGATCCTCAATAGTCTTTGAAAAGTGATAGAGAGGTACTGGCGGAACTGAAGCTGTGAGGCTAGATTGTGAATCAAGCCTGTATAGCTCAGTTGATAAGGGCACTGTTTGCAAAAGACAAGATTTTGGTTCCAAGTCTCTGTTTTAATTTGCCAGTAACGCTTACAGACAGTGCACACACTGCAGTGTAGCGGAAGATCCATTCTGGACATAACCACCGTCATTTATAATTCTGTTGGTGGGGAGTCATGATCCCTGAATCTAAATAATCGGGTATTTAATAGTTTTATTTCAGAGACATAGGGATTCTAACATGTTCTCATACATCTTTACTAAGCTTCTCAAAGACCTTGGCACCATAATGTACCAAATTTGGAATTACAGACAACAAATTATTTTTGGTTCTTGTATTTTGCGTGTGAGAGCCACTTTTGATCTGAAACTGATTTTTTTGTACATACCTTTGAGGAATATATTTATTTGAAAGTGACTTTAAGACTTCCGATATGTTCAGAAAGGCTGTAAAATATGAACAGTTATCTATTGCAGATTTTTGCCATCACAATCTGTAACACTTCTGTGTGAAAAAAACATGCCAAAGCGATCATAACACACAGGCTTTAATGCGTGGTATTTACATTTACATGTGTACTTCGCAAGCCACATTATGGTGCATGGTACAGGGTACGCTGTGTACCACTGTCACTTCCCCCCTTTGCTTTTCAGTCATGAATGGTTTGTAGGAAGAACAATGGTTGGTAAGCCTCTGTGTGAGCTAAAATCTCTCTAATTTTATCTTCATGGTCTTTTCACGAGATATGTGTGGGAGAAAGCAATATATTTGCCGACACTTCAGGAATTGTACATTCTCAGAAATTTAACAGTAAACTACCCCTTGGTGCAGAATGCCTCTCTTGCAGTGTCTGACACTGGAGTTGGCTGAGCATCTCTCCAAAGCTTTCATGCGTAATAAAAGAATCTGTGATGAAAATGCTGCTCTTCTTTGGATCTACTGTATTTTGTCTATCAGTCCTCGATGGTATGGATCCCTGGCTGACAAGTAATAATCAAACACTAATTAAATTAGAAATTTGTAAGCTAACTGCTTTCTGGGTGGCCTGTATAGCCTGGGTATTCTTCCAATGAATCTGTGTATGGCATCTGCCTTACCTCCAGTTAGTGTAGTTGTATGTGATTCTGCTGTAAATTCTAAATGGTGAGCAACTCACAGAGCTTAGCATTTGTTTGCTGGGTATGGTCGTTGTGAATACATGTTTCCTGAGCTGGTGACCAGTGAATGCCACCAATCCTCTGTAACCGTAAGCTCTGGGCATGTTATAGCGAGCACAGTGTGACACGATACTAGAACACTGTGTGTCTCAGGAAATGGAGATTTTGGCTTAACCAACTGGATTACGAGGATGGTAAAAACTTCTATTAAAAAAATGTCAATCACAAGGTATAATGTGTGCTGATGAGATGCATGGCTTTTGAGGCAGAGCAGTCATCAGAGGGCAACCTCTGGGGAACCTCCCGCACCTCAGTTGTATAAGGCTTATACAGGCAAGTGGGACTTTGCCTGAGTGGACACTTACTTCCCTAGCTGCTCATGGGATTTCAACGAAGCCTAAATCACTCCCCTCTACTCCCAACAGTTTGGTTGGTTCATTGAGCAGTGTTACCACCTGAGCTACAAAGAGACCTCATGTGGCTAGTCCACCTGGAAAGCCTGTGAATATCTGTGCATCCAGTGATAGTAGTGGATCACTTCATGCCATGAATAATATATTTACCATTGTTAAGCATGTAGAAGGTTCATTTGAAAAACTGTCCCCTTTCTGCATCCATAAAGCTCTAGAAGGACTTGCAGGGCAGCTGAAGTCTGTCAAGAGACTGTGAAATGTTACGCTCCAGATCGAGGCTCTGAAAGCTATCTAAGTAATCAAGTTAGATCCCAAAGGAGGTCTGAAAGAACAGATACCATTTTGAACTGCAGCCGCTATGAATCAAGCACAAAGGAATTAAAGACATTACCTGCCAGTGTGGGCATTGATGTATATCAATGGGGCAAGTTGAAATTTTCTGCTGTACTGGGATCATTGGCCATCATAGACACCATATATCAAACTCTTATGGGAATCAGTAGGATGTTGCGAGTAATGAGACTAATGAGCAGTTGCACTACATGAGTAGTGTGTGGTATAAGATGAGAATTTTGGTCGAACAGGAGGCGTTCTAGGGTAGTCTGAGTCGTCATGGTGACCACTGTATCCAGATGGCATAGTGGTCAGTACATCTGCATAGTAAGCAGGAAACCCAGACACAAAATTTCAGTTTGCCCCATTGATATAAATCAGTGCCCATTGGCAGCTAATGTCTTTAATTCCACTGTGTCTAACTAATATGTTGTAAATTGGCTGTAATATGTAAGAACATTATGGGTATGGATACCAGGTGAGCTCCAGAAGTCAGCACCTTTTATCCTGACATTCAGTTGACCTAAATCACCTGAGTATATTGTGGCGGGCTTACTCAACCTTTAAGTTAGGTCCTGTATGCCTAATCTGACACACTGCTTCAAGAGTCGACACTTTTGCCACATCACCATGAGTTGAAATAGTCAGACTATGTTCGGAAGTTGTGGCCCTTCCACTCACAAACCTGTATTCAGTGTACTGCCCCACACACACGTGACAATTACTCCCAAGTCTATCCTCTTTGGAGCAAAGACTGTCCTGTCTTTGGAGAACAGAAAAAAATCCAGGAGATTAAAGTCACCTAATGCCTCTCTTACTCTGACATGAAAAAGACATTTACGGTCACACTGCCACATTCTTTCATGAAGTCATTTGTCTCAGTATTGGTGCAGCCTATACAGGAGACTTACGTAGGCACCCAGATTTTGACAGTTGTGCAGAGCATCTGTAAATTAGCTGAAAATCTGAACCACTAGTCCCATAACCAAGTTTTCATACCACTGAAAATATGGTTCCCACAGAACATAATGTCATAAAGTATAATGGACCTTTACAGCAAAGTGAAGAAGAAAACCAAACACAAGTTCCTGTTAAACTGTACCCAAAATCCAAGCTGGGAACAATAATCGACAGGCCAAAACAATCAGGTCTGAAGCCATCGGACCATGCGACTTTTATCCTGTCTGTTGGATTGTATGTAGACCGTACTATCAGCAGTATTGTCACTGACATCTGTCTGAGGGTACCAACGAATTCCTCAAGTAACCTTTACTCCCCCGCCCCTACATCCCCACTACGGAGTAACAACAGTGAAAAACAGAGGAAAACCTCACTGTTAAGATGCCTTCTATACTTCAGTGGAAACGAATGAGTTCCGAAACATGGAGGAACTACATCTGCTAGTTACAATTAGCCGAATTTTTCTCTGTATTCACGAGATGCATTTTAAATTATCTGATGCCCCTGAGCTAAGTGGCTAAATCCTCCACAAAAGAATACCTTAGTGGAGAGAAAGCTAAAGGAGGCATGACTATTTTTGTAAACAGTGTCTGCCACACCTCAGTTCCCTCCTTCACTATCAGCTGCAAGCAATCATTATATTGGTACATGTGTGTTGTTGACTGACAACATGTTCAGTCTACCTTCCCCCCAAATGAGGTGCTAGATAAAGAGGCTTTCTGTGACCCCTTTACTCAGCTCCCCTACCCCTTCACCCTCTGTGGTGATTTTAATGCAGATAATATGCTTCGAGGCTCTGTAACCACATGCTTCAAGGTAGAGCAATTGAGAGCCTTCTAATATGTGTATTTGTTGAACATGTGGCGGAGCTCGCAATTCAGCACAGCAACAGGGTCAGTCACTGCTATCGATCTCTTGGTATGTCCTCTAGCTTTTGCACACACCTCAATGGGAAGTGGTCAGTATCTTGGACACAAGTGATCTCTTCCCATTCTGAATACATCTACAAGAGAAAGAAGGGCAGACTGGGTGCTTCACAGCCTACCTGCTGTATTTTAACACTGTGGCAGTATTCAGGAATGAATCGATCATGTTACCCAAATGGGTAACTGTTTAAAAGTTTCATTGTAGTTTTATCGTAGTAGAGGTGGTTATAGTTTTTTAAATTAAGTATCAGAAATAAATAGTTAATACATAATTTAGTACTATCCAAGCAAATGTGATTTGTATGACCCATTTTAGATTTTCAGATAATAGGTTGTAATTATGAAGAATAATTAAGTAAATACCCAAATAATCCCCTGTGTCACTAGAGAATTTATTCTGCAGTCTTCAGGCCATCTGGAAAGGCAGCCTGTCTCTTGGAGTGACGAATGTCACTCTGCAATCAGTATTAGGCAGATGACTCTGCATAGTTTCATGTACTGGCCAACTGCAGAGAACCTAACAGCCTTTTAGATAATGAGGGTGAAATGCGCCAAATTATTAGAAGAGGCAAGTAGATATCCTGGCAACAGTTACTGACCACCATAAATCATTCCACTGAAAGTGCAGTTTGTATGTGAGATTTCTGGGAGAGGAGGGAGGTGCCCATGCATGCTGTAACGAGGAACAGAAGTCTCCAGACCAACCTACCAAATATTGTCCATTCCGTGGCAGTTTCTTTTGCCATAGTTACCACCACTGCCAGTCAGGATTCAGCTGTCTGACACTAAAGAGTGGCTGCTGAGAGGAGTAGCTGAAACTTCAGTTCCTGCACTGAAAAGAACACAACAGCCCCTTCTCCATGTGAGAATTGGATTCTGCACTATGTGCAGCTCATGACATATCACCTGGTTACGATAGGGTCCATTATTGAATGCTATAGCACCTCACAGGGAGCGCAAACAAATTCACTCTCCCTTTTTAATCTTATTTAAACATCTGGACATTATGCTAAGTCACAACAAGAGGTAATTTTAAATACATTTTTAAAACCTAGGTAGGACTGCACATATCCAAGTAGTTATCACAATGTTACTCCCACATTTCGTGTGGGAACAACCTTGTAGTGGATGGTCAGCTGATGCCTTGTCTGGATCTTAGAAGCCAGGAAATTCCTTAGTCATTTTCAGTGTGGGTTCAGGAGGTATCCTCCACCTTTTGTAACCTGACCTTCCTGGAAATGGGTATACAACAGGCATCACCTCCTAGGTACGAGGGTGGTTTAAAAAGTTCTCAGAACTGAATAGAAAAGAAGTTCTTACATCACTGACACTTTTTCTATTTTTCAATGTAGTCTCCTTGTAGATTAATGCACTTGGTCCAACAATGTTCCAGCACCTTGATCCCATCTCCAAAATGAGTTTCCTCCAGGCCTGCAAAATAGTTGTCAATTCTTCGTTTGAAGTGAATCTTCGTCCATCAAGAAAAATTTTCAGTTTTGGGAAGAGTTGGAAGCCTATCAGGTGAATAAGGTGGGTGTGTCAACAATTCATATCTTAGTTCATGTAATTTAACCGAGACAACGGCACGTGTGCGAGTGCGCATTGTCTTGATGGAAGATGACGTTCTTCCTTGCTAAACCTGGCCTTTTTTCACATATCTTTTGTTGCAATTTGCCCAGGAGGTTAGCACAGTATTCTCCAGTAATTCTTTGCCCAGTGGGGAGATAATCTACAAACAGAATCCGCTTCGCATCCCAGAACACTGATGCCATGACCTTTCCCACCGAAGGAATTGTCTTTGCTTTTTTTGGTGGCAGAGGATCAGCATGTTTCAACTGATTTGACTGTTGTTTTGCCTCTAGGGTATAATAGTGCACCCAAATTTCATCTTTGGTCACAAACTGGCACAACAAATCTCATTCGTTTCTCCTAAAACGGGCCAAACATTGTCCTGATATGTCCATTCTCATGCATTTTTTATCCAGCGGTACCAATCTTGCAGATAATTTTTTCATTTCTAATTCTTCAGTTAAAATGTGATATACCCTTTGAGATGACATCTGGCAAGCGTGAGCAATTTCACGCACTTTCAATTGGCAATCCTCCATGACCATTTTGCTCACTTTAGCATGATTTCTGGAGTAGTGACACATCTTGGCTGACCACTGCGGGGATCATAATCTAAGCTCTCACAACCAAACGTAAATTCATTTGTACACTTGGCAACTGTTGAATATGAAGGAACAGAGTACCCCACTGTATTCTGGAAATCGGCATGAATGTCCTTTGCTTTCATAAGTTTCTTTACAAAGTACTTAATCACTGCTCAAATCTCGATTTTTCCCATCTTCACAAATCACTACACGGGAACAACAACAGAACCATGTCACCACCACAGCTATCTTCCAAGAGCACTGACATGGCATGTGTTTTCAGGCAACAGTCCAATGAATATCAAGTCAACAACTCCTTGCGCTAGGACTGACCTCTCATGGTGATCCCGTGAACTTTCCAAACCACCCTCATACATTTTTGACACTGAGAAGGGTTGTGATTCTACCTGGATTCATATTACCCTTAGATAGCTCCATGAATAGAGTTTTGAAGAAGCCTTGCCATTTTTACAAGGTCCTATTTTAGGTATCAAGTCAATGACATCCTCCCTGATTGCTTTGAACATGGGTTGGTGACTTTCAAGCTAGTGTTTGAAGTGTGACTATATTTGGCATAACTATTAAAAGTACAATAGTTGTTAAATGTCCTGTCCAGTGTTCTTTGTTTGTTGCTGACTTCTCTGTCTTTTGTTTCCTCCTCGAGTCTTTCAATGACAACTCTTCAGTTGCAACTGACTATTCAATGGTTGGATGAATGGGTGGGGAAGAGATGTTTTGAATTCTCAATCGAGAAGTCTGTGTGTGTTATTTTTTACTGTTGCCATACTATTTTAAACTTTCTGAAGTTGAGGATAATGGAGAGGTTGTTAATTTCAAAGACACAGTAAGAATTCTGGGCCTCCTATTTAACTCTAAACTTCTATGTTTGCCACACCTTATGGGCCTGAAATGACAGTCCCCTTAAGCAACCAAATGTTTCTGTTCCAGTTTTACAGTCTTGGCTTAATTATGCATGCACAGTGTATGGATCTGTGATACCCTCTTATTTGAAGATATTGAATGTGGTGCACCATGAAGGACTTAGGCTTGTCAGCTGGTTCTGAAACCAGTCCCATACTGAGTTTCTGCGCTGAGGGTGATGAGCCGCTGCTTCACATCAGGTGATGACTTCTCATGGTGCAACGGGTTTTTTAAACAATGTCTACACCACACACATCTGCATTCCATGCCATTGCTCAACATCCAATAGAAAGACTTTTTCATAAAAATCTACAATGACCATCAAGGTTGTGTGAGATTCCCGTGATGGATTGCCTTTTATAGTTGGGTTCAGCTGGTTTTAAATATTAAATCACGATTGGAGCAGATCTATGCTTTGACTCCTACAGAGGCCCAGAATTATTTTACATTTTAGGAATTATAGAAAGGATTGCACTTCAGACACAGTTGGGGAACACAACCAAATCGCCAATGGAATCCCCTTATTTAGAGCCATCAATGTACACAACAGCAAAACTGTGAAGTGTTTCTAAAATGTTAAAAGAACAGAGAACCAGCACTTTGTCCCATTAAGATAAAACTGTTTAACTGTCAAGACTGGACAAATTGAAACAAAAGATATGTGAGAAAAGGCCAGGTTTAGCAAGGAAGAATGTCATCTTCCATCAAGACAATCTGCAGTCGCACACATGTGCCATTGCCACGGCAAAATTACACGAACTAAGGTATGAATTGTTGCCACACCCAAATTATTCACCTGATATGCTCTGTCAGACTTCCATCTCTTCCAAAAACTGAAATTTTTTGCAGAAATCATCTTCCTCATGGAAGTACTGTATTTAGTGCAGAACTTCATGTGATGCCGACAACATTGAAGCAGATGAGGCATCTTTCTCATTTTCTCCAATTCCCTCAGTGCCCTACCATCAGTGCAACACATGTGCCCAGCAGAAAAAATAGTCCAGCTCATACATGACCAACTGTACTTCCTTCGGCAATGGAGGAAGCAGGTATCAGTCTCCTGCATACCCAGGTTTGTGGGAATTTTGGGAAATGTACAAGCAGGCCAAGTTGAAAAGGAGGCCTGCAAATAACACTGTGACACAATGTGCCATTCCACTGCAGGCTGTCATTTCACTGTGGTGTCAGAGATTCATGCAATTGTGGGAGGAGGACTGGCTGGCAATGAGGGACAGTGAACTCCAGTTGATAAAGCCAACTGTCTAGCTGTAGTCCAGCTGTGGTATTTCTCATGCCTGTCATCCAGGTGGGATGAACTGACCCAGACCCACCTCAAAATTGGGCATTGTCCCCTAACACATGGCTTGTTACTCCAATGAAAAGATACCCCCAGTATATGATGACTGTATGACTGTGACGTGCAAATCACTGTATGCCACATTTTAACTGACTTCATTTTATACTGTGATGAGAGGGCAGAAGAAAATTTCAGTGGGAATTTGCCCTCTAGTCTAGTTGATGAAGAGACAAGTGTGGTCAAGATTTTAAAATTTTGTGAAGTGTTTGGACCCCAGCCTAAGCTTTTAGACTGGAGATTTTAGTGTGTCACAGAGTGGCTGGCTCATCCCTTTTATTCCAGCAATCAGGTAGCTGCATCTATCTGCTCTAGTGTACAACAGACCGAAAGCAAAGATATAGTCAGTAATTGTGTATCATGATGAATAAGACCATTTCAGCTGTATGGTAAATCTTTATTTGCTGTTCATCTAGGCAGTCACTGTGGATCTTGTGTTGTCATGACAATGTTAAACCTTTTGTGTCCTGTATCGGGATGATGTTCCCTACATTCTGCTCTATTTTAAATTGGACTAGCAGCTTCTCGACAGTTAAACAGTTTTATCTCAATGGGACAAAGTGTTGGGTCATCTACTTCTTATCGTTAGGAATAAAGTATAAATTTAGATCCCTGAAAATGTGACTCTAATGCTGCAAAACTAATTGGATCAGAAATAAAGATTTCTCAAACAGCTGAAGTGGTCTTATTCATCATGGTTCAGTTCTACAGCCGTGGATGCCCACAATACAAAATTTTCTGCAGATAATTTTTTGCCTTTGATCAATGATCACTTCTTAAAAATGGAAATGAGCTGCACTTTTTCCAATCACTAGGTATGCTTCACTCCTCCAGTGACCTACAATAAACTGCTGCTAGAGAAACAGCAAATTCTTTTACATATTCCACAGAGAATGGTACTTGTATGCCCTCAGGTCCAATGGCCTTTCCCCTGTTGAGTGACTTCAGTTGCTTTACTATCTCAAGATCGTTTATTTCAATATCTGTCATTTTGATGTTCATGTGATGATTCACAGGAGGACTAAGACGTGATCTTTCTCTGTGAAACAGTTTTGGAAAAAGATGCTTGGTATTTCAGCTTTTTCTCTGTTATCCTCTGTTTTGATAACATTATGGTCACAAACAGTCTGGACCAATGGCTTTGATCCATTTACTGATTTAACAGGCCAAAATATCGTAGGATTTTCTGTCCTGTTGGTAGATATAATTTTATTTTGAATCCATTGGACATTTCACTCATGAGTCCCCTTATGCAGATTTTGGCTTCATTCAGTTCTGCTTGTCTGCGTGGCTTTAGCTACATTTAAATTTGCAGTGAAGCCCTCTTTGCTTCCACAGTAGCTCAATGACATGGCTGTTGGACCACAGTGGGTTTTCTCCCATTCCTCATAACCTTCCTCAGTACAAACATGTCTGAGGTGTATTGTACTACTCTTGAACTTTGTCCATTGATGCTCAACATTGTCAGTGTTGAAGATGAGATTTTCATGTTGACTGCACAGGTAATTTGAAATCAGTTTCTTGTTGCTCTTGCAAAGCAGGAACATCTTCTTGCCTTTCTTTATATTCTTATGGACAGCTGGATTCAGTGATTCTGTAGCAGCCTCGTCATCACTGTCTCTCTGTTCTGTGCTAACTGATCAAAAAGTCTTGGCCTGTAGGGTGATCATAGATTTAATATGTTATTGTCATGAGTCACTTCTCTGATTAGCTGCTCAAAGCAATTTTTGGATAAGGCATTTAGAATAATTTCACATGATTCCCTGTCCCCACTATCAACCTTAATCACTTGTGTCTCCCAGTCTATAGATGGTAAGTTGAAATCTGAACCTAATAATATAACATGGCCAGGAAATTTCCATGAAATATTCTCCAAGTGTCCCCTCAAGTGTTCTGTCACTGCTGCTCCATAGGCAGGGAGTCTGTAAAAACATCAGTGACAATGCTAGATCCACCTTTAACTCGTATCTTCATCCATATTGTTTCAAATTCGGAATCTGTACTAATGTTACTAGATATTATAACTTTTTATGGCCATTAACACGCCTCAACCACTGGCACTCTAACTATCATTGCAATATGCTTTCTAATCAGAATTTAGAATTTCATTGTTATTAACATCTGGTTACAACCATCTTTCTGTGCCTTGGTAATGATAGTTATGTGGGCATTAGTCTGTGGTCTAAGTTATGTTTCTGTGCCCATTGTTCATCATATTCTAATGTTGAATTCATTCTCAGAGGCTATAAAAGTGACAGAAGTTGGGGACATAGATATACAGGTTCACAATTATTGAACTATATGAAAAGAAACATAAATTAGTTACAAACTATGGCATGCACATACTTTATTCAACATGTAAGTGTCACAACTGACATTCGGATTTAGGTTATGACATGTTCCATATGCCTGCCATCATTGGTGATAGCAAAATTTTGCATGAACCGCTGAAGTGACAGAACATCGATGCTGGTTTTGACCTCCTGAATGGCTATTTTCAGCTCAGAAATGATTTTGGGGTTATTGCTGTAGACCTTTTCTTTAATATAGCCCCACAAAAAGGAGTCGCATGTGTTCAGATCCTGAGAAAATGGTGGCCAATTCAGGCCTATGCCAGTGGCCTCTGGGTACCCTAGAGCCGGGATACAGTCCCCAAAGTGTTCCTCCAGGACATCAAACACTCTCCTGCTTCAATGGGGTCAAGCTCTATCTTGCATGAACCACACTTTGTTGAAATCAGGGTCACTTTTAACAATGTGGATGAAATCATCTTCCAAAAGCTTTATGTACCATTTATTAGTCACTGTGCCATCAATAAATATTGCATTCATCATTCTGTGACTGGACATTGCACACCATACAGTTGCCCATTGAGGGTGAAGAGACTTCTAAATTGTGAAATGTGGATTCTCAGTCCCCCAAATGACCCAGTTTTGCTTATTGATGAACCCATCCAAATGAAAGTGGCCAATAACAACAAGGTGTGTGTGCATGTGCATACTAATTCCCATTGTGCCCCACAGACAGCCCTGCAGATTGAATGTCCTAGTGTAAACTGTTCAGAAGTTATGATGATTTTATTTCATATAGTTCAATAATTGCCACCCTGTACCTAGGACGATGGCCTAACTGAGATCATCAAGGATGCTTAACTGAGTTTCTTAATCGCCTTATCACTGTGCTGACACCAGTTTAACCTTTTCCTGTCTGAACATGGGAACTTTACACAAAGTTGTTAGAATTGCTGGCTAGTACTCACACTCAGGAAGTTCAGTTCCCTAATACTGCTGATAAAAACATAATGAAATTTTTTGGAGCTATACAGTTCTTCATAGAGGAAAAAGGGATTAGTTGGGGAAGACTGGAAAAAAGGACAAGGTGGGGGGAGAGGGGAATCTCACAGGCCCAGGACTAAGATTGATGCACATATGAGGATGAGGGAAGGCAAAGGTTTGCAAAGTAGAATATTACAGTTCACCCTGCTATGTCACTGGCTAGGTCACACAAAAGAAAACATGTTAATTTTTCTTGTTTAACTTGTCCAGAATGTCATTTATTACATCAGATACTACTTACAGAAACCAAGCTGAGAGGCTGTTAACAAGTTTACCTCATATAAGGGCATACTGAAAAGTAGTACCTCAGAATTTTTTATTCTGTTCTCAATATTGGTTGAGGTATTACATGTAATGTATACTACTCAGTCGACTTTCCCGCTTCGCTGATGCAAGTTGCAAACCTTTGCTGCTAGTAAACTCTGAATTGTAGTATGTAACATGGCACCGTGTAACATAACTATGTTGGTATGCGAGAAACAGTGTGCTGTAATTGAGTTTGTAACCACAAAAAATATGCCTCCGATTGCAGAAGAAAGTTAAAGACCTTGCCATCAACAGGCATAGTCATGCTCACAGTGTTCTGGGATGGACAAGGTGTGGTGCAGATTTTGATAAGATCTGAAAGTGGTTCAAAGATTGGGAACTTGTTATTAATGTTCAGTAATGTAAAACTATGCACATCACAAAACTTGGAAATGTAGTACCCTATTACTACATCAATGCATCACAATTGAAATCAGTCACCTTATGCAAATACCTGAGTGTAATAATTTATAGGAATCTGGAATGGATCACATAGGCTTGGTCTTAGGTAATGCAGATGGCAGACTTCAGTTCATTGGATGGATATTGGGAAAATGCAGTCAATCTAATAAGGTGACTACTTACGTATCACTTGGGCATCCCATCTTACAATTTCACTCAGGTGTGTGAGACCAGTACCAAAGAGAACTAATGGGGGATATTGAACATATATAAAGAATGATGGTACAAATGGTTATGGATTTGTTTTACTCACAAGAAAGCATCACAAAAATGCTGGAAAAACCTGAATCAGTGGACGCTTTATACAGTAGCTGGATAAAAATATGGAAACACCAAAAACACAACATGATACCATGCCTAACACAGTCTAGACAACCCACTGCATTCAAAACATGTTCTAGACATGTCTTCCCTGGTCGCTGGGGCTCTGTTCTGAGTGGACTCATCACTAAACATAATTCGATTCCAAGCCAAAGATTGTCTGGGGATGCCTCCGGCAGCAGTGGGATACAAACCTGAATGTCGCTAGCCTTACGGCCTGACAACCAGAAAGGCATCTTTGTATGGATGGAGTTATATATTATTATATATTAAGAGAAGAAAGCAGTAATGATGCAATATGACTAAGACTGAATTCAGAGGGGGGGGGGGGCATTATGTTTGGAATCATAATTAGAATTTTGCTATCTCATTATGTTCATTTATAAATCATTGATTTAATGTACAAGAGATTCATCAAAATAAGCAGCGAACCTGGCAATCCTTTGCAGTTTGTTAAATATGTGTAGGAAGTGGATATACAATGAGCTGAAAAAAGTCATGGGATATGCCTTAATGTCTTGTCAAACACCCATTTGCCTGGCATAGTGCAGCAACTTGACATGGCTTGGACTTAAAAAGTCATTGGAAGTCCATTGCAGAAATATTGAGCCATGCTGCCTCTATAGCCATCCACAATTGTGAAAGTGCTGCCAGTGCAATTCTCTCTCTCTCTCTCTCTCTCTCTCTCTCTCTCTCTCTCTCTCTCTCTCTCTCTATCTATGTATCTATCTATCTATCTGTGTGTCCACCCCCTCCCCCCAATCCATTTCCTCCTGCAAACAAAACCATGGTTGGAAGTGAAGCTGCTTTTAAAATGAGTGGATAAATTAGTTAGGCTCATTGCATTATGAGGTATGAGGAGACCTCTCCATCTATTGTTGTATCTGTGAGGATAGTAGCTTCAATGACAGTATTTCACATAGTTTTAATTTACGAATGGGTAGGGTTACAAAGTTTAAATATAACATTCCTTTTTTCTGTTTAAACCAACTGTGCGGAAGAAAACAAAACTGCACATTTTGTGTATACAGTTTTTGTTTACAATTATCTATACGGAGAAAGAATATATATGAGAGAAAATTTTTCTAATGATTTGAATGCTGTGTTAGCATAGTTAAAATTGATTGTGAGAAAGGAAACTAAAGCACACATTTCCACAGCATAGCACAGTAGTTTCTGTCTCGCAGACAGTTTTAACAGAAATTGTACATTGTTGCTTTAAAAATATATGGGTTATGTCTGTCCAAATGTTTATTAGAGGGTAGTGTAAAAATTTGAAGTAAATCACTCAAGAACGTTTAGACATTCTTGGTAACAATGTCTTGTCTTTATATAGCTGAATAGATTTAACATACATACAATATGTCAAGGAAAAATAAATTAATCTTAATTTACAAACATCAGTACATGTTGAATACATTACTCTATAAAGAAATCTATGTCATCATTTAAAAATTCCATGACTGAATAGTTACATTTTTATTCTAGGATGGTGTGTAATTTTCTTTTTAGCAAATCTAGTTCCAATTGTGAAGGTTTTTCACTTTTAATTTATAATAAATTTTCACAACTATGTACTGAGGAGTCTGGCAGTGGAGCTTTAATCTATGAGAAGGTGCCATGAAACTATCTTTGTTTCTTGTATCATATGTATGTTGAAAGTGGTTTTCTGTAAATAACTCCAGGTTGTTACATGTAAAGATAAACAATTAGTAAACATAAATGCACAGACTGCTTAAAAAAATTAGATCCCTGAATAAAGATCAGCATGAAGTCCTATGCTTAATAGTACATGTATTTCTAATAATAATTTTGAAGTAGTAGTATCCCAGTTGGAGTACTTGCATTCCCCTGAATGATTATTCCATATCTTACAACAGATTCAAAATAGCTGTGGTAAACAACTTTTCTAATGTCCATGTCAACTGCACAGGACAATATTGTCACTATGTATGCAAAACTGTTTACTTTGTGTGCCAGACACCACATGTGAGAAGGCCAAGATAATTTTTTTCTAGAAAAATCCCCAAGAATTTGACAGAATCTGCTTCACTAAGTTTCTGGTTTTTATCGGTAATTTGGAACATAACTGATATTGATCATTTAGTTTCAAATGCTGTTAGTTAGGTCTTTGTCATGTTTAAGAGTAATCCATGGTACAGTTACTGTAATAATATTATATAATGCTATAAATATTACTTTTTTAGTATTTGTCTACTGTTTAAATGCATTCTTGCAATCTGAGTCATTTTTATTGTAGATATTGTATTTTTAGATGTGGATTATATAAACAACACTTTTCTCACTTGAAATACTGAAAGCTTTGGATCAAGGCATTCAGGCAGGTGCTATATTTCTTGATTTCTAAAAAGCATTTGGCTCAGTACCACACCTACAGTTATTGTCAAAAGTATGATCATTGGGGTATTAAGTTGAATTCACAGATGGAGGACTTTTTGGTAGGGAGGACACAGCATTTAATCTTGGATGGAGAGTCATCATCAGATGTAGAAGTAGCTTTGGGTGTGTCCCAAGGAAGTGTGTTAGGATCATTGTTGTTCATATTTTATATTAATGACCTTGCAAACAATATTAATAGTAAAATCAGGCTTTTGCAGATGATGCAGTTATCTGTAATGAAATAGTATCTGTGAGAAGCTGCACAATATTCAGTCAGATCATGATAAGATTTCAAAGTAATGAAGAGATTGGCAACTTGCTTTAAACTTTAAGAAATCTAAAATTTTGCACTTCACTAAATGAAAAAACGTAGTATTCTATGACTATAATATCAAGGAATCACTTTTGGAACTGGCCAACTCATACAAATACCTGGATGTAACAGTTTGTAGGGATATGAAATGGAATGATCACATAGGTCCAGTCATCCACCAGGGTAGCCAAGAGCACTAACGTGCTGCTTCCTGGACTCAGATAGGTGCGCCGGCCCTGGATCGAATCCGCCCATGGATTAACGATGAGGGCCAGTGTGCCGGCCAGCCTGGATGTGGTTTTCAGGTGGTTTTCCACATCCCATTAGGTGAATACCAGGCTGGTCCCCACATTCCGCTACAGTTACATGGCTCGCAGACATCTCAACACATTCGCACCAATCCATGGATTATACTAGACACAGTCAGTTGGGGTACACTATATCCTTCCCGGGAGGGGGGCAAATGCCTTTGGGAGTGGCAACTCCATTATAATAATAGCTTATATATATGAAATGGTACTTCAGGTGAAGTACTATTGATCCCCAACCCGACCCAATGTTGGATAGTGGGGAACCGGAGACAACGACGATGACGACATAGGTCCAGTCATGGGTGAAGCAGGTGGTAGACTTCAGTTTATTGGTAGAATACTGGGGAAGTGAAATCAATCTACAAAGGGGATTGCTCAAAATCACTCATGCAACTGGTTCTAGAACATGGCTCAAGTGTGCCGGACCCATACCAAACAGGGCTTACAGGGGATATTGAACACACACAGAGAAGGGCACTACGAATGATCACAGGTTTGTGTAATCCATGAGAGAATGTCGCAGAAATACTAAAGGAACTAAACTAGAAGACTCTTGAAGCTAGACATAAACTGTCCCAAGAAAATCTATTAACAAAGCATCAAGAACCGGCTTTAAATGATTAGTCTAGGAATATACTACAACCCCCTATGTATCACTCACATAGGGATCATGAGGATAAGATCAGAATAATTACTGCATGCACAGAAGCATTTAAACAATTATTCTTCCCATGCTTCATTCATAAATGGAACAGGAAGAAACCCTAATAACTGGTACAATGGCACGTAATCTCTGCCGTGTACCTTATCGTTGTTTGCAGAGTATAGATATAGATGAACCAATTCAAAGGTGGCACAAAAATGGTTAATGAAAAGCCCATTCCTGTTGCTCTGTACAACTTTATTTAGTTCACTACCTGTTTTTGTTTCTGATAAAATGTGCAGATAATACTATGTTTTCAAAACAATGTGTGATGGTCTCCCGTGGTGCTTTATGATTTTGTCAATACGGTGGGCATAAAAGGTCTCATGATGTATAATATAAATAACTCTGAAATGAAAGTCATCTGCTGTCATTACTGGCTAGAAGTCAGATTTGCATTAGCAAGACGTTTTATTGAGTGTTGCATATCACAGAAAAATATTCCCAGAGGTATCAAACTCAAAGCCAGACTTCTTCTTGAGCTTCCAGAACAATCCCTGCAACCTAGTATGCCTTTTGTGGAGGAATTGACTGTTGCTCTTTTTGTGGCAGTGCTCACAATTGCAGCATGCATAAACAATGCATCAGTTGTATGAGACATATAGAAGTATTTGTAGCGATCACTGGGCAGTTGTGTGTCCTGAATGGATGTGAATAGACTGGAATTGACTATGAAAAATTGATTATTGGTTCAATTAGATGAAATCAGGAACCACATAAGTATTATTCACAAAATTAAAAACATGGGAACAGAATCCAAAGCAGAGCCAGCCGAATTGTGCCAAACTTCACATGTGCAAGGTGTGCAGGCCATGGGCATGCCCAGCCTGTCTTGGCTTCGCTCAGTCCTTCTCAGAAACACTCACAACAATGCAACATTTCATTTAGTATTGCTGTGTGGCATTTTCAATTGGTGCAATTCTCTTCAATTCAGCAGAATTGTTGTGTCAGCACTGTTTACCCTTCACTATTTGTTCGTGGTATTAAGGACATCACAGGTCCAATGGCTGTTGGCACAATAAAGGTAGTGTAGTGATCTATCATCACTAGCCTTTTAAAAATGAATGGGAATGATAGAAAAGAGGGATGAGAATTCTCGATATATATTGTGCAGTCACTAAGTGATGGGTACTACAGATTTGCTATGTAACTACATTACAATATATGCTAGAGGAATTTAAAGATTTAGCTGGCAATGAAAGAGCTAATAATTACAATGATCTACAGATGGGATTAATTGTTCTATACATCAAGAAGCACTTTGTGTTAAATTTAGTAGTCATCGAGCATGTGAAGTAACGGGTGATATGAATATTAAGATTTTTGAAGTTTCACATATTACTCTGCTGTCAGTTGCATCAGTTTTCAATGTAACCAAACTAAGAGTATGGAGTCTTTATATATTTCTGCAAAACACTTTGATCAAGTCAAGGTGCATGCCTGTAATGAATCTTTGATTTAAAACTCGCTGTTGTTGGGTTTATGAAGGAAAAAGGACTTCAGGAATGAAAATTAAAATATCCAGAATGGATCGCAGACCTCACATTGTAAGTGGGCTTGACTGCACACCGCCCACAGGAGGCAACTGAAAGGAGAGAAACAACTTATTTCTGATTTGTTGGGGATACATTTAAAGAGAATATCACATTATAGGAGAGACACATTCTGACTAACATGGTCCATTTCCCTAAGCTCACTGGAATTAAAGAAAACATGAGGTTTGAAGAATTCATTTTGGCCTTGAAAGAATTATAAGGATAGTTTCCAACATGTTTTGAGAACACTGCCAATCTTATATCTGTTTTCTAGATGTTTTAGGGCCACTTAACATTTCAGTTGAAAATGCCCCTTTGCATGAGCAAATGCAACTGAGTGATCTACAGTGTAATTCTTGTTTTAAAGACAAATTACTTTAAAATGAACACTATCCCTGCACTGGCTTCCTCAGGTGCAGTTTCCATGTCTCCATAAAGAGATTGAAAAAGTGATACAATATTTTGATCAACACGTGTGTGTGGAAGGTATTTTTTTGATTATGAAACTAAATAAGTCATGATTACAAAGCAACATGAGTGTGAAAATCTGTGAAATTGTGTGCGTTTGTCCTTATGCCTACAGTTTGTACCAGATAAAAATTGTATGTCTTCAGAGTGCCAAAAATAATGAAACAAGACTGCAAAATTGTTTTGTTTTTGATCTACGTTATTGTGAAGTTTTTTTGTTGGGCTCTGTGCATAGCCCACATGTGCGTTCTAGGAGTGTTTGTGGGTGCATGCATTTTAATGTTAAATATGATTTGGAATACTTCAAAGCACTACAATTTATTCTGTATCTTTTTAATTTATGTAGCAGCAGGGAATGGTTTACTCTGTCAAAAGCCTTTGTAAGATCACAGAAAATTCATGTGACTTATTGGGATTTGTGCAGAGATAAACAAATTTTCTCAATAAATTTGTTGATTGCACATATTGTACCTTTTCCTTTCCAGAAGCCAAAATGACTTAATGTGATGATATTAGATTTTGCTATGAAATTTTGGATCTGGATTGCAGCAAATTATTTTCAAATACTTATCAGAATCTGGGAGAAGACTCACTACGTTTATCTTTGAGCTTTTCTTGAATAATGGCTTTACCACTTTGTATTTTAGAGGATATGGGAAGCATCCTTCTTTAAATGACTGGTTAACTATTTTAGATAGTAGTCCTGATATTAAACTAGAAGCCATTTTAATTACTCTAATGCATATTTCATCCATCCAGTTGAATTTTCATTTTTTAGGGTAATCCTGATTGAAACTGAAAGCTTGGACATTATCTAGATCACCACTTACATCAACATCTGATTTTGATACACTTACATAGCAAAAATCACATTGAAATTTTCTGAAGGGTTTACAATGGATTTAATTACCTGCCTTAATTTTGGAGTTTTATGGACTGCTAGCTATGAAATCTAGTTCAGATTTTATGACTGGCCACACTGCCTTTGGTTTATATGTAAGGTATAGAATGAATTTTTTGTGTGCTATTTCTTTTGCCACCTTTACCACCGTTCTCAATACAGTATTATGTTTTTTAGGTAGTTTATAAAATCTAAATATGTATTATTTTTCAATTCATTATGTGTCTACCTTTTTTGGCACTTGCCACTTTTATACCAGCAGTTTTCTATTTTAGTTTGCTTTCCATTTTAATGATAGATTTAGGGGGAAATACTTCATTAAAAAGTGTAAAAAAATTTAAAGAAACCTTCCATCATTATCATCATCATTTGATCATTTGCTTCGGCCTTTGTCCCACTTCAACACGGGGTTGGCCTTGTTACTATGGATGTGGCAATGTTAGTGTCAGAGGGTGGCAAGATGCCTTTCCTGTCACCACCACATAACCCCCCCCCCCCCCCCCCTCCCAGGAGAAAGAAGTGTACCCCTGCTGTTTGCGTCTAGTGTAAGCCATGAAAGAGAGCGAATGTTTTCAAATGTCTGCGAGTCGTGTACCTGAGGTGGGACAAGGGGACCAGCCTGGTATTCACCTAGTGGTATGTGGAAAACCGCCTAAAAATCTCATCCAGGCTGGCCACCACACTGGCTCGTGTCGTTGATCCGCCGGGTGGATTCGATCCGGGGCCGGCGCGCCTACCCAAGTCCAGGAAGCAGTGCATTAGCCCTCTCGGCTAACCTGGTGGGTTTAAAGAAACCTGTCATAATTTTTAGAATTTATATTGCAATGATCCACTGGCCAGTTTACTTCTTCGAAACTACAATAAAACAAGTTTATATCTTCCTCACCTCACTGAAGTACCATTTGGTGCACATTTCCCCAATGACTGGTTCATTTATTTTTGGTAGCCTCAAAAACAGTGCAGAATGATCAGAAATAGCTGACTGAATGCAGAATTTTCTTGTACCTACATCTACATCGATACTCTGCAAACCACAAAGAGGCGCATGGCATAGGGTATGTTGCATTGTACCAGTTATTAGTGTTTCTTCATGGTTGATCCACATATGGAGTGTGGGGGGAACAATTGTTTGAATGCCTCTGTGCGTGCAATAATTATTCTAATCTTATCCTCATGATCCCTGTCTGAGTGATACATGGGGGCTATAGTGTATTCCTACAGTAATAATTCAAAGCCAGTTCTTGAAACTTTGTCAATAGACTTCCTCGGGATAGTTCATGTCTGTTTTCAAAAGTCTGCTTATTCAGTACCAGATTAAAAACCTGTGAACATTCATGCTGCCCTTCTCTGTATACGTTCAATGTCTCCTGTTAGTCCTATCTAGTATGGGTCGCACACATTTGAGCAATATTCTAGGATGGGTCGCACGAGTGATGTGTAAGCAATCTCTTTTGTACACTGATTGCACTTCCCCAGTGTTCTACCAATAAACTGAAGTCTTCCACCCGCTTTATCCACGACTGAACCTGTTTGATAATTCCATTTCATATCCCTACAAAGTGTTACACCCAGGTATTTGTATGAGTTGGCTGATTTCATTAGTAACTCATTCCTATCGTAGTCATAGGATATAATGTTTTTTTCGTTTTGTAAAGTGCAAAATTTTTCATTTCTGAATATTTAGAGCAAGTTGCCAATCTCTGCACCACTTTGAAATATTGTCAAGATCTGACTGAATATTGTGCAGCTTCTTTCAGATAGTACTTCATTATACGATTATGATGATGATGATGACGATGTTTGGTTTGTGTGACACTCAGCTGCACAGTTATCAGGGCCCGTACAAATTCCTAACCTTTTCTCAGTCCAATCTCGCTCCATGCATGAATGATGATTAAATTATGAGGACAACACAAACACCCAGTCATCTTGAGACAAGTGAAAACCTCTGACCCCACCAGGAATCAAACCCGGGACCCTGTGCTCAGGAAGCGAGAACACGACCACGAGACCTCGAGCTGCAGGCTACTTCATTATAGATAACTGCATCATATGCAAAAGCCTGATTTTACTATTAATATTTTCTGGAAGGTCATTAATATACAATATGAACAGCAATGGTCCTAACAAACTCCCTTGGGGCACACTCGAAGTTGATGATGATTTTCCATCCAAGATAACATGGGGACCAATGACCATGCAGTTTGGTCCCTTTCAACCTTAAACCCACCCACCCAAGATAACATGCTGTGTCCTCCCTACCAAAAAGTCCCCAGTCCAGTTGCAAATTTCACTTGATGTCCCATATGATCACACTTTTGACAATAAGTGAACATGTGGTACTGAGTCAAATGCATTTGGGAAATCAAGAAACACTGCATCTACCTAGTTGCCTTGATCCAAAGCTTTCAGTATATCACGTGAGAAAAGTGTGAGATGGGTTTCACATGATGGATGTTTTTGAAATCCATACTGGTTAGCAGCGAGGTGGCCATTCTGTTCAAGGCACCTCATTATGTTTCAGGTGAGAATATGTTCTAAGATTCTACAATAAATAGATGTCAAGAATACTGGACGGTAGTTTTGTGGATCTTTTCTACTACTCTTCTTGTAGGCATGTGTCACCTGTGCCTTTTTCCAAGAACTCGGCACAGTTTGTTGTTTGAGGGATCTATGATAAATTATAGTTAGAAGAGGTCCTAACTCAGCTGCAAATTCAGTATAGATTACTTCATAATTAAAATACAGAGATTCCATCACTGCCTGGAGTTTTGTTCAATTTCAAAAATTTCAACTTCTTTCTCATCACCATTGACACTCCTACTTATTTCATTCGTCTTTTCAGTGGTGGCAAGGACTAAACTGGGGCTATTCTCCCACATTTTCCTCCATTAAGGAACAACATAAAATGGAGTTAAGCATTTCAACTTTTGCTTTTTCTTTTTATTTCTCTCCTTCTCTCTACTTACCCCCTCCCCCCTCTGCACCTTCTCTCCTGCCCTCCATCTAAACTGCAACACTTCGCTGTCCACCACTCCCACCATACTATCCCTCCCACTCCCTGCCCCAGCCTCATCCTTACCACCACCCAGTCGCCACTCCCATCATGCACTGGTGCTGCTGCTCGCAGTGTGGTTTCAGTTCTCTGAGACTGCAGACATGTGTGTAAGTTGCGTTTATGTGAGTGTGCGTGTCCGTGTGTGTATGTGTGTCTGCTGCTGACAAAGCCTTAATAGCCCAAAGCTATAATTGTGTGAATCTTTTTGTTGTGCCTTTCACGACTCAGCATCTCCGCTATATGGTGAGTAGCAACTTTCCTTCTCTGGTATTGTTACATTCCATCCTGGATTTTCCATTGTTTGATTTTTGCTTTTCTCCCCTCAGTTTCAGTTCCTGTCTTAATTTCTAGGGACTGGACACTAACTTTGGTGCCCCTAACACCTTTATATATGACCAGAATTTCTTTTGTTTCTGTGAAATGTTATTTGACAATATTCTGCTGCAGTAGTCATTGAAGGCATCACAAATTGCTCTCTTGACAATGAAACATTTTCATTCAGCATCTCTCTACCGATAGCACCATGCTTTGTTTTACACCTATTACACAGTCATGTCTATTCTTTAGAAGTTTCTTTACAGTGACTGTACACCGTGGAGATTCCCTCACATTATCAACCTCTTCTACTGCGTACATATCTACCCAGTGCTTGGTCAACTAAACTTGAGCCTGAATTCCTCTATATTCTCCTGCCCTATGCTGAAAGTTGCAAGTTCCTCACTGAGATACGACACTACTAATTTTATGTAGTTTACTGAACACATATATCTTTCTGTTTCTTTTAACTGTCATTTGTACTTTGGTAATCATTGTTGAAACAACAGCATCATGGTCACTGCTAATAGTTTTGATGTGGACATTCTCAACAATGTCAGGTCTATTAGATCCAAAATATTTCCATCATGAATAGGGTTCCTAAATATCTGTTCTAAATAGTTTTCTGAGAAGGCATTTAGTAAAGGTTCACAGGATGTCTTATCATGCCCACCACTACAAAACTATTATTTTCTCAATTAATTGTTGGATGATGAAGGTCTCCACTGATGATTACACTATGATTTGGGAACTTACATACAAGTGAACTGAAGCATTCTCTAAAGTTTTCAGTAACATCAGGAGATGAGTCTGATGGGTGATGGAAGGATCCAGTTGTCATTTTATGCTCACCTCTGATACTGAGTTTTGCCCAAACAATTTCACATGCTGCTTCAATTTCTATCTTGGTGTATTTGAGTCTCTTGTCTACTGTGATAATTACATCACTTCCATTTCCCATTTGCCTATCCTTTTTATGTATACTTAGATTTTCCCCAAAAATCTCACTGCTATCAGTTTCAGGTTTCAACTAACTTTCTGTCCCTGTATCATCAAATGAATAATTTTTTTAGAATGGTATATATACAGCCTGCAATTTGTTTACTCTCTTGTGAATTCTGTGAAGCTTAGCTTGTGAAACCAAATGCTTGAAACAGATCAATAAATTGTTTTGATTCCAATATAATGGAAGGAAACATTCCACGTGGGAAAAATTATATATAAAAACAAAGATGAGGTGACTTACCGAACAAAAGCGCTGGCAGGTCGATAGACACACAAACAAACACAAACACACACACAAAATTCAAGCTTTCGCAACAAACTGTTGCCTCATCAGGAAAGAGGGAAGGAGAGGGGAAGACGAAAGGAAGTGGGTTTTAAGGGAGAGGGTAAGGAGTCATTCCAATCCCGGGAGCGGAAAGACTTACCTTAGGGGGAAAAAAGGACAGGTATACACTCGCACACACACACATATCCATCCACACATACAGACACAAGCAGACATATATGTCTGCTTGTGTCTGTATGTGTGGATGGATATGTGTGTGTGTGTGAGTGTATACCTGTCCTTTTTTCCCCCTAAGGTAAGTCTTTCCGCTCCCGGGATTGGAATGACTCCTTACCCTCTCCCTTAAAACCCACTTCCTTTCGTCTTCCCCTCTCCTTCCCTCTTTCCTGATGAGGCAACAGTTTGTTGCGAAAGCTTGAATTTTGTGTGTGTGTTTGTGTTTGTTTGTGTGTCTATCGACCTGCCAGCGCTTTTGTTCGGTAAGTCACCTCATCTTTGTTTTTATATATAATTGTTTTGATTCACTGGATTTGTTTGTTATGTTTTTCTTTTTCTCATTTGTTAGTTTCTGTAACAGACTCCATAGTTTAAACAGAAATACTTTTGTTACATCTTCACCTTGGATGCGGTATATTGAAATTATTAGAATATTTTGGCTCTTTAATTTTACACAGCATCTTTCAAGTATGTCCTCACCATTTATAAAATTTAAATCATGTCTTACCTTATATGTTGAAGAATTTTTAATAAGTATGCAGGAATTCCCATAAATTTGTTACTTCTACAAAAGTTACTGGCTACAACATGGATTCCAGCAAAGTTTAATGCTTGGCCCACCCCAATTATTGATGTACATAAGTAATTTGAGCAGGTCTTGTGAGAACTCTTGAAAACTGTGATGTCTGCTGATGACATGAGTGTACTGATAAATGGCCCAAATTCATTAATATGAGACATAGGTAGGAGAATAATGGAACAGGTACAACTGGTCCACAGCAAACAGCATATCCCTTCATCCTATAAAGACGCATATTACACAATTCCAAACAAATAAAATGACTTATAAGTCAGTCTGAAAATTAGTTTGATGCAGCCTTGCTTACTGTATTCCTCTCTTGGTTTCCCTCTACAGTTTTAACCCCCCTATACTCCCTCCAATGCTAAACTGATGATCCCTTGATATTTCAGAATGTGTCCCATCAACTGATCCCTTCTTCTAGTCAGATTGTGCCACAGATTTCTTTCATCGCCTGTCCTATTCAGTACCTCCTCATTAGTCGCATGATCTACCCACCTAATCTTCAGCATTCTTCGGTAGCAACATACTTCATAAGGTTCTATTCTTTACTTGTCTAAACTGTATATCACCCGTGTTTCATTTCCATACATCACGCTCCATACAAATACTTTCAGAAAAGATCTCCTAAGACTTAAATTTATTTTTAATGCTAACAGATATGTTTTCTTCTTTGGCCATCATCAGTTATTCTGCTGCCCAAATAACAAAACTCATCAACTGCTTCAACTGCCTTGGTTCCTAATTTAATTCCCTCAGCATCATGTTATTTAATAAACAGATAATTTGATTACATTCAATATCCTCATTTTGCATTTGTTGATGTTCCTCTTATGTCCTCCTTTCTAGACACTGTCTGTTCCATTCAACTGCTCTTCCAAGTCCTTTGCTGTCTCTGACAGAATTACAGTGTCATCAGCAAACCTCAAAGTTTTTTTTCTTCTCCATGAACTTTAATTCCTAATCTAAATTTTTCTTTTGTTTCCTTCTGTGCTTTCTTAATGTACTGATTAAATAATATTGGCAATAGTCTACAAACCTGTCTCACTCCCTCCTCAACCACAGCTTCCCTCTCATGCACCTTGACTCTTCCAGCTGCCACCTAGTCAGTATACAAGTTGTAACTAGTGTTTTGCTTGCTTTATTTTACCCCTGTTACCTGCAGAATTTCAAAGAGAGTATTCCAGTCAACACTGTCAAAAACTTTCTCTAAGTCTACAAATTCTATAAACGTAGGTTTACCTTTCCTTAACTTATCTGCTAAGATAAGTCATAGGGTCAGTATTGCCTTGCATGTTCCTACATTTCTCTAGAATTCACAATGACCTTCCCTGAGGTTGGCTTCTGCCAGTTTTTCCATTCTTCTATTGCACCCATGATTTATTACACTGATAGTACAGTAAGTCAGCACCTGCTTTCTTTGGAACTGGAATTATTATAATCTTCTTGACACCTGAGGGTATTTTGCCTGTCTCATACATCTTGCACACCAGATGGAAGAGTTTTGTCATGGCTGGCCCTCCCAAGGTTGTCAGTAGTTCTGATGGAATGTCATCTACTTCCACTGCCTTGTTTCTACTTGCCTTCCAGTGTTCTGTCAAATTCTTCTCACAGCATATCATCTACCATCTCATCTTCATCTATGTCCTGTTCCGTTTCCACAATATTGCCTTCAAGTTCATCTCCCTTGTCCTCTAGCCATTCCTGCTAAGCCATTTTGCACTTCCTGTCACACTCATTTTCTAAATGTTTCTATTTCTTTTGCCTACTTCATTTGCTGCATTTTATATTTTCTCCTTTCATCAATTAAATTCAATATTTCCTGTGTTATCCAAGGATTTCTATTAGGCCTTGTCTCTTTGCCTTCTTGATCCTCTGCTGCCTTCACTTATTTCATCTCCCAAAGCTACCCATTTGTCTTATGCTGTACTCCTTTCCCCTGATCTAGTCAATTGTCATCTAATGCTCCCTCTGAAACACTCAACGACATTTGGTTCTTTCAGCATATCCTTGTCCTATCTCCTTAATTGTACAGTTTCTTCAGTTTTAATCTATGGCCGATAACCAATAAATTGTGGTCAGAGTCCACATCTGCCCTTGGACCATTATATAATCAATCTGAAACCTTCCAGTGCTTCCAGGTCTCTTCCATGTATAAAACCTTCTTTCATGATTCTTAAATCAAATGTTAGCTATGATTAAATTATGCTTTGTGCAAAATTCTACTAGGTGACTTCCTCTTTCTCTTGTCTCCCCCACTACATATTTATACATATTTTTCCTTCTTTTCCTTTTCCTACTATAGAATTCCAGTCCCCCGTCACAGTTAAATTTTTCTCTCACTTAACGATCTTAATTTACAGGTACCAGAAGTAAAAATCAATGGGCACTCATTGGGCAAGCTGTATAACTACACATTTTTGTATGCTCTACATCCACACACATACCCCATAAGCCAACATATCAGTCATTTCCCTTTCGGCTCCACTTGCAAATAGTGAGGTAAAAACTGGCTGCCTCTACGGCTCCACATGAACCCTAATTTCTCTTGTCTTATGTTCATGGTCCTTACATGAATTGTTCGTTGACGGCAGTTGGATCATTCTACAGACAGCTTCAGATACAGTTCCCTTAATTTTGTCAATAGCATTTTTCGAAAAGAATGCTGCCTTTGCAGAAGGATTCCACATTTGAGTTCGCAAAGCATCTCTGTAATATTTGTGTGGTGATTGAACCTACCAGTAACAAATCTAGCAGCCGGCCTCTAAATTACTTTGGTGCTTTCCCTTAATCTGACCTTGTGATGATCCAAAACACTCAAGCAATACTCAGGAATGGGTCGCACTAGTTCTATGTGCAGTCTCCTTTGCAGATGAACCACACTTTCCTAAACTTTTCCCAATTACCATTCGTCTTCCCCTCTACAATCCTTACATGCTCATTCCATTTCATATCACTGTGCAGTGTTACACCTAGATATTTAATTGATCTTACTGTGTCAAGCAGCATACTACCAATGCTACATTTGATCATTACAGGATTGTTTTTTCTACTCATCTGTATTTAAATTACATTTTTCTACATTTAGAGCTAACTGCCATTCATTACACTGTGACAGCAGCACCGTCCTATGCACGCTTAGGGCTGAACCACGGCACTGCCGACACAAGTAGGGGCAGCTGTACTGTTATGCCGAATTCCAGCAACGCTGCGTGGCACACCGGACCGCACGGGGACAAAAGCAGGCGGACAGTGCGAGCTAGTCAACGCGACGCGACACACTTCTCTCAGTTCTCCCGCTGCGGACCACGTGCGTCGAGTCAACGTGACTCCGCTGTAAATGCATACATGCGGTCATAAACTCAGTCGCCGTTAAAGTGTCTTTCGCTCCTTCATGGACGTGACGGCACCTCCGGTCACGCCAGGAGCAGAACATTCTGTGACGCGGCCTTTTGTGTCGCTCGGTCCACACGGTCGCGCCACGGCTCATCACTGGAGTGTATACCCTCCGGGAACGGTGATCGAGCCGTGCCGCCAGTGCAACGCACCTGTGTGGACAGACATTAGTGACAAATGTTGTTTGTCATTTATTGTAACGGTAGGAAGAATAAATGTGTCCTGTCCCGAAACTTCTTTAGTCGTTTTTTGTCACCAAGCCTCTCCCTTGAGCATAGTGCGTAGGCACGGCGATAAAGGCGGTTCACTGCACGTGAGTGACTGTAAGCAGAGATACCACACGTTCCCACTTCACTGGTGACCCCGACGTGATCTGAGGAAAAAAAAAAAAAAAGAAAAAAAAAAAAAAAAAAAAAAAAAAGAATGTGACGAACATTCATCGGTACGAGAGACGTGGAAGGAACCGCGAGTAGGCTTGCGCTTATATGCCCGCGCCGAACAGGGCTCCATAGTAAGTATTTTTTTTTAACTAACTTTTTTTGGTATTGTTTTTGTGCGCGTATGTTTTGATCGCGGACTGCTTAGTGTTATTCTTTTTTTGTGTGTTTCCTTTGTCGTGCTATTTTCACTGTGTACTTTCCTCTTGTACGACGATTTGACTCTGAACTAAGATGGTGACATTAGGGGAGTCGCAAAAGACCGTTGAAGAACTGCTCGCACACAACACAAGGCTAGAGAGTGAGCTACAGGCACAGACTACACGCACGGACGCCACACAGCCACAGACAGCTCAGGACAACATTGGCGCGCAGTGATAGCCGCACAGACGGAGATGCAGCTGGACGCCGTCGCTAACTTGGCCGACAGGGTGCACGACGCGCTGACAATGGCACCTAGCACCGCGGCTGCGGCAGCTTACGACTCCGTCCCCCCACCTCCGTGGCGGCACGCGCCTCCCGCACCCGCATCGGATGCCGACCTGCACCAGGTAGTGCAAAACTTGATCGCACAGGTGGCAGCTCTCTCCATGCAAGTCGCAGAAAGAAGGTAGCATGCGCCTCAGCGGCAGCAGACCGGGCGACAGGTGGCATGGCTCTCGCAGCCGGCAACGCAGCAGCAGTCACTCCAACGGTACCCCGCAGACGTCAGAGCACGCGCAAAGCGGCTACTGCTGGTACCACGCCTGCTTCAGCAATGACGCAACCAGGTCCTGTGCTGCTTGCTCGCACCCAAACGCCAGCTGCGATTGGACCTAGGCGCACCCGGCTGCAGTGTGATATCGAAGTGTCTGTTTGTTGTGGAACGGGGGGCAGGCATGAGGTACCTCGTCGACACGGGTTCAGACCTCTCGATATTCCCCCGTTCTATGTTACGAGACTGCAGGGAAGCCGAGGCACTCTGCCTTACAGTGGCGAACAATTCCGCTATTAAAACTTACGGCACACACAGCCGCAATATAGATCTAGGCCTACGTCGCACGTTCTCGTGGACTTTTACTGTGGCCGACGTCAATGAGCTGATCCTGGGCCACTACGGGCTGCTAGCCGACATCGCAAACGGCCAGCTCATCAATGCAACAACGAATTTAAAGATAGCGGGACAGCATCGGCAGGCTGCATACGACAGTGTTAAACCCGTGAAGTGCCCCGGACCATACGCTGACATCCTTGAACAATTCCCCGACCTCACCCGCCCAGCCGGTGCACCGAGAGACATCAAACATTCGACGGTGCACCACATAATAACCACACCTGGACCCCCCACATCGTGTCACCCACGTCGACTCGCGCCTGACAGACTTGCAGCAGCAAAGGCAGAGTTCGAGGCCATGCTGCGGCAAGGCATCGTGCGACCATCAAGCAGCCCATGGTCATCGGCGTTGCATTTAGTGCCCAAAAAAGACAATTCGTGGCGCCCGTGTGGGGACTATCGCGCCCTTAATTCGTGAACAGTGCCGGACTGATACCCAGTCCCACACCTTCAAGACTTCAGCTACGCCTTTGCGGGCTGCGCGGTGTTCAGCAAGATAGATTGCGCAAAGGCGTACACCCAAATTCCGGTGGCGCCCGAAGACATTGAAAAAACAGCCATCATAACGCCCTTTGGGCTTTTCGAAAGCCTGTTTATGACTTTCGGTCTTCGGAATGCTGCCCAGACTTGGCAGCGGTTCCTGGACAGCATCTTGCAAGGCTTGCCATTTTGTTTCGCTTACCTCGTCGACATCCTGGTGTATTCCAAGTCGCCCGAACTCCACCGCCGCCACTTAACGATCGTCTTTCAGCGCCTGAGTGAAGCCAACATCGTTATTAACCCTGCTAAATGCGAGTTCGGTGTGACGGAAATCGAGTTCCTCGGCCATTTAATTACACCCACCGGATCGACACCGCTACCGGAGAAAGTCAAAGCAATACTGAACATGCCACGTCCGCAGACGCACAAAGAATTACGACGTTACCTCGGCATGTTGAACTTTTATCGTCGACACCTGCCCAACGCCGCAGCCGTGCAAGAGCCGCTGACTAGGGCGTTGCAAGGTCCTACCTCAAAAGGAAAGACCCTCGTGAATTGGACAGACGCAATGGAGCAGAGCTTCACGGACTCAAAAAGGAATCTTGTGGAAGGGACGCTGCTCGCACACCCGGTACATGACGCGGACTTAGCTGTAGTCGTGGACGTCAGTTAGGCCGCCATCGGCGCGGCGTTACAATAGCGCGTCGGCGGGAGTTGGCCGGCTCCCTGTTTTTTCTCTAAAAAGCTTTCCGATTCGCAACGTGCTTGGAGCGCTTTTGACCGAGAGTTGCTTGTGGTGTACGCGGCGGTGAAATACTTCCGACCATCCATAGAAGCCCGACAATTCGTCATTTTCACCGACCACAAACCCATTACCCACGCGTTCGAGAACAACCACACTAAGTGTTCACCGCGCCAATTCCAGCCGTTAGAGTACGTGTCGCAATTCACAACAGACATCCAACACATTTTGGGGATAGACAATATCGTCGTCGATTGTTTGTCCCGAGCGTGTGCCGTTATTTCACCCCCGTGAACTTTGACGAGGTGGCCCAAGTACAGGAGAGTGACGAAGAACTGCACCGCTTCCGTCACGACACTTCCAGCGGCCTGCAACTGGAGCTGGTGCCTGTCCCCGGCTCTGCACAGAAGATTTGGTGTGACATCTCAACCGGCACGCACCGACCATTCCTCCCGGAGAAATTCTGGCGCAGTGCCTTCGACCGTGTCCACGGACTGTCACACCCCGGCACCAACACCACTGTGATGCTTGTGGCTGCGCGTTTTGTCTGGCCCGGGCTTCGGAAGGATTGTCGCGAATGGGCACCCTCTTGCACCGCATGTCAGCGCGCCAAAGTCGGGAGGCACACCCAAGCACCCGTGGGCACCTTCCTGGACGTGACACGCCGATTTTCGCACGTTCACGTGGACCTCGTCGGCCGACTTCCTCTCTCTCTCACAAGGCAAGCGCTACCTCCTAACTATGGTGGACCGCTTCACTCGCTGGCCGGAAGCAACGCCCGTCATGGACATCGCAGCCGAGACCGTCGCCACCGCATTCGTCGACACCTGGGTGGCACGCTTCGGATGTCCCAGTCATGTGACAACTGACCGCGGCCGCCAGTTTGACTGCACATTGTTTAAGCACGTCACCAGACTGTGTGGCACCCAGTTACACAGGACAACCAGCTACAATCCAGCGTCAAATGGCATGGTTGAACGGTTCCACAGGACTCTCAAAGCCGCTCTAACCTGCCACGACACCTCACGGCTAGAGGCACTCCCACTGGTGCTGGTCGGCCTGCAAGTCACGGCAAAGGAGGAGATCGGCATGTCACCTGCCGACCTCGTTTACAGGCAATCTCTGACAATCCCGGGTGATCTTGTCGAAGATGTAAGACTCCGTGGCACCCACTCTGGCAGAACGTCTGTGCACTCACATGGCCGGCCTCCGAGTGCACACACCGACGCGGCATGGCACCGGGAAGATATTCGTCCACACTGACCTGCAGCGCTGCACGCACGTCATGTTGTGTACTGACACAGTACAGCCACCTCTCCGACCGCCCTACAGTGGACCGCACTGCGTGATCGCCCAAGGAGATGAAACGCTGGTCATCGAGTACAACGGGATGCTGTCGACAATGTCAGTCGACCGCGTCAAACCAGCCTACGTCTTGCCCGCTCCATCAGCCACGCATTTCTTCGACCCGACAGAAGATCTGATCACGGACGACACTCCCTCTGCCAGCGGTCAGAAGGAACCCGCACCCGCAGCCGCCGGTGACGCACAGCTGCAGCCTGCTGTCATCGTGCTGCCACGTGCACCTCCCACCACCACGCCCAGGCGGCTGGCACGGCTGCCTGGACCGCGCCCACCACAGGCGCACCAGTCGCCCCCACCAAAGCTGCCAACGGACTACGTCACGCGCGCCGGCCGCCGCGTTTGATTCAAACGGCCGTGCTGCGTCGCCAGTCATGTTGTATCCTCCTACAGTCATGCAATTATGACATCTTCCCACACACCACAGCATCATCAGCAAACAGTTGCATATTGCTGCTCACCCTCTCTGTCAGATTATTTAGAGAACAATATCAGTCCTGCCACACGTCTCTTGGGCACTTCCGACAATACCTATGCCTCTGATAAACACTGGCCATCGAGAACAACATACTGTGTCCAATTATTTAAGAAGTCTTGCAGCCACTCACATATCTGGGAACCTATTCTGTAAGCTCATACCTTTGTTAACAGTCTACAGTGGGGCACAATGTCGAATACTTCTCAGAAGTCTAGGAATATGGAATCTGCCCATTGCCCTTTATCCACAATTTGCAGGATATCACATGACAAAAGGGAAAGCTGAGTTTCACTTGAGTGATGATTGAAGGTTAACATATCTAGAAACTACAGGTGCATAATTCATATAATAAACAATACTGCATAACAGACAATTATTACTCAAAAATTTACAAGAGTCATAAATGAATTATTATTTGGCTGATCTCCAGGTGGAGAATTAGTTACATTTTCCCAGTCAGAGTCAATTTGTGTGATAATAGAATTACTCCTTTGCAGTTGGTTTATGGCAGTAGCTGAAGAAATAGGGCCAAGTGTGAATGTGTCAAAGGAGTCTGTCTGTTGACTAGGTTTGGGAGTTAGTGCCATTCTGTGATGGGCTTATTTAGACCTTCAACATACTAGGAAAGAGGATTTCTTGACACTGTTAATGTGCCATACATGATAACTAGACTGTATGGAAAAAGACTTTTTAGTGTCAAAGGCATAGCAGTTAATAAACTGGGGGTAATGTTGACAGTTGGTGTGCATATATAAGAACAGATATTTTTAGGAGGTCATCATTGAGATGGAAGCAAATGTCCAGGGAATTGGAATGCTTAGCTAATGAGGACCAAGTGAAAAAGGATGGGAAGGGAATTATTATGGCAGTGCAGAATTAGGGTAGTGTCTTATCCCTGGGTCCAGTTCATTAGGATATCATCAATGACCCCTAAGTGTTGTGAATCTTGGTTGGCTAAGTAGATTTCCTCTAAATGGCCATTAAGGAGATTTGCACATGAGGATGGTCCTGACCATGATATGAATTTGTCTGTATATCTTCTATATTCTAAAACCATTGTATGGTCCAGTTTAATTGCTGATATCTTCACAGTTTCAATTGAGGGCAACATTATATCAAAGAAAGCCTTGATATATTCTTGAGGACTGAAAGGAACAAGTTGCATAACAGTTATATTTCAGACATGTTCGGTAGACTTAAATGTGCTGAACATGCAACCCAGGGGAGCAACAGTCATTCTCGAAGAAAAACTGCACATCATCCCACAGCTGTATCATAAGATGGGGAAATGTTGGACATGGGTAGATTCAGATGGGAAAAGCGTATTTCTCTTCTTGTGTTGGAATCACTGTATGTGAGCTGTTTTCTTCTTCTTCTTCTTCTTCTTCTTCTTCTTCTTCTTCTTCTATATTTTCAAGCAGATTCAAACGTATATTGTTGCACTTGGAAGTTGAGACTCTGGTGTATAGCAGTTTATAGTGCAGTGTACAGTTATTGTTAATTATCTGTATGTGAATACTGTTGTCATTGTGCTAGAAGAGAAAGCTGTAAGCATAATTTCCATATATTTTTCTTATTTTTATTAAAATGCTAAAATGGAAATCTGAATGTAGTTTGTCCTCACATCACACTTGCACTAATTCCAGTAAATTATTTACAAATATCTACAAACAAGGGGGAATATCAGACAATGCCACAGACTTATAAAAGGAGACTTGGTGCTCTTCCAAGGTGCAATTATGACCCTCAACATTTTCAAAATGTGGTTACTGCTATAAGATCAGAAAAAGTGTCATACACAAAGGCATTAAGCACATTTAACATACCACATTCAAAATTAGAGAATAAAATTAATAATACAAATCCTGGAATGATTGAAAGGTCTTCTGTCTTAAGCACCATTGAAGAGAACTCAATTGTCCATGGTATTTTGAGGCTGTGCACTGGGTTTTCCTTTTGCCTCTGACGATCTAAGGTACATAATGAAAGCCTATCTCAATAAATACAGACAAAAAGAAAAACACTTTTCTTATAAAATGTCAGGAATAAAGTGGTCACATTCATTCTTACATTCTTACAGCATTAGTCTGCTATATTAAGCATCGGGCTACCTGAGAACATTAAATGACAATGTGCTGAAGTGAGTTATGAGACAGTGATGATTGGTTGGTTGTATTTGGGGGAGGGGCCAAAGAGTGAGATCATCAGTCCCATTGGATAAGGGAAGGATGGTGAAGGAAGTCAGCCATGCCTTTCAACGGAACCATCCCAGCATTTGCCTGAAGCAATTTAGGGAAATCACTAAGACAGTGAAATCATATTCCCAGAATGTTGGTGAAATCATGTAAAACATACCATATTTCCAAAAAATGTAATCAGTTATGATATGACCAATCTGTTTGATGACCCTGGGAGGAAGCATGTGATAGAAGGGCAAAAAAACATCCAGAAAGAATCTTAGATTCTTTGGAGAGCTGTATTTCAGTAATGATGGCTGTCACTGGGGATGTAAAACTGTTGCATCCATATGTGATCTGCAAATTGGAGCATTTATGGGATACCTGACAAGGAGAAGGTCCCAAGGAAATCCTCTATAGCCACAATAAAAGTGCATGATTTGATCTGCCTGCATTTGAATACTGGTGTATTACTATTGTGCTGCCTTATCTGAAGTTGATGGAGGAGGAGAAAGTTGTGATGGAAAACAAACTTTGAAGTCACAGTTCAGTGAGAGTAATTTATGAATGTGAGAAGAATAATATATATGTTTCATTTTCTTGCCACAAAACAGTACTCATCTCTTACAGCCATTATATGTAGCTTTCTTCAGCCCTGTGAAAGCTGCATGGTGGGCAGTGCTTAGCCAATGGAAGAAAAACTCCCATGGGCCAATATTGAAAGATGTGTTCCCCTCTCTTCTGAAGGGAACTCTTCAAAACATATTAGCAACTGAAGGAGACAGCATAAGAAATGCATTTTGTGCAGTGAGATTAATTCCTTTTGTCCTTGAAAGAGACCTCAAAAAATTGCCTGATGGAAAATATTCTCAAAGCAGTTCTCCGGAACCTCGGTCTTCAAGTTTTGAAGAGATGCTTCAGGAAGTTTGACAAAGCTCAACAAAAGTGGAAATCAGATGTTGCTCAAGGAAAACCCATTTTGGGCATCAATTTGAGAAATACAGATAATGCTGAATCAGTGCCCGAATCGCCTGTGAATTTTGATGTAATTAATACCCACTGGTGAAGAAAGGAGCCAGAAAGAGGAAGCAGTGCAGGCTTCTGTTATTGTTGATTATCCACACACAATTGGAAGGGAACAGCTAAATAGCCAATTTGTTTGAACCATAACAGAAGTGGGTGCAAAAGAAGTGGAAGTCAGATTTCTGCATCCATATCAAGGCAGCAAATAGGTGTTTATTTTTCCTGAGACTGCAGATGATGATACTGCAGATAAACACCAAACTACAAGAGTTTTGTGAACTCCTAAAGGGGCAAAGGGGAAGTTTTTATTCAGTGAGAACATATTGCAGATTTATGATTTATGCTATGAGTAGATTGTCATTGTCAATCAAATCTTTTCTAAATATGTGTTTCAATTTTTTTTCTAAACATAATGTCTAATGTTTTCTGAAAATGTGTGAAATATTTTATATCCATGTGTAAAATATTTTCTAAACCTGTAAAAAGAATTTCTAAGCATGTGTATTTTTTAAAAGATAGTTTGGATTGTAAATTACCCCATCAGAGAGAAATAAGGAACTTTGGATCAAAATTCATTGAATGTCCAAAATAGCCTTATCATACGGGGTAATGTCGAATAGTTTTGTTTTGTCATGTGAATTTAAAATTCAATATTAAAATTCTGTCTGATATCACCTCATTGTATGGTACACAGAAATTTATCCATGGGAGGTAGGGTATCAATCTGTAGAGGTAAGGTAACATGTAACTTTTATATACAATGGCACCCCAAACCATTACGTCTAGTAACTGTCTATCTACTCAATATGCAGGCTGTCAGAGTGTGATTCAACATGTAAATTGTAGTCACTGTGGGGTACTTAATATGAGTCTCTTCTAAAAATACATTTTGTCACTTGCTCAAGCTGTACAATAGAAGCAGATGTATAAAACAGATCAGCCCACAGCAGAAGGTAATGATGAGTTGATAGAGACAAGTTCTTAACCACTGCAAGCTCCAGTGATAAAACTGCATGCTCCATTGTGATCATGGCGTTGAGTGATACAGAACCCACCTCTTAAACAGTGAAAAATCCAGGATGAAATGTAACAATATTATGAAAATATTATGAACCCACCTAATGCAGCATTTGAACCACTTCAAACAAGCATAACTTTCATAGCAGCTGCACCTCTATGCCAATCAAAAAAATACACTTCCTGAAGACCAATGATTCTGCCTTGCTGGAACTCACCCAGAAGCTGAAATATCTAGAACGGGTTTTTCTGGCACTACTCTTCATGTTCCACTGCTTTGTTAGACAAGTCACCAGATGAGCTTGAGCACTGAACTTTCTGGGCAGACAAATTATGATGGTGCTGGGTATCTGTGTAAGCAATCTCTCTATATATCCTCAGATTTTATATTCACCAGGCCCATTCTTTTTGGGTTTTGCAATTTTCATGAACATCATGTTATTACCTACACTCAAAATAACTTCAATGTGACCTTTGGCATGACTTTTCCCAGAACACCTGAATCACAATGAAAATGATCACTGAACCAAATATTTGGCTTAAAAATGTTAATTACCTACTGTTTACTACCATTTATGAAATTATGTTCCCATGACTATTCTACAGCAGAAAAAGGTTCATTTCCTTCCTGGTTATAATATGTACCTTATAAACTATAGTATCAGATTGCTTCTGAGGGCATCAGCTTGTGTACAGGGCTGACCACAGTTTCCAAAGCATGGGAGCTTCTTTTCATACTACAATATCAAATTGCATTATCCCCTGGGGTAAGAACACATGGTCTAGGGATAGCATCTCGGATTAATAATCAAAATGTCCTCAGTCCTGGGTTCGTAACCCACCACCACTTAAATTTTGATTAGTAATCAGCACTGGTGGCCAGAGACTTCCGGCACAAGAAGTCAACCTCATTCTGCCAAATTCCTTGTCAGAGAGGCGGGAGGAGTGGACAAAGGTCATCCTTGGGATGGGAAACTGCCCCTAGAGGTGTAAGAATCAGGAATGATCAATGGCATGAGGATGGAGAAGGCAATGGAAACCACTGCATTAAAACCACATAATTTATATTCACAGAATATGTGGCCTGTGTCATGATGACCTCTCCATTGGCAAAAGATTCCGGAATAGTCCCCCATTTGGGTCTCTGGGAGGGGACTGCCAAGGGGGAGGTGATCATGAGGAAAAGACTGAATAATTAATGAAAGGATAGTGTTCTACAAGTCGGGGTGTGGAATGTCTGAAGCTAGAAAAACTGAAAATGGAAATGCAAAGGGGAAATTAGGTAGTGACTCTAACTGTAATACAGTTATCTGATATAGCTGTCACTCTTCCAACTGCACTATTTCAGCTTGTATAACTGTCATTCAATTTGAAGTTAGCTATTCCTTTTATACAACTTAATCAAAGTTAACACTTGGTTGTCATTCTTTTATCCAGCCATCATGTTCTGTAGACTTCACCAAAAAGAAGCTTCAGGTATGTGGAATGAGTCAAGGTAATCTGTAAAGTGTATGGACAATAAGTGATCACTATATTGCTTGATATTAAGCCACCTAAATTTAACTGAGTAAATTAGAAAGAAAGCTGCTACTTCAAAAACTGCTACTTCCTCCTCAGTTATTCTTTATAGCTGCTGTTTATCTGATATTAGCTGCTTCAAATTTACTTGGTTTCAATTATATTTTTCAAAAAAAATATTTATCTACATCTGTAAAAACTGAGATCTATTTACAGCCTATTGCTACTTATCATTCAACTTAATAATGAATGCTTCTACCTGACATGTAGCTAACAGAATTTTTCAATCCCTGAATCTATAAATCCAGATAATTGGGATTTATCTGGGTGTAAACATGCAACCAGTCACTTTCTTGGGATTTTAGTTGTGTGTACACCTGATAAAGTACATTATGGGAATGTGTATGCTAAGGGTACCCAAAACATTACAACATTTCCATTTCATAAATGTTTTATTACTGATTACTAAATTTCCATCATTTTTATCACCCCCTCGTCACAGCCCTAGCTACACTTGGTCCACAATATCTTCCTGTAACACCTCATTAGATGATGAGCCTGCAGTGACTAAAAAACTAGTTAATGGTACAATAAGTTATATCTAAAATCCAAAAAAGTGGCTGGTTGCGTATTTATACCCAGATAAATCACCAGTCTAAAGAACAGTTGCAGCTTGTCAGTCCCTAATGCATACCTAATGAAATTCAGATAATTTTTAAAAAGAATGGCTAATGAGATAAGTTTTTAATTTTCTGACACAAAAGAATTACAGACATTGGCTGCAGGTGGGCATTGATTGAAATCAAAAGGGAAATTTGAAAATTTGTGCCAGACCAAGGTTTGAAACTGGCTCTCCTGCTAACTAGGCAGATGTTCTGGTCACTGAGCTATCTGGACACAGTGGTCATTGTAGCAGCACAGACTATGATAGCATGATTCCTGCCTACATCTGCATCTACACTTTGCAAACCACCATGAGGTGCATGGCAGAGCGTACATCTCATTGTACCAATTATTACAATTTCTGCGTGTTCCATTCATGCATAGTGTGCAGGAAGAATGATTGTTTGAATGCCTCTGTGCATGTAGTAATTATTATAATGTTATCTCGACAATCCCTCTGTGAGGGATGAGCAGGGTTTGTAGTATATTCCTGGAGCAGTCACTTATAACCAGTTCTTAAAACTTTGTTAGTAGACTTTCTCAGGATAGTTTATGTCTATCTTCAAGAGTCTTCCAGTTTAGTTTCTTCAGGATGTCTGTGACTCTCTTCCGTGGATTAGACAAACCTGTGACCATTCATGCTGCCCTTCTATGTATATGTTCAATATCCCCTCTTAGTCCTATCTGGTATGGGTCCCACACACTTGAGCAATATTCTAGAACCAGTCACATGAGTGATTTTTAAGCAATCTGCTTCATAGATTGATTGCACTTCCCCAGTATTCTACCAATAAAATGGTCTACCACCTGCTTTACCCATGATTGAATACATGTGATCATTTCATTTCATATCCCTGCAGTGTGTTACATCCAGGTGTTTGGATGAGTTGACTGATTCCAACAGTGACTCACTGATATTATAGTCAGAGGATACTATGTATTTTTCATTTTCTGAAGTGCAAAATTTTAGATTTTGAATATTTAAAGCAAATTGCCAATATCTGCTCCACTTTGAAATCTTATCAAGATCCGACTGAATATTTATGCAGCTTCTTTCAGATAGTACTTCATTAAAGATAACTGCATCATATGCAAGAAACCTGATTTTACTGTTAATATTGTCTAAAAGGTCATAAATATATGACATGAACAGCAAGGGTCCCAACACATTTCCGTGGGGCACACCCAAAAGCTTGATCAAAAGCTTTCAGTATGTCATGTTAGAAATGTGTGAGTTGGGTTTCACATGATCGATGTTTTTGAAATCCATGCTGGTTGGCGTTGAGGAGGTCATTTTGTTCAAGATATCTCACTGTGTTTGAGTTCAGAATATGTTCAAAAATTCTACAGCAAATTCATCTCAAGGATATTGGATGGTAATTTTGTGGATCACTTCTAATACTCTTCTTGTAGATTGGTGTGACCTGTGCCTTTTTGCAAGAACTGGGCATGGTTTTTTGTTTTAGGGATCTGCAATAGATATAGTTAGAAGAGGGACTAACTCAGCTGCAGATTCAGTATAGAATCTGACAGGGGTTCCATTGGGCCCTCAAGCTTTGTCCAGTTTTAATTATTTCAGCTGTTTCTCAACCCACTGACACTAATACTTATTTCATTCATCTTTTCAGTGGTGAGAGGACTAAATTGGGGCAATTCTCCCAGGTTTTCCTCTGTTAAGGAACAACAGAAAATTGAGTTAAGCATTTCAACTTTTGCATTGCTCCCCTCAGTTTCAATTCCTGTCTTAATTGCTAGGACTGGACACTAGCTTTGGTGCCCCTAACACCTTTACATATGACCAGAATTTCTTTTGTTTCTGTGTAATGTCATTTGACAATATTCTGCTGCAGTAGTCATTGAAGGCACCACTCATTGCTCTCTTGACAACGAAACATGTTCATTCAGCATTTCTCTACCTATAGCACTATGCTTTGTTTTACACCTATTACACAGTCATTTCTGTTCTTTAGAAGTTTCTTTACAGTGACTGTACACCATGGAGATCCCCTCACATTATCAACTCTTCTACTGGGTACATATCTACCCAGTGCATGGTCATCTATTCTTTTAAACTTGAGCCTGAATTCCTCTACATTCTCCTGCCCTGGCTGAAAGTTGCAAGTTCCTCACTGAGATATGACACTACTAATTTTTATTTAGTTTACTGAACACATATATCTTTCTGTTTCTTTTAACTGTCATTTGTACTTTGGTAATCACTGTTGCCACAACAGCATCATGGTCACTGATAATAGTTTTGATGTCTACATCCTCAATGACGTCAGGTTTATTTGTTGACATTAGATCCTAAATATTTCCATCATGAATAGGGTTCCCAAATATCTATTCCAGATGGTTTACAGAGAAGGCATTTAGTAAAGGTTCACAGGATGTTTTATCACACCCACGACTAACAAAAATGTAATTTTCTCAATTAATTGTTGGATGAGTAAAGTCTCCACCAATGATTCCACTATGATTTGGGAACTTACATACAAGTGAACTGAGGTGTTCTCTAAAGTTTTCAGTTATATCAGGGGATGAATCTGGTGGGTGATAGATGTATCCAGTTGTAATTTTATGCCCACCCCTGATACTGAGTTTTGCTGAAACAATTTCACATGCAGCTTCAATTTCTATCTTGGCAGTTTTGAGTCTCTTGTCTACTGTGACAAATATGTCACCTCCATTTCCCATTTTCCTGTCCTTTTGACATAAACTTAAATTTTCCTCCAAAATCTTACTGCTATCAATTTCAGGTTTCAACCAGCTTTCTGTATCTAGTGTTATTTGAGCTTTACTGCTTTTCATGAGTGCTTCAAACTTTGATAGTTTGTTGTGAATGCTTCAGCAGTTTACCATTAGGATTTTAATACTCTCACCTGTGGGAGGCATTTCTTTTGATATTACACTGATACTTCTGGGTTTCCTACAGCTATTGTTATCTGGATTGGATGGAGACTCATCTAATCTACAAAACACTTCTGTGCACTCCATGTGCAATCAGCTACCTGAGTAGCAGCCTCTAATGTGTAGTGCACATCTGACCTATTTAGTGGGACCTTAAGTTCTCAACCCTATGGCACATGTCCAGGAAGTCACAGCCTAGTTTGTCACAGAACTTTCAAAGTCTCTGGTTCAGTCCTTCCACTTGACTCAGAACCAAAGGGCCACGATTGGTTCTGGGGACAATGCTGCAAACTGTGAGCTTTGTTGAAACTTTGATCTTCACAACCTTCTCTACCAGTCACTGGAATGACACAAAAGTGGGCTTGTTCTGGGCTTGTTCTGACGTGTGCCACAATCTGTAGTTGGTTGCACCCTCCTTCTTCAATGGCTGCTGGACTAGCCTCTTCAACATGTTGAACGAGGGCTCCAGGCATACACACTGAGTGAATCTGGTGTACTTTTCTGTCACTTGCTGTCATTTCCCTAAGGGTACCATAATTTGCAGTGTATTTGAACTGCTGGCAATTAATAGACCTCTACCCTTCTGTGTTTGCCTCCTCCTGACTCTGGACAGAACAGGTTTCCCAAAACAGGTGAAGTAAGCTCGGTTGGCTCAGTTTCAATTTCAGTGAAAAACAGCACCTCAAACTTGTTGGTTAGGGGGATCGGTACAACATCCTGAGTCCTCCCTGGTCCCCATCCACCCTGTCCAGGACACCTAGATCTACCATTGACATGACATCTGAAGTGAGTTGGACAACCAATGACAGATCCTTTACTTTCTGCAGAGGAGATAGGATCCACAGGAGAGGATAGTACTTGAGGTACCTCTTGCACTGGTACCACAAGTACACAGTTCTCAGAAGCTCTTCCAACACACCGATTCAAAGCAGTTACCAACCATTCAACGGTAGTCAGGGCAATTTCCAGCTGCTTACGAATGTCAGCCACAAATTCTCATCTTACTCACACATTACTAATGCAGTGCCCCTTGCCCTTTATCCTCATTATTCACTGCATTTTGCTGATTCCCATAAGAGTTCAAGCCTGGTGTGCATCTGCACTGACCCCGCATCTGGCCATCTTGATTTAGGTTTTCCGTGATTTCCCTAAATTGCTCCAGGCAAATGCCGGGATGGTTCCTTTGAAAGGGCATGGCCGACATCCTTCCCCATCCTTCCCTAATCCTATGAGACTGATAACCTAGCTGTTTGGTGTCTTCCCCTAAACAACCAACCAACCATCTGCACTAATGAGATCATTGGCCATCTCACCTTAATTCTGTTCTTTCAGACCTGTCCAAAAGAACAGACTACATTTTTTGATCCAACAGCCATTATGAATTAAGACAAAAATGAATTGATTTCAATCAATGTCCACTCACAGCCAATGTCTGTAATTCCTTGGTGTCTTAATTCATAATAGTTGCTGGATCAAAAAATGATGTCTGTTCTTTTGGACATGTCTGAAAGAACAGACACCACACATATATATTTTTAATTTTCTTTTGAATTCATTCAAATTCCTAATTTGTTGCTACATACTGGATAGGAGCTGTTTCAAAATATTTCTACCAGAGAACGTAACTCCATTTGGAACCCTAGACAAGGAGGCAAAGTGCGCATAAAAAATATTTTTGTCTTTCCTATTATGGCTGGAAGGTGTAAATGTATGTGATCATAAAAATTCCACACTGCTTCAAAGGATTTGTCAAGATTTACAATGATCTACTTTTCATAATAATCTTCACTTCTGCACTGCCCCAGAATACAGTCTCATAAGGCAACAAACAGGAAGTAAAGGTACACAAAATGAGCCAGCACTGTTGTCTTTTGGTCAACATAATGAAAGATGCTTTTAAGGGCATGACAGGCATTCAACGTATGTGTGATAGAAACTTAATCTTTATAGTGTACTAACAATAAATGGTCACTATCTTGCTTAACGTTATTCATGCTTAGGCCATCTAAATTTAACTGAGTAACTTAGAACGAAAGCTGTTATTTTGAAAGGGGTTATGACTCCTCAGTTTTACTACATGACTGCTGTTTATATGCAATTAGTATATTGATATTTACTTCATTTCATTCTTGATTTGTTTATCGATGTGTTGACTCCATTTTATCTGGTCATGCAGTTGGATCCCAAATAAGACTCCACACCTGTACAAGGGATATCACTGATGCAACAACAATTTAGTTTGCCAAGTAGAATTTTTCAGTCAAAGGTTTTGGATAGGTATCATGATATAGCAGCAGGAAAACTTTTTTGTTTACCTCTGTTACTACTTTGTTTGACATCTTTCATTGTTTTCTCTGTGGAGAATCCTTTAAGATAGCCAGAGAGGCAATTAACAAGTTCTTTTCAGTTATGTTAGGCAGTATTTTATCATAGGCAAGTTTATCAAATATTTTTCAGAAAACTGTAATTAGAAGTAGTTTGCTTCTCTTCATTTTTCCAGATGTGTGTTACTACAGATATTTATGTCTGTCAAGAAGTATGCCCCATCATTGATTGCTTACAAAGAGAGTTTCAGGGTAATCCAGCCAAGCCAGCACAAGATGTTTTAACTAATGCTAGAAACACCAAAATAGTTAACAGAATTACTAATTTTTACTGATATGAAGACTTTTTTCTCTTAAGGAGTGTATTTTCAAAACTAGTGTTTATTGGCAGCACATGCAGTTCCTGTACAAGTAAATCACATGCAAATACATATATTTGGTTGTTTATTATTAGGTGTAGTGTTTGCGGGAAGTGATCACTAAATTTGGTGGGCAATGATTTGAAAGTGTTACCATTTGCTGTTCCAAAAATGGTAACAAGTGAGTGATTTGCACTAGTTCAGCTTCCAAGTTTACATGAAATTTGAAGATATTCTTAAGCAGGCTGTTCTGAACACTCAACATTCATATGATGAAGTGATGAGTTGTAATGCTTATTAGGGTCAATGGTAAAATGTAGTCTTGCAGTAAGTACAGATTTGACCCCAATAAGCTGCACAATGGATTACAGTAAAATTACACAAAATGTGAAAAGTGGGTACATTTAAATGCTAAATACAATAAGAATCATAAAATGTTAGAATACCAACTAATTTTGTTTTATTTCATTGATTGCAAAAATAGTAAAATAATATCTAGGTCCAGTCTATTGTTAATATTCATAAAAAGATTCCTGGTCATTAACCATCAGTTCGTGAGCACTGCGGAGGTCACAGAAATGCTTCACGTGTTCTTAGAATCAACATGAGATCACACAAATATGTTTTCTGAGGCAACTTTAATAATTAATTCCATCTTTATGCAGAGTTGCAGTTCACGCACTAGTTGCCACCTCGAAAACTGATCATAGACTGACTTGGATTAACACAACATTACCCAAGTACATCATCCAAGGCAGTTTTTCAACAAACTATTCCATCTTTACAAGGGATCAGATTTTGTACACAGGTTCATGTATTACCTCCTCAGAAACTGATCGCAGATTGGTCATGAGCCATTTTAGCAGTTTGGTATCTGTCCTCTCAGGGCACACTTGTAATTGGTCCATCATTTCCATCAATAAACACTGACAGTAAATAAAATTTGTAATTAGAATTTCCTGATGAATTGAGCAATATTAAAATTATTATTAACAAGTTCTCATTGCAAGTAATATAATCAGCATTGTTGGAGCTGTATCTTAATTTTTAAACAGTAAATATATATTTAAAAAATTCACTTCTTGAGTCTAGCATGGTAGGTGAATCCCCACTGTCTCTCTCTACTTCAGTATGATATGGCTCTTGCTCGCCCATCCATTCTCACACTATATGACCATCTGGCACACCATTTGACAAGTCTGCCTTGTGATCCTACCTATTCACTAGTTTCCTGTAACAAAATCTTCCTATACTGTGCATTAAAATGTGACAACAGAATGTAGTAAACATGGGCTGCAATGTGTCTAGTGTCACATCACCATTTCAATTTGAGTATCTGTTACGTGAATCTGCTCTTAAAATGGAAAACCACTGATCAATGTGGAGAACTATCAATGGTCAGGCCGGCAAGAACACTGGGGTTGAACCAACACCGGGAGCTGCAGGCACATTGCATAACATCACTGACGACATCACACTCATCAAGGCTGAGGTTAGTGCCATGCAACAAGCACTGGACATGCTCGGGCTCATTGTCCAGACCTTCACTGATGCAGTCACTAGATATGTTTACTGAACAAATCATTAAAAGAAATTGAGCACAGGACACAATTGCTCAAACAGAAACTGGTTGAGAAGTCTGATGAGCTTGAACAATATCAGAGATGCAATAATCTTAGACTGTTCAGGATTTCAGAGACCAGCAAAGAGAATACAGATGAACTAGTAATGAATGTTGCCTGTGACAAGTTAGGCCTGGAAGTGACAATGGCATTAACAGAAGTCACAGAGTTGAATGTAGGACAGCAGGATTCACAAAACCTAGATCAATAATTGTGAAGTTTGTGTCATACAGGTAAAGATCTGAAATCATTTGAGTGAAGAAGAAACATGCAAAGACAATATGAGAGGATCTCACCTTGGAGAGACTAAACATTTTGAACAACACCATTTAAAGATTAGGGCTACAAAATGTATGGACAAATGCTGGGAGGATGAGGTTGAAGGCTGAAAATGGAAAAAGATCAGCTTACAATGCAAATTAACCCAAAAGATTATGCTTTAGGAGCTAAGAACATATCAACTCTTGCCACCACTTGTTTGTGCATTTATATTGCTATTGTAGACTACAGTTACACATAAGGTAAGTAATGTGTTAACTGTTTTGTTTCGTTTCATTACTAAATCCTGCTTCTTTCCTACTGTTTCTTATTTACTTTCCCAGTTACTGTATTACCTTAGTCTTTCACTTCCTGGAACATGCCATGTCCTGCCCAAGTGCATTCCTTATGCTTTGTTCCCTTGATAGCACTGACCTAGAGTCAGATGTATCCATCAGTGGCATCCTTGCATATTCTGCACCTAAACACAACAAGCTCCACTCCACACGCACAAATGTCCAATCTATGCCACCTCATCTCAATGAGTTCAGTTACATTTTTCAGGATACAGACATCCCTGTAATACTTCTGTCAGAGACCTCACTCAAACCAAGTATTTTCACAAGTTCAGTAAATCTAAATGGCTACATCTTTCTAAGACATGACAGTTGTAACAGATGAGGGGGTGGAACAGGGGCGTACATATGTTCTGATTTATCACCATTGATACACACATTCAACAATAATAAAGATAAACAAGTGGAACATATGTTCATAGAGATCAAATCTCTTTAACAGTAAATGCCTAATTGTGTCCTCCACAAACCTTCTGAAACAGGCAGCCTTGCCTGCTTTGAAACTGCTCTCTCAAGTCGTGGATCAACATCAAGCACATAATTATAGCTGGTGAGACTAACATAAATTTTCTATTCAACAGTCCTTCTAGTGTTAAATTTAAGTGGATGCTTTTTTCTTCAAATGTAATGCTACTTAAGCTTATTCTTACCCCTCACATAACCATTAGTCACACTGTCAAATACATTTGGAACCAAATCCCCAAAGAGAGTAAATCGTACCTCTCAAAAATCTGCTCCTGGCATGTCTATTCATGACATAATTTTCATGACATAGTCACTAGAATGTCCAAGAAAGAAACTACAACTGACTAAATACCAAGACTTCAAACACATTAATTTTTCTGATCTTGCAACTGATGTGCAAGAAATAGTTTGGGAGACAACTTTTGTTTCCTTCTCAGACATAAATAAAAAAACTTCATGGATTCACTAACAAAATTACTCAACTATATGACAAATACGCTCCCCTAAAACTGGAAAAGTAAAAAGGAAACCTGCATTTTGGCTTACTGATGAACTAAAATAGACCATGAATCTCAGAGATGCTGCACATTGAACAAGCAAACTACACCCTACAGGTGAAAATCATATTGTTTACAAGCAGAAGTGGAACAGAGTCAGTCAAGCTGTGAGAAATGCTAAACTCAGGCATTCCAATGTATTAAATGACAACAAACACAGGCCAGCAGTCCAATAGAAAAACCTATGTGGTTTTGGTATATGTAAATTAAAAGCAGCAGCTGATCCCGCTATCCCAGCCAAACCTGAGTCGATACTTCACATTACCTACAACCACAGCTGAACCACAAATTAAACAGAGATTCATTACTTCATGGGTATAGACAACTGAAGCCATGAAAAATGCTATGTAAAGCAGGTTACTTGCAATACCGTCAAAGAAAGACACTTGCATATCAGTGGCATTGAACAAAAAGGTGGAAGCCCTGAAGGGGAAACAGCCCATTGTTAGAGACTACATCCCGACAGGAACAGGACAATGAGGGATTGTGTAAGAGGTTAGAGGAATGGGAAGCCACTGGTGGGCAGGAAACAGCTTTGAATATGGCTAAATTGTGCTTAGTAGGTAACATGAAATATACGTTATGTAGCACAGGACTCTTAGTAAGGCTTCAACATTTGAATTGGCAAATGGTCTCATCCAGCACTATTGGGAAAAGAACAGTGCAAGGTTATTTGGAGAGAAACTCAGTGGACTGTCACAGAACACAGTGAATCAGTGGAGTCATTCTCCAACAAAATTAGAAAATTGAATTCACAAACATACAAGTTAATGCACAATATGGAGGTCAACAGAGTCATCCTCTGTGAGGTAGAGAATATGGCTCAGGATGTGTTTGTCAGTGATATTTCTATTGACATGTCAGGGAGTATCAGAAAGGAGAACCCAACTGATTTATCCACCATCATTGGGGTTGCCACGCAAATAGAGGAAACTGACATTGCTACACGGAGGCAGTGTGACTGCTGTGCTTTCTCCTCTTTGGTGAAGTGTTATAGATATGGGCATTTGGGCCACATCCGGAAGCAATGTCATCAGCTGAAATGTTATGAATGTGGGGAAGGGGGCCATAGGGTGCTGTTGCTGGAAGACAGTGAGAGACAGGCAACATCCAAATAACTGGTAGTTAAACAGGAGTGGGAGTGCCTCATCCATCGGCCAGCATTCCCAGCAGAACACAAGACTGCAAAAATATATGCAGAGATGGAACACTGTTTGGATGTTTTTGAGGAAGATGATGTAGAAAGGTCAACTGAGGACCTCTGCCACAAACAACTGTCAACACTTCTACGTTACAAAAACAGAAAGAGATTTAAAAGGGAACGACAGGAAAGTAATGGAAACTTTGCTACTGCAGTACACTATTTATGTAATTCGAGTCGTCCATCACCAGCAATGACAATCATGCAGCACAAGATAAAACAGGGAATAATGCTCCAGTTTTTAAGAAACCATACAGAAGTCTGAAATGTATGCAACCAATAATGGAAGAATTTATGGACCAATAGCTAGCATATGGTATTATTGAATATAGTGATAGTCTGAGGGGGGGGGGGGGGGGGGAGCACCTATCATTTTGGTCTCAAAGAAATCACCAGATGGTACTAGGAAGTACAGATTTTACTGTGACTACTGATATCTTAATGCATGAACCACCATGAAAGCATATCCCATACTGAAAAATAAAGTCTCTGGAGAACTTGGGTCAGTGTAAATATTTCTCCACCATGGATCTGAAGAGTAGTTATCATCAATTGGAGGTAGCACTAGAAGATCGGCTGCAGACAGCTTTTACCGTCCATGGGGTCGTTTTCAGTACTGTCGAATGCCATTTGGGCTCAAGATTACACCTGCCACTTTTCAAAGATGACTGAAAATGGTACTTAGAAAACTAAAGCTGGAACACTGTATGCTGTATCTTGATGACATCATCGTCCTTTCAGAGGACATGGAAGAGCATGTATGACAGCTGGAGGAAGTGTTCAAAGGCTAAGGACAAAACGACTAACACTGAGCATACATAAATGTGATTTCACAGCAACAGAAGTAAATTGTCTTGGGCATGTAATAATACAGGAAGGAGTGAGAAAGGATCCTAGATTATGCTCAGAAGTTCAGAACTTCTTGCCACCACAAACAGTTAAACAACTGCAAATCTTATTTTCATCTCTGTAATTGTTGTTATAAATTTATGAAGAACTTCACTGAAACTTCTCAACCTTTGAATCATTTGTTCTGAAAAGGAGCAAAATTTGAATTGTCTATCATGTGTCAAACAGAGTTCAATACTCTGAAGCAGGAATTAACATCAGGTCCAGTTTTGCTATTTCCAAACTTAAAAAATAATTAATTCCATCTTGTGAAATGAACAATATAACAGTTGGTTGTGTCCTTAGCTGGAGTATAGATAACAGAATAATGGAGAACATCTTGTAACACACGCATCCCAGCAGCTGAACAAAGCAGAACGAAATTATTCCATGACTGAGAACGAAATGTTGGCAGTTATCTATGGTAGCTCTTACTTTCAGTGCTATTTATATGACCAACCCAGGCAGCTGATGTAGACTGTCATATATTCAAGTTGTAACTGCAGTTTGTCATGCATGATGACTTATTGTGCAAAACAACAAAGTGTGGACTATGAGTGGTGGTACCTGCGGCATTTTGGAGCAAAATTTTGAAACAGCACATAACCACCTGTTGGCAGGCCACGGAGAGCAGAAAGTAACTGACAGACAGCTTGCCGAGAACTTTTGGTGGAGGGCCAGGAAACAAAATGTCTGGAACTGTGAACCATGTGCACAGCAGGCAGATCTCAGGCATCGACAAGTTCCAATAAAAAGGCTACCAGAAGTGTCTCAACCATTTCAAATGCTAGGTGTAGGTATTTTAGGCTATTTTAATAGGACCCCAGCAGTAAATAGGTACCTACTGAGCATAATAGACAATTTCTCACAATATATCATGATGATTGCAATCCCTGACCAACAAGTGAGTACAGTTGCCCCAGCAATGATTAACAATTGGCTGCCCACATTTGGCATTCCGGATTATAATCACGATCAGGTCACTAATTTTACATGTGATCTGATGACACAATTGTGTAGACAACTTCATTTTCACAAGTTGTGGACAAGTCCTTTTCACCTTCAAGCCATGGAAGAACAGAATGAGTTCATCGCATGATTTTGAAGATGTTGAGGTGTTATGTTAACAGTAATCACAACAACTGGTATGTGTACCTAAGTTATGTAACCACTGCATACAATTCCAAAATTCATACGGCCTTTTGCCACATGGGGTAATATATGGGAGAAAAATACATTCACTTTTCAAAGTGAAGAAACCAGGACTTGGAACTGACTAGGTGAAAAAATTTGCAAAAAGCTTACAAGACTTTGGCAACAAGTGAAACGGCCCATCTTTAGAGCACCAGGAGTGGCTAAGACAATGTATAGGGAAGTTGCGACAATATAGGGTTGGCCAGTGGCTGTTGGTCACAACCTTGTTCATGCCTAAGGGCAGAACAAAGAAATTCATGACTCAATACCAAGTGGTGAAAATGACATCAACCATCAATGTTAAGATACAGATGCCAAAAGAAAATTTGATTGTCCATGTGCCACCGCTATTTAAGGGGGCCATGGATGCATTTCCACAAGTACAATCATGTCTGAACTACAGAATACAAAATCTATGAAAGTGAAGAAGGAACAGACAACTTTTGAATGAAATACGTCCGATCTGACTTATGCCCTCAACTGCTTTGATAGATAGGATTTGAGATTACCATTTGGTTATATTTTACTGGCTCTGTTTTTACCCAGGATATTGGGAAGTACTGCAATTTTTGATGTAGTATTATTTGTAGTATGTTTGGGGTTTTTGTTTATATTGTATCTTAAGGGATAGATTCAATACTACTTTTGTATTTGAGGGTTCTATAGTTTTTCCAATTAACCTCACCTTTTTCTGGAGGGAAGAGAAGTGGTAAAGGTTCCTTTCTCCCAGGTGGAATAACAAAATGTAGGCCCAGCTTATCCTGCACCTCACCGGTAGGAGAGTAGCAACTGCACTGCAGACCCAGTCCTTGGAGTCGGGAGTACTGCCCTCCAGGTAACTGGATGTTCTACTGACAAATCACCACTGGGTACTTAGACTAACTTTCAATGAACGGGAAGTTAGGAATGAAGTGTGTATATCGCAAGATGCATCAAGAGGCACAGAAGAAAGATGTAGTAACCAAAGAATAAGGGAATACAGGGGTTTACAATTTTCATACGGAAAACTAAGAGAACAGCAGTTCCAAGTGGTGGACCTGGTACCAACAACCATAATACCTAAAAAGAGGGGTTGGTTAGATGCTGTTGGGAACCTATTGAAAATTGTGTTTGGTACACTCAACAGTGTGGACATCCAGAATTTCAATGGCACAATAGAACAGATAAAGGGAGCAGCATGTGCTACCGCATCCATGTTAGAGTGGCGTACTACTCAATTATCAAACATGGAGCAGAATGTGCTGAACAATACCAGCCCAGTGCAATAATTAACTTCCAAACTAGCACACAGAACATGAGATACTACTCAGTTTCTACATCACTGCCAGCCCCAGCAATTCTTAAGGGGACTGTTGAAGTGCAAATGGAATTCACAGTACTGGGACCAACCACAGGAAATTTGGCACTGTTCTAACACATGTCCACAGTAGAAATGAGTACTGTCAGTGAAAGATTAGAAGCATTAATTTGAGGCACAGTATCAGGCTTGAAGGTGAGGTATCTGTGCTTTACAGTGCACCCCCATCCAATGAAGTGGGAAACTGCAGGGAAAGGGGAACAGCTACAAACCAAGGAAGTACTAATAATTTTGGAGTGACAGGAGAGCTGTGCTCTGATGCTGATTGAAGACTTACAGAGGATCAGAAGGAATGTCTTAAAATCTGCCTGAGCAGGTTGATACAGACTGGAATACAGATATGCAAGGTACAGTTATTCCTGAGACAATCTGAAGTGAGTGAATGTATTGTATTGTATTGTATATTTATTGGTCCTGTGAATCATACACTGTACAGGGGTACATAATGATATGGGACAAGTCAAATAATTTGCAATAAAGTTTAACAGAAAAAAGCTGTTGTATGGTTTTCAGTATATAGCAATATAACTCTAACATATGGGAATAACATTTCACAAATAAATTTTACATGCACACATTTCATACTTTTGGCCTTGATTATACAGACACACACATATATGTAATACACCACATACAATACACAGATAAATCTAATGTACACATTTCTTATTTTGGCCTTAATTGTATAAACTATTTAAATTTTTCACATATTTACATTGTAGATAAAAATTCATCAACACTATAGTAACAATTCTGTAGCAAGTAGTCACTCACTGCAATTTTGAATTTATGCATGCTAGTTATTGCCTTAATTTCTTTAGGTAGTTTGTTATACAGTTTTTTTCTTGCTTGCAAGGGTACTTTTTGTTTTAGTGTTGTATGTGAAAACTGCATATGTAAATCTTGATTATTTCTTGTGTTGTATGAATGGATATTTTGGTTTTTTGGAGCAATCTTGTTATTTTCATCTACGATTTTCCTTATAAACATTATTGTTTCTAGGATCTATAGGCATGGTAATGGAAGAATATGTAGCTTTTTAAATGAGGGTTTGCATGAAGATAGAGGTGCTAAGCCTTCCATGGCCCTTATAATTCTTTTTCGTGCAATAAAACAGCTTTTGCTGGGTGGTGAATTTCCCCAGCAAATTAAACTATATCTTAGTAATGATTCTGCTTGGGCATGGTACAAATTTTTTATGGCTTGCATAGATGTGCATCCAGCAAGAATTTTTATACTATAACAAATGGTATTTAATTTACTACATAGGTGTTGTGTGTGTTTCTGTCATCTTAGGTCATCTTGGATCCAGACTCCCAAAAATTTGGTGCTATTTACAATTTCAAGTCTTTTGCCTAACAGTTCTATGGTTGCAGTTACAGGCTGTTTATTCTGCACTGTGAGTAGATGCATAGTGTTTGTTTTATGTGTGTTTATTATTAAGTTGTTCATTGCGAACCATTTTGATACATGTGTAGTGCTCTTTTTTATTTCATTTTGGAGCTCTTCTTGGGTCTTACCTTTCATAAGTATATTTGTATCATCGGCATATTTAATGTACTTATAGTTAGGGCTGGATGGTTCCAGGTCATTTACAAACAGGATTGGTCCCAGTATGGAACCCTGTGGCACACCGTATTTAACACACTGTTTTTCTGATTGATAGGAAGTTAAATTTTTTCCTTCTTCGTACAAGACTTCAACTATTTGGTGTCCTGTTTTGTAGATATGACTTTACCCATTCATAGGCTGGGCCTCTGACACCAATATTTTCTAGCTTTCTAAGCAAAAGACCATGGTTAATGATGTCAAATGCTTTTGAAAGATCTAGGAATATTGCTGCTATGTGTTCTTTTTTATCTAATGCATTTAAAGCTTCATTTAAGAAATTGATAATAGCTGTCTCAGTGGATTTACATTTTCGGAAACTATGCTGTGTAGCTGAGAAAAGTTTATTTTTTTCAATGAAATCTACAAGTCTTTTATAAAAGATTTTTTCAATTATTTTAGAAAGAACAGATAGTAGAGAGACTGGCCTATAATTTGTTATATCTGTTTTTTCACCCTTCACTTTAGCTATTTTTAGCCTTGCTGGGAAGATTCCCTGAGAAAGTGAACTATTGCATATGTCAATGGGAAATGTTAACGCCACATCCACATTTCAAGAGAGTGGGCACGCACTACATCTACTCAGTTTTTTTTGTTTTATTTTTATTTTTATTTATTTTTTATTTTATTATTATTATTATTATTTTTTTTTTTTTTTTATGAACATGAAAAACCTAAGAGAATGACCAGAAAGGAGTTATGGAACAGTGGGATACTAATAAATGGACGGCTTGTGACCCAGTAGGTACTACATTTCATCTACCAGCTAAAGTCACTGGTAGAGCCACACTTACGTGAACACAGCCTATGTTGCACTGGCTCAAGAATTTGCTAGAAGTGCTGTCTACTCAGAACTTAACTTTCCTAAATAATACCCCAAACCTTGACATTGTGTGCTCACACAGTGAACTAGTAGAAACATAGAAATGGAGATTTACAGTACAGCAAATGTTTCAGCTCGTACAGGAATACTGCAATAAGCATCATCACAGCTACAAGCTTATATCGACCAATGTTATAGTGGTTCTGATTGTGATTTGTATAATCTGCTTCTGTTGCAAACAAAAGTCAGTACAGCAGTCTGAGTTACCTGTGAACCAAATACATATTAATTGGTTTGCAAATACAGCCAGGGACAAGTAACAGATTACATGTAAACTACTAAATAAACTTGTAATTATGTGGAATTTGTTTTAGCAAGTAAGGAATAACTTTGATAACTTGATGAGTTGGATGAAGTGTATGACATTTAAGAAATAAAGCTTAATCCAAGAAATCATGTGATTCAGTTTTGTGGGTATAGAAGGATACTTAAATTGAGCAATGTCTAAGAGTTACAGTGAAATGTGGATAATGAGACTGTAACAGAGATACTCCAAATCGCAAAATCCAAGGTGAATTTTTTGAAGGGAGGGGGAGAATTTGCACCCTGAAATAGCTTTGCAGGCTGACACTGAAAATTTGTTGAAGTTCTTTACTGGTGACACCAGAAGTCGAGCGGTCTGAGTCAATGATTGGCAAACTTCCAGCTAGGAGAAAATACTAGACAGGCTGAGGTGAAAACAGAAGCGAATGCAACATATGGGACCAGCCAGGTGTCCCACTCAGCAAGTGAGGCACAATGACATCATGGCAACAGACAAATATGAGCATACTGGAAACAGAGCAAAGTGTCACAAGAAAGCCCAGCTACAACACAGCCGTAACTATTCAGCCAGTGATTCAGGAGAAAAAAGTGTCTGAACGAGGAAGTCATCAAAGCCTGAAGCCACTACGAGAGCTGACCACATGAGAAAACTAGTACACATGATATCCTGCTACCCCAACCCCAACAGAGCTCACAGAGAGTGCCGACATAAATACTACATCTTTCTTAATTTTGCTCTCAGTTGCAGCAGACCCATGGTACAGGAGGGCCTATGTCGGCTGACCGTCTGTGCACCTAATCATCTATGGAGTCACACGTCTCACTGGAGAGGCTCTGCCATTGTAAGATGCAGCATCAGCTTCCAAGTCATCATTGACTGGGTGCAGAGACTGCTTTCAGTCTGCTAACCTATTGGAAGCTTGACCAATAGGGCCAGGAAGTTGTACACCATTCACCATTGTGAGGGGGTGCCACTGCTGCTGCTTGGCTTGTTCCTGCAGGCAACACTGATGCTGCCAGTTTCTGTGTCCTGATTGGAAACTGCGGGTCAGGCTGTGCTTGACATGTACTTCAAGATGGACTGAAAGGCAAGTCTCCTTGGTGCATGTCATCAACAAGAGTGCTTTGCTGATCGACCCACAGAAGCTGCTGTCCACTGCTGTACAGCAAGTGCTGCTGGTGGGGTCATCACTCAAGCCGTGATGTAACGGCCACCACATGAGGCTTCTGCGATGCAGCAGAACTGCCAATGATGTGTGCTCGCTACTGCTGACTGGTTCTGCATTGCACTGGCCCAACACAGCTGCCAGCGCATGGGGAAGACAATCCTGTCATTCTGGTTAATAAATGTTTTGTGTGAATAATGTTTTCTTGATGCTCTCGAACATGAACAGATCCTTTTCACCACACACTGCTCGGTTCAAACCCGACAATAGCAGACGTCTGGATCCCTTCTCGAAGTCCTTTCCAGTAGCAGGAACCAGACTCTGGATTAACCTCTCTCATTGTATTACGGAAGTGATAACAGAACAGTTTCAAGGCAGTTAGTGACATATCTAGTGAAGCGACAATAATGATTACCTTTGTCCATTACACACTCATCACCCCATTACATCCTTCTTTCCAGCCACATTTTCCTCATTTCCCACTGTTCTACCAGTGCAGTCTTCTTAAATTTTTCTTCTCCAGAGCTCACTATATCAGAGAATATCTATTTTGTACACCTATAAATTCTTTCATACCTGCTACTATTATTACTGTTATTATCATCATCATCAGGTAACTAATATGTAAAAAAGGGTACTGAATGTGTAAAATCCTGGTCTGATGTAAGAGAGGGCCTGAAGACCCTAATCCAATCAGATTAAATAAGTAAACAAAATAAATTTCTGACAGAGCTATTTTCTTGAGGATTCATCTTAATTTGGCTCACTTTTTTGTTTGTTTTTTGTTTAACAATGTCCCATAACAGTTTTAGCCTTATTCTTGGAGTGTGCTATTTTTTGAGCACAGTGCACACATTTTGCTTTTTTAATAACAGGGTACAGGATTCAACATGACTGGTGATAAAGGAGTTTCAAATCTTCACTAAATTTTGATATTTGAATTAAGTTCTCTTCCTAACATAAGCAGCTTTAATCCCAAGTGTTATCCATCCATCATCCTTGCTTCTGTTCAGTTTTACCCTTCTTTGTTTCACAGGAAGGAAAAACTCAAACTGCTCTAGGAATATGTTTATGAAATAATGAAATTCTTCATCAAAACTGTCTCATTTATAAATTTCTCACAGCATCTACATCTACGCTCTGCAAGCCACTTTACCATAACTGCTCTCTAGGTACTGTGATTGATACAATACTTATCTTGTATGATTGATAACTAACTGGCCAGTACATTTTATTGTTAACATTGTACCATCATAGACAGAAACCATTAATCAGTGTTTTAAAGCTACATCACTGCACTAAAAACAAACTGTCAATAGCTATTGCACTAAGTCTTCCAAATTTGTAGGGAATTTTAGTGTGGAAAATAAACCAAAGCCTGGACATCAACAACTCTAGGTGGCCTCAGTCAGAGCCATCTGGCAAAATCAACATTAAAATGTCCACAATGATTCTCAAATTAAGTTTGCATAATATAATTAAAACTGTTTCTATCTGCTTTATGAAGCTTAAAATACTTCCTGCTGGTAGGCTGCAAACTGTCGGTACCACAACCAGCGTGTGTGTTTCTTGATCCACTATTGTGACACAGCATTTAAAAGCTGCTCAACTCAACATTCATTAACCTGAAGGGCCTGGGACTTCATTTTTTTTTCTTCTTATATAGTCACTTCCCATTTCTTCTTATTGGTATGATATTAGCTTGTATCTGTTAAGATTAACCTGCACAGTTTCAGTGACTTCTAAGCTATGTTCTGATATACACATGTCTGCTGAAACTCCATCTATCCTTCCATTTTCTTGAGTGAATGTGAGTTTGTTCTTTTTATATATGATGCTTCCAATGTTTTTATTTTCTTTAATATCTTTGGCTTTTACCAAGTTGTAGACAGTGAAGATCAATGCTCAGGCAAGTACTACATCATCTCCTTACATGTTAACAAGCAACAAAGGAGACAGTGTCAGTGGATTAAAGAAAGTGTCCAGGCCTAATACTCCAAGCAACTGTGTGAGGACAAAGAGTCCCCAAATAAATACAGTTAAAGACAAAATATTAACTTTTTTTTTACAAATCAACATATGTTGCATTAGAAATAAGATTTAAGAAGTAGAACATCTTTGTAATGATTTGTTTGTGGACATTATATGTATATCTGAACACTGGCTAACAATTGAGCAAGTAGACATATTTGCCCCTCAGGGGTATGTTGTGGCTTATATCATGTGTAGAAAGCAGAGAAAGAATGGTGGTGCAGGTATTTTTGTAAGAGAAGCAGTGAAATTTTCTAAAATTGATGTAACAACTTATAGCTCAGAACTACATGCAGAGTTCAGTTGTGTTAAGCTGCTGGATGAAAACATAATAGTAGTTAGCCTATACAGATCGCCTATTTATTGAGAGATTTGAGTTATTAATTTAAAAAATTTTGAAATTTAAGACAAGAATTGCTGTCTGTGGAGATTTCAACATTGAAATGGCTAACACAGACAAACAAGTCACAAAAATATTTTTGAAGTACTAAGATCATTAAACTTATACCGTACAAATAAGTGTCCTACTCGTATGGATGCATGCTTGGACAACATTATAGTTAATTTCATTGAGGAAGATTTTAGAGTCACATTTGCAGGAGGATACTTTGCCGATCATAATCCTTTGCTCCTGACACTTTATAAGAGGCTGCCAATTAAAACTACCGAACCTAACTCTGTATTGGTGAGAGGACAGAAAGAGGAGTACATTACACTGTTTACTGATAAGTTAAGGAAGAAAAAGTGGGACTGGGTATACAAATGTCAGCCAGGGAAATTGGGAACAGAAATAGCCTTTGATAACTTTTTTGAGAAATTTATAGAACTATGGTATTCTTGTTCTCCATTAACAAAAGCTAGAACTACAAGGAAACCTAAAAATAAAATGCTTAACTGGTTTACCCAAGAACTTTCTGAAATTAGGGAAAACTTGCATACATGACACAGGATTTACAAGCAGGTCTGTATTCACAGGAATGAGCAGAGAGAGAGAATTTATAACTTGTATACTAAATCCAAAAAATTCTACATAACTAAGCTCCTCTTCGCGAAAACCTAGCTTCTGAAAAGTACATAGAAAGTGCTCCCAATAAATGCAAGGCAGCATGGCAAATTGTAAATCAATGTCTTACTCTCAAACACACTCAAGTGCCTTTTATGGATCCTGAGGTACTAATTTTTTTTTTTAAATTCAGTTAAGGAAGTAACAAACAATATTAAAGAAGTAAGTTCTTCTGCAATGGGCCTGCTGGCTACCCCTCTGCCCAATGAACATGTATTTCACTGGAATCCTATCACACCCACTGACATTTTAAAAACTGTTGCCAAATTTTCAAATTCAAAAAGTATGGATTGCTACTGGTTGTCCAGTTACATTATTTAAAAAAAAAAATACACTTCATATGCTCATCATTAGCCAGTATTTTCAATAAATGCTTAGAATTTGGAGTTTTTCCTAATACACTCAAGATATCTAAAGTCATCCCAGTTTATAAAAGGAGGAATAAAAAACTGCCTGAAAGCTATCAACCAATTTCAATTGTGCCTATATTATCAAAAATATATGAGGCACTAATGCACAACCAGCTAAATACCTACTTTGAAGATCATGGCTTACTTTGTAACTTTCAGTTTGGATTTTGCAAGGGAAAAAACACAACTGCTGCTGTTTTAGAAATCATTGATCGAACATTATCTGCCATTGAAAACAAAAATAAAGTATCACTTGTATTATGTGACTTAAGCAAGGCATTTGATTGCATTCCTGTTGACATCGTACTAAAGAAATTGTAATATTATGGGTTGCAAGAGAACACTTTAGCCATCATCACTTCTTACTTGAACAACAGGAAACAGTTCGTTTCAGCCAGGAATATGCGTTCTTCCTTGCTCAAGATAGACACAGGTGTTCCCCAAGGATCTATCCTCGGACCCTTCTTTTTCATTGTTGCAATCAATGACCTGGCTTACAACATACCACCTGTCATATGTTACACGGATGATACTACACTGTTCACCTCTCATCAGAACATCTCTGAACTCAATCACATAACAAAAGAATCTCTTGACATAGCTTTAGCCTGGTTTACTGCTAATAAACTCTTACGTAATCCTGATAAAACACAACAGCTCATACTAGGCATGATAAAGGATATAGAAACCATCTCAGTAAAACTTGTAGGTGTTCACATTGACTCCAAGCTTAATTGGCAAGAACATATCAATTATGTCTGCAAAAAGATATCTCGGGTATCAAACCTCTTTTTGAAAGTAAGGGACATGGTAAGCATGGATTACTTCGGATGACATACTTTTGACTTTTCCAATCGCATATATCATATGGCCTTATTATATTGGGACGTTCTCCCCATGTCAATAACATTTGAAAAATACAAAAAAAAGTTTTGCGTTTAATTTGTAAGAGATCATTTGGAACACTGTCGTCCACTCTTCACCAGGTTCAAAATACTTACTGTTGTAAATCTGCATATATATGTTGCAGGACTTCACATTAAAAATAATATGACAGAACTTGTTGTCAGGGGGGAAGTTAATGACCATAATATTAGGGCTAAGTCAAAGTTAGATATACCTAGGCACAGGTTAGCAATGACTGGAAATTCTCACAAAGTAAACCCACTCAGAATTTTCAACAAGTTACCAGTCTTTCCCCAAACCATGGATATAATTAGTTTTAAACGTAAGTGGTACAACTGGTTAACAGATCACCCATTTTATAATATTACAGAATACTTTGATTTAGCAGATTATTATATTAAATTTTAAAAAATTGTTACTTTTAATTGTATTATTATGTACTGCATAAACTTTGTAGAACTAATATTTAATGCTACACATTGTACTACTGTGCATTGTATATACTTTATCTTTCACCAAACTGACGAAACCCATATCACTGTGAAATGATTTATGGTGAATAAAGATTCTTGATTCCATTTGTTTTGCTGGTAGCTATATTTATCCTGCAGCTCTGTCTTTTTTGTTGAATTTACTCTAAAGTCGAACACATTGGAAATCACTTGGACAGGAATACTGTTGTGGATGGACTGTATGCAGTCAGCAGCGCAAGTAGTCTCTTACCAGAAGCATTCACATGCAAACCATGGTGTGTATGGTGCAAGTAGGGGGATGAGTGATGCATCAATGACATCTATTTGTCAAAATTCATCTTCTCTGAGTGTTTTTCCAAGTGATGAATTAACATGTTCCATAGAATCCATCACCCAGGACCAAGAAGACACATGGTCTTCAAATAAGTGCTGACATCATTCTCAAAAATGTGCATTTTTGATGACTCTGCAGCAGTTTGGCCCTTCGTCCTCTGTGGAAGTCATGGTTAAAAAGTTTTGCTCAAAGAAAGATAACACATAAGGCATTTCTAAAATTGACTTTTTTATATAATTGTTTGAAAATGAGAATTGCAAGGCATGTTGCTTAAATGAGTTCCATTTTGAAATAAAAAGACTCTTATGATATCACACTACTAGCTTTTGAATTACCATCCTCGTAGAAATTTGCTGCCTAATTGGGCAACAATTGGATAAAACGCACTTCATGATGCTTGGGGAAACTCATAATATAAAGCTGAAATTGATACATCTACCCCAACTAAGGCCTTATTGGCTGAATTCCAATAGTCTTTTTTTGTGCCTTTCTGAGATTCAGCACCTCTGCTTTATGGTGGGTAGCAACTACCCTTTTCATTATATTGTTACATTCCGTCCTGGATTTTCCGAAGTTGCAATTGTGAAGCATCTGTTCTCTCTCACTTTTTCACCAACTTTCTGCATCAAATAATCAGTAATTACTAAAGGTCACCCATTATGTTCCTCATTGTGCACATTTGTACAGCCACCTTTAAAAGTCACTTTGGTACCATTCCATCGGTCATAATGTTTTTTCCATTCACTTCACTGATCTGGTGATCAAATCAGTCGCTTTCTTACCTTTAACACAAAGAAAATAAATTACAGTGCGTGTTTCATACTCCATGGAATTCTCAAAGGAGGCATATCAAATACTCATAAACAAATGTAAACACACAAAATATTGGTGGGAATTATGTGGAAAAGTAAACTGAAGCACATGCTTTCATGTAAAAATAAAAATGCTAAGAAAAGAATATTTATTTTATTTTTATTTACTTAAAAATACACCTGATACTTAGAAACAATTTGTTTATGCAGTTTAAAACGAACTTTAAATACTTTGCGTAATAAAGTTTACTTATGAAAGAAAATTAAAATCAGTCACAAAAGATTACATTATTTATGAAAGAAGTTAAAATTATTTACAAAATATAGTATGCACATCATCTGTAAGAGCAATATACTTGATCACAAGTAAAAATAAAGGTAAATGTCATGACTAGGGCCTCTCATCGGGTAGACTGTTCATTGGGTGTCGATGGGGATGAAATGATTACGATTAGGACAGCACAACACCCAGTCCCTGAGTGGAGAAAATCTCCGAGCCAGCCAGGAATTGAACCTGGGCCCTTAGGATTGACATTCTGTCGCGCTGACCACTCAGCTACCGGGGGCGGACACTTGATCACAAGTGTAGATTGGTAAATATTTTAAGACAGATGCAAACATTTCCATCATGTAAATGGAGGTTACATTAGTTCACAGCTGCTATACAATCAAGATAAACCATTAGAACTTGTCAGTAAGATAATTTTTGTGAAATACCATGGTTTTCAAAACTAGTAACTGCAGTAATTTACAAGTTTGTTGTAAAACTAAATATTGTAACTAGGGCCCGGGTTTTTAGATTTTTATGAAATGGATTTAACCCTTTATTTTCTTGTAATACTACGTTTTTAGTTTAAAGAAACTATTACCCTTTCTGGTGTCTTTTAATGAAAAATATCATGAATACTGGTGTTAATATAGCATATTTTATCAAAATTTTGACACAGTTATTCTAGTTGTGTGTGGAAAACAAAAAATTAACTATTCCTTATATTGAGATACTTAACCGTGCTACAATTATTTTATAACACTTCAGTGTAAAATCTTTACCAAAAAATTCTTTTTATATGCCATCCACATAAAAAAAAGCACTTGAGATTGTACCTACGGATGAGCGCAATTCATGGTCTAACAGTACAATTAATAAGAAATTATAGATTACATTACACACTCAGCCAAATTTGTATGTTTAAAGTGAAGCTTTTTTTATACTGTATACTGTTTGTAAGCTGAGAAATATCTCTTTACAGCTTTGGAGGTCAATGGTGCATATTTCATTGACACAAATGCTTGTGGCCCCAATACAATCCAGTTTCGATCTTCACCCCCTGAATAAGGGCAGACACTTTCTTCCTGTCTTCATACCTGGGACTCCACAAAAAAATATTCCTTGATTTTGACACATGCTGTACTTATTGAACCAGTCATTTTCCTACAGATACATCCACACCTTGGATATCATTTCTACATCTTTCTGCAGTAAAGATGTGGATTGTAAACACTGAAATGTGACAGGCACATGTTGGAAGTGAGGTATTAAAAGGGCCAAAGATGCAACATTCTTATTACAGGATTATCTTGGCCTGTTCAATAGAAGCTGATCCACTGTAGTCAAAAATGTCTACTATCACTTTTATTTGTTGGTAGTGTTCGGCATTCTGTCATGACATTACAAATTTTCAGGGATGATACAGAAGGGTAAATTTGAGGTAAGGGGCCCTGGTCCAGAAAATCAAGTCAAAAGTTATAAGCAAAAATTGTTATGATGCCTCTGACAGTGGACTTCTTCTATTGCTAGCTCTTTGCTTTCCTTTTATTAGGAAGTAGTAGTATGGACCAAATTAAGAATACATCGTCCAGCAAAGAATGGCATTAAAGTGAATACCTTAAGAGCACACCTTTTGTACTGAACAAGTGCTCTTAGCTCTTAAGGTATGCATTTTAGAGCCCATGTTTACTAGACAATGTTTTCTTGTTTTTGTCCATTTAAGAGCCCAAGATTACTAGACAATTTTTTTCTTATTTTGTTGCACACTACCTCCTCCAAAAATATAGAAAGCTAAGAACTTGAAGTTGAATTGATCAATTGCCTGAGATATCAGAATAATTTTCACTTTGAACTTCCAGCTCTAGTCATTTCCGGATCAGGGCACTTACCTCAGATTGATAAATCTACCCTTCTCCAGCATCCCTGTAAGTTTTTAACACCATCACAGAATCATCCTGTATAAATCTGCCAAGGGCAAGGAGCACAATGTGTAAGTATTGGTTCAGGAGGGAGTGGAATACTTGTAGCTATTTCCTTAAAGGACTGAATGCAGGTGGAAGCTCTGAGAAATATTGGCTTAACAGAGGAAATGATACTGTTAACCTCAGGAAAATTATTTCTGACTTCCTTTGCTAGATGGTGTAGGCCATGAGCAACACAGGTACAACAGATCATACTGGGATAGAATTATTTCAGTGTTGCTCCTGCTTGCAACAAATAGGCAGCACAACCTATCACAATCAGTAAAAATTTCTCGTTCCTATCATCTCCTCCCCTTATGGTACACAGGGCGTGTATGACGGTATGGGCTACATAACTGCGATTCAACTTTGCACAAGAGGAGGTGGGCTTTTTCTGGTGCCAAGGAATCTAATTTCACCACCATGAGAGTAGCTACAAATCTGCCATAACTGTCAATGGCTTTGTCAACTGAAACCAAGTAGGGTAGCCACCAATGTTTGTTTTAGTATCCACAATATCCTTTACCTTCGCCTGTTTTAAGTAATTTTCGCACAATATGGACTCATTTGGTACACTGTAACCACTGTAACTGTCCAGGAAGCCCTTGAAAGTAGGGTTCTTTAGCACATTCCATGGTGTTTTCATTGACACTAAAGTCTCACAGTCTAGATTAAAGCTGTCCACAGTACTATTTGCCAAAGAGGAAATTAACGACAGACTCTGTTGTTTGTTATTCTTCCTAGTGACATAATGTGAGCTATGGAATTTGTGTGTTGAAAAAAAATGAGAATTTTTATCATGGCTTAGCTAAAATTACAACAAATTAACACTAAAAATGGTAGTTAAACAGAAGTATGTGATAATGTAAAATGTCAACTTAAATTGAATCATATATGTATCACAGTACACCAATTTTAAATTTTGATTTGAAAAACTGAGAGAGGAAGACTAGAAGAGTAGATAAAAGGAATGATAAAAATAATCTGTTTTTACTAACTTGTTTCTGACAGGCTTATAAAAAAATTACTTAGTTGTCAGTTGTGAAATTGGAGCCTTTCCTCAATCCACTGCCAGAAAAGACCAATTTTTGATGATTTATATTTAGGTATGACAAAATTAACTTTAAGTGCACTCTCAATGCAAGTCAGCACACCACACAACTTCACTTTATAACTACAAAAATAAATAGACTCAAGTATCTCCGATTTGGTCCTTTAATATAGCTCTCTATTGTCAGACAGCATTTAAGTAAAGGCTGGCTGTATTTGTCATAGCACAGCAGTGTGTGGACATAGCCTCATACCAAGAAGGCATCACACACAGTGTTTATTTCAATGCAAGCTATACTTCTTATACCTTCAGATATACAAAAATAAGTAGTCTCAAGTGTCACCAATGCAGCAGTGCATTGACACATTATACAGTTATAAAGACAAGAAACACTGAGCTACACTCACTCTTGATTTCAGTGTGATGAATAAATTTATTTATTATGTATTTTCTTAAAATGTGCAAGTCCATATTATTGATTTTCCTTAGTATTAATTCAGAAAATCTATTTACAAACGATGTTTTTCTGCAGAAGTCCTCTTCAGCCCCTTCTTTTTCTGTGAAAATCGTATTTAGCACATCTTAGGTCTTTAAATATGATTTAGCCCTTTTTAAGTTTCTATAAGGTTAAAACCCTCAAACCCTAATTATAACTTGGCTTTGATGAACAATGACACTGCAATTTTTTAACTATAGTGTGTTATCTCCTAAGTACAAATATGCTAATATTACTGAAGCTGTAAATGAAAAAAATTAATATAATGTAACTAAAAAATTTAACATCTAGAATTTAACAGAGCACTGAAAGATCTAAGTGGAAACAATGTCCCTAAACTACACATTCCCTCAGAATGAATGACACCCTTGGGAGCGGTGGCCATGAAAAAGCTATTCCACCTAGTGTACATGATATGAGACACAAATGCCCTCCGACTTCAAGAAAAATGTTGTAATTCCTATACCAAGGAAAGCAGGTGTGAATATTACCAAACCATCAGTTTAATAAGTCATTGTTGCAGAATATTGATTACGAAACAAGAATTGAGAAAGTGGTAGAAGCTGACCTCAGGGATCAGTATGGGTTCTGGAGAATTTTGGAAAAGAAGAGGCAATACTGACCCTATGACTTATCCGAGAAGATAGATTGAAGAAAAACAAATATATGTGTGGATTTAGAGAAAGCTTTTGAAATTTTTAATGTAGCAGTGATAAAATACACAAAGCAAAAGGCGATTTTCAACTTGTATAGACACTAGACTCCAGCTACAGGAGATGAAGGACATGAAAGGGAAGTAGTAGTTAAAAAGGCAGTAAATCAGGGTTGCAGACTCTCCTAGATGTTATTTAATCCGTGCATTGAAAAAGCAGTGAAACAAACCAAGGAGAAATTTGAAAAGTGAATTAAAGTTCAGAATCAAGAAATAAAATCTTTTAGGACTGCAGATGACATTGTAATTTGGCCACAGTTGCACAAGGGCCAGCAAGATTAGTTGAACAGAATGGATAATCTCTTGAAAAAGAGTTCTAAGATGGTCATCAACAAAAGTAAGACAGGTATTATGGGATGTAAAAGAGACGAGCTGAAGGAATTCAGTACATCTTTTCTGGAGGTATTTGTCAGGAGTATAGGTGTATGTAAGTGAAATGTGAATGTTAAACAGTTCAGGCAAGAAGAGAATAGAAGCTTTTGAAATTTGATACTACAGAAGAATGCAGACACACATTGAATCAAACTAGTTTGAGAAAAGAAATTTACAGTACACTCTGACCAAAAGAAGGGATTGGATGATGGGACACATCCAGTAACATCAAGGAATTGTCAAATTGGTAATGGACAAGAGAGAGAGAGAAAAAGAGAGAGAGAGAGAGAGAGAGAGAGAGAGAGAGAGAGAGAGAGAGAGAGAGAGAGGGGGGGGGGGGGGGGGTGATAGACTACAGTGGAAAGCAGCATCAGACCAAATGAATAAACCAGGTAGACACTGAAATGTGTTCTCATTCATTTCCTGATGCATCTGCAGAAGAAACATCCATAACAATACACCCTTGAAAGTAATACAAGGAATATCACAGCAATTATTACTTTTCACTTAAATCTAGACTTTTCACCATTTTCAGACAATAAGTAATCTGAATCTATGTCTATGTTACCACTGCAGTTCATCTGTAAGTTGTTGGTAGAGGATTCATAGAACAACTTTCAGACTATTTCACAACTGCTTCAGTGTTGATTTCTTGCATCTTCTAAGTGTTCTGCCAATAATGTGTTGTCTTTGGTTCACCTTCCCCACAACAATTTCTACATCTACATCTACATCCATACTCCGCAAGCCACCCAACAGTGATTGGCAGAGGGTACTTTGAGTACCTCTATAGGTTCTCCCTTCTATTCCAGTCTCGTATTGTTCGTGGAAAGAAAGATTGTTGGTATGCCTCTGTGTGGGCTCTAATCTCTCTGATTTTATTCTCGTGGTCTCTTCACAAGATATACGTCTGAGGGAACAATATACTGCTTAACTCCTCGATGATAGTATGTTCTTGAAACTTCAACAAAAGCCCGTACCGAGCTACTGAGCCTCTCTCCTGCAGAGTCTTCCACTGGAGTTTATCTATCATCTCCGTAATGCTTTCACGATCACTAAATGATCATGTAACGAAGCGCACTGCTCTCCATTGGATCTTCTCTATCTCTTCCATCAACTCTATCTGGTACGGATCCCACACTGGTAAGCAATATTCAAGCAGTGGGCGAACAAGTGTACTGAAACCTACTTCCTTTGTTTTTGGGTTGCATTTCCTTAGGATTCTTCCAATGCATCTCAGTCTGGCATCTGATTTACCAATAATCAACTTTATATGATCATTCCATTTTAAATCACTCCTAATGCCTACTCCCAGATAATTTATGGAATTAACTGCTTCCAGTTGCTGACCTGCTATATTGTAGCTAAATGATAAAGGATCTTTCTTTCTATGTATTCGCAGCACCTTACACTTGTCTACATTGAGATTCAATTGCCATTCCCTGCACCATGCGTCAATTCGTTGCAGATCCTCCTGCATTTCAGTACAATTTTCCATTGTTACAACCAGAGGTGTACAAATTCCCCTTGCAGCCTGCTTGCCCCTAGCACCTCTGCAACCATTCATGCAGGTCAGTCTGCCGCGATGTAAACACAAGAGTGCACGTGTACTGAGGCATAGTGGGCAATGCGGGCGATACGGGCTCCCGCAAGCCCGGGCTACCTGGGTTCCCGCAAGCCTGCCAAGCTTCACGGGACCCGCTCAGCTTGCTGCGCCTGACAACAGGTTGCGCTGTCAAGCTACCGTGACTAGAGTAGCCAGGTAGTTAGCCTGCAGTTCATTTATCGCAACGGTGGAGGCAGCACAATGAATAGGTCGAACTTTAGTGAGATTGAAAAAAAATTGACAACTGGCGAATACATGCTGGTAACGAAACAGAGCACAAGTGCCGCATGGGAAACGTTTTCGTGTGTTTATGAGGCCGCTTCAAATAAATCGGTAGGTGTGTCTCCATGCAAACTATGTAAAAAGCTCTTAAGTACTTATTCGGGAACCTCGAGTATGTTACGACATGGGTGCAAATTTGACAAGCAGTTCCCTCACTCCGTAAATATCTTGAAAGAGGACAAAGATTTAGTGGCCGAAAAGTGCGTCGAAATGTGTGCTAAGGACCTGAGACCATTTAGCAGTATAGAGGGAGAAGGATTTCTTAATTTAGGGCAGACACTGATCGACATAGGTAAAAAATATGGCTCAGTTGATATTAAAAATGTTATGCCTTCCCGAGTGACAGTAGCTAGGAAAGTTCAAACCTTAGCTGATAAAGTGCGCAGCAAAATGCTCCCAGATATAGTGCATGCGATTCGTTCTGGTATATGTGCCAGTACAATTGATCTATGGACAGACAATTACAAAGGGGTGCATTACATGTCCGTGACAATGCATTACATAAATTCAGACTGGCGTTTGAATAAATATGTACTAATGTGCTCTGCGTTTCCTGACTGCCCAAAAACTGGCTCGAATATTCGAAACGAGTTGGAAGATGGCTTAGAAACTATGGGTGTTTCTAGTGAAGACATTGCCAAAATTACGTTTGTCACAGACCAGAGCACTAACATTGTTAAAGCTCTCGAAGTATATCAGCGTCTTCCATGCATGGCTCATAGTATAAACACAGTCTTGAAACATGTTCTGAGCGAACAGTTTTTGAAAGAAAATGTTCCAAATATATTAGCCATTCTTAATACAGTGCGGGCTACGGTTTCGTACTTCAAGAGAAGAGGTCTCTGTGTGAGACTGAACTCATCTTTAAAGCAGTGGGTTTCAACTCGTTGGAATAGTTATTTTGACATGCTTGTATCAGTCCATTCTCAGATTGATTCAGTGAAGGCTGTTTTACATAATGAAGGTGCCTCTGATAAGATGCTGGGTTATGACCACCATATAACTGGCCAGCTTATAGAATTTCTTAAGCCGTTTAAAGAAGCCACAGTTGATCTAGAGAGTGACAAGGATCCAACCCTACATTTAGTTCTACCGTGGTTTTATGCCTTAAAAACTCATTGTACCGTACGGGATAACGATGAAGAGGTTTGTAATTTTATTCCATCTGAATATTATAGAACCACTTGTGAAATATGTATGTTGAGAAAATGTATTTTCAGGACATGAAACCTTTGAAACAAGCCGCTGATGCCTTTCTAGAACAGAAAATGTGCGTTAGTATGTTGCATAAAATTGCAACGTTTATGGTGGCTAACTACCGCACATTAAGAAAGTTAACCGAGGATGAAAAAATTGAAGTTTACCAAGCAGCACGACAGATGTGTGCTGAAGGTAAGCTCCTAAGATAATGCATATATTCTTCATCTACATGTACATGGTTACTCTGCAAGACACACGCAAGTGCTTAGTTGAGGGTTCATCGAACCACTTTCAACTTCTTTGTCTCCTTTTCTCGAATTTCGCGCGGGATAGAACACTTACAGCTCTCCGTCTGAGCGCTGCTTTTTTGTATTTTATTCTGATGATCATTTCTTCCAATGTATATGGGACTCAACAATATCTCTTCGAATTCAGAGGTGTAAGTTGGTGATCGAAATTTCATATATAGATCGCGCCACGTCAAAAAACGCCATTGTTGAAATGATTACCACCCCAACTCTTGTGTAATTTCCGCGACACTCTTTCCCCTGTTTTACGATAATACCAAACCAGCTGCCCTTATTTAGACTCTTTCGACCTCTTCCGTCAATAGTAAGGCTCTCCAACTTCGTAGCAACGCTCCAACAGAGTGTTTTGTCATTAAAACGCCTACAGCATTTTCTGTGTGTCCATTCCTATTTAAGTAGGTCGTAATTGTAATCAGAGGTATTAAGTAGAATCTACAGCCTTTAGATTTGACTGGTTGATCTTGTAAACGAAGTTTAACGGACTTAGTTTAGTACACACAGGGATAACCTCGTTCTTGTCATTATTTATTGCCAACTGCTAATTTTCACACCAAAAATATATACCTTATTTAAATCGTCCTGCAGTTAGTTTTGATCTTCTGGTGACTTTACAGGACGATAAATGATAGCATCATCTAAAACCTATTATAATTTCAACTATGTGTAGTACGATCTTCACATTATTCTGCAAATATTAATTGGAACCTGTACAGTTTCAGTACAAGTGCCCAATCACAGCAACCAAGAAACAAATCCAGGGCCGTACAAAATGGCGAAATTTGAGGACTGGGCAGAAGAGCCTCCTCTCCTACATGATGAAGTCAGCAGATACTTGCAAGAACACTGTGTGAACGAGGGAGATATTCTACAGTGGTGGAAAAATAACTCCCAACGACTTCCTCGACTTGCGTGTGTGGCAAGAAAAATATTAAATATACCAGCCACTAGTGCGTCTAGTGAGAGAATTTTTAGTTGCGCTGGAAACCTAATTAGCGAAAAACGATCACGTCTTAATGCAGACAGACTTAACGATCTTGTCATAATTAATTCAAACATTAATCAGCAGACACATTGAAAATACAGTAGAACATTGAACGGGAAACTATGAGCTTGAGCGCAAATTTACTAATTAAGAGTGCAGATTTCTTTCTTGTGCTTTCTGGGCATCAACTTCTGAGATAGAAATTTTGTAATGCATACAGTTCATTTTTATTTTAGACTAAACTTTTTGATTTCAATCCTTCCAAGTGACATTAATTATTGTTTGTAAACCATTTTCTGTTACTTGGGTTTGCAAAAGTAGCCAAATATTTTTAGGAGTATCTGGTTTGGCCTAAATAATACTTTCAGGGGAACTGAAGGAAAATTTGTAAAGATTTTATGTTGAAAAGTGTTCTGCAAAATAAAATATTCATTTGTGGAGTAAGGCAATACACATTATGAGTTTAAATTACAATTTATTTTGTTGAGTTCCACACACATTGCAAAATGTAATTTTATTCTTGTATTTCTATATTAAGGGGAATCCCACATGCAGAGTCAAGATGCTGAAGACCTAGACACGACAAATACTCCTAAAATGAAGAGCGTCTTTTTCCATGAATGTATTGTAGTAGGAATATAATGGAAACTCTGAGCCACTCTCCACAGCGTCTATATCTGCGTCATGAGGATTCAGACTCATCGTTTGGATTTGCATCATGCAAGTAAACACTCGTCGTCTTAGTCTGCATCATGATGGTCGGAAATATGGTCCCTCATGATGCACACCTAGACTACAAGTGTGGACTCTCAGGACGCAAACGTAGGAGCCACGAAAAATGGCTCAGGGTCGCCATTGTATTCCCAGTACTATAGTTTTTAGACGAACTGGATACGAAACAAGTCCTTCGATTTTGTTAAAATGCATTTTGGCAATTTAGAATGATTTTTCCAACTTCGAAAGAATTCACAGAACCAGTAAAATACATCCTGGAAACGTAGTTAAATATTTATATAATTGGTGTCATACTTGGCTGAAACATACTAAAGTTAAAGAATCTAGACTTCCAAAATCTTAATTTAGTTCTCATTGCAGTACAGTGGTTAATAGGGGCGTAGATAATTTATTCTTCTGGGGAGGTGACCAATCTTCTTTTTGGGGGGTGGAGGTTCACTTCTTTAGTACAAATATCCATCCGTTTCGGTGTTGAAAAGTGCAGCACAGACTGCATTGCGTTGCCTGGGCATTTATTTATTCCATACTCTCGTAGTACATCTTCCCTCCCGTATTTTCTCTCTATCCATTTAGTACTCTCCCACTATCTCTTTGATCACCTCCACCCCCCCCCCCCCCTCCCCACTCCCCATCCCTTGGCCGGCCGAAGTCGCCAAGCAGTTCTAGGCGCTACAGTCTGGAACCGCGCGACCGCTACGGTTGCAGGTTCGAATCCTGCCTCGGGCATGGATGTGTGTGATGTCCTTAGGTTAGTTAGGTTTAAGTAGTTCTAAGTTCTAGGGGACTGATGACCTCAGAAGTTAAGTCCCATATTGCTCAGGGCCATTTGAACCATTTTTGAACCCATCCCTTGGCCCATCTCCCCCCCACCCTCTATCCTTCTCCTCATCCTCTCTCTGTTGGATTCCGCCACCTCAGTTCATCTCCTCTTCACCTATCTATGAAAACTCATATATATCTGTCAACTTTTGTGGTGATCAGTGAATCAGTGTCAAAGTTTATTGCTAGGTAACATTTATTGTAATACTTTTTGATACGCAGCATTGATAGTTTTGTTTTCTGGTGCGTAAACAAATGAAGTTGAAGGTGTCCCAACAGGGCAATATGCGACATACAAATAGCCATGTGAAAAACATGATTTTCAAGATTGATGCCACAAACATATAACAACTGCCCCTGCGATTTATTTATCGACATGGCAAATGTAAGCTGCACTGGAAATTATAACCGTTTAAAGTCGAATGGCATGTCAGTCGGAATCTTAGTGATATTGGAATCAAACTGTCCTCACCTTTGTACTTTCCTTTTAAAATTGTGGCCTCGATTACGTTGTTCTTTAACTTCTTCCCCGCAAGCCGGGTGCCATTACAAAGACGTGGCTGGTTTACCTTTCGCAACATGATTGCCGATCCGACTTAATTACAGATTGGGAGGCGGTAATCCGGCGAATTTAATAATTCCGTAGGATAGTTGACTACATCATCTTAGTTAGTAACGGAATAAACCGACTTGTATGTCAGCAATTCGCCAGGTGTCATATTTTGAATCTGAAAATTCATTTCGTTAACATCAAGGTTTTTTGCAGCCAATATAACACATTCACTCAACCAAAAATGGTTCACAACTGTTAAACGACATTTGCTGTGCGCGAATTGTCCAACACAACGACTGTGAATGTGTCAGACAGCTCTCAAATTTCAAAAAGATCATAGACATTTCGTTTAAAAGAAATGTATGTATATATACATACATTTCTTTTAAACGAAATGTCTATGATCTTGAAGAGAGTACCTTACAAAAGATTTTGACATCGTTTGCGGGTTACCATGAAAGTTCACTATGTACGCATGTTTCCATGGAGAAGGTTTTTGAATATATATATATATATATAACACGTAAATATTCAAAAACCTTCTCCATGGAAACATGCGTAAATAGTGAACTTTCATGGTAACCCGCAAACAATGTCAAAATCTTTTGTAAGGTACTCTCTTCAATGTACTGTCCGAAATATTACGTAGACAGTGATGTTCCTCTTGATGGTCAAGTGTGCAAAATTTCTTCAAGATCGGAATAAAATTGTAGGTTGGTGTAGAAGTGTGTACGTAAAGTACCCTTCGCCATGCACCATTCAGAATTTTAAACAGGTAGCGCCCTTCATCCTGCTTTGAATATCAAGTGTGCCAAATTTCATCAAGATCGGAATAAATACGTACAATTTGTCGAGTTCCGTTATGTAAAGGAACCTCTGCCATGCACCATATGAAATTTTATGTAGACTGTGACCTTCCTCTTGGTTTCAAGGTATAGTGTGCAAAATTTCATCAAGATTGTATGCAATACAAACACACGGACACAATGAAAACGCACTTTCAGTTTTTGTCAAATTTTCCAATTTTTCGGTCGATTTTCGAAAAATTTTATTTCATAAAAACTTTGTCCTGAGAATTACGAACACAGCAAAAAACATTTAGCCGAACTGGTCCAGGCGTTCTCAAGTTTTACGCTTATCAACACATTTGGCAATTAATTTTTATTTATATAGATAAGAAGCCCAAAATATACGCGTAAAGGAAGAATATACAAATAAAACCAATATTTTTTTTACCTGAAATTAATACATATATATATAATGTTGGGGTTTGTCTTTTGGTGCTCAGGTAAAATAAAAACTTTTGATTAACGTTCATAATACGACAATGACGCGCGCAGACTAAACGGCTGCGTAGCGCAGCTCAGCAGTAATATGGGCAGGCAAGCAAGTTTCCCGCAGCCTGCCCGGGTTGGGTTCTGCTTGGCTTGGCTGGGAGTGAAGCAGCCTGCCCGTTCTGTTGACAACGAGCGGCGGCCTGCCCGCCTGGCCACCGGGCAAGCATGGGCGGGTTAAAAGCAGGACATGTACACCTCTAGTTACAACCTGTCGATATACCACAGCATCATCTGCAAAAAGCCTCAGTGAACTTCCGATGTTATCCACAAGGTCATTTATGTATATTGTGAGCAGCAATGGTCCTACAACACTCCCCTGCAGCACACCTGAAATCACTCTCACTTCGGAAGACTTCTCTCCATTGAGAATGACATGCTGTGTTCTGTTATCTAGGAACTCAGTCACGCAATTGGTCTGATAGTCCATATGCTCTTACTTTGTTCATTAAACGAGTGTGGGGAACTGTATCGAACACCTTGCAGAAGTCAAGAAACACGGCATCTACCTGGGAACCCATGTCTATGACCCTCTGAGTCTTGTGGACAAATAGCGCGAGCTGGGTTTCACACAATCGTCTTTTTCGAAACCCATGCTGATTCCTATAGAGTAGATTTCTAGTCTCCAGAAAAGTCATTATACTCGAACATAATACGTGTTCCAAAATTCTACAACTTCACGGAATGATGGTTCCAATTTAAACTGTTTGTAATTGTAATATCTAGATGCATAGTTGAATTGAAAACCTTGAAATTAGTGTGATTTATGATGTAACCGAAATTTAACCATTTTTAAGTACTTATGTGGAGGATCCCACACTTTGTTACTTTCCACAGTATACAGTTGAGCTCAGAAAAGGAGCGAGTACGAGTCCAATGTTGAGGGTTGTATATATTAAAATCAAGAGAATGCTGTTATGCCACTCCAATACTAGCTTCTCTCCATGCTGTATCATCTGAACAAGACACAGCCAGGACAAAAGCACCACAGGCACAAAGATGCGAGCTGGTGCTAGTGCCATAGACACTCATCATTTGCACAAGATCCACCAGTGCCACGTGCGGCACTGAGGATGAAGATACCAACTTTGCTGCAGCCAATTTCTGGCCGAGTACAATCTGCCAATCACCAGATAACAAAGGACAGAAGCCTACTCGGAAGACAGGAGAGCAGCTCTCACCCACTTGACCCACTTGGTCATAGACTATTGTCCAGGTCTGACTTAGACAGGAAACATCATTTAATGAACTCTTAGAACTGAACAGACAGTAGTTATAAACTGCATTTGCTGTGTACTGTAAAGTTTACCTATGATTATTTGCACTTAGCCATTCAGGGACTTTTCTTGTGCTATATTACAAGCAGTATTGTAGGCTTCATTATTCAACAAGTCACAAAGATAAGTAAACCTTTTTAACTCATTTGTGTGACTTTGTTACTAATTTGTTGGAATGTTGTAGAACCTTCATTCTCCTATTCTGTTACCTTATTTTGGCGCATACCTGTGTAATAGTGACAGGGAGAAATTGACTTATTGGTGTACTGAACCAGAAGACGTTTCACAAACTCTACCTACTGTAACAACAGTGGCAGCTCGGCCTCCACAGAGTAGCAACGAGGCTTTTACAAAACTGGCAACAAGGGTTTACAAAACTCCTTCCGCTTACAGTTCCATGAGTATGATGAGTCTGATAATGGTGGTGCTGAGATCACTTCCTACTTCTCAACTTGTTCCCTTACTAAAGCATCAGTGGCAAGTTTTCAGTAACATCTACACTTCTCTTGTTACCATGTTGAAATTTGTGACCTCTGCCAAAGACCAGCACAGTTTATAAATATTCATCTCACTTATATGCTAATTCAGTTGTAATTGTGACAGAATCTTGAAACAGTATTTTACTAAACAAGCAACCAAGGGCATGACATGTCAATAGCTTATGAAAAAGTTCCTTCACTTATGTTGTTGCAAACCTGCCTCGACTCCCATTTCATCAGCTACTGATGGCCCTTAAAAATTAACATTATTCCATTGCAGAAGATGAAGTTTTGTATATTAACCATATGGAAAAATACTATTTCCATTTCAGTATCTTGAATCATTAATGAGATACAAAGAATGTTATTTATAGTTATTCCAACTGTATTGTTTGCACGCACTGGGTTGAAATGAGAGTACCACATCCAATCCATTTTCTCGGGATAGGGAGAGTCGCCCTAAGTTTCAAGAAAATATCAGGATGTCAGTAATGTGTTACTTCACATGCACCAAAGGTAAACTCATAGCAACTTGTAATTTTCATTGCAAATATTCAAATTTTGTGTGGTGCATTACTTAATACAAGATTTCACAATAACTTTAACTATTAACAAAAATATAGACTTGGCTGTGATACTGATGAATGACACTATAAAATTCAAAAGAATCAAACTTTATCTGAACAGTTTCTTTAAAATTGTTTGACTGATTGCACTGCCATTACGACTATGGCGAGTTGGGCATCTGCTGTGATGAAGGAGGAAGAAACTGTTTCACGCATTTTGGCCCTAATGGCCACCAGGTGCATGTCCATTACCATCAGCCTATGCTGCCCCATTATATACCATGGCATAGCAGGGAAACAGGGTGCACAATCTTCCATTTGTAGTGTAGTGCTGATATGGTGAAAATGATGGACTCCAGGGTTCAGATGGCCTCTAATGAAGCTATTTTTGGTGAGACTGTGGAGGATGTTAATCAGAAGAATATGTGATTCAGTGTACATAATTGCAAATGTGCTCTCAAAGAGAAAGAGTGACATCCAGAAAAAGTTTGATGCCATAGTCCTCGCACCAGCTGAAAAACATACAAAGTTTGTCCACTGCAAACAAAATGGCTGTATTCTTGTTTTTCTACCTACAACATGAAAAAATATACAAGCTATCGAACAAAATCAGGACACAGAACAATGTCATTGTCATGTCCTCCAACCAAAAAGCACATTATTTGTGATTCAGTGGCACTCATGTGCTGCTGAATACTATCTAGTATGGTTTAGGGCTCATGTTTCAAAGTGGTAGCCCAAGCACTCCTATCTGTAGGTGAGTTACTTCTGTTATCACCAATGAAAGCGCTTCTTTCCAAACTGATATGTGGATGTGATGATGCACTTAAAATAAATTACATTACAGTGGCTGTATCCACTTAGTGAAACATGGCATATGGGGAACAGAGTACCATTTACCAAATTATTTCCTGATGAGGAAAAAGCAGTAGTTAAAAGTTTTATCAGAGCCTGTTTGCCATTTCCAGTTCTGGCAAATTTATGAGGACTTAATGAAGTCAGCTCTTTTCATAAGAGATCAAGGTTCTGATATAGTGGCAGCTTGACTTCGCTGGACTACTTTGCACCTGTCAGTGTCTTACAGCATTTTGCTCGAAAGTACTTTCAACATGGACTTTTTAGCATTGCAGCTAGAACTAATTTGTGTGGGAGGGACAATAAACATGTGTAAAAAGCTCGCGGTATTTTTTAAAAGAGGTGAACTTTCAAATACACTTGCAAAGTCACTCAAACGAGAGGTTCAAGTCCAACGGAACACTTTTGTTGGAAAAACTGGTTTCAGTACATGATCCTCTGATCAAGGTTCAGGAGTTGCATCCACAAAACTAGCTAAGGAGATTTCAGCATATAAAGGAGCAGACCCTAAATGAGCTCATGTCCCTCAAGCTGTTTAAAGAAAATAGTAATAATCTAGAACAAGACAACTATCCAACTCTCCATCTGGTATTTCTCTACCAGTGTAAACTGTAAACTTCTGGGTGATCACTTAAGCCCTACTGAATTAAATAGTGAGGCCATGGCAATACTTAAACTAAGATGAAGAAGTTGCATGGATAGAAGGAGTGATAAGATTAAACTGAAACTGTAGCACAAGATTGCAACATTTTTGTCCCCCACTCCCAGTCCCATATTTTGATCTTTGGATGCTGAGCACTGAAGGCAGAGAATGTTTTCAAAGAGGATAGCACACAGTGTGTAAAAACTTCAGGTGAGTGAAAAACTATATATATATCTATTGTTCTGTGATTTTGAATCATTATTACTAGTGAATGTTGCTACAAATTACGATCTCTGTTTGTTTTAGTTACTTGTGGTTTACACTAAAATACATCAGGCCCATTGAAACTGCCACATCTGTTGATCCAGATGTATGTGAGAAATGCGGACCATGTGGATGCCACAAAGTATTATTGTATCTCTCAATCACTGCTACTATGAAAGATGCAGAGGTGGAAACTGACATTCTTGGTTGGTGGAAAGAACATGAAAATACAGTACATTCTCTGGCATGCATTGCTAAGAGCATACTGTGTATTCCAGCCTTAAGCGGATCTTGTGAAAGGAAGCGGATCTTGTGAAAGGAACTTCAGTGCTGCGGGCTTGGTTGTTACCATGAGTCCACAGTTGTCTGGACCCTAACGTTGTGGACGCTATTTTATTGGTTCACAGTAATAATGATCCGTTTCATACTGTTCCCAGTACTACTCAGACATTGAAGTAGTATTCTATTACAATGTTATTTAAGTATAATGCCCTTCTCAGTGTTCTCTTAGAAACACCTATGTGTCAGACCATCATCTCTCTGGAAATTATTTAAAATTTCCTCGACAATGAAGTGTGTCAAAGTATTCCTAAGCATTGTTAAATGACACTGGGGTGGTGTTTAACCCACATGACTAGGAACAGGCATTTTAAAGCATTCTTTATGACTGCACAAGGTAGAATTCTATGTACAACATTAATGGAAAAAGACCACTAATATAAACTAATAAGTCAAGTCCATCAGTTTGGGTGTTCCCTTTGTCAATAACTTGCAAACTAATAGTGGATACTGTAATATAACATTCATTTTTATAATTTTTGGAAGACTGCTATAAATTTATTTTAGTATTTATACGCTTCTCAGAGAGAATAAACTTTATCCTTGTGCCCTGTTTCCTTTTACTGCCAGTAGACTTGATAACTTGTTGAAAGTGTGTGTCAACGAAATTGTAAACTTTCTCCACATACAAAGCACAAGTATGTCTTGAAATAAATATATAACAGTCTCCAAAAAAGATTTACACACACACACACACACACACACACACACACACACACACACACACCAGGTGTCTCTCCTAAGAGTCGTCAGGCACATTTCAGCCCAAAAAAAATATTGTTCATGATGTTTTTCATATGAAATCCAGTGTTGACAGAAAGTGTCAGTTTGTTTTCCCATTACAAACAAGATGATTTTTTAGGCGAAATTACAAATTTAACAGAGTGGTCCCAAATTACTCTAAAACAATATTCTTTGTTTTGATATGTATTAACAAGGGCAGTAGAACACAAAGAATACCCAGTGCTCCAACATTAGCTGAGTAGCACTGTCACATGATGGCAGCAGTCATGGCAGGCCACTGCACTGCTCAGTCTCTGTTCGAGTATTGGTTATTCTTTGTGTCCCTGTTAATAAATATTTAAAAAAAGAAAAACAAACCAATATCACACTAGACTATACTCTGACTAAAATTACTTTGTGACTGACAGATGGCAGTGATGAGGAACAGAGTTGCCAGCACATGGACAACTTGCTGTGCGCTCATGCAGTCTACAGTTGCATGTGCAAAAAAGAAAGTCATCTATTTACCGGCTGCTGCCAACATTCTTGTAGATAGTGGGGAGGGTAGTGGTGGGGGCTGCTGCTACTGTAGGTATGGCAATACGTACAATTCCATAATCACAAGTTACAAGTGAGTAAGGCATGCATTCAGTCATACAAATGTCACAAAATAACGAATTACCTAAATATGTGGAGAAACTGTAGGGGGTGAACACAACTGAATTTTTGGTAAGACACTATACAACTACCAGATGCATGCCAGTTATATCTGAATCTCTTTCATTATTATCTGTATAGCTGCAAGAACTGCTCTGAGAATTTTATTAATTAAGTTCTATGTTATTTTCCACTACAGATTAATTTGCTCATGCTTTTGTTATTACTTCCTACAGATGTCTTACAACATTATGCCAATCTCACAAAGTTTGGTTCACAGTATCCTTTGTCAGTCTTTTCACTGAGGACACTATGGTCATAGCTTTTAGCAAGTTCATCTGCAACAAAACAGATACTGGCAGTTTATTCTGAGCCACAAGATCCAGTAATTCACCCTTCCTACAATTGTCCAGTTTGGGAAAGTGTTTTTGTTGAAGCCAGTTGATAATGTCTTGTTTTCTGAAAGTTATTGTAGGCACCTTACCAGTTATAATCAAATGATATGCTGCTAAGTCCATAACTACTACAGAAGGTCTGCTCAAGTTTCTGATGGCTTTTTGATATCAACAACAGCTACAGAACGATTTCCAGATTCCAATTCTGTACACAAATAGCCAAGATAAATCTCCATAGTATCTTAATAGATTTTAATAAATTGATTAACAACTAAAACAAAGGAGTAATGGTTTATATAAATTCTCCGCTTTAAGGTTAATGGATCTGGGAATAAAATAACAAATCAGTTTATTACACTGATGAAAGTATTATACTAATTAAAATGAGAGTTGCTAATGTCATGATCACATTACTACAAGAACATAATTTTCTTAGAGAAAAATGACAGTAAGCTTAAGCATAGGTTGAATAAATGTTCAAATTCACATTTCCATTAACAGTCCAGTGCTTTGCTTTTCTGCTAATGTGCCAGACAGACAATTTTGCTTTGCTTAATCTTGTTACATTACACTGTAACTGTAATGCCAACTTAGACTGTGGAGATGATTGATGTGATATACTGCATAAGAAACAGAAACATAAAACACGAGTTCTTCATAGAGCACAGTGCATTTTGACTGTGGTGCACAGCGGCCTACTGCGAGTATATAAATTACATTGTAGTGAGATACGGCTCTCCTTTCACCCTTAAAAACAATTTCAGTGTGATGGCTGCATTTTGTGTACAGTAACATATGAACTGAAGTCCACAGAACAAAAAGCAGCCACATTTTTCACAAGCTCTCATATAAGTGCCACAGGTTTCTTAATTTCAAATCGTCATAATAACAATTCCGTTTGGATTCCGTAGAAATGTTAGAACACATGAGGCAATACTGACCCTACGACTTATCTTAGAAGAAAGATTAAGGAAAGGCAAACCTACGTTTCTAGCATTTGTAGACTTAGAGAAAGCTTTTGACAATGTTGACTGGAATACTCTCTTTCAAATTCTGAAGGTGGCAGGGGTAAAATACAGGGAGCAAAAAGCTATTTACAATTTGTACAGAAAGCAGATGGCAGTTATAAGAGTCAAGGGGTATGAAAGGGAAGCAGTGGTTGGGAAGGGAGTGAGACAGGGTTGTAGCCTATCCCCGATGTTATTCAATCTATATATTGAGCAAGCAATAAAGGAAACAAAAGAAAAGTTCGGAGTAGTATTAAAATCCATGGAGAAGAAATAAAAACTTTGAGGTTCGCCAATGACATTGTAATTCTGTCAGAGACAGCAAAGGACTTGGAAGAGCAGTTGTACGGAATGGACACTGTCTTGAAAGGAGGGTATAAGATGAACATCAACAAAAGCAAAATGAGGATAATGGAATGTAGTCGAATTAAGTCGGGTGATGCTGAAGGAATTAGATTAGGAAATAAGACACTTAAAGTAGTAAATGAGTTTTGCTATTCAGGGAGCAAAATAGCTGATGATAGATAGGATATAAAATGTAGACTGGCAACGGCAAGGAAAGCGTTTCTGAAGAAGAAAAATTTGTTAACATTGAGTATAGATTTAAATGTCAGGAAGTCTTTTCTGAAAGTATTTGTATGGAGTGTAGCCATGTATGGAAGTGAAACATGGACAATAAATAGTTTAGACAAGAAGAGAATAGAAGCTTTCGAAATGCGGTGCTACAGAAGAATGCTGAAGATTAGATGGGTAGATCACATAACTAATGAGGAGGTATTGAATAGAATTGGGAAGAAGAGGAGCTTGTGGCACAACTTGACTAGAAGAAGGGATCAGTTGGTAGGACATGTTCTGAGACATCGAGGGATCACCAATATAGTATTGGAGGGCAGCGTGGAGGGTAAAAATCGTAGAGGGAGACCAAGAGATGAATACACTAAGCAGGTTCAGAAGGATGCAGGTTGCAGTAGGTACTGGGAAATGAAGAAGCTTGCACAGGATAGAGTAGCATGGAGATCTGCATCAAACCAGTCTCAGAACTGAAGACCACAACCACAACAACAACAACAACGACGACGACGACGACGACGACGACCACTAAAGGCAAGCTATGATATGAGAAAGAATTGAAGCTTTTATCCAAATACTTTATTTGTGAAAGACTGTGAATTTGTCATTTTTATTCTCAATATTTCTGTGCAGAAACTAAAATGTTTGCCAAAGACTAACTTCAGCAGCAGATATTCTACCTTATTCAAATAAGAACATTTTTGAGGAAACCAAGTACTATGCAAAATGTTACAATGTAAACAAATACTATTTTCAACACAAACTTGTGTATTTTTAAATGGACAAACCATATTATTTTGTATGCAACCAATAGCATGACAAATCACAAAAATCATGGCGTTGGTTGCATTGCAATATGTCAATTACATCCCGAAAAATTGCGGAGCAAAGTTGATGCTTGAAAAAATGAAGCGCACAGCTAGAGCACGTCCTGAGACTCAAGCGTGCACATCATGCTGCCTGTGTCAGGGGCTCACACAATGGGAAGGTTTGCACAATCCACAAAAATAAACAAGTAACATGTCCAATGCAAAGTTACATTTTTCAAATTGTAAATGTATGTTTATTTTAGCGAAATGACAACTAGAGCTACAATTAGAGATAACACACTTGAATTCACTTTGCTAAACACATATACTACTGTCCTGTCGCCCACAGGAACTGTATTGTTGTGCATTACATCCAGCATGGGAAATACACCCACATCTTGGCCAATGAAACTGTGCCACGTCAATCTATGTTCGAAGTGCCCTCTGGTTGCATCAGTACACATTTGCAGATGGAAAACGAGAGAGCATTGCACAGAATGTAGAGTTTCTACAGATACTGCCGCACACACCACAGTAATACAATATTGCATATCCTCTATTGTTGTTGGGGGTTCTTGATTCTCTCTCTCTCTCACTGCGCCCTAGAGAAAGAAGTCTAATGGCGTCAAGTCAGGGGACCGTGCTGGCCATCACACAGTGCCTCCCTGCTCCACCCACCTATTTGGAAATGTCACATGTAGAATGTCTCTTGCAACTTTTGCATTGTGTGCGGGACATCCATCATGTTGGAACCACATTGATAGAAGAGTTTCCAATCTCAGATCCTACATGAGGAGCGCTAGTGTGTGTGTGTTGAAGAAATGATGCATATTGCTGTTAATTCCATGTTCCACGGTAAAAATAAGTGCCTATAATACAGTTAGCAATGATACCGCACCAAACATTGACACTCCACTGTCGTCGATGAGCAACTTGGCGAATCCAGTGGGGATTTTGCACGGACCAGTAGTGCATGTTCTGCAGATTCACATTACCATGATTTGTAAATGAAGCCTCATCCGTAAACAACGTATTGCTTAGGAACATTGGATTACCTTGCAATTGCTGAAGTGCAAAACGACAGATTGCAAAGTCATTCTCGTACAGTTCTTGGCGCAGTGAGATATGGAATGGATGAAAGCGATGCCGATGCAAGATTCTGCACACACTATTGTGGCTTATTCCTACACCTCATGCAATTTCTCATACACCCACCTGAGGATTGTGCACTACAGCAGACAGAACAGCAATTTTATTTCCATTGCCAGTCGCTGGCATCATATGTTGACGTTTTGTGGGAGCCCAGCTTCCTGTTTCCGTGAGTGTCTTGTTGCCAATGGTTACACATGACACTGCCAATCTGGGTAGCATTCAGCATACAGTGTCACAGCTGCGGTTGCATTTCTGTGACATAAATTAAAATAATATCTAGTTTCTCTTCATTACTGAAGGCCGGCATATCGACTAGATGACGGCAAATGTAACAAGCCACAAGAAAACAGATTTTAATGTGGCAACGCATGTGAATTACGTTACAGTATGAGAGCAGTTCAGCAGACCAGATGAGGAGACACTTGTACACTGAAGTTAGAGCGTGCCATGGTGATATTGGTATGTTTACGCCAGGATACAGGCACCAGTTCAGTCAACCGGTGCTCTGAGGACAGTACTATATGCGATGCATTACATCAGAAACTGTGGCGCCATTGCTATCCTTTACAATCCCAATATTTCAGAACTTATGAGATTTAGAAACGTGAAACCAAGTGTGTTACCACTAATTGTATATCTAGTTGTCGTTTAGCAACAATAAACATTATGTGCAGGATATCCATAATTCTTACAGCGCATTATTTGACACATTATAAGAGGTGGACCGGTTCAAGTAAGGTACAGCTCAAGAAGGGGCTAAACTATCCCCCTTTAGGAGTGCCATCAATGAAATATGGGCCAATGATGTGTTGTCATACAATACATCATACATTAACACTCCACTAATATAGTACGTCAATCACACCACGATTACTGACAGCGTGAGTTGCACGCTTGAGTCTCAGGACGTACGCTAGCTATGCACTTCATTTATCTCAAGCATCAACTTCCCTTCCCAATTTCTCGGGATGCAATTGTACTGCGATGCAACCAACACCACTATTTTTGTGATTTTTCATGCTATTGATTGCGTATGAAATAACAGGGGGTGTCCATTTAAAAATACACATGTTTGTGTTGAAGACAGTATTTGTTTACATTTTAAAATTTCACATAGTATTTGGTTTCCTAAGCCCCTGTCGTATGTTCATGCTGGTGAAAACAATTTTTGAATATCTATTTTTGTTCTAGAGATACTTCAGGTGACAGATTTAGGTGAGACACCCTGTATATTCACACAAGGGCAACAAGCAGCACAGACATGACCACAGAGAAAGTGCTCATATCTCTCTCTCTCTCTCTCTCTCTCTCTCTCTCTCTCTGGTTGTGCATGTGTGTTTTCAATTCAATTTATAGGAAGACCTGGCCGAAAGCTCAAACGTACAGCAGTCTTTTTGTTGTGCCTGTCTGTGACTCAGGTCTCCTCTATATGATGAGTAGCAATCTGTGCTTTTCTAATCACCAAGTGGCAGCAGGAGAACACACACATAAAAAAGGTTTTACGTATGCAAGCTTTCAGAGCCAGTGGCTCCTTCCAGCAGAAGGGCGGAAGGGGAAAGAAGAGGGGTGAAGGAAAAGGACTGGAGAGGTGTAGGAAAAGAGGTAGAGTTTGGAAAAGTCTCCCAGAATCCCAGGTCATGAGAGACTTATCATTAATGAGAAGAAAAGCTGAGAAAGAAGAAATTAACATAAATTACGGCCAGGTAGGTAGCAAGAACCAAGGACATATTGCAGCACTAGTTCTGAGAAATTGGTGACTGGGAGAAGACTCCAAATGGTGCGTGTGGTGAAACAGGCACCAAGGTCATGACTGTCATGTTGTGGAGCATGCTCTGCAACAGGATATTGTATTTTGCCCCCCTTCCTTCCCCTTCAACCCTTCTACCAGAAGGAGGAGCCACTGTTTTCAAAAGCTTGGATATGTAAAACTGAGCTATGCTGCATCTCGAGTTGGTGCGGTTTCTAGGTCTTTGGCTTCCTTCTGACAACCATGCCTCCATCCTTGCTATCCTCCCTGTTTTCCTTTCCCTGTTGCTTCATAACCTGGATTGTGAGTGACTGAATCCACTTTCCCTTCTTCCCTTTCTTTCCCCTCTCTCCTCCCTGATGAAGACACATTTATTCCGAAAGTTAGGAACATAAATTTCCAGTTCTGTTTTTTGTGTATCTATCGGCTGTACTGAGCTGAGGTAAGTACTGGCCAGCCCCTCTATCTCTTTGTTAGTATCTTGTTAATTACCCCTTTTTGAACTTATGGGGGATTCAAACCTAATTCCTGTGTAGATTACTCCTCAAGTTGTCAAGGAAAACTGAAATTGTGCAAGGCACAATATTTTCAGGGCCTACAACAAACAAGCTGGTCATTATAACTGTAACTGGCGAGCCTTCAGGGGTAAGCCAGGAGATCAGGTGCACGTCCGTAATTTTACCAAGAGGTAGGTGCGTGTTAGCAACCTTGGTAAGTTTCCTCGCCGTTGTCTGGGTCAGTGTATAATTACGCGGATTTTACGCCCAGTTAATCTTCTGGTTGAGGACAACTGTACTGGTAAGCAATACCGGGTCAACCTTAATAAAAATAAGTTTGGTTATCTTGCTAGTTGGGTCGCCTAACATGCCGTCCCCCCCTTGCGTTTCTCCTTGAGAGGAGGAGGTTGAGCCGTGCTGCGGCTTGCATTGGTGCCGTTTTAGGTTTCTGTCCTATGTTGGAGGCCAGATCGTATCATTTAGTTGACATGGCTGCGGTTGTTTCTCTTCTTCTCATGTTGACAAGCGCCTCTTGGTTTCGCAAGCGTTACCTGTCCGCTAGTGGCAGCAGCGGCAGTTATCGACATGTAGTAACTGTGGCCCTATCTTTGGGGTGACGTTGTGGTTCTTCCGGGTCAAGTCAGTGTGCAGTCGGTTGGGGAATCAGGAGGAGCCTGGTCCACACAGTGCGAGAACATGCCGCGACCGCTGGCAGTGCGCATGGACTGCCAGATCAAAGGCCTGTGGTCACGAGGGTGCACGACCTCATCGTAAACTGGATCCTGCAAACTTTGAGTTGAGTGCATTTGGATTCAAGTAGAGAAACCTCCACCATTGTGAGCTCTTGCGATTCTCCAGTGACATGGGTTCATGTTGCTGCTCATAGTGTTGCTGAGGCGAAGAGCAGCGAGTGGAGTGCTTGGAGAAGGCAGATCTGATTAGCTTTCCTGGACTTCTAATTACTATTTATTGCGTTTAGTTGGTTAAATTCAACCAGATGTATTTCCCTGCCTCATGGCTGCTAACACCCAAGTTACCTGCCCTGGGAGTTAGCATATGTAACGTTAGTGTACGTTTCCTCGCCTTGCTGCTGCTGTTTGGTGAGGCGTGTAGTTATGACAGCTTTCTTGATAGTAGGTTGGTTGGCGATTCTTCTACTCCAGGGTAGTGACTCCTTTCTTGTTCTGGGTGCTCTAAGCACAGTATTCTGCTGACAGAGTCCAGACCGGCAGTTCCGGCTTTGGCGTATTTTTACATCTTTGCATTTGGTTTATTAGACATCAGGTAGCCTCAGCAAGATTATCATTTGTCATTCGTTAGACTGTCATTAGTGTGAGTTACCATCTTGTGAAGTGAATGCAACTCTTGGCTACCTATCTCATCGCTCGTGAAAATGTTTTTTGCCAGACCTACTAAGAAGCCGTTTCCTGGTGCACCGTCTGTGACTGGCCCTTGTGTTTTATTATTGTATTTGCTGTTTTATTGTATGTTTCTAAATTTTTTTATGTAACTGCCATTCTTGGTGTTACAGCAGGTTTAAATGGTTGTGCTACCAAGTTTACCACCATTTTGTCTTACCCGTTTGGTGATCAGTTGCTGTCTTTCAAATTAACCTATGCTATTGAATTACTGTTTTATAGTGTTCTTGTTAAATTTTTTTTTATAACTGCCATTCTTGGCGTTAAAGGCCTTCAGCAGGAACTGTCATTACTTGCCTTAAAATTCTAATTGGGACCACATTGGCTTGTTTTTAAAACATTATTTGCTGTGTCCGTATTTTGTGCCCATTTGGTAAATTGTAATGGACTTAAAGCACTATTAATTACTCAATCGTTTATTCTTTCATTAATAATGTGTGATATCTTTATTTATTGCTGAGTCTGGAATTATCGTTTTAAAATAAATGTGTGTATGTGCAAAAGGGAACCAATTGTAACTGATTACGGCCCCGTCCACAATCGTAACCTAATCCTGCCTTCCTTGACTACCAGGTCTCAAAAACCTTTTTTTCTTCTCCTGCTGCCGTTTGATGAGCAGATGTTTTACCTATCCAATTACATTATGTTGTCAAAAATTTATTATTTTCATTGTTATAATCTATCCTTTTCGTAATACCATAAGTTCTGTTTGCAGGAATGACCAAAAGTGCAGCTGCAACAGGTCACTGTTCTCAGAACATCATATCACAATCATTGGCCATAAATAAAATTGTTTACAAACCCTATAACGTATAAAACAAATAATTTCTTTATTGTATCAGTGAAAATATCCACTCGGTTTTTGTAATTTTCTTCTAAAAAAACAGATGTAAAGTAAAAGTATAAAATTCCAGACAAGTTGGACTGTTTTATATTGCTGAATTAGTTCAGTTTACTCTAAACGTAAAAACACTGATCTAAGAATATTAATGACGGTCTGAAATAATGCACAGGTTATCAAAATGGATAGTGTGTATGTTTTATTAACAATCATGGTGAGAACTCTGGACTTCACATAACAAATGATGTTCTTATTACAGGTATAAACCTTCAGGTGTACCTTCCTTCTTCCTATACAAAACATTTTCTTTCGATTTTCTGAAATCTTCATTTGTAACCTTCATTCTTCTTTCCCGTAATGCCATAAGACCTGCTTCTGTACAGATGGCCTGAAATTTGAAATTATGGTTATTTCCATTGCTAGTAAACCAGACAACTGTAATGTCACATATGAAGTCTATTGAACAGAACCATTACAACACACAGAATCACAAACTTGAGGCCGTAGTGATGCCTGCTTTATTATAAATGTGAATTTGAATTCAAGCTGCACAGTATCTATGGCAAATTTCGATTGTTCCCTCTTTCAAGTAACTCACTTCTCCAGTTTAGCCTCCCTTTTCTTAGATAATCATTCCTCCCTCAACAAATGTTTAGATTCAACTGTTAGTTGCATAAATTACTATGAAATGTTATCCCAAGTTTTAAAACAGATTTTGCCGAATGGTTATATCACTGGTAGCTCAAAAACACTCCCGAGGAGGGGGGGGGGGATGACTTCAATAACTCATTTATATTTAATATAAGCTAAAGTAGTAATGGTCTTATTCCAAATCTGTACTACTTCTAATTATATTGTTCTTTATTTTGTTGTTGAGTGTTGAATCGTAAGAACAGCAGTTGCATCTGATCTCAGGCACCAGAGTTCAAATTTCACAAGAGGTACTAGAAAATTGTGTATATTTTGTGGAAAATGGTTACCTTAATATCAGCACCAGAGAGGTCATCCTTAGCCATTATAAGTTCTGTGAGATTAACATCTTCAGCAAGAGTCATTCTTGATGTATGTATGTTAAATATCCTCCTCTTGGTTTTTTCATCTGGCAATGGAAATTCTATTTTTCTATCTATCCTTCCAGGCCGAATTAGAGCAGGGTCTAGTGTTTCTATGCGATTTGTTGCCATAACAACCTGCAAGTAAAATATTATGTAATAATAGCCTATCCTAAGACCAGATATGAATCATATATTGATCAATATGTCAAAAATGTTAAATGTTTCAAAACTTATGGAAATTGTGGCTTATTAGTGTGTAGTAAAAGAATTTTGAGCTTAATAAATTTTCTTTTTGTATTTACTACCTTCACATCTCCCCTTGAATCAAAGCCATCCAATTGATTCAACAACTCTAACATTGTTCTCTGGATTTCTCTTTCACCACCAGAATTAGAATCATATCGTTTAGTCCCAACAGCATCAATTTCGTCAATGAAAACTATGGAGGGTGCATGTTCTTCCGCAACCCTGAATAATTCTCTAACCAGTTTTGGGCCATCACCCTAAAATTAAGAAATTAGCGTAACTGCATTATTCTACATATTAGTTTACATTACAACATAAACATGAAAGCTACTTTGAATAAAACAGGTGGTCATTGTATTTGTTAGTTACAACAAGAAATAAATAAATAAATAATAGAAATCTTTTTTGAGGTCCAGTCAGCTCAATGCATCAAGTTCCTCTTCTCTACAATTAAGTTTAACTGTAGCTGAAAACTAAATTCATATGTTTTAAAAATGAGGTGTAAGTACTGAAAAACCTTAACCATTTTAAATTACCACAGCAGATTAATGCTAATAATATATGCAACAGCTTCTCAAGTCTGTTGCAATGTCACTTTTGACTAGTGTGGCATATGTTCCCTTTCAGTACTTGCTGAATTTTCTGCCAATAAAAACTCAATTCGTACTGAAGCAGTATTTAATGACATTCCATCCCGTCTCATACAAGTTAAATTTTAATGATAAGAAATGTTTTACAAATGCAACAGCACTGATACCTAGCAAACTTGCAGACATGGGCTGAAGAATTAGCATCTGGAAACAAAATCTATTGGTCTTTTTTTCCTTTTATTGCCATGGATTTATGGTCTCCATGATCAATAAGAATATGAAAACCCTTCTCTACCATTAACAGTTTCAAAGTAAAATAAATTACTTCAGTATGCTTCAAAGATATCATTGAATGATGACCCCATATGAGTCATTAACATCTTTGCACATTAACTTCTCTGCAGAACAATGTGTTTTCTTTTAAATCAATTAGGGCTCAAAAACTACATCTATACAATTTTTCATTATGCTGGTTCCATTTATAAAAATCCAACAATGCACAAGTAAATTGCTTATTAGTATCGGTATTCCAACAGTCAAAGTTTCAAAAATTTTGTTCAAAGATAAAATGAATATTTTGAAAAATATTTGTGCTAGAATACTTACCAAATATTTCTGAATTAGTTCAGAGCCTACAACACGTAAGAAGGTAGCCGATGTCTGATTTGCCACAGCCTTTGCTAAGAGTGTCTTTCCTGTGCCAGGAGGACCATACAAAATGACACCTTTAGGTGGTTTTATGCCCATTTCTTCATAATACTCTGGATGAGTAAGTGGAAGTTCCACAGACTCCTTTATTTCCTGAATCTGAGTGTCCAGACCTGCAGAATTTAAAAACATAATGAATTTTCCACATCAGAAAAGAAGTGCTGATCTTGTAGTTTACAGTTCTCTGCCACTGTTTTACAGTAATTTTCCTTTCGAAGCATTACACCGTAAGTAGTGGAGGAGACCCACTAATAAACTACGAGGAAGCAATTTGAATAACCAGTATCAGCTCCCACAACTGGTGAAAAAATGTTCTACTTCTGACCAGTAGCTCAGAACTGAAGATTGCTGATGACTCTGAAGGTACAGAGGAGCAGTGAACAGTTTAAAAATGCTGCATATTTAAGAGAATTACAATACAATAATTCTGTTGTCTGTCATCACTGACTGTCAAATCTTCTACTGCACAATTCTCCAAGATGTGGACAAGTATGACACGGATATGCCGAGTGTCGTGATAACAATTGTGTGATACGTTTATGACTTGAGCATCTTTCGTTTCATTCCCAGAGATGCTCCAGCTGAGGTGGACAGGCAGACAAAAAAAAGCTACATTCCTCTTCTATGGGAGGTGGGGAGGTGGGGGGCACACCTCACTCACACACAACTGGCAAATATTTACTAAGTACACATGCATCTGCATTCAAGGACCCACATCGAATATCAATATATGATTAATTCTCCATTGACGCCAAGCCAACAGAGAGGGCAAAAAAAGATAATTTCTTTGTTTAGTTGAATTTACAAATTAATAATGCATTAATTTGTTTTACCACATGTGGTTCCTTATTAGCCAATTCTTATAAGTAAGATGATCTTAATTTTATAAATTTGATCACTGTTTGTCTATCCTCAGTAATCTGGTACCCTGCAATCATTTAAAAGTCTGATAGGACAGGAAAGTCACTATATCTGGCATCCAACATGGGGCTAACTAAAGCAACCAATAAAATATACATCTGATACGAAACTTCCTGGCAGATTAATACTGGGAGCTGGACCTTAGTTTAACAAATAAGCTAACAGTTACAACTCACCAACTGCCCACATAGATTTACTTCTGCCAGTATCTTTCCCCATCTTTCAAGCAGCTTTACAGAAGTGTTCTCTCTCTCTCTCTGTCTCTGTGTGTGTGTGTGTGTGTGGGTGGGGGGGGGGGGGGGGGGGGGGGGTTACATACAGAGAAAATTGGCTGAAAGTATTTATTTACATAAGTGACTATTGTAAAGATGGGGTTTGATGCATTTCACGGAAGAGCTGCTATGAAGTTTGGAAGGTAGGGGAGTAAATCTGCGAGGGAAGGATTTGAGTCATGACACAATAGCTAAGTTGGTAAGAACATTGCCTACAAAGGTTCTGGGTTTGAGTCTCAGTCCAGCACTGTTTTAAGCTGCCTGGAAATTTGACAACACAGCACATTCCACTGCAGAGTGGAAAATTCATTCTGGATACATCTGTTATGTTTGCTACAGACCAAATTATGCTACACATTGTATCTGGTGTATAAGCAATGCTGAAGCCAAACAGCTTACTTCAGAAATGGAAACCATATGTAATGTATCAGTTTTTCCCCAGTATATGACAAATTTATCATTTCATCACAAACTGAGTTCATTACATCATGTCAGTAACCAAACACTATCAATTTTTGCTGACTTTCAGAAATGTGGGCATTGGAGCTCATGTGGTAGACAAGCTATGCCTGTCTGCTTTATTTAATATTATGGCCCACAACTTGCATAAGTTAATTCCATATATCTAAATACAGCAGGGCACTCTGTAACAGATGAACAGAATATAGCAGAAACTGATTGCAAGAATATTTTATGTCAGAACGGGAAAAAAAACAGTGATATTGGTTTAAATCACCTTATGCACATCTGATTTGTTTGTGCACTGGCAAATATGCTCCTTCATTTAATATTGTGTAATTCCACCCTGGGCTTGATAACCACATGGATTCAGCTAGGAAGTGAATCCACATGGTTGTGCTGGTACATTGCATCCAGGTTAAGCCACTCGCAGATTTGATCAAGCAAATCCACCAAATTGTGGGGATGCTGGTGTCAGCGTTTTACTCACTGTCTCCAACATGTCCCACAGATTTTCTATGGGGTTCAAGTCTGGTGATATTGCAGGCCTACTGAGATGTAATAGGTAGGAGGGGAGGGGGGAGGAGAATGCTCAGTAAATCAGAAATATTCTTCCAGTTTTTCCAGCCAGATGGTCTTTGCTGCGGCCGTCTTTATGTGCCTGTGTAAGCAAGGACCTCTTGCAAGTTGAGCAACTCCAAAAATTCATTTCATGCAGTTCCCTTCACAATGTTCTCTCATTAATAGCTTGGGATTGACCTTTCATCACTGCCTGCAGCAATTCCTGTAGTATTCGGAAGCGATTTTGATTTGCACGTCGAGAAAAGCATTTTCGGCCCCTGTCAGTCTGAATCTTTTCCCAACCACGATTCTGACATCGTGTTTCATGGCCACATGCATTACCCCACTGCTTGTAGACATGTTGAACAGTCCACTCGAAAACACAAACAAGTCCAGCGATCTTCAAACACCATGTGGCCATAGATATGGCCAGACACAACTACCCCGTTTTGCCACTCTGTCACATCTTTATATCTACCCATCTGAAAAGTTCGTATGCAGAAGTACAGTAGCAAAAAAACTGAGAATGACAAGAAAAACATCAAACTGAAGATTTACTTTAGGACTAGACCTACAAGTTTTGCAGAAAAATGGTTACCTCCAATGTCTGCATATGTTTCCTGTGGGGCCTTCTCTAATTTCATCACAGTAACCATAGGATCGGTGTCATCTGACAAAACTCCAACTACGGCATGAACCTATTATCAACAGGTCAAAAAATGTAATATAAAAACAGGCTTTCAAATACATTATAAAGTAAATGTAATTATACTTTCCGCAATTAACAAATTTACCTTGTGATTCAATAGCACAGAGCATCCTGGTTCCAACTGGTCTTTGTCGACAAATGACAGAATACTAACGTAATGTTCACTGCCAACACTTGTAGAAACAATTGCATGATTGTCGTCAATTATTTCTTCTAGTGTTCCAACTGACATAGGAGTTCCTCGTAAATCATCAACCTTTGATCTTTCCTCCTAAAAAGCAATGATCAAAGTAAGTTAATTAAAGGAACAAAAAAGCAAAATTTGTCAGAAGGAGGCATATACAGCAAATGATACATACCTCAATTTTTTCTTCTTGTGGTTTCAGTCTTTCTTGATTGCGAATGAATTCCTCCTCCATCAATAAGTAGTCTTTAATTCTTTCCAACTTCAAAAGTTTCAAGCGGCATCTTGTATGTGGCGTTACTGGAAAAAAAAGGTGAAAAATGACAAACTTTTCGCTACTATTATTACAGATTTCATAATATTATCATCCCTACTGGAAAATCACTACTCAACATATAACAGTTAAGAACTGCACAGGGACTGCTCTAAAAACAGTTTGCAAATTCTTGCTTTATGGAACATTGCCTTAATATCATTCAGTTTATCATTTATAAACTCTTACTTGCACAACATGCCTCTCTTTCACTCCATTAGCTAATACAGCCATCTCCAAGGACCCCAAGAGGTTACTTTCACTTTGAGTAGTGGTGAGAAATAACACAGGATCATACCTAAGATGTAAAACAGACATGAGAGTAACTGGATCTTGGATACCTCAAAAACTGCATATGTTTACCACCTGAGAAGGTGTAGGTGTCATGGCGTAATAAGATCCCAGTGCAGAACCACACTCAACTTCTTAACCTGAATTACTTATAACAGTTAAGGCAGGCATACCTCAGCATATCAATAAGTGATTATGTTTTGCAAACACATGAAATATGTGGTTGAGGACCATTTAAGACTTGTACGACTGCTGCATTCTCTCTGAGTCAGAAAGCTGGTATAGCGATAGTTCACCAACACCTAACTTGCCAAATTCCAATTTTGTTCTGTCATAGTTAAGCTCATCAAGCACATGTTGAGTAAATTTGAAACAATAAGCCTGGCCTGGGTTAGACTATGTAGTATCTCAAAACCACAAACCTTACAAACAAGTGCAGCATAAGTTCTTAAGACACTAACACCAGGAGTTAATTTGTTTGCAAGTGCTGCAGTCAGACTTTTTTTCTTTGTTTGAACACAAAATTTACTTTATCTAGTAGCTGCTATTGACATGTAACTGGACTGAGTACTCTAGAAATGAATTCCTTTCTTATCTGAACACAATACCTCTAGGTTTGGTCTGGAATAATAAGAAACCAAGAACAGTGGATGAACAATGTAGAAAAAACAATAGAGGCCCTTCACTGGTTTTTGGTAGTTATGCATTATTAAAAATTGAACCAAAGTTCAGAATGGATGTTGCTGTTGCATTGCTACCAAATTGTGACAACTTTCTGCGAACAGTAATTTTGAAAATTTTCATACTGTTTCTCAGATACAAATTGCTATATACCCATTTATTATTTATCATACGGCTTTTTGGCATGTTATAAACAAACATTTAGAGCATTTATGTACTCTATTGACTTTGGAGTTTCCAGCAGGAAGTCTTCAGACCTACCACTATAATGATCTTGTACAGCATTCTTCTATGACGACTCAGATGATCTATGGTTCTCCGCGATCACAAAGTGAGGAAGACTGCTTACCTCATTTGGGGGAAAAAAATGTGCATATCTGCCACGTTGAGTCCTAATTCTGTTTAGCATTGACCATGTTTGATGTGAAAAGTCAAACCCCAGTGGCTTTGCAGTGATACCTGGCATACTATTGTTTCGTTGTCCAATCCATTCTTGAGTCAATGTACTAGTACTGTTGAATTCAATTTTCACAGCACCCCTTGTTGTTGTTGTTGTTGGTGGTGGTGGTGGTAATATAGAGTAGAATCGGTCTGTATCACCAACATCTTGATGGATAGGTAAATTTTTATTATCTATTATCTTTTTGTCTATGAGACCATTGATGTGTAGAAGTTGTGAGAATGGAATATGGCTTAGTACTGGGAGCCATTCTGTAGGTGTTGATTTGATAACAGCAGCAATCATTCTCATCACGTTATTTCATTGGAGAGCTACCTTTTGTACATATGGGTCGTCTAACCAGATTGGGCCAAAATATTCAGCAGCTGAGAAGACAAGACCAAGAGCAGAACAACATAGGGCTGACGCTGATGTTCCCCCAAGTATACCACATAGCTTCTGAATGTTGTTTGCAATACATACAATTAACCTTCTACAAATGAGGCCACATATTTTTACAAAGTCAAGAAAAACAGTTAACAAAAAATAAGGAGAGGAAGATGTAGATTGTCACAGTTGTGCAAAGAACAAGAAGAAAAAGGTGTGAGGTAGTAGTGCCGAACAGCTTGACTACCTCACTATTAAAGAGTAAAATCTGTGCAAGAAATCTGATGTTACATTACACAAGAGACTTTGTAACTGCAGAATGAAATATACCTTTTTACAACAGCAATACCAGTTACAAAACTTTCATTACTTTATGCTGTGTGTGTGTGTGTGTGTGTGTGTGTGTGTGTGTGTGTGTGTGTGTGTGTGTGTGTGTTCAATAGATTAAAAATGTTGCTGTCCTTCTGGAGTCTCAGCTCATTACCAGGATACACACTACTATATCAAGATTAACCTAAATTCTATTACATTAGTAATGTGACATTCTGTAGTTTTGCTTAAATTTTGCACTTGTGTTTCAAGGGCTTGTTGCCTAATGTATGAAATATTCATAATTACATTATATAACAAATATAAATTAGTAAAAGTGTATGTGGTAGTAATCCTTTCTCACTTCTCTCACACACTGTTACTGCTATATGCTGCTACTTAAGTTCTCCAAGGTGCAGTAAATTATCATAAACATTATGTAATGATAGAATTTGGTTACGGCATTTTGTAGATTATTTTCACATACAGTTTTTCACTACATTCAAGCCAAACAACAACAAATAAGGAACACGAGGAGTTTGTGCTCTGGGGACATTTAACTTCCAAATTAATCATTAAAAAATATTTTCAAACTGTTAATTTCACATATGAGAACAACGAAACAAAGTGATGTTACATTGCAAAGTCCAGGTTGGAATATCAACAGTTCTGAAAAGGATAGATAGCTACCCACCGTAAAGATGACAAGTTGAGTTGCACACAGGCACAACAAAAAGACTATCACACATTAAGCTTTTGCCTAAAATCCTTCTTCAGAAAAGTAAGGAAAATACACACACACACATTCACACAAGCATACACTCATCACACACACAACTATCCCCAGCCGCAACTCTTGCGTTAATGAAAGCAGCAATTGGGAGTGGGGGCAACGAAGGGGGAGAGAAGAACACTGTCTGATGGAGCAAGAAGTGACTAGAAGGCAGCAGGACAAGACTGCCACAGGCAGTGCCATGGGACTGTGTGGGCGGGAGTGGGAGTAGGAAGTGGAGATGGGAAAGAGCAAAGAAAGGAAAAGACTGGTGGGTGCATTGGCAGAAAGCAAGCACAATGAGGGTGAGGGGGTATGAAATGAAAGTAAGTTATGGGACAGAGGGGGCAGAAACAGTTGGCTATAGGGTGTGGAGATGGTAGGTTATCATAGTTCATGGCCGGGATAATTTTGGGAGCAGAGAAAGATTGTAAAGGTCCCATCTGCACATTTCGGAAAAGCTGGTGGTGCAGGGAAGGATCCAAATAGCCCAGGTTGTAAAGCAGCCATAATCAAGCATGTTATGTTCAGCTGCATGTTGTGCCACAGGGTGGTCAAATTTGCTCTCTGCCACAGTTTGGGAGTAGCCATTCACAACCTGGTGGACAGCTGTTTGTTAATCATAACAACAGAAAAAGATGTGCAAAGTTTGCAGTAGAGTCGATATATGACATGGCTGCTTTAAAAGGTGGCCTAGCCTCTAAGAGGTTACAATAAGCTGGGTTGATTGATTGGTCAGGTCTTGCAAGGGTCTGGGGTTGGGTTTGGCATAGGGATGGTTTAGGATGTTGTGAAAGTTGTGTGGGTGACGGAATACCACTTTAGGAGGGCTGGGTAGAATGTTAGATAGGATGCCTCTCATTTCAGGGCATGATGATAGATAATCAAATCCCTGATGAAGGTGTGGTTCAGTTGTTCCAGTCCAGGGTGGTACTGGGTGACAAAGGGGGCACTCCTTTGTAAAGGGATCTTTGGGAGGGGATATGACATGGGAAATCCTTCATCACGTCTTTGACTATCATCATTTATCTGTAGCACTGCCTAATATACTACCTGTTAGAATGACATTCAACTACTTGCAAGTGTTCTCTCCTTCCCTCTTTCCTGACAACAAGGCCTTGGTGGTCTGTCAGGGTTGTGGTTGCCCCAATTTCTGGAAATCAGGGAATATCAGGGAAATTTTTTAAAAAAATGGAAAAACATTGTTTCTTCCGCGTTTGCTGATGTCTCACTCTAGTTTCGTAGTTTATTAGGCAGACAGGATTTAAATGAGATAGCAGCAAACATGAAACAATACGTGGCAAAATGTTTCTATTTGTATTATTCTTATGGTGAAGAGAATACTGCATGTGACTCACAGTTCATAAAAGTTCCTATTAGCATATTGACAAACATCCCAAACAGTCTTGCCAGTCGGATTTTCGTAATACATTGAAATGCTGCTACATTCGAAGATGAACAATGCGGAATTTGTATTTACTTCGTTGGATAATGTATGAAAATGCAGTGGTTTGCTCATTTTGGAGGGACCCTGCCTTCCACCACACTTTTCCTCTGAAATGACCACTATTACGTAATAACGTCACTGCTAGGTCACAAACAGGGTTTATTATCCCTATTACAAATCGGTATAACTTTCCGATTGACAATAAGTTCATACCAGATAATGAAATGAACAGTCTCTCCATAAGACTCCAAGAGAATTTTGGTTTTATGTTATACATGGATCTCCTTAGTTACAGAGTCCCACAATCACAGACCTACACCATGGAGGGAGCTCCATGGCATGCTGCACTGTTCTGCAGACTGAGCCCCTGCCTGCACACACAATTCAACAATCTCAATTCAGCAGTAAGGGGACATATCACCAACTCACATTTACCATCACATGCACTTGCACCTTACATACTATACAAAGAGTGCCTTTCACTCTTCCCCTTCTTTACATCATCATGATCTTAAACATACAACATCCATATAGTTTGATTTGGGGAAAAAAGAATTAGGCCTAGTTACCTCTTTACTCGATTCTAAGCCGCACCTGAAAAGTGAGACTCGAAATCAAGGAAAAAAAAAATTTCCCGAATCTAAGCCGCACCTGAAATTTAAGACTCGAAATTCAAGGGGAGAGAAAAGTTTTAGGCCGCACCTCCAAATCGAAACAAAGTAGGTCCATTGTAAGATGACACACAATTTAGGTCGAATCAATGACGATACAGCTACAGTAGTTTGGTTCGAGTCTTAAGCTTAGCAGTTAAGCTTTACCAGGTAGCCATTGCTATGTGTCAGGCGCTCCATCGTATTTATACGGGTACCCCTCCTTTTTCACGTGCTTCATCTGGTTTGAATTGATTGCTTATTTTTTTCTTTGATCTGATAAGCGCTGTTCTCTTGCTTTTGTGCACGCTACCGCCGGAAAAAAAATCTTCTCATCAGCGAAACAATGGCAAGAGACTGCTATTTGTTGTTACTTACACTGCTGCTTTCTTTGATAACGATCAACAAGAACCAAATAATATACTGCGTACGATAGAAGTTCTGAACTAGAGTTCAGCGAAAATTTTTCTCCGTTTGAAAATCTTTGCAGACGCCTCTTTAGTACATTACATTCTGCACAGAAATTAGTCACCTTAGATTTAAAAATCTAGTCAATTGCCGTGCTTCATTTCTGACTGTATACTATTAGGCATAAGAATAATACGGATATAAACATGACATGGTATGTATATTCTTCCGCGTTTGCTGATGTCTTACTCTAGTTTCGTAGTTTATTAGGCAGACAGGATTTAAATGAGATAGCAGCAAACACGAAACAATACGTGGCAGAATGCTTCTATTTGTATTATTCTTATGGTGAAGAGAATACTGCATGTGACTCACAGTTCATAAAAGTTCCTATTAGCATATTGACAAACATCCCAAACAGTCTTGTCAGTCGAATTTTCGTAATACATTGAAATGCTGCTACAATCGAAGATGAACAATATGGACTTTGTATTTACTTTGTTGGATAATGTATGAAAATGCAGTGGTTGAAACTCGGGGCGGAGAAAAAAAGCTCGTCTTCCACCTTCTTTTTTTTTTAATTTATTTACCGACGCAGAGATTTTGGCGCCAGTATTTATCTTTGCGCCTGCAAAACATGCCTGTATAGCGCTACACATATTTGACGGCAGAAGTTAGTTGTGGGGGCACCTACCAACATTTTTCAGAACTTCCGCTTACTTTGCACTCGATTCTAAGCCGCAGGAGGTTTCTTGGATTACACAAAAGAAACGGGAAAAAAGTGCGGCTTAGATTCGAGTAAATGCGGTAGGTAATGTAGCATTTCTCTGATTTAATGACAACATTGATCATCCATATCTTACAATCCCTCCGTCCAAATACTCATCATAAATGATTATGAGAATGTCCATGAGAAAAGATCAGACTAAGTTGTAACTGAAATTACGATCATTATCTTATAACTGTTTAAGTATAATCAGCAAGATATTACACAGATAAGTATTATGCCTAAGTATTAAGTTGTTAAGTTCATAGTACACGTTAAGATAGCACCATGTATTTGCAGATTTGAATTTCATACTGATATAAATATATTTGGTATTACCTTAAGCTCCTATTCTGTTGGCTCTGCCAGTGTAATATAGGCAGGCATGTGCAATAGTTTAAACAATTAATGCATTATTTATAGCAAACACATTTTTATTAGTAGCCTGTGTAATGCTAATATACCAATCTGTTTTTAGCATTATCACCACAAATTACCAGATTTATGATTACTAGTCTGACGTAACAGAAGGCGAAAGTGGTTTGTATTATCAAAATATGCCTGAATCCCTAATATTTAAAACAATATATTTATATGCATAGTATGTTAATGATGAGTGTGTGTGTGTGTGTGTGTGTGTGTGTGTGTGTGTGTGAAAATGGGGGTAAATTAAAGAATATAGAAGAAGAGGACAAACAGAAATCAAAAAGGAAGTAATATAACCATGGTTGCCACAAGTTTCCCCAAGTGAAATTACCTGACATTTCCCTGATTTCCAGACAAATTATAGCATTTTTCCCTCACAAATTTTGAGATCTCAAGGGTAAGTAAAGACCTAAGTTGACAAAAAATGTAAGGAGTTCTGTATTTCTAAACATGTGAGCAAAAAAACCTAAGTACTAACATCAACATCTTTTGTAATGAGCTGTTTTTTGATAAAGAAAGCAAGCCAAATCGTACACGAGGTGCAACAATAAAGTAATCAGACTGATTTTATTTGCAAGATTTGGCAACCCTACAGGCTTGCGTAAGCATAATATCTTTGATCTTCATCTATAAGCTGCATCTAGTCAAAGCAGCACATCGATGCAACTGCTCAGTTGTGAGTTGTGCTTTAATAAGTTAACACGTGTTTCTGTCTCTTGACACGGAAATGGAACCGCATAATATTGCGCAACAGTATGCCATTTCTTTTTGCATTAAATTGGATGAAAATGCGACAACAACTTACGGTAAGCTTCAGAAGGCTTTTGCAGACGAGGTTATGTCAAGAGCTCAAGTTTTTCGTTGGCATAAAACATTTAGTGAAGGCAGGACAAATGTTGAAGATGAAAACCGCAGTGGACGACCATCAACTTCATGGACGGATGTGAACTAGGCCAGGGTGCGTGAATTCGTACAATCTGATCGAAGATTATCCGTGAAAATGATTGCAGAACTGAACATCAATCGAGAAACGGTTCGGCTAATAATAACTGAAGATCTTGGTATGAGAAAGATTTGTGCAAAAATGGTCCCCAAAAATCTCACACCACAACAGCAAGAAACAGGGAAAAATGTGGCAGCCGATCTATTAGAGCAAACGGAAATCAATCCAGAATTTTTGAGCCGTGTTATCACTGGTGATGGATGGTTTTTTCAGTACGATCCAGAGACGAAACACCAAAGTTCGCAATGGTGCTCAAAAAAAAGGTCGCATGTCAAAGTCAAAAGTGAAATGCATGCTAGTGTGCTTCTTTGATTCTAAGGGAATTGTTCATAGAGTGGGTGCCTCCTGGACAAACAGTTAACCAATATTACTACAAAGAAATTTTAGAAAGACTTCATAAAAGAGTTCTTCACGTCTGTGCCAACATTGCTGATAATTGGATTCTGCATCATGATAATGTGCCATCCCATACTGCTCTGTCAGTACAGCAATTTTTAACCACAAAACAAATTTCAGTACTACCACAGCCACCTTATTCACCAGATATCTCTCCGTGCGACTTTTTTCTATTTCCAAGAGTCAAAACGGCGGTCAAGGGACAAAATTTTCAAACAACCCAAGATCTCCAAAAAGCAGTGACGAGGGTCTTGGTGGTTATTACAGAAGATGAGTTCCAGAAATGTTACCATCAATGGCACAAGTGCTGGAAAAAGTGTGAGCAATCAGAAGGGAACTACTTTGAAGGAGACAACACAAAACTTGACTAAAACGGTAAGCAGCATTTTTTTCACATCTGTCTCATTACTTTATTGTCGCACCTCGTATATGTTTTATTAAGACCATTGATTTTCTTTTATTTCAATAAAAAGAAACATTTGGTGACAAAATACGTATTTTGTTGGAGTCTCAAAAGAGATTTAAAAAACCTCAGAAAAAAGTAGTTCCCTTGAAAGAAGTGTATAAGGCGGGAAAGAGTTGTGTAAACCAACACTATGTTTGTTACTGTTGGTTATTATCCACTTTGTTATGTCTATTGTTTTACAGGTATTGTGTGATTTTTCTTTCAAGAAATACACGAGTAATTAGCGAAAAAACTGCCAGTGACTGCCGCAGTTTTCTCCTTATTATCATCCATACTTTCTAATACATAAACTACTTTCAGTGTACCAAAATGTACTAGAATAAATAAAATATCTATAAAAATGCTGCACTGTACAATGTACTTGCAGTGACACAGTCGCAATTCCTGAAATACAACACCTGTGGTGAAGAGCACCATAGTCCTGGGTCCATGGATAAACCACGAAAATCCGCCGCGTTACACCACACACAAACAGACCCAGCCTGCGGGCAGATCGACGAGACTAGGTGTGACAAGTAGGGCCTGCAGATTAGTGGAAAACTACGGGCTTCAGATCGACAGGCTCTGATCCATTAGACAAACACAGAAATTGCGTGCGGTTTTGGCCCACCATGGAAGTCTACTTGTGTGGCCAACTATTCAAGTGGTGATCAATCCATGCAACAGATAACTTGTGCAAATACTCTGAATCAATACTAATGAGGACAGGTAGCAACTCACCATAAAGATAATCGCTGAGCCACAGACATGCACTTAGAAAAGATAATCACTTTCTCACAACTAAATTTTTGGCCATAGCATTTGTCAGAAAATGAGAGTGCACACACAATCACTCAGACACAACTCATGCACACATGACTGCCATCTCCAGCTGCTGCGTCAACAGTCTCTGAGAATCAGATCCAAACAAACCACTTCTCACACCTCCCTGCCTCTTGTTGGCAGCTGCTAGGCTAGCGGCAAGAAGTGGTGGCAGCACTGACTGCAAGCTGGGGGAGTCGTAGAAAGGGGGGAAGTAGTAAGACTGAGGAAGTAGGGAAGCAGAGCACATACTCAGCTGCGCACAGCCACTGATGACGTGTGACATCTAAGTAAATAAGCCATTTCATCTACTGAGACAAAAACGATGTTTTTCCATTTTTTTTTTTAATTTCCCTGATATTCCCTGATTTCCAGAAATTGGGGCAACCGCAACCCTGATAGACCACCAAGGCCTTGTTGTCAGTCTACAATGTTTGCACAGGTTGTGAACTATCCTGATGTCTTGACTGTAGGTTAGATATTCTTATTATGTCTACATTATACAATCCCTTTTCTTTACCATGTGATGGGTCTATTAGAAACAGTAGTTTATGGTGCAGAATACTCATTACTTCATATGGACTTTCCTTTTGAAGAATTTGCTCGTATCTGTCTTTGTGTAAGAAATAGGATGGTAAGGTCTGACTAGATGGTCACTAGTATCATCCACCTGTAAATTAGGTGTAGCAACATTAAAATTATTTTCCTGCATCTGAAAGTCAAGCTTGCTGCTTCAATTCTTTCTCTACACAATCATGTACATTGTCTTTATCTTGAATTCTACTGTGTGGCCAAGTAAATAATTTTAGTAAAATTTCCCAATACATTTCTTGTTCAAGACCTCAACTGGTGAAAGTTCCATAGATAAACGAGGCTATTAATTTAATATAACCTGAAATTCTGGTACCTGCAACCAGGTAGTGAGCCTAGTAGAACAATATGTACAACAGTCTTCCAATTTCTTTCATCATTCTTTTGCAGGGATTAGATTGAGGATGATACTTAAAAACAATGACGTGTTACACTTTCCCATGTCAGAAACTCCTTAAAATCTGTAGTATCAGTCCACATCCACAAAATACTCCCTTAAACGATTAATCAAAGTGGTCGTCTTTGCCGATTTTATAGTACATAGTTTAAGATATTTTGACCAGCTGTAACATATATGTATGATATTCTGCCTCTACCCTTAGGCAATGGTCCGAATAAATCTGCTGTTAAAGCATGTAGAGCTTTTAGTATAACTGGATACATTTTATAAATCACTTGACCTTTATTGCCCTTAACCTTCTGAAATAATTCACACATTCTTAAAACTTTCCTTACTTCTCTACTAAAGTCCTTAAAGCATATTAAAATTTTATCATGTACTTAATACATTTTTGTATACTGAAATATCTTGTCACAGTTGTCACAATAGTGTTACACACACTTGTTTTGTAAAACTGCATGGGTTCAAATTGTGAGTACTGTTACTCTTCAATTCTGAACTGCTGCACTTGAAATAATGTTCAGACAAACTGTGTAGTTTGCATTAATGTCACCTCCTTAACCATTGTAGTTATTTATTGGAATCTGGAAGCTTTGATAAATTTCCAACTTTCTACTAAATAATAAAAAACACTACTTCTAAAACACAGTTACTTTCGTCCTGTTGTTACTGATGTATATAAGGCAACACTTCGTATACCATTAATGTTCACATATTTACTATGGCTTGCAATTCTGTCCGAAGTTAATGAAAGACAGTTTTGTACGGACATGACAGCTAACTGTTGTCTGTCTTCTTTTATGTCGGCACAATTTTCACAGCATGCCCTTTTATTATTAGTAAAATGCTACCATCGTCTCACCTTGAAGACACGCGGTGTCCATCTGTACAAGATTACATGCATAAACAATAACAAAACTTCCAGGCAATTTGCGACTCTAAACAACTTCACTAAAAAAAATACTTTTATCTGTGAATCGCCATGTCGGTTGGGTAGATGCTGGGCAACATCACTTTACCAAAGTAATGTTACACCACAAGATCATCAAAAGGGCATCCGGCCAGCAATTAACCATGCTGATTCTGTGTAAATATGGGACAAAGGATGTATTGTTTTTGGTTATAACTATTGGTTAAAATTGAAGAAAATGCAGGAAGGTATGACAGTGTGGGAAACTAGAAGAACCACTAATTGACTGAAACAGAGGAAAGGACAATAGAAAATGAGCGGGTTGATTTGAAAGTTTAAATAGTGAATGCAGTGGAGGATCAAGCATGCAAACAGACAAAAGTCCAGTTATTCTTGGACAACACACACTCTTGAATTTAAATGACAAAAGGACAAAATAAAAAATGCAGCAAATGAAGCCAGTAAAAAAAGATGGGTAAAAAAATAAGACCAATAGAAAGTGCAAAATGGCAAAACAGGAATGGACTGAGGTGAAATGCAAAGCTGTGGAAGCATGCATGACTATGAGGAAAATACATGTTACCTATTGGAAAATTAGAGACTTGGAAAAAAGAGAAGTAACTGTCAATCACAAAGTAATTTTAATCAGAGTATAAACGCAAACTCAAGTACCTTGGGGAAGTTTCATAGCTGCATCTGGACCTTTCGTCCTCCTCTTCTTTTTCCCTACCCTGGTTGGTATGGGAGGCTCATATTTCTTCTTCTTATCTTTGTCATCTTTCTTGTCGCCACCTGAACCACTGCCGCTCGACTGGTTTTGACCCTAAAACAAATTATTCAATGGTAAGTGATTTGTGGTCTAATAAACTATTGTGGAACATAATGTTTGTTACTTTAATAGGCTGCTAAAACCACTAAAAATATAAAGAACAATAATCTCACTAAAAGCTGTGACAGGAGCGTTACATCACAATTGCAGCAGTTTAAATCCTGAACTATTTTTGCCTATATTCACATTCTAAAAACCAGTTTTTATTTACTTCACCAGAAACTTAAGCCGAAGCACTGAAAATAATTCCGTATCACAAATAGTATGGACACTGCACTAATATATTTCACTTGTACATTAAACTGGTTATTTTATCTCAGCCTGTCAATCTGGTACTGAACAAAGAATTTGCTATACATGAAAATACACTAACTGCATCTTAATCTAACTAAAATGTTACTGGCACAGAAAAGAGTGATCATGAATACACCAGATGCCTATAATTAAACTTTCCCTATTTAGCACATTATATGACGGAAACTAATTACCGTATGAGTACCAAAAATCGTACCATTAATGTCAAGAACATGTGGAAGAGAAATAGTGTAGAATCAATTCAATTTAAACACTTTTAATGTGCTGCTACAGTACATCATACCATTACATACCAATCCCATTACTGCTACAAAAGGGGCTCAATATGGCACCTATCAGTGTCCAGAAAAGTCCGAAAACGAATAATTGCATTCTGCACAGCAGAACAAAGCATGTCCATAGGTATGTTGCCTACCTCTCTGAATGTGCTGTGCTTCAGATCAGCACTTGTGTGAATGTTTCCTTGGTAAACTCTATCCAGGTAGCCTACTAACCAGACATCACAAGGAGTGAGATCAGGTGATCGTGCCGACCATGCATTTGGAAATGATCGGCTGATAATTAAATCATTTCAAAATGTGTTTCGGAGAAGATGGTGAACTTCATGAGCAATGTGAGGTGGGGTCCCATCTTGCATAAAAACTGTTGAGTTCAATGTGTGTCTCATGTAGGGCGGGAATGAAATGCTGGAAAAGCATATTGCAGTAATCCTGTCCAGTCAAATTGCACATCTTTGGTTCTTGAGCACCAACCTGTTCAAAAAAGAATGGGCCAATGGTGAATGTAGCCATTAAGCCACAACATATGGTGACGCGTTCACCATACAGAGGAACTTCATGCACAGTGATTGGAGTTGAAGATCCCCATGCTCAGCAATTCTGCATGTTCACCTCACTCGTCAGAGAAAAATGAGCTTCGTCTGTCCATAGGATGGTCCAGGGCCACTGCTCATCAACTCGAATTCTTGCAAGAAAGTGGTGAGTGAAGTCAACACATCATTGATTGGGAAATGTGTGCAGCGCTGTCTTCCATAGCAACAGCAATTTCATCAACCACCTATGGTGCAATTGGTTGTTGGCCTCTTCCTGCAGCAAAGCCCAGTTCTACAGTGGATTCAAACTTCATTATCATTCTCTGCACAGCAAGTGGAGAAAGAGGACCCTTTCATAATGCTTTCAGCTGCTGGTATTCTCGAAGTGCAGCTGCAGCATTACTGTTGTTTTGATAACAGAGCTTCACCAATAATGCCCTGCTCCTTTTGTCCAAGCTCAGGTTGACATGTCAAAAAGTGCAAAGTGACTAGTCAGGTGTGAGAGACTATGAATCAAGATGACTGAGCACAGCATTTGGTGGCCATGGTTGGAACTGGACGGTGGTGCTGTGATGCATGGAACTCAAGCACCCCATAATCTAGATATTAATGCTACAAAGTTTAGTATTTGTAGAGTAATTAGTTTCCATGTTACAATGTGTTAAGTAAGGAAAGCTTAATTATAACCACCCGGTATTTGCGGGTTAGAGTGCATAAACAAATATGTAATGCTTATTTAACTTTCTCATTATAGTTCCAAAACAAATGTCATGAATAAAAAATTCAAACTACTGGTTTATTTATGCAGTTTTTTATACATTAGGTGCATAATGTAATTCATTAATCATACTGAGGAATGCAACAAATTTAATAACACTAATGTCATATCAACTAGAACACCAAGTTGAAGTGCCACATAATGTGTAACATTAATTAAGGAGATCAATATAATAGAAGGAAACATTCCACGTGGGAAAAATTATACATAAAAACAAAGATGAGGTGACTTACCGAACGAAAGCGCTGGCAGGTCGATAGACACACAAACATACACACAAAATTCAAGCTTTCGCAACAAACTGTTGCCTCATCAGGAAAGAGGGAAGGAGAGGGAAAGACGAAAGGAAGTGGGTTTTAAGGGAGAGGGTAAGGAGTCATTCCAATCCCGGGAGCGGAAAGACTTACCTTTGGGGGAAAAAAGGACAGGTATACACTCGCACACACGCACATATCCATCCACACATACAGACACAAGCAGACATATTTAAAGGTCTTTAAATATGTCTGCTTGTGTCTGTATGTGTGGATGGATATGTGCGTGTGTGCGAGTGTATACCTGTCCTTTTTTCCCCAAAGGTAAGTCTTTCCGCTCCCGGGATTGGAATGACTCCTTACCCTCTCCCTTAAAACCCACTTCCTTTCGTCTTTCCCTCTCCTTCCCTCTTTCCTGATGAGGCAACAGTTTGTTGCGAAAGCTTGAATTTTGTGTGTATGTTTGTGTGTCTATCGACCTGCCAGCACTTTCGTTCGGTAAGTCACCTCATCTTTGTTTTTATATATAATTAATTAAGGAGACCTATTTATGTTCAACTACCAGTTTTGCTACACCTTCTTACTACGTTAACAATACTTTTCAAGTTCATTTAATGTCACTGCAGCTGACACATGGATCTCACCACAGTAAGAGATGCAGTACACCAGTACCGCTGTAATGGTAAAAGTAAATGCCATTACTTATTTAATATGCCGAATACAGCTGACTTCATTCCCTAGCTTTATTTATGGTAAGCAAGTTTTTCCAACATTTACTTTCTCTTTTTCTTTCCTTTCACTTGACTTTGGGGTTTGTTAACAACATTTAATGTTCTGTGCCTTTCTACTAGCTCAGTGTTGTTTCATTTTTGTGATCTTGCTTTATTTTCTTCCTCAGAGATTTGGATCGTTAGTTTGGTTTTCATTTTGACCTGAAATATCTCTTTCTTGTCTTTGGTTATTGTTATTATTGCTATTATTATATTATCATTATTATTTGCAGTTTCATCTATGAGTGTATTTTCTGTGACTTGCAGTTCTCTTATGTCCTACTCCATTTTCTTAAACCAATCTGGCTGTTATTTTTGGTTGTGGAAGTAGTTTAAATTTTGTTGTTAATTTTTTTTGTTAATGTATTTGGGTTAATTCTAAGAATGTTTCAAAAAAATCAATTCTTATTTTCCTCACTGTGTCAGAGTTTTTTGGTGGTTTGGTAAAGGAAGAGCAATGCTATGTGAAAAGCTAAAGAATGGCGTGCCTCAGGAATCTGTGATTCTCTTGTTCCTAATATTTGTAAATGATGGTCTGAAGAGGTGAAACCTTACTGTTCACAGCTAAACATACTTATTTAGTGCAAAAGACCCTTGCAGCAATGACAATACACTACATTTCAGGTGTCTATATTCATAAAAGCCACCAATGGATGGAATGTCACACTCAAGGTTTATTGAGCAGAAAGCTGCCACTGATGTTGGTTGGTGGAGATGGGGGCAGGGGAGGTGGATGCAGGTTTGCTTTATTTTTGCGACATACTGCAAAGGTTCCACTAAGACCTTTTTTCAGGGGGGGAGGGGGGGGAACACACAAAAAGTATCAGAGACCATAGCACTGAAAGCAGAAAATGATTTAAGATTTGCAATACCCAAACAAAGAAATTGCACACACTGTGCATAAATAAGACAATAAATTAATGAAACATTCTTCACTAATAACTTTTTTAACAGTAACAACAAAGTCAGCTCAACTTAAAGAATCTAAAAAACGAAACAATAATAATGAATAGGGTAAAAGGGCTTTACGTATTGACTTCTAAACATTCTTCAACGTGTTTTTATAGGTATAAATTTTCGGGACTAGTGTAGCAGGGGATACAACACGTCGGCTTTGGACATTGACGTCACAAGTCGCCAATCGAGAAGCGATTCTTCTTAGTGTTGTAGCTCCCTTCAGTGGCTGATAAGTGTTCTTTGGCTTTAAAAAATAAAATCTCACGAGATAGAATAAACAGATCCACTATATTAAGCAATCAGTAAAAAAACGAAACTGAAACATAACAGCAAAAGCGAAAATGGTAAACTGCTATCTGGCGACTTGTGACGTCATTGTCCAAAGCCGACGGGTTGTATCCCCTGCTGCACTAGACCCAAATTTTCTCCAGTCAAGAGGAATATTCAATACTAGTCATCAGCTTCGAGCTACGATGTGATGTTAATGGCTGCTGCAAAGTCAGCCTTTGGTGTGTATCATTTTTATTGTTAATTGGCGAAGCCAACAAATTCGAAAGTAAAAAAAACCTGCTTACAGTGACGGACAGATTTACAGCTTAACCCAAAATCTCAACTGATAAGATGTTATAGTTGCCATGATATGTACAATGCTTATCATTTGTTTCCTGTGTCAATGGTCAAAGCAGACCACTAGCGTTCAATATACCTCTCTACCCAATTTCCCTAGTAAATACATATGGATGCCTTGAAATGTCTGGGTGACGTTTTTCCTTTTGTCTTATTTCTGAGGAGTTTAACATGCAAACTATGTCAAAAACACCCATCATGAATTTTACATTAAACACTAATAAACTTTATCATGCTGGTTCCTTCCTTAATTCTGATGCTATATTCTGAATTTTTGGATCATGGATGGATCATATAAGTTCACTTTCATCATTTCAGTGAAATCTTCATTTAATGGCACCATTACATTCCAGTCTGTTGAAATCCAGTCTGAATCGGCCTTTATTATACAACATGGTAATATAGTGGTTTACTGTGATAAACAAGATGAAAATAAATAACATACCACAAAACACAGCATATATTATGTACAGTAGTCACTGTGGCATGTAGTTCCAATATTATGTAAATGTTGTGGAATTTCTTGATTTCATGATTGACAACATGCACACCTGACAAGATCATTACTCGTGTACATGAAACAAATGTGTCATATACGGCTTCAGAAAATCACAATATATAAAAAAAAATAGCAAGTGTTTGACAGGGTCACACACTCCGTTTCACAATCACATCGAATTACAGTAAGTTGTGGAGCCACACAGTTAACTACAAGTGTCTTAATTCTCCAGAAGATAGCTAACAAATTGTGCAACTAAAATGTTTACCGTGTTTTGACGCACAATACGTACCATTGAAAAAGTTCACAACAAAAATTTAGAATACTCTACGACTGCAGCCACCATATTCAGCCATCAAACTTTTTGACACTGTTGGAGCTGAGAAATGTGGAATGTCTTAAAAACACATCTGTCTGCAGTTGTATCACGGGATCATGGGCGATCTACCACTACACAACTTTCAACTCTATTTGTACATGGAGGCCTATGTACTGCCACTTGTCATTCTTCCCTGTAGTCCTCAGTGCACATTCTTTCTGAAGTAATGGGTTATTACCCATATATCTAATAAAACAATACAAATGCAGTTGTTTCTTTTCTGTCCACTGTGCGAATGTTGAACATTTTTATCACTCACGAGATATCGTCAGTTCTTATCCTACTGATTGTGGTTTTGCAATACCTCCATTATATTTTCAATATAGTGTGGAGGCGTGCTTTCCTTTCTCTTGTCCACATCTAACTTCTGCCCCATATGAGGCTGCAGCTCACAAAAATTTTGAATAATCGCTTCATTGCAAATCTATGTCTTCTTTAGCTTCAGCTACAATCACTGGGAAACACAAATTGTTGTTTATCAATCGATCACATAACGAATGCAAAAGTATGTTTCTCTCATACTCAAAAAGAGTCTTTTATTTTGCAATAGCTTCTATATGTTAGCTTCCTCTGTCGTTACAACTTAAATTAAACATATCGATTGTGTTTGCCCGCCCCATGCATTCCTGAAAGCTTCAGAAAATGTTTGGAATGGTCAGTCTGGCCAAGTCACTGCACACACTTAAAACAAATAAAGAAGAGTATAAGAACGCTATTTCCTCCCATGCCATTCTAGTGCGATCTCACTTTTCTTTCAATAAGAACTAAAACAGCGTATGGAGAGAGCATTACTTACCATCCCAAAATATTCACAACCTTACACAAATTCGCGATGTCACTACATGTACAAAACCTTAAAGTCAAAGATACCACATTATAAACAAGATGTAGCTCAAAGATATTCCCATTTTAAAAGCCTACTAATCAAAGTTGAAGTCGATTCACACGTGACAGGAAAGTATACACACGGTATACACAGTGAATATCGCAAGGCAGCATTCATTCAAACCGTCAACGCTGAAGGAGAAAAAACAGTTCAGTCTGGCGTTAATCGGTATGTAGAGGAAAAAAAAACATGGCTGGGGTAAACAGGGTCTATGTACTCCCTGTTAAATATTGTTTGCTGTGTTTGTACATATATTTTTACAGTACCAAATAAATGTCGATTGTTTTTAAAATGTGTTTTAACTTCTCAGCAGTTTCTCATACAATAAATAGCAAGAAGATTGTTCCTTAATACTGATAGTCTTTTGGTATGGCGGATGGTATCCTATAACCTCACTTTCACGGCTCTGTACTGTCGCTAAGTGAATTTACATCATGTTGTCATTCCGTCTAGTGTAAAGCTCCATCGTTTGACGGTGGTGTCTTCTAATGTTCCTGTCTATTTCGTTGACATCTAGTCTGCAACTGGCTTTATTTAGGAATATTTGATAATAAGAGACCTAGGAGGTAGCGAGTGTCTAGCGTCATGAGGCATCTGGCTGTGCTGACGATTAGTAAAGAGAAATAGACATTGTAGCGGCCGTACCGTACAAACGCGAACGGTGGAACTGCAGTAGCAGCCGACACAAGCAAACAGTGACCGGCCTTCGCACGCCCACACGGAGATTTACCGTTACGCAAAATTTTGGCAACAGTGTGATGAAAATCGGCCCGTACGAGACAAAACAGACAGTCAGTACAAGCTGAGCACCACGACGCGACACTTGTCTCCGATCTTTCTCTCCGTGGACCACGTGGGTCGCGTTAACGCGACTCCCCACAAAGGCAGACGTGAAGTTTTGCTCATTCGTTAGTTTCGCGGTGTCTTTCATATGTCCGCGAAAGACACGACGCTCCTTGGGCCGCCCTGGAAACGTTTATTTCGAGCAGTTCACACGGTTGTGCAATGTGCTAATCACTGGAGTGTGTACCCTCCATGATCAGTGACAGAGCCGTACCATGAGTGCAATGCGCTCGTATGGACATTAAAAATAAGAGTTGTTTGTAACATCTAGCGAGGTATGGCAAAATAAATGTATATAACTGACAAAATAACTCTTATCAATTCCCGTCACCAAGCCTTCTCCTTAGACATAATGCGTGGATACGACAGTAAAGCTGTTTCACTGGATGAATAGGACAGTAAGCGACGATATCACACGTCCACGCTTCAGCATCTCAGACGATCCTTTTAGTTTACACCTTGCTACATGACAGGTTACTGTAATACAACCCCTAGCAATAGCTTTATGGGTCACTAAAGGATTTGGTCTATTGTGGCACCTAGCATGACTGAAGAATGAAGGTACACACACAGATGTATAAAGCATACAATTTTTCTTATGTATATCCTAACCAATATTTTAGTCTGTCATGCACAGCAACCAAATTAGTCTATGTTCAGGAAAGATTAATATGCTTTGCATATTGTCTGTTGCTCTTAGTATCTCCATTTAATAAATCTCATGGTTATTACTAGTTTTCTAAAACATATGCGGTATATGACTTATAAAGTCAGTATCATATTTTACCATATAAATAACAAGAAGTAACATATGTTCTGTCTGTAGAAAAGCGTATAGTCAAAGCAGAATTTATCGCATACGCTTGAAATGTATTTCAAAACATTTTACTCAGCGTTTGACCTCAAATTGTAGCAAGACACAAAATCCATGAATTCACAATGCTCATAATAACTCATTCCATCTTTATGATCAGCAGTAACTCTGAACCTATGCTGTGGTGTAACACAAAATCCATGAGTTTTTTAATAATCTTACATTTATTGAAATCATTTCACAAGCTCCTTACTTTCCTGTCCTATGAAAATTATACACTAAAAGCTTATCTAATCATGATGTCAAAAATATTATGGACCATTCATAATTTATTTTGCTGCATGGTGCAGTTTCGTATCGAAATATTTACTGAATATCATTCGGTTATAGATAAGTACAGGGCAGTTCAAACTGGATGTCACGTGTCATCAATGTGCCTTTATTTATATATACATTACAAGAGGTGCTGTGGCAGTGTTCCTTTCAAAGACATACTTTGGGTGAAGAACATAGGTAAGGCCATATTGGGTTTAGTCAAGGTGTATTTTATATTGTAACCACATTATCACTTACGTCCTATAAATAAATGTGCTGTTCCAAACACTAGTACACTGAGGATCTCTCAGACAGGTACAATTTACTGATATTAAATGTCAGATACTGAGTTATTGGTACGTAATAGTTTCAAAAGGCGTGTGAGAGGGGACAAAATCGTCAGTCAAAGATAATAACTGTGGTGTAGTGGGTAATGTCCCCTGCAGTTGATAAGGAGTTGAAACTGCAAATGCATAGATTTGATTTGCGTCCTAGAGCCTACATAAATTTTATTACTCCCATTCACATTTCTGTGAGCATGAAAAAGACTGACTTATGTGAGAAAGAATTAAAATGTGACTTAATCTCACTGTCGACACCTATGAAGTACAAAAAAAAAAATTACAAGCCAGTTATTATAGTTCTTTTACAAACAAGAATGTATTGAAATTAAGCAAATATGCAGACAAAATATACTCTGTCTGATACTGGTGGAGGCATATTTCTTCCGGTGTTCTTTTAGTTTTTTCGGTTATTTTCGAGAGCAAAGGAAGAAATTTACCTTTCTGGCAGTGAATTGTAAATTTTTGTCCAAATTACAACATACTTTACACAATCAGCACATTTATTTAGCAGTGGGAGAATTTCTTCTTAACTACTTTTTGTAATACGTACCACTACATAAATAATCAGTATGTAGTTGACAGGTTCGCACTTTCAAAGTAAGAAAATACGAGAATAAAAATTTTTCGCGCAAATTAGAACGCGTCACACAACTAGCACACGTGTTTAGCGTTGGGGAGCTTTTTAACTACTTTTTGTACTACATACTGCTGTATAAATAAGAAGTATGCAGTTAGGAGGTTGTCACTTACAAAGAAAGAAAAACTATTGTTTTCTAAATTTGCAATGAATGGACCAGCTGAATATATAAAGCGCTGCTGCTTCAGTTCGTCTGCTAGAATGGGTGCCCCAGTCACGACGATATCTTGGTAACAGACATCTATCGATGCCTTTGAGAAAGCCAAAGTACCGTATGTCTTTGAAAGGAGCAGAGCCACGGTACCTCTAATGCCATATATACAAATGAAAGCACATGTGATATAACTTCGTGGCACTGTCCCATCAGGGCGTATTCAAGCTGTCCATCACATTATGTCACTTCATGTCATTTTACTCAGTCCACTACCAAACAGTGAAAGTGAGGTTATGAGTTACCATCCATATTTTAAAAAAGTCAGAGCACAGTATCGGAAATAAAGATTTATTGAAGATAAAGTTTATTAATGGCCAATTCAAACTTCGTGAGGTATATTCTTGACCAATTTCGTGTGTTACAGTTCTGAGAAGTGAGGTAACATTACAGAATATCGATATTAATTTTTTACCGAAAATATAGACATTGAAACAATTTTTGTAAGGGAATAAATAGGGCCTGTTTACCTTATCCATTATGTTTCTTCTTATATAACTAATAACACCTTTAAAGCTGTATTTTTCTCTTTTGTAGAGCTGGCTTTTTCACTTAAAATGTTATTTACTGAAAACTACTTCATCAAAATAAAAAATATCCAATGTGTCATAAAACATATGCAGTTTTCCACGAAAACAAAGCACGATAACAAAATAAAGATTAAGAACATACAAAAGCATAAAATCCACTGCCATAATTTTAGTAACTGCGCCGAAAATTGGTTGACTTCGACGCGGGTGGACCTAGAGAACCACAACAACGTCAAAACATTCTTGCCAAGAAACCTTGACATGACATGATGTGATGTTATGACCTGTTGATGAAATATGGAAATTCCATCATTTGTAACGCATTGCTGAATGTTTTCATGTGCTGCGACAGAATGTGAATTGGTTTTGGAATGTAACCTCGCTGTTATCTAGCTGGACTGAGCCTAGAAGATGTGAAATCTCCCAAACGATCTGTCACCTTGACGCTATCTGTATATTTTTTCCCTTAATTATGTCCTTGTACTGTTTCTTGATGTAGTCGACCTGCAATGCAGTGACATCAATTCCTACCATGCGCCTTCTTTGCCTTCTGCAGAGGATCAGAGGCTGGCGGTGAGCTTCCAACTATTTAAGCTACTAAATGTCGTAAATGTCTTTCGATAATTTCTCTGTATTTCACCTCCAGAATATATTAACATTTACCACAGTGGGTGTATAGATCTCTTACTCTTTTTATGTTATACTTTCTGACTTGTTCTCCACCCACAAGAACGATCTCATTTTTGGTTCTATGGAAAGAAGACTGAGTCTAATCTAATCGAAACAACATGTCCAAACAGAGTCTTAGAACATAACATAACAGATAGGAATGGCATTTCTCTTAAGCTTCTTTCAACTGTTTTCAGGTGTTGTCATTTTTGACAGCACGTCTTGTTCTGTGTCTTCCAAAACGCTGCCAAGCTGCGAAGCCAAAGTATAGGCGACACGCATAATTCCTCTTTTGCTTCAGTTACAAGATTAAAGGTTAATTATTTGATTACTAGCAAGAAGAAAAAGCCGAATTATCTTAAGGTTGCAAGCTGAGGCCGAAATCGGCATAATCAGTGATCACAATTTGTTGTCAACAGGAATATGCATGGCAGTGAATTAGTATTTTAATGCCTATATTGGCTATCCAATAGAATGATTCTTTATAAGGTATCAGACTTCATGCGGAAAATTTTGAATAAATACAGGTTTGGTTACTAACCATCCGATAAACATTTAAGACTACTGTTATGGTGGCCAGTCAATGGCATCACTGTATTAGCATCGTCCACCTTAACTTCTTGCTGTCTGTCAGAAAAACTGCATATATATTCAAAAATCAATGTTAAGACAAGGAATCATGATAATATTAAGTAGAATACACCGTCTCTCTCTCTCAAAATTATGTTTCTCATCTAAGAAGTACAAAAACTAGAATGTAACCACCTTACACTAGCCACTGACAGGATGCACATGAAAAAGAGAGTGATACATGAAACTAAGTTTAATATATCACTTGTCTTTGAAACAAATTCGCAACAGTGGCTCAGAGCTTGCTCAGTTCACAAACGTTTACAATATTAGCAAAGGCTTATATACTGGGTGGTTATGATTCAACTTCCCCTATTTAACAAATTATAACATGAAAACTAATTACCATACAAGTACCAAACTTGGTAGCATTAATGTTAAGACATGGGGAAGAGAAATAATGCAGAATCAATTCAAATGAAACACTTTTAATGTGATGCTACAGTACATCATACCATTACATACCGATACCCTTACTACTACAAAAGGGCCTCAATATGGCGTCCATCAGCGTCAAGAAGAGTCTGAAAGAGCATGATTGCATTCTGCACAGCAGAAAGAAGCATCGACGTAGGTATGCTGGCTACCTCTCTCGAAATGCTGCACTTCATATCAGCACATGTATGAACTGGAAAAACCCTATCCTTCAGGTAGCCCCCTAGTCAGAAATCACAGGGAGTGAGATCAGGTGATCGTGCCAGCCAAGCATTTGGAAAAGATCGACTGATAATTCGATCGTTTCAAAATGTGTTTCAGAGATGCAGGGAGCTTCTCGAGTGATGTGTGGCTGGGCACCATCTTGCATGTATACTGTTGAGTTCAATGCAGGTGTAACATGCTGGCGAAGTATATCACTGTAACAGTGGCCAGTCACACTGCATGTCTTTGTTCCTTGAGCACCAACCTGTTCAAAAAAGAATGGCCAATGATGAACATAGCCGTGAAGCCACACTATATGGTGACACATTCACCATACAGAGCAATTTCATATGCAGTGACTGGAGTTGAAGATCCGCACGCTCGACAATTCTGCATGTTCATGTCATGCATCAGAGAAAAATGAGCTTCATCTGTCCATAGCATGGTTCACAGCCAGCCCTCGTCAACTTCAGTCCTTGCAAGAAACTGGGGAACGAAGTCAACATGTCGTCGATCGGGAAATATGGGCAGCGGTGTCTGTCATAGCAACAGCTATTTCATAAACCACCTATGGTTCAACTGGTTGTCGGCCTCTTCCCGGAGTGACGTCTAGTTCTCTAGCTGATTCGAACTTCTTCATCATGCTCTGTATAGCGGGTGGAGAAAGAGGCTCCTTCCATAATCCTTTCAGCTGGTGATATTCTCGAAGTGCAGCTGCAGCATTACTGTTGTTTTGATAACCAACAATGCCCTACTCCTTTCCTTCAAGCTCATATTGACATATTAACAAGTGCACTGTGACTGGTCAGGCGTGTTAGACTTGAATCATGTACCTGATGGCCTTAGTTGGAACTAGTTGGTGGCGCTGTGCGCATGGAAATCATGCAACCCACGCTCTGTACATTAATGCAACAAAGTTTAGTACTTGTATGGTAATTAGTTTCTGTTTAATAACATGTTAATTAAGAAACGTTAAATTATAACCACCTGGTGTATATATATATATATGGTTACAATTAACCAAAAACTAGAACCTAACCACCTTACGATAGCCACGCACATAAAAAAGAAAGTAATACATGAATATATATACAGTGGAAAATACAGGATGGAATGTAACAATATTATGTAAAGGAAAGTTGCTAATCACCATATAGCGGAGAGGCTGAGTCGCAGATAGGACAACAAAAATATGTCATAAATAAGCTTCGGCCAGTATGGCCATCATCAAAAATAGACAAAAGGCACACAACCACACTCATCCAAACGCAACTCACACATCACGCCCATCGGTGTGTGTGCGAATTGCTTTTGTGTGTGTGCATGTGTGTGTGTGTGTGTGTGTGTGTGTGTGTGTGTGTGTGTGTGTGTGCGTGTGTGTGTGTGTGTGTCTGTCATTTGTTTTTGACAAAGGCTATAGGCTTAATTGTGACAGTCTTTTCGTTGTGCCTACCTGCGACTCAGTATCCTGCTACATGGTGAGTAGCAACTTTCGTTTGCGTACTATACACGTACTATACACACGTACATATATGCATAAATATACATACATTTGTTGTTGTTGTGGTCTTCAGTGCAGAGACTGGTTTGATGCAGCTCTCCATGCTACTCTATCCTGTGCAACCTTCTTCATCTCCCAGTACCTACTGCAAACTACATCCTTCTGAATCTGCTTAGTGTATTCATCTCTTGTTCTCCCTCTACAATTTTTACCCTCCACACTGCCCTCCAATACTAAATTACTGATCCCTTGATGCCTCAGATCATGTCCTACCAATGATACCTTCTTCTAGACAAGTTGTGCCACAAATTTCGCTTCTCCCCAATTCTATTCAATACCTCCACATTATTTATGTGATCTACCCATCTAATCTTCAATATTCTTCTGCAGCACCACATTTCCAAAGCTTCTATTCTCTTCTTTATCAGCCATATTTCACTTCCATACATGGCTATACTCCATACAACTACTTTCAGAAATGACTTCTTGGCACTGAAATCTATACTCGATGTTAACAAATTTCTCTTCTTCAGAAACGCTTTCCTTGCCATTGCCAGTCTACATTTCATATCCTCTCTACTTCGACCATCATTAGTTATTTTGCTTCCCAAATAGCAAAACTCATTTACTACTTTAAGTGCCTCATTTCCTAATCTAATTCCCTCAGTATCACATGAGTTAACTCGACTACATTCCATTATCCTCGTTTTCCTTTTGTTAATGTTCATCTTATATCCTCCTTTCAAGACACTGTCCATTCCATTCAACTGCTCTTGCAAGTCCTTTGCTGTCTCTGACAGAATTACAATGTCATCGGCGAACCTCAAAGTTTTAATTACTTCTCCATGGATTTTAATTTCTACTCCAAATGTTTCTTTTGTTTCCTTTACTGCTTGCTCAATATACAGATCGAATAACATCGGGGATAGGCCGTCTCACTTCCCTCCCTACCACTGGTTCCCTTTCATGCCCCTCAACTCTTATAACTGCCATCTGGTTTCTGTACAAATTGTAAATAGCCTTTCGCTCCGTGTATTTTACCCCTGCCACCTTCAGAATTTGAAAGACAGTATTCCAGTCAATACTGTCAAAAGCTTTCTCTAAGTCTACAAATGCTAGAAACGTAGGTTTGACTTTCCTTAATCTATTTTCTAAGATAAGTTGTAGGGTCAGTATTCCTCACGTGTTCAGCAATACTATGGAATCCAAACTTATCTTCCCCGAGGTCATCTTCTACCAGTTTTTCCATTCATCTGTAAAGAATTCGTGTTAATATTTTGCAGCTGTGACTTACTAAACTGATAGTTTAGTAATTTTCACAACTGTCTACACCTGCTTTCCCTGGGATTGGAATTATTATATTCCTGTTGAGGTCTGAGGGTATTTCGCCAGTCTCATACATCTTGCTCACCAGATGGTAGAGTTTTGTCAGGGCTGGGTCTCCCATGGTTATCAGTAGTTCTAATGGAATGTTGTCTCCTCCCGGGGCCTTGTTTCGACTTAGGTCTTTCAGTGCTCTGTCAAACTCTTCACGCAGTATCATATCTCCCATTTCATCTTCATCTACATTCTCTTCCATCTCCATAACATTGTCCTGAAGTACACTGCCCTTGTATAGAACCTCTATATACTCCTTCGATCTTTCTGCTTTTCCTTCTTTGCTTAGAACTGTGCTCTTGATATTCATACTAGTGGTTCTCTTTTCTCGAAAGGTCTCTTTAATTTTCCTGCAGGCAGTGTCTATCTTGTTGTTGTTGTGGTCTTCAGTCCTGAGACTGGTTTCATGCAGCTCTCCATGCCACTCTATCCTGTGCAAGCTTCTTTATCTCCCAGTACCTACTGCAACCCACCTCCTTCTGAATCTGCTTAGTGTATTAATCTCTTGGTCTCCCTCTATGATTTTTACCCTCCCCGCTGCCCTCTAATGCTAAATTGTGTCTATCTTACCCCTAGTGATATATGCCTCTACATCCTTACATTTGTCCTCTAGCCATCCCTGTTTAAACATTTTGAACTTCCTGTCGATCTCATTTTTGAGACGTTTGTATTCCGTGTTGTCTACTTCATTTACTGCATTTTTATATTTTCTCCTTTCATCAATTAAATTCAATATATCTTTTGTTACCCAAGGATTTCTACTAGCCCTCGTCTTTTTCCCTAATTGATCCTCTGCTGTCTTCACTATTTCATTTCTCAAAGTTACCCATTCTTCTTCTACTGTCTTTCTTTCCCCCATTCTTGTCAATCGTTCCCTAATGCTCTCTCTGAAACTCTCTACAACCTCTGATTCTGTCAGTTTATCCAGGTCCCATCTCCTTAAATTCCCACCTTTTTGCAGTTTCTTCAGTTTTAATCTGCAGTTCATGACCCATAGATTGTGGTCATAGTCCACATCTGCCACTGGAAATGTCATACAATTTAAAACCTGATTCCGAAATCTCTGTCTTACCATTATATAATCTATTTGAAACCTTCTAGTATCTCCAGGACTCTTCCATGTATACAACCTTCTTTCATTATTCTTGAACCAAGTGTTAGTTATGATTAATTTATGTCCTGTGCAAGATTCTACCAGGTGGCTTCCTCTTTCGTTCCTTACCCCTATTCCATATTCACCTACTACGTTTCCTTCTCTTCCTTTCCCTACAACCGAATTCCAGTCACCCATGGCTATTAAATATTCTTCTCCCTTCACTATCTGAATAATTTCTTTTATCTTATCATACATTTCACCAATCTCTTCGTCATCTGCGGAGCTAGTTGGCATATAAACTTGTACTACCGTGGTAGGCATGGGCTTCGTATCTATCTTGGCCACAATAATGCGTTCACTATGCTGTTTGTAGTAGCTTATCCGAATTCCTACTTTTTACTCATTGTTAAGCCTACTCCTGCATTACGCCTATTTGATTTTGTATTTATAACCCTGTATTCACCTGACCAGAAGTCTTGTTCCTCCTGCCACCGAACTTCACTAATTCCCACTATATCCAACTGTAACCTATCCATTTCCCTTTTTAAATGTTCTAACCTACCTGCCTGATTAAGGGATCTGATATTCCACACTCTGATCTATAGAACGCCAGTTTTCTTTTCCCTGATAACGACGTCCTCCTGAGTAGTCCCCACCCAGAGATCCAAATGGGGTACCATTTTACCTCTGGAATGTTTTACCGAAGAGGACTCCATCTTCATTTAACCATACAGTAAAGCTGCATGTCCTCGGGAAAAATTACGGCTGTAATTTTCCCTTGCTTTCAGCCATTCGCAGTACCAGCACAGCAAGGCCGTTTCTGTTAGTGTTACAAGGCCAGATCAGTCAATCGTCCAGACTGTTGCCCCTGCAACTATTGAAAAGGCTGCTGCCCCTCTTCAGGAACCACACGTTTGTCTGGTCTCTTAACAGATACCCCTCCATTGTGGTTGTAACTACGGTACGGCTATCTGTATTGCTGAGGCATGCAAGCCTTCCTAACAATGGCAAGGTCCATGGTTCATATATATATATATATATATATATATATATATATATATATATATATATATATATACACACAGATGGTGGGAACAAGAAATCACTGTCACACTTTGCCCAAGGCCTGTGCTCATGTTTATCCCATCATTCTGCATGTGTACCAAATCAAAGCACGCATGTACTGTGAGATGTTCTCTACTTAAATACTACATGAACGGTGTTTTTATGTGAACATCTTTCATTATGTGTAGCATGTTAATCTGAATGAACAACATGTCACACTACAGACCCAACACTAAGATGGAAGATGGTATGTAAATCAAGTTACTTAAGTAATTAAAAGCATTTTATTATCTCTAAGTTGTTGTTAAATTGTTATTATTAAACTAAAGGTATCTTAAGACCGAACTCTTTTCCCTTCACACAATAAAAACACGTTTGATCATATTTCTTGTCTCATTTCTTCCAGTTAATAAGTATCTGATTTAACAATAGTAAAATCATAGTATGTATTTCTGTGCTAGAAAAGCATTATTACATAAGTCAGCTCACTTGAGAAATGGGATTGTGTCTTTTTAATATCCTTATTTCTTTGTTAACATTATTTGGTAGTGGGTATTTGTTTAATCCTGAGTATGTTTCTTGTATTATAATTTAGTAAATGACTTACATGTTTCACTTTTTATTGTACTTTTCTTACTTTCCAGTTACTTTGTTCATACATTGTTGTATTGTCTTAAAATAGTGTGAGAAGATATTTGTTCTGTGCAGTCAGGCTCTACCATGCTTACAATGTTCTTACTCAAGATAATCCCATTTGATTAACTTGTAACAGTATAATATTCTCTCATTTACTGATATTTTTGAAAAATTAAGTCTATTTACTATAAGTAGCTACAAGCTGACATTTTGGTTTACTCTACTTTACCCAATTTCGAATCTTAGTTCTGCATTAGGTCAACATGTGCAGAAATAAAGACTCAGAAACTCAGTCATTCCTTAGGTAAGTCTCCTAACTTTTCACCATTTTGGAGAATGCTTCATTATTGTGACTCATAGGAATTTTCCAACTTCTTATCTTTATAATACCATCCATACAGATACTTTATCTTTCAGACTGATACTATGTACACACATTGTCTTGATGTGAGTGCCGGCCGCGGTGGTCTAGCGGTACTGGCGCTGCAGTCCGGAACCGCGGGACTGCTCCGGTCGCAGGTTCGAATCCTGCCTCGGGCATGGGTGTGTGTGATGTCCTTAGGTTAGTTAGGTTTAAGTAGTTCTAAGTTCTAGGGGACTTCTGACCTAAGATGTTGAGTCCCATAGTGCTCAGAGCCATTGATGTCAGTGTTCCTTTCATTTATCCTTCCATACAAAACTGGTTCAGGTCCTGTGTACTACAGATTCACCTGACCATGGATTAGAGCATTCCTTCTCTGGAATCTCCTATCTTTCCTTTCTTCTATACCTACATAAAATCGGGTCCACCCCATCTTAAAAATTTTAACTGTGTGCACAATTTCTGACCCTTAAATTTATAACTCCCAGTGACAAAGTTGCTCTGTAGGCTATTGACTCTGCATGGTCATTTCAAACATGTGTTCCTTAACTCCTTCTTTTGTACCCTTTTTGCCAAGCTTCTCACAATGGCATAAGTCAGATATACTCTTTCAAACTGTGCAACACAGAGTCCTTTCTCAAATTATACTATCTTGGTTCGATTACCCCTTTATTATGCATTGCGTTCTTATACCTTTGTCAAAGGCAATTCGCCATGATCTATTTATTGTTATGAGATTACTATGTTTATAAATTTTATATCACTGACATTGTCATATTGCGCTCACAATAATGAAAATTTTGCATGGGAGACAATTTTAATGATAACATACCCTATTCATTAGTCTTGTAACAGATACATGCAGTTTATGTTGAAGTCTTCCTCTTAAGTACTACTGAGGATAAGTTCAAGTTTGCTCTTACGCTATATCTACTCTTCTCCATAATTATAATACAAGATTCCTGTATCCAATAACTCTTCAGTTCTTTCACTTTACATTAGAAGACGTAATATATCGGTATCTATCACATTCTTCTCATACTTACGCAGACCCTTTATGCAGCAGTGCACTCTTATTGGAGACAACGTGAGTCTCCTGATTTGTTAATCACACTCTTGACAGTAGCAACACTAGCTTCATATACCACAGCCTAAGAACATGTGTGTTACATTAGTACATTTTCACTGATATGTTAGCACATCACATTCTCCTTGAGAGACGAGTATTCATGGCACACTATTTCATTTTCACTGGTATGTTAGCACTTCACAATCTCCTTCAGTGGGCGTGTATAAGCTCCCTCCCGCTTTCCCTATGAAAGCTGACTGTAATTTCCACAATGTGGGACTGACAAAAGAAGGGGTTCAGGGATAGGAACATATATACGAAAATGGACAGAGGAAAGAAGAAAGGTAAGCATAGATGTGCTGAGAGTGAATGAAATAAAGAAGATAGATTCACAAAGATAGAATCCTATCCCATCCCTTCCCCCAAGAAGCCCTCTCAGATAGGTTCTTCGTTGAGACACCAGAGAAGTAAGTGTGGTTTTCATAACCTACTGAATGTACTTGTCTTCACCCATTTAGTCCAGAAAAGCTGATCCTAACTGCATCCCAATAAGTAGCCAGTAGTTACTGGTCAAATAAACATTAACAGTAGCTGGTTTTAAGGCTCAGTCTGTAAGTCAATAGTTGCTTATTGTGTCCTCGGAATCCCTCGTCGCAGCTTGACTGGATAAAATCTTCGCGGTTTTCAAGCCTCTTTTATTCCAGTAAAATTCTTGAGCTTTCGATGGCTAGCTCTACCATCGTCTACAGCAGTAAAAAGTATAGGGGTACTTATGACCAACTACTTATGTTTGACAGTGGTAAAATACAGTAAGCAACTGGATAAAATCTTCGCGGTTTTCAAGCCCCGTTAGTACCAATAAAATTCTAGAACTTTCGATGGCTAGCTCCACCATAGTCGTCAGGAACAAAACTACTGAATACCTGGGCTGGCACTATTTCCTGCTTATATACCTACAACTACGGCCGGTACCACCAATGAGAAAGGGCTGAAACGACACGTGTGCAGATGGCAAGTTGGGCACCTAACAGCAGCTGTGGCCCACTGCAAGACCAAGGGGTGACAGGTGGCCCAAGGGGCCAGCATCCACCTTTGAAACTGCCGCTCCCGCCTCCCTACAAGTGTTAAGCATCCGCAATTGTTTCCTTTCGACATGGCTTCCTTTTGGAGTGACGCAGGGTCCTCGTGCCACCTGATGTCACTGGGTCCCGTGGTGGGCCAGAGATCCTGTGAGCTGTCCAACTCGCCGTCCACATACGTGTCGTTTCGGCCTTCTCTGATTGGTGGCAATAGGCGTAATAGTAGGTGTATAAGCAGGAAATAACGCCAGCCCAGGCAGTCAGTAGTTTTGTTCCTGACGACTATGGTGTAGCTAGCCATCGAAAGTTCGAGAATTTTATTGGTACTAACACGGCTTGAAAACCGAGAAGATTTTATCCAGTTGCTTACTGTATTTTACCACTGTCAAACATAAGTAGTTGGTCATAAGTACCCCTATACTCAACAGCTTACAGTACATACTTGTTACATTACCTTACCTCGCCTATAAAAAAAATATCGAAACAAACCATTATTCATAAGAGGAAAAGAAAGCAGAAAATCTCACTAAAAATATATAAAGCACAGCTACTAAGATAAAGTTTGTAATCGCTATTCACTAACATGCGTTCTTTATATTCAAATAACATAGTTTTCTCCTTACTTACATGCTTCAGCAGAGGACTGTAAGGGATGGATGTAGGCTGCAGACAAAACAATAGTCGACAAGGAAGAAATTGCTTCATGGAAAAACTGAATATCAGGTAAAGAAGCAATTAACATGGACTACCGATGTCACTCTACTGAATTAGCAATGGGTGCAAAGCCTTCTGGGGATTTATTCATGTGACAAAAAATGATTATGTAACGCCATTTTGCCTACTTTTACATAAATACAAGTAGTATCAAGATCTTGTTATCAGTTAACATCTTTCCTTTCAAGGAATCCTCTAGCCATTTCTCTTACAAACAATGCTGCAAGTCCACATAATGGATGCCTTACATATCACTAAAATAAATCTTCAACACTTATAAAATGCATTTAATGTTCAGTTCTAGTAAAGTGAATACTAGGTTTCACATGCAGAAATGCCTTAGCACCTGCCAAAAATTTGTTCAACTTTAAGCTTACACAGCACTTCTTATTTAAATGGCTGTGTGTATTTGTCTGTTTCTTATTAGTTCAGCTTGCAGACAGTGCAAACAGCATTGTGCATGACCAAAGAATGAAATGAAGTCATCACCTTTATTCAGATAGGAAATGACACTGATGTCACAGAACACTGTCTTGTATCAAAGTGTAGGAGTAATAATTAAAGCAGTGAAGGGTATTCTGTAGAACTGAACAGGATGTTTTTGTATAAGTAACTAACATGCTATTATTTTCAAACACATATAAGTTTTAATTTCTATAACACAAACCTTAAAAAAGCATATGAAGTAAAAATGTAACAATAGTTGGAGATCCCATATTTAGGTTGTGTTTGCATAATTGTATATTTCCACATATGAATGAATGAATAAATAAATGTATATTTCCACATATGAATGAATGAATAAATAAATGTAAAATTGACAACAAAAATAAATGCAGTCAGTTATGTGCAATGCACTATTTGTGATTGCCAATCTAAATAAGCACATGTGACAGGGTGAAAAAATACAAAAATTAGTGACAGTGTGATATCTACAGTACTAAAAGTTAAAAGGGCACATAAGAAGTGATATATACAACAGGAATAAGAAAAAGCACAGGACATGTATTGTGATCTCATCTTAAACAACTGCATCTCAAAAAAGCAATCTCAGGATGTGAACAAAGTTTGTTGCCATTCCTATTCTTTGTCACCATGAAGTCCTTAATATCACAAACCTTCCTCACATGAGCATAAAGGTTCTAATGCATCAAAAACTTGGAACTGCTTTCGCCACACTTAAACATCTCATGAACATAACTGTTGACAATGCACTCATATTCTCCTAAAACGATAATCACTGCAAAACAAAGAAATCACAGTACTGTGCTGAACCAATTAAGAAAGAAAAATAACTAAATAATAACAGCATTAAATACAAAAGAAATAAGTAAATATCATCAGCAGATATATAACAACAAAAGCAACTATAACAAAAGAAGGAAGTAAACGAGGGTAAGGAAGCGATACGACAGTAGGCAAACATACCAACACCTTACCAGCTATTTGCAGAATGGAAGTACATACGCAGATGTCACTAAAATGTGAAAGCTATAGCCAGTGTTCAGTATTTGGTTGGCAGTCAGGTCACAAGACGTTCCTTACTCATTGTGTGGTGCAATCTTTGTCTTTACCACCGAATTTACAAAGGCTTTGTCAGTGATTCGACGTAGCTAAATGTCTGTGTCAAGCAACAACATAAACATCATTGCTGCTTGTTTCGCTCACATCAGTTTAAACTGTCCTTTTAGATTCCTACCTAATTACATCATCATAAAGTGCGACATATTAAGTAAAAAAGGCCAACAGAAATTTCATCGTTAGTTTTTAATCAGACTGAAGTAAAAAAACCGAAGAAAATCATTTCTGAGGGAAAGCACCCTTATATGTAAATAACATTGAATGATGCAGAACAAACTTTTTTTACATGAATAAGAAAGAACCAGAATCTGTTACAGATGGGCAGATGGAAAAAAGTATATGCACCTAAGTGGGCAAGAAACAATTTGCTTCAGTTTTAATTGCATGTCTCTTACCACCAGACCACACTGAACACACAGTTCCATGCAATATTATAATTCACAATAGGATCTCCTATAGGCTTTCATTGCCAATATCTCGTTAAATGACTGCAATACATCATACCAAGAATGACACGTTCGTGATAGATATTCAAGGCACCATTGCCTTGAACTTTGAGAGTGTCATAAAACACAACTTACAGCATGGAAACAACAAATTACGTCGAAATGAAATATGAAATCTCCATATTAGCGAGTGAGAGATGTCATGTGACTCGACCTGAAAACCAGTTATAACTTCCTCAGTTTAGTGACTTGTGCTCGTGAAACCAGGTGGGAGTGGTCACATGATTTCAGTTTCTGGTTCAAAATGTCAATGCAGCCAGGCAAACCTACAACACATATCATCTTTTCAGAGATCTGCCGACATAAGCTTGGTTATTTTCCTTTGGCTTTTGAAAGTTTTCATTTACAATTTAAAACCGAAAACAGTGAATGCGTTTGGTATGTAAAGACCAATTCACATTGGCCATCATGTGACATCATGTCACAGTGTATCAGAACATTTCACAATGCATTTCAAACGGCAGCATTCATACTGGCTGTCACATCACATCACATCATGATATGGCACCACACTATCAAAGTTACCAGGAACAAAGTTTTGACTACATCAACATTGTTGATCATGTGTTCCCTAAACTCATTGCCTCCTGATACACAGCCACAGTTTCATCCTTCACACTTCATTTCATTGTGCTTTCATTAGGTCGTGGTTTTTGTGGTTGATATCAGTTGTTATTGTATGCCTTTGTTATTAGTTCTTTCTAATTCCCTGTAATTTGTTATAAGCTGAAAATAGTTGAGGACACAATGCAAGATGAGATCACGTGAGTTGAACTGATGTAATGCAATGTGGCATGTTGGACAGAGTTAAGACACCCTGATGCGTTGGTGCTCCGACAGTGCTGTGACATTATGGTACTGTAATGGCCAGTCTTAATTGACATATAGATTATCAATAATACAATAAAGTGTTCTGTATCAACACAGTTCTTATCTAATTGTGGATCATCACTCGCAAAGGGTAAATGCTTTAGCTAAACTAATACTTTTGGTTTAAATATGGACATTATGGATCGTTTTCACCCACTGATTTTTATGTTTACAATATGTATGTGCAAAAAGGACAGTGCAACGAAAAGCTTTTGTATCAAGACTTTGTGCCGCAATATATCACATCAGTAAACTACAGTACAATATGTTCAGAGCATTTCAGTGAAGCTCAGTTTGATAGACCTTCGGTATCATGTGTCCACATTAGAGCCTTGCATTTTTTTTATTAGACTCAACTTGATTTCAAACTTATTTCCTTTGGTATCAGCAGCTGGCGTTACAGCAGCTGTCTATGTATTGTACATTATACTTTAATGTCTACATTTGAGATAATCCAGTGAGTTAATGTTGTTTCTAGGCAATAAACTATTTATTTCAAATTTTCGACTTAGTAATACTTTTTTGTGCACATACATACTCAGCAATCCACCATACGGTGGGTGGCGGAGGGTACCTCGTACCACAACTAGCATCTTCTCTCCCCGTTCCATTCCCAAACAGAACGAGGGAAAAATGTCTATATACCTCTGTATGAGCCCTAGTCTCTCTTATCTTATCTTTGTGGTCTTTCCGCGAAATATAAGTTGGCGGCAGTAAAATTGTATTGCAGTCAGCCTCAAATGCTGGTTCTCTAAATTTCCTCAGTAGCGATTCACGGAAAGAACGCCTCCTTTCCTCCAGACTCCCACCCGAGTTCCTGAAGCATTTCCGTAACACTCGCGTGATGATCAAACCTACCAGTAACAAATTTAGCAGCCCGCCTCTGAATTGCTTCTATGTCCTCCCTCAATCCAACCTAATAGGGATCCCAAACGATCGAGCAGTACTCAAGAATAGGTCGTATTAGTGTTTTATAAGCTGTCTCCTTTACAGATGAACCACATCTACCCAAAATTCTACCAATGAACCGAAGACGACTATCCGCCTTCCCCACAACTGCCATTACATGCTTGTCCCACTTCATATCGCTCTGCAATGCTACGCCCAAATATTTAATCGACGTGACTGTGTCAAGCGCTACACTACTAATGGAGTATTCAAACATTACGGGATTCTTTTTCCTATTCATCTGTATTAATTTACATTTATCTATATTTAGAGTTAGCTGCCATTATTTACACCAATCACAAATTCTGTCCAATTCATCTTGTATCCTCCTACAGTTACTCAACGACGACACCTTCCCGTACACCACAGCATCATCAGCAAACGGCCGCACATTACTATCCACCCTATCCAAAAGATCATTTATGTAGATAGATAACAACAGCGGACCTACCACACTTCCCTGGGGCACTCCAGATCATACCCTCACCTCCGATGAACACTCACCATCGAGGACAACGTACTGGGTTCTATTACTTACAAAGTCTTCGAGCCACTCACATATTTGGGAACCAATCCCATATGCTCGTACCTTAGTTAGGAGTCTGCAGTGGGACACAGAGTCAAACGTTTTCCAGAAGTCAAGGAATATGGCATCCATCTGATACTCTTCATCCATGGTTCGCAAGATATCATGTGAAAAAAGGGCGAGTTGTGTTTCGCAGGAGTGATGCTTTCTAAAGCCGTGCTGATGCATGGACAGCAACTTCTCTGTCTCAAGGAAATTCATTATATTCGAACTGAGAATATGTTCGAGAATCCTGCAACAAACCGATGTTAAGTATATTGGTCTGTAATTTTGAGTATCCGTCCTTCTACCCTTCTTATATACAGGCGTCACCTGCGCTTTTTTCCAGTCGCTCGGGACTTTATGTTGGGGAAGAGATTCGCGATAAATGCAAGCTAAGTAAGGAGCCAGTGCAGTAGAGTACTCTCTGTAAAACCGAATTGGAATCCCATCAGGACCTGGTGATTTATTTATTTTCAACCCATTCAGCTGCTTCACAACCCCAGGGATGTCTATCACCATGTCTTCCATACAGGAATCTGTACGAGACTGAAACGGCGGTATGTTTGTACGATCCTCCTGCGTGAAAGATTTCTCAAATGATAAATTTAAAATTTCAGCTTTCGTTTTGCTGTCTTCCGTTGCCAAGCCAGACTGATCAGTGAGTGACTGGATGGAAGCTTTCGACCTGCTTACCGATTTTACATAAGACCAGAATTTCCTTGGGTTTCCAGCAAGATCTTTTGCTAAGATATGATGGTGGTAGTGGTTTTATGCTTGGCACATCGCTCTTTTTACAGCAGCACGAATCTCTACTAACTTTTGCCTGTCTCCATTCTCCTGATCTTTCTTGTACTGCGAGTGCAACTGTCTTTGCTTCCTGAGCATTCTCTGAATTGCGCTGTTAAACCACAGTGGGTCTTTTCCGTCCGTAACCCGTACATGTAATGCTGCTTCCATCCAGATACACCTCACCATGATATTGTAGTTCAGTTCAGGACAAAGCTGTAACCTGTGTATGAAGAAATAAGCAAAAAAAGAAAAAAATCAAGTTTCTTCAGCAGCCAAATTGTCGCATAAAGTGAAATAATAATTTAAATCAAGTGATAAAAGTCTTGTAGAAAAAGAACTTCATGGATGAAAAATATTTCATTGCTTTTCGATGTATTCAGTATAAATGAAGAGTCGCCATGTCAGAGTGACAAGATAACATTTTACGTCATTTTACAAAATGTGGCCCATCTATGATGTCTTTTGCATCAATGCTGAAGTTTTATCAATAAGACGATATAATTATGCAAGGGTTATATCTGATACTTCCTTGTCACACTACTAAAACAATAAGCAGCTGCAAAGTGGGGCATCTGGTTTCATAAGTGCTGTAATATATATGTCTATAGAATTCTGATCATTTAATTGTTAGCGAAGTCATATACCAGTGTTTAAACAAGACTTTATATCCTAACTTCAGTGCTCTTATGAGACACAAAAAGTACTTGATAATCACTTTGTGTGGTTCATGTAGCGATAATGCTGAAATTCTATTTCTCATAGAAACAAAACTGAATACAAAAACAGTAATCTAATTGTCTTTGAAGGTGGTGACTACATTGATGAATTCTTCTTGGGGTATCAGCCTAGTGGTAGCGTCGTCTTGTCGCAATGTTTCGATGAGTTTCGTACCCATTCTCCACTCGGCTGATAACCCGAGAAGAAGTCACCATTGGAATACGTCAAGAAAGACTGAAATCGCATATATGGTGACTACATTTGTGATAAAGTACATTGGTTAATAAGTAGCAAATTTGTTTTGTTTGTGAAAGTGAAATGAAGATTTAATTTCACAAGGCACCAGAGTATTATTTTGTTGCACATACACTGAGATGATAAAAGATCTGGGCCACTTCCTAACACTGTGTGGGACTTTCTTTTGTTCGACATATTGCAACAACTCGACGTGGCATTGACTCAGCAAGTCGTTGGAAGTCCCCTAAAGAGTACTAAGCCGAGCTGCCTCCACAGCCGTCTATAATCGCGAGAGTGTTGCTGGTGGAGGATTTTTTGCACAAACTGACCTCTCAATTATGTCTCATAAATGGGATTCATGTCGGGCAATCTGAGTGGCCAAACCATTCACTCAAACTGTCCATAATGTTCTTCAAACAAATTGCGAACAGTTGTGGCCCGGTGGCATGACATGTTGTCATCCATATGTCTGCCGAATGTCTGCTAACCATCTTCAAATAGCCAAACTCAACTGTTTCCAGTCAGAGATCGATTCAGTTGGACCAGAGAACCCAGTCCATTCCACGTAAACACAGCCCACACCATTATGGAGCCACCACTAGCTTGCACAGTGCCTTGTTGACAACCTAGGTCTATGGTTTCGTGGAGTTTGCGCCACACTCAAACACTATCATCAGCTCTTACCAACTGGAATTGGGACTCATCTGAACAGGCCACAGCTTTCCGGTAGTCTAGGGTGCAACTGACATTGTCAGAAGCACAGGAGAGGCGTTGCAGGCAATGTCATGCTGCTACCAAAGGCACTAGTATTGGTCATTTGCTGCCGTCGGCCATTAATGTCAAATTTCTTCACTCTGTCCTAGCAGACACGTTCGTTGTACATCCCACATTGATTTCTGGGGCTATTTCAGGCAGTGCTGCTTGTCTGTTAGCACTGATAACTCTATGCAAGTGCCACTGCTCTCAGCTGTTAAGTGAAGGCCATCGGCCGATGCATTGTCTGTGGACAATACCTGAAAGATGGTATTCTCAGCACACTCTTGACACTATATAACTTGGAATATTGGAGTTCCTAACGGTTTCCGAAGTGGAATGTCCCATGCATCTAGCTCCAACTACCATTCTGCATTCAAAGTCTGTACCGAGCGAGGTGGCGCAGTGGTTAGACACTGGACTCGCATTCGGGAGGACGACAGTCCAATCCTGCGTCCGGCCCTCCTAATTTAGGTTTTCTGTGATTTCCCTAAATCGCTCTAGGCAAATGCCGGGATGGTTCCTTTGAAAGGGCACTGCCGATTTCCTTCCCCCTCCTTCCATCATCTGATGAGACCGATGACCTCGATGTATGGTCTTCTTCCCCAAGAACCCAACCCATTCAAAGTCTGTGTTTCCCGTTGTGCTGCCATAATTATATAGGAAACATTTCCACAATCAATCACCTGAGTACAAATGACAGCTCCACCAATGCTCCGCCATTTTATGCCTAGTGTAAATGATGTTGACACCATCTGTAGACATGTACAGGTTGATCAAAAAGTCCGTATAAATTTGAAAACGTAATAAACCGTCATTCCATACACTACTGTTTGGTTGGCACTTAGGCATACCCCCCGATGCTATCCGTACAAAATCCATTGGCATCATGGACTGTTACCTGGCGCTTTAGTGAAGCGGAGGGCATTTGCGGTGTGGGCGTTTCGAAAGATGGCGGAAGATGACGATTGGTTGAGTAACGTGTTGTGGACCGACGAAGATCACTTCACGCTCCGAGGGTCTGTCAACGCCCACAACTGCAGAATTACCGAAAATCCTAGAACTGCCGTGGAAACTCCATTGCCCGACGGTATGGGTTGGATTTACCGCATCTACCGTTATCGGGCCGTTATTCTTCGAGGAAATGCGTGATTCTGGTTTTGTAACTGCTACCGTGGCGGGTGAGAGGTACGCCGATATGTTACAGAATCGCATCATCCCATGCCTGGCTGATAAACATCTGCTGGAATGTACGACGTTTATGTAGGATGGCGCTCCACCCCATATTGCTAGACACGTGAAAGATCTCTTGTGCGCGTCGTTTGGTGATGATCATGTGTTCACTTTCGTCATACTTGGCCTCCCAGGTCCCCAGACCTCAGTCCGTGCAATTATTGGCTTTTGGGTTACCTGAAGACGCAAGTGTATCGTGATCGACTGACATCTCTAGGGATGCTGAAAGACAACATCCGACGTCAATGCCTCACCATAACTCCGGACATGCTTTACAGTGCTGTTCACAACATTATTCCTCGACTACAGCTACTGTTGAGAAATGGTGGTGGACATATTGAGTATTTCCTGTTAAGAACATCATCTTTGCTTTGTCTTACTTTGTTATGCTAATTATTGCTATTCTGATCAGATGAAGCGCCATCTGTCAGACATTTTTTTATCTTTTATATTTTTTTGGTTCTAATAAAAATCCATGTCATTCCAAGCATATGTGTCAATTTGTACCTCTCTATCTACATTATTCCATGATTTATTCAGTTTTCCAATTTATACTGACTTTTTATTCACCCGATATATTGTTATGCCATGACTATTGTCACTTCAGTGTAAAGTGATCATTTAAATATTGAAGCCATTTATTGTTGAAATTTCTCGTTGCAGACATCATAACTAACTACATGTGCACTACTTATTGTAATGGTAAGGTAAATCACGACTGAAATGTAATTATATTCCCGATAATGCAAAATTGTCAAACAAAACTGATAGTGTGTAGAATAACCTAATCATCATTAGGAGGTGAAAAAGTGAGAGGGAGAATGATAGGCTTTACTTGACATTAACTGTAAGCTTCTATTTGTAGTCATAATGCATAACTGCACCTAAATTCAATCGATAATTTTTGTGGAATACTAGCTTACAACCTAGACTGTGTCCAGGTATATATTTTGCCAATTTTCCGTTAGAAACAGAAACAAGAAATGAAATTGTGTTTGTAGTGTAACATCAGAAAAATTTCATGTCCATGTATTCTTGAAAACATGTTTGAAATTATGAAACAGTCATACAAAGAAATATGCACAATTTACAAATGTATGGGTATTTGGCCATAATGCTGAGTCTGGGCGGTCCAACTGGTTAGCTTGCACAAACGATATATTCTTTGCTATTATTACATGACTTCATCCATTTGTAGGTCCAAAAATACAGAAAATTTTGTAGTGTACAAAGAAACAAACTCGAGAGAGAACGAATAAGCCTCTTTTTGACCCATTACTAAATGCTATGTGCTGTCACAGAACTAAACATAGAATAAACATGAACATATAAATTACATCCAAAGAGCAAGTGGCATAAGATTTCTAGACAAACCACAACGCTCTTGGCGGCTGGGATGGCACTAATTTGACAGGGCAAAATCGAACATTTGCGGTGCAACACAAGCGTCAAACACTCACACATTACACTGTACAGAAATGATGGCTGCAGTCACTACAAGAGTCCCCCAGGTGTAAGCGGAGCTCCGTCCTTGAAGTGCATTGGTAAATGGACACGTCGATCAGATCTCATGGTGTCTGGACCCCAGGGCCTAACGTGGTGGCCGTCGAATCTCTGTGGTGGGTGGCTCTTTGACAACGTATATTGGCTTGACCCTGCCAGTTGTAACAGTAGTGTGTTTGCTGTTGATCAAAATGTCCAGAGTGCGATCTCCCCTTTTGAGGACAGTTGCAGCCCAGTGTGTGGTGGTTGTAGGGCCAGTTTGATGCCATCAGTAAGCAACATTTCGTGTTTTTCATGTATTGAGGTCTTTGTGAATACTCTTGGCAACAGACCAGTGTCTGGACGGCTATGGAGGTCGGACCTTCTTGACATTGTCTCTAAGGCGGCCGACGACAGTAGGTATGTGGTACCACAAATACAAATTCGCCTGCAGTCAGAGTGACTCTCCGTACACCAGTTCAGCAGAGGAACCATCCATATCGAATTTCTTTGCATTCCGTAAGCCAAGTAGAACTACTGCCAACGCTTCTGTCACCCAGGAGTGTGGCAGATTGGAGTTGCTTTTAGTGCTCGGTACTGATGCTCTATCATTCCGTTGCTAGCTGGGTGGTAGCTGGTTGCTTTCTGATGATTCATTCCACAAAAGGCTGCCAGCTCTTTTTTCCTGTCATTCTTTCTCCAGTTGTAACTTCCTTGTTGTATTTTTAATTAATTTTTAATTAATTTCTTTTATCACCCTGTTTTTTCATCCATATTCATTATATCTATCTCTTATTTTGCTTGAATTTCGTTTTACTTATAAACTCGTCTTTCATTTAAATTTTCATCTGTGTTATTTTTTCAGTAGTGCAATAGGTATGTTTGTATGACAATAACTGTGGAAAAAATTTCACATCCCATAATAAAAATACATTTTACACATCATTGCACATATACATAGATTATTTTGTCTTTTGTTTTTTAACTGATGGACCGGAATTTCCAAATAATTGAGTATTATAATAGATAAATATAATTAATTGATTCTGACAAAATTTCCAATTGGAAAAACAATGATACAAAAAGAAATGAAACAAGCGAGAAAGTTCATATGGTGATTAAAATAATATAAAAGAGAAACAAAAATAAAAATATATGTTTAAACCAATGAACTGAATAATAACAGTGATTGGAGTAATTCTGATAAAGATTTAAAAAAAAATTTGCACACCTGACAAGACTGGAACCCATAATGTCCTGCATGTGACGCTGTCATACTATCCATTATACCACACAAACAGACTACACTGTTGAGTGCCACACAGAATTCCGAAACCTTTTTTATCAGTTACTCGCAAACAAGGGTGCATGAGGGTGAATGGTTGCAATGTGTGATACTTGGGATATTAACGTACATCACTGTACATATAGTTTCAAGAAGTCGATCGCACTGCTGGGACCTCTCCTTGTCAGCTCAGAGTATGCCTCACTTCAAAAAAGGTAGAATGTTCTCCGCTTGTGAGAATCTCCTAAATCGGAGAATTTTCTTTGTTTTGAGCAACTTCCCCCCATTGTACTCACTCGATTCAGAAGTCGCAGTTTTCACAAAAAATAACAACTTCACAGTATCTGGCTACGATTTCAGCCGCAACAATAAAGCGCAGGTCACACTCATAACTAATGTGGCACCACAGCTTAAGGATTTATAGTGGCGTCTTGTATTTCGTTCTCAGAGGACGCCACAAATTCTACGTAGCTGCACAGCTTACAATATGGCTGCAACTGAAATTATATGGACGAGTATGAGCTTTGCAGTGGAGGTTATGGCATTACAGCTGTGCCAGGAGTTAAGCACAAGGAAGACGAAAGCTATATGTTGGATCCGAAAATAGATTTTGCACAGGGATAAATCAGAGAACATAAACACATTTATGAAAGAAACAACTCTCGGAGACGAAAATGCTGTCTGCTGCTGCAAACTAGCCTCAGCTACCACATATGTATCATCTGCGGATACTCCGTTCTTGGAAGATTTTAGAATGTTATTGTATTCGTTAATACAGGCATTTTCAATAACTAATTTTTAGTTTAACAGCTGCCACATCACACTTGGGAGCTATTTCCTGCGGTTCATACAATGCTTACACTCATAAATCATGAAATCTTGTAAGATTCTCGGATATATCATTGGTTCGCAAATATTGCACACACACACACACACAAACACACACACATGTACACACACACACACACACACACATGCACATATACGCACACACACACACACACACACACACATACACACAGGCTGCTGCAGAAAATCAAACCAAGTTGCTGTTCTTGTAATTCCAGAAGCTGCAAAAGTGTATCTACCTACAACTGTTTTCACTTTTTTCAGTAATAAAAGGAAAATACACCAAAATCGAATGGAGTACAGCAGAAATTACTCCAGGATAACTGCAACAGAATACATATTTTCCAAATACTGTCACCAGGAGCAGTGGTGGAAGAAAAGTGGCGGAACAAACTACAATCGAGCTGAACTTTTTGTGGCGTGACAAAAGTAGCATCTCTTAACTTGTGCCACTAAAAACTGTGTGTTCACATGCAACAGCATTGAAACTGCCGTATGCCACTGGTTTAGGTGACACTTTCGTTGTGTATGTGAATCTACCTTAAGTCGCAAGTAGCACCTAAAAGTAGCATTTAGCATTAATTGCCATGTGCCATCTGTTGACTGAAGTTTGTACTTTTGTCTAAGAACATTGTGTCACAGTGTTGCATCTGGCTGCGATTTCAGTGATTAGTCGCAAATAGAATCGCTAGTAGCGACCAAAAATGGTAGTAGTAGTAGTGGTACTTCTATTTATCCATAGATCTCTTTCAAAAGGGTAATGGACATCGTATGGTATTGTAATGAGTGGTACTTCTATTTATCCATAGATCTCTTTCAAAAGGGTAATGAACATCGTATGGTATTGTAATTTAAGAACTACAAAAATAAAGTAATTCGCATTTACATTTACCGACTTTCATATATAGTGAGATAATGATAGTACAGGTAGTCAGCTGTGGTGTTGTAGCAGGAACCATCTTAGCATTTGCCTGAAGTAATTTAGGGAAACCACAGAAAACCGAAATCAGGATTCCTGGATGAAGAATGGAGCCTCCACCCTCTCAAATACAAGGTTAGTCTATTTAAAATGGTGCTACCACATTCTGTTTGTCCCTAGTTTACCATAATGTCTTAGAAGAACGTTATTTAATAATGAAGAGTTTGATGTTACATCATTATTTATTTCTCACTTCCAGTCACAGCACATTCTACTCACACTATACATACCTTGTTTCATAATACTACTCACAGTATCAGATGATGTCAGGACCATTTTGTGCACTGCAACTTCCCATTTGCTAGCGTGAAACAATGAGTGAGTATCCCTCTATGATGCGTGAGAGGTTGAGATAGAAAGAGGATAAGGGGTTAGTATTACACATTGTATAGATTTGGGGTAAGTTTGCCCAAAAAAGGAAAAAGAAAATAAAAAATTTTGTGTGAAATTGGACTCTTATGTGTTCTATTATCGTTATTATTATTTATTTGTTTTACATTTCTTAGCAAATACCTGTTGTGTGTTATCAAAGTGACCTTTCAATGCATAGATTCCAGCGCTTTACAGGTACATTTTAACTATCTTTTTAAATAAGTTTTTTTATTAATGTCTTTTATCTCCTTTGGTAATTATTATACAGTTTAATTATTTGGTAGCAAATCCTACTTTGAGTTCCATGTTTACTCTTTCTTGATAAATGTAAGATTAGTCTAGACCTAGTTCCATGGCCATGGGTAGAGCTGTGTGTGCAGGAAATATCAGTGTTATTTTGACCTGTACATCTGATTGGTAAATGTACACACATGGTGCAGCTAAAATTCCCATTGTCTTGAACAGATTTTTCACAATGAGATCGACTCCTAGTTCTCATTTTATCCTTATCGCCTATTTCTGCAGGTTGAAAATTTTCATACTTTGTGCATCTGTTTCCTAGAAAAGGCTTTCGTACCTACGAATTTAGTGTACATATGAACAGTATTTTACCAGAAACTAAAGGACATTGGCTGTTACACTGATGAGACGGCTCTAATGCCATAACATGATAATGGCATTCTGTTTGAAAGTACCTTTGTGTGTTCTTCCCACTGCAACTGATAATCAGTATTCTTTCTCTAAAATTTTACATTTGCTAAACAATCTATAAAAGTGACAACTAAATTTAATTTAATAGTGTCTTTTTCCCTCCTCAAACTGAAATTCATGCCATTAGTTTTGTTTATGTTCAGCATTACTTTACTAGGTGTTGACCAACTGTAAACTTCCTTGAGGTTTCCATTTGATTTCTTAGTAAAGAGTTCTCTTGTTTTCTCAGTGGCTGTAATACAGCTGTCATCAGCAAAGAGAAATTTTCATCCATTATCAGCACTACGCACAAGTCATTGATGTAGATCAGGAACAGTATTGGTCCTAAAATGCTAACCTAAGGAACTCCAGAATTCATGTATTATGGTTTTGATAAGTATATTGCTGAAACTTAAGACTTATTCGGAGTATATGGTATATCTCTTCTCTTTATACATGTCTGCTAGGTATGTTCAGAACTAGCCATTCATTACCCATTTTATTCCTAATAATTCTAGCTTATTTAGTAGAATGATCAACTTTATTAAAAGCCTTAGATTAGTCTAAAAATATACCTGCAATACTCTCATCTTTTTTTAGGGCATCAAGTACCACTTTTGTGAATTCCGCCATGAGTGACTGCGTACTCCTACTGCTTCGGAAACCAAATTGTCATTCACTTAAAAGTTTATATTTATTCAAGTAATCCACTAATCTGTCTTACATAACTGATTCTATTAATTTTGAGAGTGGTAACAGATTGGAAATGAGCCAGAACAATTGCATGTTTTAAATACTCTAGAAATTTCCCTGACGAAAATTTCCTGTATTATGTTTGTTAAAGAAGCTTGTATATTGTCTGCACACTGTTTCAGTACACACATTAGTACTTCATCTAACACTATGGATTTGTTTTTTTTTTTTAGTTTCTGTATACTTTTACTGGCTTAAAACTCCATGATTGATAGTAACATCATTGCATTTAGTACAAAGGTATTTACAGGTGTTTTACTTGTTTTTTCGAAGTTTTGCTGTAAATTCTCCTCCACCATCAAATATGCTAATTTATATAGTTTTATACCTGTTGTGACCATTTATTATTTGACTTCTTCCTTTATCAATATGTTATCGTGCCTGTGTTTGTCTCTCCCTGTTTCCTTTTTTATGACACACCAAAGTGATTTGGTTCTATTCTCTGCATTGTATATTATTTTGCCATTAAACGGTTTTTTAAAGCAGTCAGCTCTTCCCTATAAATCTTTTTGTAGCCATGATAGAAATTTAATACTCTGTCTCATTAGGACACTTTTTTGTGGAAATGAGCTGTTAAGGATTTTGGAGGACTTTGTAATGCCTTCTCTTACCCATTTGTTTTTGTGACACATTGATACTGATGTAGATACTTTAGAAAATGTATTTTCAAAGCTCAGTTTAAATAATACGGAGAATCTAGAGAATCTCGCATTTACATTTGTTTCTCTATACACTTAATCTCAGCTTTGGCTTGCTAGATCCTTAATAAAATCTTTTATTTGGATTTCTGATAAATGTGTTTTGTAGGCTTGCAGGTTAGCGAATTTTTCCTTGCATAATTTTACTTTCATTATTTGATAGAAATGGGGTGATAGTCCAAGATCCTTTACAGCTATATCATACTTTTCCCTATCCATATTTGTGTCCACATGCAGTCCTTGTAGTAACCCTTGTTGCAATATAGAACAATACAGACATGCGACAAGTCTGAAGAATATTAATGAGGGCGCTGTTAGTTTCATTTACGATACTTGTATTTATGTTTATATCTCCATAGAAAATTATGTTGACTTTTTTACTTGAGGTTTTATTTAATTCATTGAAGAAAAGTGTCCAAACTATAACTGGAAGATCGATACACACACAAAATGATTGATTTCTTGGTGTCAAGTCCTGTTAATTCAATAGCTGATAATTAATTGTGTTTCTTCACTTAGTGTACTAAGGTCATGTATTGATTTAAACTGTGTTCCTCTTCTGATATAAATACATGATCCTCCACTCTTTGGGGTAGTCCTGCAATAAGCGTCTGTCGTTTCATACAGCAATAATACTACTAGTACTGTTTAGGTGTAGGCCACTCCTTGTGGAATCCCATTAATTGATAGTAGTGATAGGCAACAGAGAAACATGCACAAAATCGGTCTCTTACTAAAATGTATCTGCCTCATGGCTCTATAATATGTGGTTGCTAATGATGCTGGAGCAGTTCAACCTACTGTACATTGATGCCACTAGACAGGGAAGCTGTCTTGTCCAGTGTCATATGCTTCATCCCTGTCCAAAGTATTTCCTGCCCCACCCACTATCACTACATGATTGTCTTTCGAAAAATCCTTTCTAAAGGCCCATGAGTGCTCTATCACATTGATTACCCCTGACTACTTACTGTCAGTTTCGAAAGAAGAATTAAATTTACTTTAAAGCATGTATCAAATATTGTCAAGGGCATGAGATTGGCTGTATGTAAACAAAAAATACAATAAGAGTGCTTTTTACTGTTGGTGCTGTTTTTGATATTGAATTATAGATATGATGGAAGAAGTAATTAGTAGTTACTCCTTTTTAACAGAATTCGTGCTATCACGATTGTTTGGTTTTTAAACTTTTACAATATGGAAAATGTACGCCTAGATAGTGTTTATCTAATTACTAAACAATACGAAATGTGTTGAGAAATACAATTTAGAAAGGTTTTATTACGCTTTTATGGCGAGAATAGACATTAGTGAAACATGTAGCTGCCTTTATTTACGAAATTTGTAATATTAAGAAAACCTGTTTTGAAGAAAAAAACGTATTAGGAACGCTAAATATTCATTCTTGTAAAAATAAGAGCCACTATTTAAACTTAAATGTAACACTATTTACTCTGAAACAAGTACTTTTCATGGAGGAACTATAACTGTGTATCTCACTTGGGGGTCATCTTGAATTTAACATACATCCTGTGTGCCATCTGTTCACCCAAAGTCTGTACGTCCTTCTAAGAATCTTGAGTCTCATGCTATGGATGTATAAACAGTGGTCAAAGAAATGAACCAGGAAGCCAATTTGCTCCCAGAAAATTTTTATATTTGGTGTTTTACTTAGCAGCAGCGTTGATATATTTAGTTGTTGTATAGTATTAGATATCTCCGCCCCCCCTTACACCCCCTAGAAATCTTGGTTTCGTAGCATAGCCTCAGGTCTATGTTAGGTTGAAAGATGATAAACTGGCTGAGAATTAGTGAAGCCAAGAAATCTGCATGAAAAAAGAGATTGTGGCAAAGATTAATCTATAGCATACGCTATATTCACATCATATTTAAACGATCTTAACACACATTTCATCATAATAACTGCACGATAAATTCAGAATTGCTGAAATTTGGAGGAAGGATGTCACACAATCTACTTAAAAAGTCACTGTACAGTATGAGTGAGTTCTTTGACAGCGCACCAACAAACTGAACTGTCTAAACAGTGCACTACTATATGCAATTGACTGAAGATATACTGCCGGCCGCGCTGGCCGAGCGGTTCTAGGCGCTACAGTCTGGAACTGCGCGACCGCTACAGTCGCAGGTTCGAATCCTGCCTCAGGCATGGATGTGTGTGATGTCCTTAGGTTAGTTAGGTTTAAGTAGTTCTAAGTTCTAGGGGACTTATGACCTCAGATGTTAAGTCCCATAGTTCTCAGAGCCATTTGAACTGTTTTTTGAAGATATACTTTTTTTAAAATTCTCACTCTGTATGTCGCTGTTATGCAATGTGCATTCTAATTTGTTCTTATATTATAATGCTTCTATAATCTTAACCTTGTAACACTGGCACAGTCTATTCAGTAACTACTGGTTAGTGATGCAGCTTTGGCAGTACTAATATTATAGCTGTTTATTGAGTTTTTGACACTGGCATTGGTGGGTGGGGGGTGGGGGGAGGAACTGTAGAGTCTTCTGCTAAGAGCAGAAGTTAATGTATTTTCACAGCGCTCTCTTATGTTTTAGAAGTGGATTTTGTGTCTTCTTAATCTTTATTTTATTATTTTTGCCTTGTTTAATGAAAAACTGCAAATGTTCCATAGTGACTTGGATATTTTTTCCATTGATGGTTCTTTTGAAAGAGAAGTCAGATATACGTAGGCGATAAATGATTTAGGTTTTAAAATAACAGGACATAAATAACAGCTACACCATGTATAAATAAGAGCAGAAATTATGAAACAGTTTTCATTAGAACAGTCCCTTGAAAGTCTCAGGAGCTCTAAATTATTTCCAAAATGAAGAAAGATGAATCAAAAATAGCTGAACTTGAGCATATTACTGATGAGAATAATGATGAGTCAAGGTTTATTTTAACTGATCTGAGTACCTCTGATCAAAGCAGCTTAGAAGATTCAAATCCATCAGGCACAAAAAAAGTTCTGCATCCCCACAGCAAAGTCGAACACCAAAAATTCGAAAATCAATAAGGATGAATGATTATGTGATTTATTACCGTAGTGACACATAGAATTTACATCCATCATCGTTAGAAGAAGCTTTACAAAGTAAAAAAATCAGACAATCACTTTCAGACAATTAAAGAAGAGGTGTAGGTACACTGAAATTCAGACATAGAAAAAAATTAACTTAATACCCTCAGATATAAAACCACTAGTCACTAAACGGATTTTCAGGAATAAAAATAATGACAGATTTTTAGATATAAAAGATAGGCAATAGTTAAAGGAAGCACATGCACAAAGGGTCTGAACTATGAAAAGATATATTCAGCAGTGACACTATAATTCATTAAGGTATATGTTTGGTTTAGCTACTACACATAACCTAAACATAGATCATTTAAACGTTGTTATGACATTCACACAATGCACTTTGTAAGAGGAATTTCATATCATAATCCCATAGACTGATTTTAACATTAGATCTGTTAAGGACAAATGACTATTGTGGCTTAAGAAAGCAGTAATTGGCTTAAAACAAGATAATTGCAACTGTAAAATTAAGCTAATTAAATTAAACTTGAATATCATAATAAATACAGAAAATCCATGTATTTACAAGAATAATAAATGAATTACAATAATTACTGATGCAATTTATGTTGACAACATGTTAATCTCCAGTAATAACCAACAAGAGAAGGAAAACTTCAAAAAGAAGCTCAAAGACCAATTTAAATTGAAGAGTTAGGAGACGTGTCAGATTGCTTGGGCATCAGACTCACAAGAGATCGCAAAAAGAGTCTACTGTGGGTGGGTCAGTCACACTATGGAGAACAAATAATAAATAAATATAACATGAAGGATTACAATCCAGTGTATTCACCTCTGGATAACAGTCAAGTACTGAAATATGAGATACCCCAAATACAGAAAAATAGAGAACAAGCATGGGAAACATTCCATGTGCATTTGGCAACCAGTTCTCTCCTAAAATATACACTCACATTTGTAAGTCTCTCCAACAACGATGCAGGAATTGTGAGTTAATGAACATTTCACTCTCATTTAAATATATGGCCAAAAGAGTCAGCTTACCGGAATTGTGAAACGAACCCTGTCGTTCTGGACCACATGCCACAAGGAGCTCAGATTCACCACGAGATGGGGAAACTCACAGGCATTTATTGTCTATTGCAACCTAAGCACTGTAGTGTGCGAGTGAGACAGACGAGAACCTACTTCATAGGGAAACCCAGTAGTAGCCTTTTGTGGCCAAAGAGACGTAGTAGTGTTAAACATGGTGGACCTAAGATCGGCCACAAAGGGAAACATTTATGAAAACTTAGCGATCGACATTTCATACAGAAGCGCATCATCAAAATGACAGACGTTGTAAACATCAACTCTGCAACTTTATTTGTCTAAAAGATACAGTAAATTTAAATTATCAGTATTTTCAGTTAAGCATCAGATCATCATTTCCTCCACACAAAACACATTGAACGATGACAGCACGACACCTTATTAAATCATTAGGTAATAGAATATTTGTGGTAAAGTTTAGTGAACAATAGTTACTTTTGTTCTTTATTTATTTATCAGAAAGAACATTGGTGCAAGGCTGCTGGCCAAAGCATTCAAAGCTAAGAAGGAAATTGTATTGGTTTTATGTAAAAGACATTAACGTTTATTATGTGATGGATATTATGGTTACTCTATTCAGAATGTGAAAGTGGTCAAACTTTGATTGTTGAAATATGTCAAAATGTAAAATAATGTAGAATAAGCAGCTGGACGGCTTCAGGAAAGGGAACTGCTTTATTCAGTTGAGCGAAGATGCTCGGTGCGCGAGAAACGCGGTCGGAGATGGGCAGAGGATAGTTCTGGTCGAGACACCAAAGGGGGCAGTTCGGATGGAGACGCGAAAAGGGACAGTTTGGTGGGAGACACCAAAGTGGACAGTTCGGCTTGAGACGCAAAAGCGGACAGACGGTCTTAGAAAATTTCTCATTGTGTGTTGTCGCGGGACTTAGTCTCTGAGTGGTGAGCAGTTCCGCGCCTGGTGTGAACTCTAACTTCTCGTTAAGATAACGAGGTCGAATATTAGACTTGTACGTCACGATGAGATTGTGAATGATCGAACTGTGTCAAATGGATATGTGCCCGAGTGTAACAGTAACTCTAAATGCGATCACTTTCGCTATTAGTATGCTTTTGGAATAAACATTATTCTAACCAAATCGCAACTGTGTGGCCTACATCATTTATTGGTCGTTAATTTAGTTCCCTGTATTATTATTTCTGCTATTATATGCTATGTTTACTTTGTATTTGACAAAACTGCCATCAGTCAGACAATTTAACCAAAGGGTCACAAGCGTCTAATTTAGGGCGTGTAATGCGACATGTGCAGTTCAATCCATAGACGAGTTTGAGCCAAGACATTTGACGAAGAGGAACTGCATGTGAGCCCAACATCTATGGGATGTTAGCTCACAGCAAGTGAGTAAGGACATGAAGCTACAATTTTCTAAAGGAAAAAAACAAAAGTCACATCATATAGTAATGCAGAATGGGCAGAAGACAAAGATGACAGGAAATCAGTCACTGCTTTCTGTATAAATTCTAAGGATTTGTAATTTCCTGGAGCAGCAAATATTAAAGGTGAATACATGGCCCTGGTCTCAACTTGCCATGAGGCACTCTGGCTAGAGAGGTTAAAAAAGAAAATCTCTCAACATCCTGAAAGTGTCCTCATTAAACTTTATTGTAATATCAAAGATGCGGTTGATTTATTTAATACAAGTGGCTACAGTGGAAACAAAAATATTCATATTAGAGGTAATTGTATTATAGAAAAATAGACTCAACTCTAATTATAGTGGAACAAATCCCGATGGAGTAGATACTCACTGATACGTTAACTAAGTCACTCTCAGAAAAAAGACATCATCAAATGATTAAGTTACTAATAGCACAACAGTTTTTTATCAGCTATTGGTTTCAGTGCAAGTGTTAGAAATGAGACCCTATGTCTCTGTTGATATTTGTGTTCCTTCCGTTATTTTCTATGTATATTTCTTTTCTTCTTGTTTATGTGTGTGTGTTTTGAATATTATGTATGTCTATTAGCATAATGAAAAGTTTCTTGTGTGTTACTTCAAACTCTGATCACTTTACTTAATTGTTTCACTGTAAACTAAAGCAAGAAACATCAACACTGCTAAGATATGAAATAAATGAATACTGGAAAATGAGCTCTTCTATATAGAAACGTTAACTTCTTGCTGTTTATTGCTCTTTTATGAGTGAAAACAGTGTCTGAGGAAGATGGAGATAGCAAGTGTATGATGGAGACGGCAGTGTATGATGCACTGATCACTCTTAATTCTTGTTCTTAGATACTGGTATAAAATTTCAGAAAAGTGATTTTACATAGTTTCAAACTGAAATACACAGCTGGCTCAATAAACAATCACTATTTCTGTATAATCTCAGTCAGTTATGCAGAACTGCGAGTATACCAAAATAACTCTCACAATGTGCTGTTTAAGGTTTTTTGTTCTTTTATTAGCGTTATAAAGGCTAATTCACACTTGGTGGAACAGAACATCATGTCATGCCAAAACATTTCATAATGCATTTCAAATGGTGACATTCACACAGGCAGTCAGTGGCATGGAACGTCACTTCACGTCACCATTAAGGTTTCTCTGTAAGAAAGTTTTCGACATTGACGTTAGTAGTGGAGGAAGTGTACTGTCATCTGCTAACAGCAGAAGTTAAACTATTTCCACCGTATTCACACATCATACAGTAGAGGATGTCATTATTTTGGAACTTCTTAATATTTATCTCATTATTTTACTTTCTTTTTGTCACACATTGGAAATATTGTGTGATGACTTGGATATTTTTTTTCCATTGAGTGTTCTTGCATAAGGAAGGCATATATTTGCAAGCGAAAATGATTTAGGTTTTACTTCAGCAGAACACAGTAAGTTCCTACATTATATGGAAATAAAATGTAATTTTTATGAAATAACGTTTTATTAAGTTATTTAGGAGGACAAGAATATTACAAAACAAGATGGTACCTACTGATTAAGGAATCATAGTACCCATCTATAAATCGGTGAGATTGTTGGAAGGTTTTGATAAATAACAATGTGAACATTTCTTATCTGCAATGATAACGCAGTGTAACACAGCCTTGTGACATTATAAAACGTAATTCAGAAAACGAAAGGAATATTCTATGGCTGTCAATTTTTAACTGACCTCACTTGTTGTGAGATTGATCTGACACAGCAGTTTAGGCGATTTTGCTTTGTCTTAGGTTGGGAAGATGTGACGAATCAATTAGTGAGATTATCAACACTCGTTTTTAGTCCTCAAATATATTGCAAGTTAGGAACACGCTGTAAATAATCACTGCTGTGCAGAAAAAATGCTAAAGATGACGAATTTATTTGTACTAACGACCGAAACGACAGTTTTCAGAAGTTCCATATTTGCCCAAACCATGCAGTTTTTGATGGTGCTGCCAGAATGAATAGTATCTATCCTCTAACAGAATGGACCGCAACAGTGAGGCTACAATCTGCCAGCAGCCAAAGAGCATCCAGCAACCTTGGCTGCAGAAAATGGAACACAGATTGTTATATACTAATGTTCGGTTTCTTGTTTGGACTGCATACCAGGGATGTTAATCTGTCAGGCCAAGACAGTAATTGAATTAACATCGTATTTGTATAAATTGAAAATACTTAAGGTTAACTCTGGACTCAAGAGGCACAGTAAATGCAATTATTTGTGGACAACATAAGTTACTTGAGTTACAGTGGTTGTGACTTTGTGATTGGTAGTCTTGATTGATTGATTGATTGATTTTTATTGCCCAACAACAAAACGTTTACAGGGATGTAAAGTTTGTATAAGCAACATCAATAAAATACAAACAACAATGACAATAAATACATAAATAATTAATCTATGTTAGAAATTATGCTCACAGAAATCTTCCATTGTATAAAAACAATTCTGAATTAATAAATTTCTTACAAATATCTTAAATTTTTTCAGCTCCAGACCCTTAACTGACTCTGGTAGTTTATTAAATAGCTTTACAGATGTGTGCTTGAAGCTGTTTATAGTTTTGGTATATGAGCAGTAGTCTTTTCTTACATCATTACAGTGTCGTGTGTTATAACTATGTACATCAGAATTCAGATGAAAACTAGACAAGTTCTTTTTAATGTACAAGAGACATTGAAATATGTATATACATGGCAAGGTCATAATACTAAGTTTAATAAATAATTCTCTACAGTGAGTCCTAGGTGGTACTTTACATATCAGTCTGACAGCTTTTTTCTGGGCTGTAAATAAGCATTTTGAGTAGCAATTATTTCCCCACAAGATTGTCCCATACGCAAATGAAAGTGAATATAACTATAATAGACAGAAAGCAAAATTTTCTCATCTACTGTTGCTTGTAATTTTCTAAGCATAAATAATCCTTTGGAAATTTTTGGTGTTAAATAATTCACATGTGCCTGCCAGCCTAAATTGTTTTGCAAAACAATGCCAAGAAACTTTACAGGAACTGTCTCTAAGGTGATTCTATTGTTATAAGAAATGTTTAATTCCTGTGTTTTATTTATATTCATAGACAGGCTATTGGCATTGCACCAGTCAGAAAGTATATCTACCTTGAGTGAGGTAGAGTTACTTATGTTATTGTTCTTAGGCACTGTAACACTTAAACTGATATCATCTGCATACAAGCAACAGTTTGTAGTATCATCTATTACATTGCTGGGTAGGTCATTCATATATAATATGAACAACGGAGGGCTCAAGATTGACCCTTGAGGAACACCATGGTTAACGGGTAGGAAACTAGAATATTGGTTATTGAAGCAAACAGTTTGAGATCTATTAGATAAGTATGACTGAATAATTCTAACAGCAGAGACTGAGAAACCTACAGTTTTTAATTACAGCAGCAGAGTGTTGTGGCACACAGTGTCAAATGCTTTTTGATAAATCAATAAACTTTGTACTTACAATAAAGTTTTCTTCTTTTGCTTCAAGACAGTTACATATGTAGCTCATAACAGCATTACATGTTGATAGATTTTTCCTAAACCCAAACTGGCTATTTGAAAGTAATTGATGAGAATCTAGAAAATTGATTATTTGAATATTCATTAGTTTCTCAATGACCTTGGATAAAAGTGGTACAAGAGAAACTGGCCTATAATTGCTAGGCAAGTTATTGTCACCTTTTTTGTGGACTGGGATTACTTTACCTACTTTTAATTTTTCAGGTAAACAACTTGCATTTACTGACTTGGCATCACTCTACAACTGACCATTCACTGAAACTCTATACAGGGTGTCTCTCCTTAGAGTTGTCAGGCCAAATTTCTCTGGTGTTTTGGCAGACATTAACAATTTTTTTTGTTTCAACATATAGCTGGAGTCAGTCGAAACAAATGCTGCTTATCATGTCTTTCATGTGATGCCCAGCGTCGATGGAAAATAACTGATACTCTTTCAACAGAGCTGTCCTAAATTAGTCTAGTGCAATATTCGTTGTCCATTGTGTATTAATGGGGACAGTAAAACACGAGCAATAACGAGTAGTCCAGCAGCGACAGAAACGCCCTGGTTCAACTGACTTCTACCATCATGCAGAAGCACACTACTCTGTTGCTGCTGGAGTACGAGTTATTCCTTATGTTTTACTGTTCCTATTAATACATATCGATAAAATGATTATCGCACTAGACTAAATACATAATGGTAAAACGACTATCACGCTAGACTAATTTGGTAGTGCTCTATCGAATGGCCACATCAAATTACGATTTAAAAATTATTTTGTTTGAAAAGAGAAACAAACCGATGAATTGAGCAGTATTTGTTTGGGCTGACATTAGCTACTTTACATTGTAAAAACGAAATTGTAGATATCTCCCGAAACAACAGAGCAAATGCGCCTGACTACTCTCATCCTGTACACTGGACAGTGTTATTTTGAAGTGAAATCAATTAAGTGATTTTGTGTTGCACTAATTGTTTCATGGAATTACTAGAATCTCTTTGTAACAGCAGTGAGTTAGTTGGAGAAAATTTTAAAGTATGCAGGAAGGACAGGCTAATGGCAAATGGAGGTTGTTTATTTGTCACAGTACACAAGAAACTCAAATTCGTCGATGTAGAAACTGAAATGGTATGTGAGGTTGTCTGTCACCCACCATATGCAGCTCCAGATGTAACCAGAAACTTCAGAGAAAACCTAAGTTCACTAATATCTCAGTCCCCCAATCATCCTATCATCATTGGAGGAGACAGAGGAAAAAATTGTGTCATTAGTATTTGATGAAATGTGACTTAAATCACTGTTGACCTACAGTGCACAAAATGACTTATCCTAAGACTATGAGGACACTGATGTAAAAATTTGTAGTGATTCAAAGTTACGAGAGCCAGTTATGTAACCAAGCCAGGGTAGTGATGGAAAATTGGGCATGTGTGATGAAATAACTTTTGTAAGACATCAATTTTAAGTAGTGATACAGTCTCACATTCAGTTCTCTGACGGATAAAACTGTTTATTCCACAGTAAAAATATTTCCTTTATGGCAAGATTCCCAACCTATGATTCATTAAATGTCTCCTTGTGATCATTACTCTACTTATGAGAGCCAAATCCAAGACATCTCATACTTCATTTCATGCATCTATTATGTGCTAGCGGACGATCAAAATATAGTTATAACTTCGAGCCGCTAGATGTCATCGCTGTGCGCTGTCTAGTGCGGAACTAATGCATTGTTGCCTAAGTTTTCGCTATTATGTTTATAGGTTATTTGCCAGAAGCCTGCAAATGTTGGAAATATATTTGATCTAGTGGCAGCAAATAATCCGGACTTGTTTGAGGATGTTCACAAAGAAATCAGTGAGCATGAGGCAACAATTACAGAAGTACAAAGTGCAATTAAAACAACTAGAAGGATTTGTGCTCCATTAAATTCCAGGCATCCATCCGCAAAAATTCCCTTCTGCTTCTAATATTTCGACCATATGCCATTCGCTCATCATCAGAGTGAACCAAAAGACTTTGATTGACTCTGAAGGTGGCCAAACGTTATACAGCCATGATATTAGAAAAATAATTGGAATTTATGCAGCTGTATTCCCATAATTTAATGAAACAATCATTTTAATGTGAAAACATGATAATACATAGCAGGGTTTATATTTTCAGCAAACTAAATATAAAGGCAATTCTGTCATATCTCAGTAAGCAATACGAAACATTTAGCTCTGGAGAAGAGTATATTGAAGAACTGTGGCTCACATTTAAAAAATTGTTTGGCATTCGCTTGTTAGATGTATACCCTGTATAACAGTTCATGGTGAGGATGAACCTACATGGTATACAGACACTGTTAAGAAACCTCTAAAGAAACAGAAACTACTGCATAATAGGTGTAAAACAAAGCACTGGACTATAGATAATAAGAAACTAAATACATCGTGTTTTGCTGTCCAGAGGGCAATACATGAAGCATTTAATGACAATCATAGCAAATTTACCATTGAATGATCTGCTAGAAAACCCAAAGAAATTCTGGTCATTTGTAAAGGCTGTAAGTGCTGCTGAAGCAAGTTTCCAGACACTCATGGATGAGACAGGGTCTGAAACTGAGGGTATCAAATCAAAAGCAAAAACGTTGAACACCAGGAACAATACTCTAGTTTCGTAGTCATACTGCTACAAAAATGAGTGACATAGATATCAGTGTCAATCGTGTTGAGAAAGAGCTGAAATCGCTAATTCAACAAACCTCCAGAGTTCTTTCTCATAATGTATAAATCCACTCCCGTTATACTTGAAAAATCCTTTATTTTGATAAAATTGTACACACAACCTGGGTTTCAGCGTTAAATTCAGGTGCTACAGAAAAACGAAGAAAACTAAGAGGGATTCTTCATAAAAGTAATTAACGTTAAAAGGATCCATATGAATGTGAACACCTGGTTATATGTTGACTTCTTACGAGAAAGTCTTAACAGTCATGTAAAAAAAATCTAGAAAATTTATCAAGTAGCATGTGAGATCCCTTGTGAGTGAGGCATGAAAAGTTTCTCTGAGCCAACCAGTAACATGCTGGATAAACAGAGCCTAAATTAATAGAAGATTAATGTAGCAGCAAAGAAGCCTACATTGCCAAGCTATTGCAGTTCCATACACATTCAAGTTGTAATCTAATTTTTGCATTTCCATGGGCCTTTCAATGTAGTTTAATTTTATGAAGAATCCCTCTTAGTTCATCTTGTTTTTTTGTAACATCTGAAGATGGAATTTACATCCTGCACCACAGGTCGTGTGTACGATTTTACCCAAATAAAGGATTTGTCAAATACAGCTTGAACGGATTAATTCGTCATGAATAATTTTAGCAACAGTTTTGGATGTCCCATGAAGAGTGTATTAAACCTCCAGAGCCCACTGGAATTCATATCAGATTCTAAAGAGAACATGCACTCAGGTTAGTTTATCTTTTAACTACAATCTACTGGAGATACCTTGAACAAAAGCTTATGCTCAGCAATTGGAAGAAAGCATATATGACATCCATGTCCAAGAAACATAACAGAAGTGACCCACAGAACATCAAAATTACTGCCCAATGTCCTTGACATCATATGTTATAGAACCTTAGAACATATTCTGTACTCAAATGTAACTAGCTATCTAGAACAGAACGACCTCCTTCATGACAAAAATCATGGATTACGAAAACATCGATCAAGTGAAACACAAGTTGCTCTTTTCTCACATGATACTGGAAGACATGGATCAAAATCGTCAGATGGATGTAGTATTTTTCAGTTTCCAAAAGATGTGTGACACAGTACTGCAGCTACACTTACTATCAAAAATATAATTGTATGGCGTATCAATGAAAATTTGTGACTGGATTGAGAATATCTTGGTAGGTAGGTTGCAGCAACTTGTCTTGATTGGAGAGTCCTCAACACATGTAGAAGTAATTTTGATTATGCTGCAGAGGAGTGTTTGGCACCCCTATTGTCCATGTTCTTTATTAATTACCTAGCAGATAATATTATTAGTAACCTCTGACTTTTCACAGATGATGCAGTTATCTGTAATTAAGCAGTCTCTGAAAAATCTTCAAAAATATTCAGTCAGATCTCGATAAAAATTCAAAGTGATGCAAAGATTAGTAACTTGCTTTAAATATTTAGGAATGTAGAATTCTATACTTCACAAAACAAAACAAAACTAGTATACTATGACTGCAGTATCAATGCATCACAACTGGAATCGGTCAGCTCACACAGGAACACTTTTTGGGGTGTAACACTTTTTAGGTATGTAAGGTGGAATGATCATGTAGGCTCAATTGTAGATAAAGCAGGTAACATTGGTAGCAACCTAGCAAAACGCCATCAGAATAAAAATGAGATTTTTTAAAACTCACATATATGACCCACCCTAGAGTATCATTCAAGTGTGTGGGACACATAGCACATAGAACTGACGGGAAAGATTTTACACAACCCATTCGGGCAGCACATATGGTCACACGTCTATGTGACCCATGGGAGATTGTCATGTAGATGCTGAAGAAACAGAAATGGTAGACAGTTGAAAGACACAAAGTATCCTGGGTGGCCTACTCTCAAAATTTCAAGAACCAGCTTTTAAAGACGAATCTAGGAATATACTACAAGACGCTATGTATTACTCCTGAAGGGGTTGATAGGCTGTGATTAGGTTAGTTACAGTGTACACAGAGGCATTTAAATAGTGATTCTTCCTGCACTCCATATGTCAATGGAATGCGAAAGAACCCTAATAATTGGTACAGTGGGAACTACCCTCTGGCATGAACTTCACGGCACTTTGCAGAGTATGGATGTAAATGTAGATTCCAGTCATATATTTTGACTTTTTGTGTCATGGATGGCGTCTCAAAACCTTACTTCCACTCTTCAGAAGTGGGCTTAGCATATTGACTAGTGTGATGATGGTCCATTCTATTGAAATCTAGTGTATTGCAGTCTTTAATATAAGTAAGGTATATAAGAGTATAAAAAACTGTTCACCAAATATATCATACATAACAACCAAGAAAATGTATTGCACTGATAAAACACCATATGCTGCCAGTCTATAATTATCAAAGCATGTCGTTCCATAAATTTAAGACATAAATAACACAATTTTAGAATTTATATGAAGCTTAGAGAAGGTACCATACGAGTATTGGAACACATCTTGTAATCAGAAAACATTTTAATGTAACAATACAGTACCAACAGCTCTAATTTTGATGTTGTTTTATTAGGTCACCAGATTCGATGTTAGAATCATGTCGTCTTAAGACCTGTCACATGAATTACACCAAGTACCACACATGCACAAATAAGACAAGCAGGTGACATTCGTATCTAGTTCCATAGATATACGAACTTCATGAGAAAATGTGCTCTTCACATGTCACATGTGTGAAGAGCATACATGCCCATGAAGCACAGATATCGACAGAACCAGATACAAATGTTGATACCTTGTGTTATAAGTACACAAGCGATACTTGGTGTCATTCATGCAACAGGCCTGAAGATAACGTCTTTGGAACGCCGAGACTGCTTGCCTAATAAAACATTCAAAATAATGTGTATTAGTACAGTATTATATTTCATTGACCAGTCACTGTCCCATACTCCTGAGCAAAATGGAGTTACATGTAGTGAAAAACATTGTATTTCATGTAAGGGGGTTTTGTAAAAGAAATCTTTTGGATTGCTAAAGCTGTCAATATATTTGGAACAAAATAGTTTATTCCATACTACTGACAAAATTCACCTGCACCTTCAAGTGAACATCTGTTTATGTTTATATCAAGAGTATGAAGAGATCTTACATTAAGTAATAAAAGAAACAATACATCAGAAAATACGCCAAGAGGAACAGAATTTCATAAACCACAGTAAACAGCATGATTTGGCTTAAAGTGTTCATCCACATTTACAGGTTAACACTAAAGTGCCAAATATTAAGCTTCTCAGTGTTGTTTTAGAGATGGCCACTTTCCTTGAGTTTTTTTTCATGTTTGGTCCTTCATTATCTCATAATATGTGACCTGTTAATGTCATACATACAATGAAATGAAAATGTGCACTTCAGCAAAAAATTGTAACTAGCCAGTAGTGTGGAATGAAACATTTGTTTCGAATAAATTGGCTGCCTTAGCGGAGAACGACAGTTCGTTTTAGTTGATTAATGAAAGCCAAATTTCTGTAGTAAACCAACAAAAGTAACTTCTGTATTCTGTAAGACAGTTCATACTAAGTCTGCTAACAATGAGGTAATAAATTAAAATCAGAAAACTGAAACTGATAACATATTATAGTATTCTTCCACCGACATGTGAAGGAATTTTGACTCTCTTTGATTGCTCCCAGTCATAGGACCCCACCTTTTTATTTTATTTTCATTTGGTGTGAGTTGTACATGAAGTAAAAACAGCAAGCAGCCAGATCTTGAAATGTAAACCGTGGTCACTTGGAGACTTGAAAAAGAAAAAAACTTTGCACATGTGCAAATCTTGCAGCTAGGGAGTGCCAAATAAATTTCTCTGGGGAGATTGTGGCTGCTTCAGGCTACTTGTTACTCACTGCCTAAACAACAGACAGTCACACACTAAGTAACCAGAAAATGGAGAAGGCACTACTTAAACAGGACTTCATCTGTGAGTATGTACCTGAACCTCCTGGCAGTTGCTTTAATAAGCCTATTAGGTTCCAACATTGCTGTGAATGTTCCATGTGATTATAACTAAACTGACAGTGTTCTGAGTGCTGCAGTGTGGGTTGCATACATCTCAGGACGCTGAAACAATGTAGGTAGGTTCATTAATCGGTCCGTGTTTGAGGTATGCTAAAAAAATTAATAGTTTCACTGTAAGCAGTCTCAGTGTGGAAGATTTCCTGTGTTGGCGTCAGTGCGCTGTTTGTCCGTTGGTGATGAATGTTGATTTTTTTTTTGTAAAATGACTATAAATGGGCTAAGGAATGTGATAAATATATTTGAAGATGCAGATGAATTACGTTATGCAGCAGGGAGAGGGAAGTGGCCCTTCCCCATGGCAACTGTTCATGAAGTTGCTGTAGTTATAGCTGTCTGTGCAGCACATGTCTCAAATTGTACAGCAACCGCTCAGGCAGTGACTTGGGAATTGTCTGTCCCTTAGTCAACAGTTCAAAAGATTTTGTGGGCCATTTTACATGGGTATCGCTACAAGATTCAGAATTCCCACCAAATTAAGCCCCAAGTAGACTAAAATGCTGTGACTGTGCCCTTCGTTTTTTTGGCACACTTGGAAATGGGTGACTTGTGGCCAGGACAACATGCTTTGGATGGACAAGGTTCGTTTTACTCTGAACAGTGCCGTGAATATACAGACCTGCCGCATATGGCTTCTCTTTCACCACATGTGCAGGTACATCCACTGCACTCAGCTCTTGTGACTGTGTGGTGTGGTTTCACAAGCTCCTTCATTCTCGGCGCATCTTTCTTCGAGGAGATGACGTCTCACAGGCGTGTTAGGTGCAGAGTGACATCTGCATAATATAAGGAACTCATTGTGCACTCGGTGATTCCAGTTTTACAAAAGTGCAGCTGTGTCCACACCACTATTTTCACTCAAGATATGACGACACCACATGTCACTTCTCAGGTGAAAGATTTGCTCCAACAAACCTTCGGTTATGGCTGCATCATCTTTAGATTATTTCAATATGTGAGGCCTTCCAAGTGATACGTTCTTGTGTGCTCGTTTTAAACTTAAAATTTCATTTATTAGACAGGAAAACAGCTTAGTTTTTAAAGTGCATTGGGTAGTAGTAGTTTTATTTCTTCGTAGATCACTTTTACAAGGATATGGGATACGTGGAGGTATCACAATTAAAGAACAGCAAAAGTAATATAATTCACATACAAAAGCCTTTACATGCTATGTCCATTTTCGCATTTTGGATGTTCGGCCTTCTGTTTGACAGATGTGCCATGTTGTCCTATTGAAGGCTCTGTCTTGTGTAGAGAAGGCCATGATAGTGATAATGTAAGCACATGGGCCTCGTAGAGGACTTTCAATTCTTCTGACTATCATGACCATGGTGTTGTCACAGATGCGCTAGTTATCACGGTGATTGTGTAAGGATGCCGTGCAAGTTTTCATTGCCTCTTGAATCCCAGCTTACATACTAGAACTTTTATTTATGTCATCTTTGCTCAAAGTTGTAAACAAACACATCTATGAAGTAGCCGGCATTATAGTGGGCGTGATGCTAATTGTGTGGTGTGCGTTGTATTTTTCGAAGTGTAATATTTGACAGGAAGTTCCCCAAGAAACATCGGAAATGTTATTTAGTGCTTCTGTGAGAACGTTTTTATATAAAAATAGAAACCATCCAGTTTTACCTCCAATAGGACCAAACTATGTGCGCAGAGCAGTCGGAGGTCGTGAGTTTGGAACTTCCACCTTCTATTTGTTTTCTACCTTCCTCGAAAACAGTTCACTGAGAAATGCGTTTCTGTCCCAGTTGAGGAATTTTGAAAGTCATCGAAGTGTCTTACAAAGGAATCTCACTTTTCAGTGGTTTAAGTCAGAAATGGCCAAGATCCGCACGTTTCTTAAAAACCATTCGTTTCATATAGTAAGAACTTGTACCCAACAGTGTGAATGTGTTGTAGCTCATAGAATTAGAAGAGCACAACAGATTTTTAGTCTGTATACTGGGCTGTGGGACGAAGTGGCGTTAAGAGAGTTCGGGAGAAGATTGCGGCAACAACTGACTAGGAAAGGAAAGGAGTTGTTCCTCAGTGCTGTTGGAGTTTGCGCTTTTGACTGGGACAGAGACAGGATTCCCAATGAAGAAATGTTGAGGTAAATTTCAGCGTTGAGCTTCAATATTTACATCGCCTTGTTCACAGTCATTTTACGATCCATGTGGTCATTCATCTCTCTTTATTATCTCACATCGGTTTTTAATTTTATAGTGTGTATCAAAAAAGTGCCTTGGGTAGTGTGGTATTTGTACCAAAGGTATTGCAACATTCTGTTTACGTATGGCGCAATAACTGAGTGAGCTAATCAACTTCTTGTCCTGTAATGCTACGGAAGTTCTCCATTTGACGTAGTAACTGTGATGTGACTATGAAACAAAATAAGGCATAATTATTGTAACGCTCCCGTTTTAGGAAGTGATTGTTTTATTGTCAGAAAATTAGTTTACTTGGGGTGTTGTCGTGTAGTCTGTATGAAGATAAATACCAGTTTTTTCGAAAATGTTTAACCTACCGATATTAGATGCTAGCTTTTGCGGATGGCTGAGGGCATCAGTAAACATAATCTACTCAAATTGTTGCCCAATCTCAAGGAAACTGTCAGCTTTATGTCAACACAACTAAGATTTCATACTCTCGCTCATTGACATTGCTAACTCACAGCCTACCACTTTGGGTTACACTACAGTATTTCACCTTAACCAGCATTACATGAAATAATGTAGAAGCAAAATAAATAAGCTCATTGTTTTATTAAATATCCCTGTTTGCACACAAATGACCTCACTCGGAAGTAATTGTGTAACATGCAAATGTCGGGTCTAGTGTAGCAAGGGATACAACCCGTCAGCTTTGGACAATGACGTCACAAGTCGCCAGAGAGCAGTTTACCATTTTCACTTTTGCTGTTATGTTTGTTTCGTTTTTTTACTGATTGCTTAATAAAGTGGATCTGTTTATTCTATCTCGTGAGATTTTTTTTTAAAAGCCAAAAACACTTATCAGCTACTGAAGGGAGCTACAACACTAAGAAGAATCGCTTCTCGTTTGGCGACTTGTGACGTCATTGTCCAAAGCCGACGGGTTGTATCCCCTGCTACACTAGTCCCCAAATGTCTGGTATCAGTACGTTCAGTTCTCATGTTTCTCCAGATTGATTAGACATTGAGGACAGACACAGCCATTGAGGTGGTGGAAACTAAACCATAATTTCGCACTACCACTAAGAATCAACAGCAGAACTAAAGTAGTAGCTACCTTCAGTAAATCAAGGCAGAAAACTTGTTTTTATGTGTGTTTTTTCTTCTTCTATAAATGTTATCTCTGTTGGTGGCACATGTTATTAACCCACTATGTCATTGTTGCGTAATATGCCTAGGACAGTTCTTAACTAAATTTCAATTTAGCCAAGTTAAGATCTTCTGGGTCTCCAGCATATTGTCTCCTGTCAGGAAATGTCTTTCAGACTAACTGAAGTGTTTGATATGGCATTGCTAACTCCCACCAAACTGTCACTTTGCACCATAATATAGACCCCGGTCTGTGATACAGATCAGTGTGTCACATGTAAAATTTTGTATTTTAATTTGTTTGATTTGTTAATTCACAACCACACTGTTACCTTTGAACCTAATGTAGGCCTTAGACTATGCTACAGACCCAATCTGTCACCACAGTCTACTTTCCAAAACCATATACAGGAACAGAAGAAATATTTCAGTGTTCTCATTATGTTATCAGTCTTTGTCATTATGTTATCAGGCTTTGTCCCCAAAGCCAACATTCAGTATTGATAGGTTCAGTTTGACCCTTCTTTTCAATATTGTCCAAAGTCGTGGTGCTAGCAGTGTGACATAGCAGTTGGTGTCAGTGGCTGCCATGCTGCATGTTGCCATTTCAAAACCATCCATCAGCATTATCTATTCTTTACTATTTAGTAGAAACAATAAATGCTAATAACAAATAATCGCTTGTGGTTGGGTTTGAACAGACAACCTGCGGCATGCCAGCCAACGAAACTGACTACACCACACTACTATAGCATCATAACTCATGGCATTGACCCTTCTGGTGAAATGGTTGTTCATGATCTCACCTCCAGAGCATCTGGTACCAGTCCTGCTTGCAACAGTGCCATTCCACCAAATTGGAGTCAACGCCTTGAAGTTACCAAAATCAAGTCACCAAAGCCGTGCCGACTGCTAAAGCTCCAGAAATTGCAAAATTCCTTGCACAAGACATGATTCTGAAGCCCGGGGCACTACATGTGATGATCTCTGATCATGGAAAAGTTTTCCAGTCAAGACTAGCATCAGAGGTAATTTCACAATGTGGCATCACCCACAGGATGACAGCTGCCTACCTCTCAATGCTGACTGGCCATACAGAACACTTCACTAAGATGTTTGCAAATATGCTCTCAATGTACTTTAATGTGAGACAGTGAGACTGGGATACAGTATTGTATGTTGTGACATTCACGTACTACACAGTGAAGCAAGATGCTACAGGCTTCTCTCCATTCTGTATACTCCCTAGTCGTGTGGCTAAAACAGTACATACACAGTTCTCGTTTCAACCAGATGATACTCAGGATTACTATATGACACATTTGGTCACCAAAACTGATGAAACAAGGCAGCTGGTTCGCATACAGACTCTAGACACCTGGGAGAAAGACTGAGAACACTATAACATCAAGCACCAGGCAGTGAAATATAGTCATGGAGAGTTGGTATCAATTTTTATGTCTGCACAAAAAGTGGGAATAGTGGAATATCGCTGCCTTGCGACCACTTAACACGGGCCCTTAATCATATCAGTTCAGTCTTCCCGAATTGTCATCGAAGCATCATCTTTACCATTGTACTGTTTTTACTCCTATACTCCTTATTGGTGTTATCTATATTTTATTTAGCAAGCTCTATAAATTTGACAAACCAGTGTGGTGTTGTATTATTTTATAGCTGTAGCATTTTCTCAATATACCGATCGGACTGATGTTTAATTATATTTCTGGGAGGTATGTAATTTTTATTACACAGATAATATGGCTCCATCTGTATAATTGTTGTACAATTTTGTAGATTACTGCATTAATGTTATTCTAGCCATATGTAATAGATCTAAGAATTTGAGGATGACAGCTAGCCACGGGTCAAGTGAAGTGTTCGATTCCAGAGGATAATGTGTTTAGTGGAATTTGGGGAATTTTGTGTTGTCGGTTTTTTTCGTTGTTTTGTGTGGTCTGGTATGGTGGTGTGTGTGTCTAAATTTGTTTATATTTACTTTGACCCCACCCAAAAACCCCTAATTTCCCACACTTGTCCCGTTAGTTTCATTAGGTTTTTTGTGGAACGTGTGTGTGTTGGTTTTCCAATGTATTTTCATGTTTGTGGTCATGTTTATGTCATGATGTCATAGGCACCATATTGGAGTCATAGTGTATGGTCGTTTCTGCCATATTTGTGATGTCGTGGGTCAAAGCAGACAGGTGGAATCAGACGCATCTGTATTTCCCATAAATGAACTGATGGACAGGGTAAGCAGCAACCAGCGGCTGTTTGCTGACGGTGCTGTGGTGTTTGGGAAGCTGACAAAGGTAACTGACTGTTGGAGGATACAAGATGACTTAGACAAAATTTCTAGTTAGCGTTTGAATGGCAGCTTGCTCTAGGTGTAGTCAAACATAAGTTAATTCAGATAGTGATGCTGAGTCAGGAGACCACACAGCTAAAGCAATCAGTCTCCAATACACCTCTTAGGACAGAAGCAGTGCACCCAATCTGTCTGTGTATACAGTAGATTGTGTGCGCTAGGGCAAGACAGTGTTTTAAATGTTTGCATAGCGTGTAGCTAAGGCATAAAAAGGAAACCAACTCAGTATTCACCTAGTGGACTAAAAACTGCATCCAAGCTTATAACAGCAGTCTGATGGCAGTAACTTTTGCTCCCTGTATTTTATTCCTAACCACTTCAGAATTTCAAAGACTGTATTCGAGTCAGCATTATCAAAATCTTTGTTTAAATCAACAAATGCAGTTAATATGAAAATGATACACAGAACAGAAAGCTCAATCAAGTTCAGTCTCTGTCCACTTGTCACTATGAACACTGTCCTGTAAACAATTAGCTGCCAGGTACTTTATCACTCTGTCTTAGCTATATTTATTGCTTAATCTTTGCTTTGTGGAAGCCATCAATATCACCCAAAGATTATACTTCAATTGAATGAATGTATCTTTACTGTTCTTTATGTTTCATTACTGCAACAATCAAAAATAACTGTATTCAATGCTCGTGACAATATTGTGTTGCTCCGATCTGATATCAGCAGCTATGTGTGGTCTTACCCAAATTTATTTAAGCTTAAAATTTACCTTGTTAACTGATTCTTCCACCAGTACTTGGTAGAACAACATATTTATAAATAAAAAGCACAATATTGTGTATGCTCTACTAGATCTGTATAGACTTGGATGAGGAAGTGAACAAATGAACAAGGCTCGTTTTTTATGGTGATATTTTATTTTATTGGGATTTGCTGTACATAGCATTCAACCAGCAGTTTCTTAAGCAGGTGGTAAAAATTTCATTATGAAAAGCACTACATCATGTATGTTCTACTGGATCCGTATAGAACATATACAATACTGCTCTTTTCATGATCAAATTTACCAAGTGCTTGCATAAGAAGGTGCTGGCCGAATGGTATGTACAACAAATGCCAATAATGTAAAGAGACTGTCAAAATGAGCTTTTTTCAGCCTTCACTTCCCCATTGCTCCAAAATCATTTGCCTTGAAGGTGTACCTTCATTTTTATGAAAGAAAGTAAGTTCAGGAGTTCCACACCTGGGCTGGAAAGAGGATGGGGCTTCCAACATTTGCCTTAAGTGACTTTAAAGAAATCATGGGGAAATGCAAATCTGGAGAGCCAAGTGGCGATTTGAGTTCCAGTCAGCTCAAATATTAATGTAATGTCAGAATCACAGTGCCAACTTGATCAGTTTAAATAAAACATAAAGAGAAGTTACAGCCTACACCAGTCACTGGTAACTATAACTTAACTCACCGATGTACCAATCCAGCTGAAATTGTTACATCGAAATCACAATCCAAATTTGAAAGCAGTGTCATTAAAGAAGTACAGCCCTTGGTACTGAAAGCACATTCATTACTGATACCAACGTATGGCCAGAATGTAACTGAACTCTTGGACAGAAAGTGCTGTTATTTATACAAACAGTAAATGTTTCAGAACATGCAAACACAAGATATTTTGAGTCCCTTCCCAAAACAATAAACACGAAACAACAAATAATTGCCAGTGGTCGGGGATCCCTCTCCCAGTCAAACAATGATCTGCTGTTTCAAAAGTTCTCACTGGAGAAAACTACAGCACCCTAAATTCAGAACTTATCAATGGTCCCCTTTATGGAAGCAGTGGTGGATCTCTGCATTCGGGTTGTGTTATTACATCCCCTTCACTATTATGCGTGGCAAGGGCAGCCGCTTCTGTCAAAGCTTTGCAATCGTCAAACTGGTTTTCAGTTTCAATGAGCCTCCCCCAACGTCGATCTGTGCTGGTTTCTTATTAAAGACATGGACAACATCTTTGCAGTTCTGTCTTCTTGCTGAGAGGTAATAATCCTAGACTTCATATGCGATGTTTGACATGTGATGATGGGTACAAACAGCCCAAAGTAAAGCTTCAGCAACTTTCCCGATGTTATTAGAAGGCAAGACCACTTGATGTGAAATAGTTTATTTCATGACCAGTTTCATCAGCAGCTCCCGATCCCACAAATTGGAATCAAACACTTCCCTTAACCTATATAGCTCAATATCAGCTCCCGATCCCACAAATTGGAATCGAACACTTCCCTTGACTTATATTGCTCAACAGCAACTCCCGATACCGGAACACCCACAGCAACCGCACATTGGAATCGAACACTTCCCTTGACCTATATAGGTCAACAGAAACTACCAGTACCCAATCATAAAACCCAAAACTACAACGACGTCCACAATCATCACTACCTCAAAAAACACAACAAACCAACAAAATTGGAATCGAACACTTCCCTTGACCTGTTATCCTTATGACATCTCCAAATATAGCTGTTCCTGGTCAGAGACGCTGGAACTTTAGTAAACCTCATTTCTTCACGACACACTGAACACTTCACTACTTCATCCAAAAATCTGAATAGTTGAAGAAATTTTATTAGAGACAATGCACTGTCCCCCATCATCACCGGCAGCCGAAAACTGTTGACCTTGACAGTCATATCCATACCAACCAAAGACATAAAAAAAGCAATTTCCCAAAATTCACACACGATGAAGAGAAAAAATTACAATAACGTTGACATAACGAAACCAAAATCGTTAACTCGCTGAAAAATATTCCGCTGAAAGCACAGTCACTACCGATACCACACATGTGCAATGTTAGAACGCAAATGTACCCCATACGCCACGTAACACGCTACCCATAAACACACCACCAGAGAGAACCACCAACCGCAACAATATGCCACCTATAAACATGCCACACATGCAAACTAAACCAAAAACATCACACAACACATAAACGCACCACCAGAGAGCACCATCGATCACATCAAAACAACACCTACTAACATGCCATTCTCACAAACTAAATTCCGTGCTGTCCTGACGTCACACACCACAACAGCCTTACCTCACGGGTCAAAGCCAACGGGTGGGATTGGACGCTTCAGTCGACCCTATTTATGTATATAAGGAGCAAGATTTGTCCTATCACACTTCCCTGGGGCACACCTGATGATAGCTTCATCTCTGATGAACACTTGCCTTTGAGGACAATGTACTAGGTTCTGTTACTTAAGAAGTCTTTGAGCCATTCACATATCTGCGAACCTATTCCATATGCCATGTGCGATGGGACATTGTGTCAAACATTTTCCTGACATCTAGGAATATTGAGTCTACCTGTTGCCCTTCAGCCATTGTTAGTTAGTTAGCTTCTTATTCCATGAATCATTTGGCATAGCAGATCATAATGATGTGGAATGAGTCAATTTTACATTTCAGTTTGCATGGCAAATTAATTTGTGAATGTGGCTACATGCTGAACATTTATAAGCCTTCGTCTTCTTTTTTAAAATACAGGTATACAGACGTGAGTTAATTTTCCTTCCCACTACCTTTTACACATTACAGTAGAAATTCTTCTAAAGAGTAGGAGGAGCTATAAAGAATAAAGTTTTTCAGTTTGTTTTCAGATTTTACTTTGCTGTTTGTCAGACATTTTATATCCCTGTAGAAGTGATCAAGAACTTTTGTTGCAGCATTGTGCACCCCTTTTTGTGCTAAAGACAACCTTAATGTGGACTAATGAACGTCATTTTTCCTTTTGAACTGTAGTGGATTATTTACAGCCAATTTAATGAGGTAATAAATACACTGTGAAGCAACAGTCTGCATACCTAACTCCTTAAACAGGTGTCTACAAGATGATCATGGGTCAGCACCAAATATTATTCTTACTGCATGTTTTTGAGCAATGAAGACTTCCTTTCTTAAAGATGAGTTACCCCAGAACATTATTGTATAGGCCTATTACATTATTGAATAAAAATATGCAAAGTATGTCAACTTACTGATTTGTGTCTCGCCAAGATTTGCAATAATTCTAAGTGCAGGCATGACTGAACTAAGTTGTTTTAGGAGTTCCAAAATGTGCTTTTTCCAGTGTAAATGATTCTCTCCACTGTGGATACCTAAGAACTTTGATATAGGCTACATTAAATGCATTTGCAATTGCGAATATGAACAACCATCAGCTGTAGAATGGAATGACAACAATGAAAATTTGTATCAGACCAGGACTCAAACCTGGATATCCCACTTACTGCAAGCAGCAGTCGCCTTACCATTTGGATATCTGTACAAGACTCATGGCCAGACCCAAACTTCCATGTCGTCAAGCATGCTCTACAACATACCCATACATCCATTATGTATATTCCCATACAGGTGAGACATTTTACTGGATAGTTACTTCACCAGTGCTTGCAAGAAAATACAACATTGCATCGTAGTTCAGAATATTTGCAATTTTCAATACATTTAATGTATTTCATAGCAGCTGTAGTCACTGCAGTGCCTATTTCTTTGGAGGTGTATGGATGTCCCACCCTATTTATTATTTCCTCACCATGTATTACACGTGTCATTGGTGTAATACCCCTAGACGTGCAGAATTAAATATGTTGTGTCTTTTTAAAATTGTGTGTGAGGACATTTACAGTAAACCAGTCAGTGATACTTTTAGAACACTATTTACCATTTCTTCTGTTTCTGTATGTATACTTGGATTGATTACAGTACTGGTCTCATCTGCAAAAAGAACTGATTGTCCTTGTTGTACATTAGAGGAAAATCATTTCCACGTATAAGGAACAATAGTGGAGCTAAGGTTGACCCTCAGGGAACCCCATATGTGATGTCTCCCCAGTCAGAATTACTTTCCCGGACAATATTGATTGAGTTACTAAGTACAACTTTCTGCATTCTTTTTGTGAGATATGACATTGTCCATTGATTGGCTATACTATCAATCCCATAAAACTTCAATATATCAAGGAGAATACTGTGATTTCCACAGTCAAATGCTTTAGATAGGGCACAGAAATACCAACCGGCACAGCACAATGTTATTATTTAAGGCTTGTAAAATTTAGTTAGGAGGAAATCATGTGAGAGTGATGCTTTCTAAATGCATACAGCTTTCAGTGTTCCACCCATGATTTACTCCCTGTGCTGTGAGTCGGTGTGGCATCCACAATAGCTACATCACTCTCCAAAGTGTGTTCTCTGTGTTTTTTGAACAACTCATTCTTTGTCCTAATTAAATGACATGTAAGGCCCATACCTTTTCTGTGGTTGTAGCCAGTGTCACAGTTGATTATTTAGCACCTGATTTGTATCTTTCTGCAACTATTGGCTTTTTGAGCTGCTTTAAATGGTTGTGTCCTTCTTGTTCTCAGCAATTGGTATTTGAGATTGTGCATTTGTCTGTCTGATGAATAATGTAATGCATTGGCTTAGGATTTGATATGCCTCATTCTTATGGAATGCAAGTTGGCTGAATAGTTTCTCCAGTCACTTCTTTCTCCATCTGCTCATAGAACACTCCATCAAAGAGAAAATATGTGGTAATCAGGACATGCCTGAAAAGGTTGGTGGTCTTCAGATCAAACTGTTAGCCACCAAGTTTCAATGTCTCCTGCAAGTTGAAGAGGAAGACAGCACCCAATCTTATGAGGGTATCAGACTCCTTAAGGCTGAAAGTATTTAACCATTGTGCTAAGTCTGTTGAGTTGCATATATGATATTGGCATTTGCCTATGCAGGAGCTAAGCATATACCTGAGGTGCTAACCAAGTAGATAGGTGGGGCACCAGTGTCACTGATGATAGGGCGTAGAGCTACACCTTCCCTTTGGATTTTGGGAAATCCGTAAAAATCTCGGTGTAATGGGGGCATGATCATATAGCTCGTTTATAACCTCACAGACAGCCTGAGTTTTTGAGAAGAGTCAAATTCTTCTTCTCTAACTTTTTGATGTGATCAGCATCTTTCTTCCAGGACCCATTGTCTTCAAGCAGGCTGCCCAGGTTCTCAGTGTGTTTCTTATATAAAAGGACCACAATAGCATTATCTTGATGCCTACCAGTAAGACCACTGTATCCAGATATTCTCTCAGATCCAGGATGCCCACTCTTCCCATATTGGCAATGTCTAGTCTTTCTGCATGCTTGACATATTTCTTGACAATGTTCTTCTGCCATTTTGGGAGGAACTTGCACTGCATCTTGTTTTACTGCACTGATAATGTACACAGCTGAAGCTGACTTTGGAGTGGGTGCAAAGTTGAGTCTGCCTTCCACGACTTAAAGCCAGTTGTCCAGTTGTCAAGTCTAGCAAGGAACATCCATTGGGGTCTTCTTCAAAAGATGTTCAAATTTTTATTCAAGGGGTCCAGGTGACACCATCATCCCAGTCACAGGTACAGGTATTAACCTGGTTCACCATCGGTACATGTAAACTGAACAACTTCTTGATGATATCATTTAAGCTCCAGCATGCTGGCCAATTTTTGATTCTGCTTGCTTTGGTTGTATCAGTGTCAAGTGTCACTTTAGCAAAATTAAGTACCACTTTTCATCATGGCAGAAATACAAAGGTGGTAGGGAAGCAACTTCTTTAGTGGTGCATATTGCCTAGTTTCTTCATGCTGTGATACATTTCCTACCTGAAGAGTTATGGGTTGTGGATCTTCAGTGTCTACTGGTGTATTTGCTCACAAAATAATCCACAAGTTTACAGTTGGTTGTTAGTGACTAATGGTATCAGTATTTCAGTGAAGGCCATCATCATCATCAGATACGCTAATGAGCCGAGCATCTAATGGCTCAGGGGTCACTATATCCTCACTACTCCCACATAGTGTTCCCTATGTGCATTTCTTGTATGGGTGCCAGTGTGTTGACTGCCACAGCATACTGCATTATGTCTGTAGTTGACTTCTCATAGTATGTGTCAGTGTGGTGGCAGCAGCTACATCAGTCTCAAAACTCAGCCTACTATGTTTCCTGAAAGTCTTGTTCTTTTCCGAAATCAAACATGTGCACAATGACAGGGTGAATCTCAACAGTGCACTGCAACACCTGAAAGTTGTCTTCATGACAAGTGGCTGTGGGAGGCTGATTTCAAAAACACTACAAACTACACCTATAGCAGTGTCCTGTGAGACAGTGGAGGAACAGGAGTGGGGCATTACCATTGCATTTGTGCATACATTGGGGAAACTTGGATAGGATCATCTTGAAACAAACTGTATTTTGCCCACCTACTAAGACATTATTGATGACTGTCAAGGAGATCTTCCACTTGACGAGCTTGGAGCATGTAATATTCCCTGCTAGTGAAATTGATCTTGTATTGGACAGACAATGTGTACTGTGGAAGACTGCTGCTGAGAACATCAGTGACATAATTATTTAACATAGCTGCACAAGTCGGCAGTCACAGTCTACCAAAAATATATTGCATTTGCACTAGTGTCATGTATGAAACATCCTGTATAACAAACCCAAACTCAGTCACATTCTGCAATAGTGCTATTTCATGTCAGAGAGGCATACTGTTACTTGCCTTCACATTTCCACTTCATCTTATATCTAACCATTCATTGATATTTTCATAACACTGACTTTTCCAGTACACAGGAGAGGACACAGCTGGACCTACAAGTAAGTCATCATCTTTTACTGCTGATACACTGTTCTACACATAGTCCAAGAGTGCATCAAAGTTCAAAAAATCGTTTATTCTGCGTAAGTCTGCACCAAGAATAGTGTGTGCATTTGGTACATGAACATTTTACAGAAGCCACCCTAGGAACTTTCAAGGAGTCTTACCACTTACACGCCAATACATATACGCAATTGTGGTATTTTTGTTTAATGACAGTAGTGAATATACAAGGATGAACTGTGCAATTTATAGCCACAATAGTAGATGTAAAAATAATTTATATAGAATGCTGTGATATGTACACCTTCCGCATTATTGACAATAGTCTTTCTGTTTAGTTTCGCAGGAGATTGTGTTGTTTTGTGATGGTATTTTTTGGGTGGTATGTTATCTTTAATCAGTTATATTGTTACTGCCATCTCGAGAGCAGTTATATTGTTGCTGCCATCTCCTTTCTTTTGTCTGGTGGAGACAAGCTAGTTGTATTTCATTTTCTGGGCACCATACAAGGACATATTATATGTGTATTTTGAGGTACTATTACGCCAGTTACTGAACTGTAACTTCGTCTGTTGGTAAATAGATGAGCTCATAATGTAAATACTGCCTACTGAATTCTTTATTAATACTAATCAAATTTATTGTTGTAGAAAATATGCTAATGACTCTAGCATTTGCTTGAAGATGCCACTGTTGTCTTGGAATAAAACAAACATAATCTGGTGAAGTTGTTTAAAAGTAAAAAGAAATGTTACAGTCCAAAAGATACGGAATGAAGACACATATATAGGCTGATAAAAGTGGAAAAATAATTAGAAATATTTTATGTGCAGCCGTCTGTGGAGTTAAGAATGAAGTTCTATAATTTGGTGCGGTAGATGCAAAGCAGAAATCAAAAATCCCCAAGCAGGCCTATTCAAAATCAAAGCAGAGCAATAATTCATTATCCACTCCTAAACAGTTTAACTGACTGCACTCTGAGATATGAGTTCTTCATAATTCTGATGTGTTTAACAAATCCTGTTTTTCCTCATATATTGACTATTCATAGTGGTCTGTATAAAGTTATATTAATACGTTGTTTGAAGTGTTAGATTTAGCAGATACAGGAGCAGCAACTTTTCCAAGGTAACTGTTTTTCTCCTTACAAGCAGAGCTTGCTTAACACTGAAGTGAAACAAGTGGCTCCTCAGAACATCAAACTGAGACGGATTTCGGAGATGCCCAAGTGCAGAATTTTTATAAAGACTATATAATGATTAGTAGCGGAAACTGATATGGGTGAAAGTATAAAGTAACACAAGCAACAACATTCCAGTGAACATTTGTTCACTAATGAACCAGTTGTAAGATAACGGGGCATTGTCATTCCCATGGAATTGAAACTAATGAACTATTGTCGTAGTTAGTGTAACTGTATTTGATGCAAGTTCTTCAGTAAGCCCCAATGAATAGGGCTGAAAATTCATCCAAGGCCTACTTTACCTTAATAAAAAAAGGTTGCCCATTTCCATTTAATGTTTTTTTTTTAGGGTCTAATCAAGAGCCCAAGGGCAGAAAACTAATTTCTGTGAAGGGCAGGTGTCAAATAATATGTTGCTTGTGTGAGAAAATGTCATTGAGATGGCCCTGTCCAATAAGTATGGTAGAAGACAATAAACTGTGCATTCCAGAGAGCATGAAATTACACACACATTAGCTTGGTAATCAACCATTATAAATATTTTAACAATGAAAATAATCAATTATTGACAGTATAATGTAATTGGATAGATAAAGCGCACCCACACACACACACACACACACACACACACACACACACACGTACACACATGGTAGAAGAACTGAAGGGGAAGGAAGAGGGGTGAAGGAAAAGAACTGGAGAGGTTTGGGAAAACGGGTACAGTTTGCTAAAGTCACCCGTAACACCAGGTCAGGGGAGATTTACTGAACAAGACGAGAAGGAAAGACTGATTGTTGGGGACTGCACTGAACGAGATTTGAAAACCTGAGAGTTTAAAGATGGAAGACAGGGTAATATGCAAGATAGAGATTACTTCTAAATCATCATGCACGAGTTAATAAGAGTGAAAAGCTAAGTGCTCCTAGCCCTGTGACTGCTCCTGCTGCAAGACTTGCCCTATTCACCCCCTTACCACCATTTATACTAGCCCTGTAACTGGCAAAACATGCACTATCAAAGGGGGAGGCACCTGTGAAATGACACACGTCATATACCAGCTGCTGTGTAAACACTGTTTGGCCTTTTACATCGGCATGACTACCACCCAGTTATCAGTCAGGATGAGTGGGCATAGGCGGAGGGTGTATCCCAGCAGCACACAATATCCTGTTGCAGAGCACGCTCTACAACATGACAATCATGACCTCAGTGCCTGTTTCACCACATGCACTACCTAGGTTCTCCTCCAGATACCAGTTTCTCAGAACTCTGCAGGTGGGGACTAGCGCTACAACATATCCTTGGTTCCCACCACCAACGTGGCCTAAATTTACATTAATTTCCTCTGTCTCAGCATTTCGTCATGGTAACTGCTCCTTTCTTCTCTCCACTTTAGTTTTCTACACCTTTCCTTTTCTGAACTGTGTATTTTTTGCCTTGCACTGAACTTTTCACTCTTATTAACTCATGCATGATGTTTGTTAGTAATCTCTGTCTTGCATATTACCCTATCTTCCATCTTTATGCTCTCATGTTTTCAAATCTCATCCGGTGTAGCCCCCAACAGTCTTTCTTTCTCATCTTGTCTGGTAAGTCTCCTGTGATCTGGGGTTCTGGGTGATTTTTCCAAGCTGTACCCCTTTTCCTAAATCTCTCCATCCCTCTTCCTTCCCCTGCAACCCTTCTTCCAGAAGAAGGAGCCACTGGCTCCAAAAGCTTGCATAAGTTAAACCATTTTGTATGAGTGTTCTTTTGCCACTTCTTGATGAGTAGATTTTTCGCATGCCACTTCCTGGTTGAGTAGATTTGTTTTATCTATTCAGTTACTGTATATTATAAATATTTTACCATACAACTATTGATATTAGGAATATAATCCACAGCAAGGCATTTTCTGAGTCAATGTTTTATCATCTGGCTGTGAAAATTAATTGTACATAAAATACACTTAAAAACTCTAGTTCAAAATATAAAAACAAATAAAATTATTTGAACTTAAAGTCCTACCTTTGCTTTAAAAGTGACAATATCAGAGTTTCTGCTCTGCTAATCCATGCTACCACACATTCACCAAAGTGATCCTGCCATAAAGTGGTAAACACCGATCACATCAGTTACCTTCCTGTGCACCACTAATTCATAAACATTTATTATGAACGGGTAAGATAACTACTCACCATATACAGGTGACGTTGAGCCACAGATAGGCGTAATACTGCTTGTAATGCAGATACATGGTGCCCACACTTCAGGGCTGCCGGGTGGACTTGGGAGGTTTCGGGTGGGGGGAGTGGAAAAGCTGAGAAGTAGAGAAATGACACATGGGTGCATTGGTGGAATAGAAGACTGTGTTGTGCTGGAGTGAGAGCAAGGAAGGGATGGGAAATAAATGGTGGACAGGGATTAGTGAAGTTTGAGGGAGGCCAGGGGGTTACAGGAAACAGGATATATTGCTGTGGGAATTGCAGGTTGTGCCATCTGGGTCCTTTCTACCAACACCAGCTTTTCTGAATTGTGCAGGAAAACTCTCCCTGCAGTATATCTTATGTCCCCATAGCCCCCTTGGCCCCAAAATTCTGTATCTGTCTTTTATTTGTGTGTGTGGAAGAGTTATTTTTCTGAAAAAGGATGTTGTCTGAAATCAGAAAATATTTCTAGTCTTCTTTTTCATTGTTCCTGTCCGCTACTCAGCACCTCATTTGGTGATTAGCTGTCTATCCTTTTGATAGATGAAGCCTTGAGATGGGACATAGTGTGACATTGGACAGTTTGCCATTTTAGGTGTATGAAAGAATGCCATAGGCATGCTCACTTTTATCTGAAGAAATTTACAATGGAAAAACTCTGTACAAGGTAGATGCCACATCTGTTAAATGCTGACTATAGACAAATTGAAAACAAATTTCTCATTAGTGTTTGGACACTTTAAAAAAAATGATTTTGTGTCAGTGTTACAGTGGATGACTTCAGTCCATAACTTCATGCCAGAAATGAAACAACAATCAAAGTAGTGGATGGAAGGTAATGACACTGCTCCAGAAAAATGTGAATTTGAATTTATCTGACAAAAGGTCATGGCTAACATTTCATGATATGCAGGAGGGATTCTTGCTATTGATGATTTTGTAAATATAAAACAGTAACTGATTAGTAGTAGACAAGTTTTAAAAAACATGATTAGAGGTGTGTATCGCAAGAAGGACAAAAACTGCTTTTCATCTATTCAATGAACCTTCCTGAAAAGATGCTTTGGTAAAGGGAAAACTGAGGGATTTGAAATATCTGTTTTCAAACACCCACACTATCTCCAAATTTAGCACCCTCTGACATTCCCCAAGTTTCATGTCTAAAGAAATTTGTCACTGGAAAACAATGAATCAGTGAAGAGATCATAGCAGCTTTAGATGGTACTTTACAAACCACTCAGAAATCCACTTCAGGAACAGAAGCTACTTACATCCAAGTGCTGTCACCAGAAAGGCAGTTACATCAAAAAGCAAATGTCCTTCTTACTGCAAAGAATTTATTTCAGTGTTATGCTGAAAATTTTCCACCTTGCTCTTGGTAAGTGATTGGCATGGTTCTGTATTTTTATATTACATAGTGTGTGATAAGTGCTCTTACTGTGTAATGTTTCATATAGCTTAAGTAATACAGATTTATGAATGGGAGACAGACAGAACCAGTCCTGGCACATGGTGCACTGCTCTTAAATGGCACTAAGGGGGATGCTGAAGGTAAAATCTCCATCTGAAGGCAAAGAAAATCACAGCCTGTGAGTTATTGTGGATAAATTTTAAATTTAATCGTAGACATCAGTACACAGTCTAAGGAGGAAGTGCTTGTGACGAACATAATCTTCCCTTGCCAGCCACATCCTGGTGATTAAATTTCTATTACAACTAAGTGTTGAACCAACTGTCTCATAGACACAAACACAAGGTGTTCATTTTAACTGAAGACATTGAAATATCTCTAAAACTACACATCAGATCAAAAAAAGTTCCAATCAATTTGTTTGTCTTGAAGGAGAATGTCCAACAATATCAAACTCAACCTGCCACTCCATCCCATGTGTGAATGGCGGGCACTTTGAAATCTTCAATGGGAACTCCCATTTTTTTACTGCAGATTACAATTCTACAGCAAAATCTAGATATGTTTTGTCTGAAGCATTTTTCTTAGTTTCACCACAGATGGCGCTGTAATTGGAGGAATAGAAATGGGTATGCAATTGTAATTTGCAGTGTGCTACTCAATGGCCCTTGAATATCCAATAGCATGTGGAACCCCACCTCCATGTTGCAAGGATAGGACAGGCCAGTATTTCGTGACTTCTAATTGGAAACCTCATTCACAAAGTTGTATTCCTCCGACATATCGAACAGGGGTCTACTTGACATGCCATTGTGGCCATGGCTTGAGGCAAACGCTACTCTACTTTTCCAATTATATTTAATATTCAAACATAGTACTGCCTAATGCAATACACTCAGTGATCGCTTTTCAAATGACAGTACCCAGGACAGAAGAATATCTACAGAAATGTCAGCGCAGGTGTTTTTGATGCGGTCGACCATGCCTTCGTGGCCTGTTGGTACTTGTTGGTATACCTTATCTTCTAAATATCCACGCAGAAAGAAATCCAGCGACATCAAATCTGGTGACCTAGTGGGCCAATTAAGAGGGTCACCTCTACCGATTCACTGACCAGTGTAAACACGGTCTACATCCCATGCTTCAGTTGCATAACACGCTGGGCAACCAGCGTGCTGAAACCACATACATCGTAGAGCATCCAGGACAACATCCTGCAGTAGTTCCTGTTCCAAAAATGTTTGATATTTGCAGTGTACTGCCTGTTATGATACACTGTAGTTCACTACATGGCCATGGTGGCGTGTCGAGTAGTCTTCTGTTCAGGATGTCAGAGGAATACAATGTTGCGAATGAGGTTCCCAATCGTGCCATTGGATATTCAAGGACCATTGAGTAGTACATTGTAAATTATGATTGTGTCCCATTTCTATTCATCTGATTACGAAATGAAGAAAATGCTTCAGACGAAACATACGTAGATTTTGCTGTAGATTTGTAATCTGCAATAAAAAACAGGGATCCAATTGATTATTTCAAAGTTCCTCACCCCCCACCCCCTGGGTCCCGCCACCCACGCGTGGGGCGGGATGGCAGAATGTGTGTGGCATCATTGGATGTCCCACTCCAAGACAAACAAATTGGAATTATAATAGTTTTTGATTCGATATGTAGTTTTCGAGATGTTTCAATGTCTTCAGTTAAAATGAACAGCCTGTATATATCATTGTAGTTTTGACTTGTAGGATTGAATATTTTAAAGTGTCCCTGTTATGGATATTAACAGAGTTGCCATATTTGTTCTAAAAACTTTACTTCCTGTAATAAAGCTCATCCATCCATATTTCATATCATTAGAACAATTGTGCATTGATGGAAAAAATCACATTATTGGACACTACACACAATGTGTACTCTAATAATTGTTGCAAAGTGTTATATTTGATTGCATATTGAAGGTTTTTGACTTCTTTTATTGTTTAGATGTACAATAAGTTGGTTTGATTTTTGATACTGCATATGTTCTTGATTTGCTTCCATACATAATGAAACAGGGTTTAACTTGAGTTATGTTGAACTGTTACCAAACATTGTTGTTACTTTTTTTTACTTGTTAATTTTGTGTGTTAAGGACAGACCACATCAAATATGAATGTCTAATTTTCTGTGTAAACCTCTCGGGTACAACATTCAGGCCTTAATCATAGTACAGGAAGCACTCTAGTTGTATTGAAACTATGTTCAAAAACACACTGTCATTTTAAGTAATAGCAGCTAATGAGAAAATACAATTATTAATCCAGTCCACATTAATGACATACCATATGTAAAACAATGAGGACTGATTTCATGAATGTGGATAGCATAGACAGTGGCCATAGGACTGATTTTATGAATGTGGATAACATAGACAGTGGCCATCAGTGTAATAAATGTTTAGGACTCTGATTTGGAGGAAGCCACTGTTTCTATTAAATCAATATCTTGCAGTTCCAATTTAAAAAAATAATAGAATCAACTATTAAAAAGTTGTGGCTGTGTGTGTCTGTTGCATAATAATAATAATAATAATTATTATTATTATTAATTGTTATTATAATATAATTATTATAATTATTAAGCGGATGTACAATACTAGCAAATACAGAATACCCCAGAAGACATGACAATGTAGCAAAAATAATACATCAACAACTTGCCATACAACATAAACTAATAAAACAACACGTTCCCACATACAAGTTGTTGTTGTGGTCTTCAGTCCTGAAACTGGTTTGATGCAGCTCTCCATGCTACTCTATCCTGTGCAAGCTTCTTCATCTCCCAGTACCTACTGCAACCTACATCCTTCTGAATCTCTTGGTCTCCCTCTACGATTGGCTGTGGTTGTGTGTGTCTATTGAATAATAATAATAATTTATTATTATTATTAATTATTATTATTATTAATTATTATTATATAATTATTATAATTATTAAGCAGATGCACAATACTAGCAAATACAGAATACCCCAGAAGATATGACAATGTAGCAAAAATAATACATCAACAACTTGCCATACAACATAAACTAATAAAACAACACGTTCCCACATACAAGTTGTTGTTGTTGTGGTCTTCAGTCCTGAGACTGGTTTGATGCAGTTCTCCATGCTACTCTAACCTGTGCCAGCTTCTTCATCTCCCAGTACCTACTGCAACCTACAGCCTTCTGAATCTGCTTAGTGTATTCATCTCTTGGTCTCCCTCTACAATTTTTACCCTCCACGCTGCCCTCCAATACTAAATTGGTGATCCCTTGATGCCTCAGAACATGTCCTACCAACCGATCCCTTCTTGTAATCAAGTTGTGCCACAAACTTCTCCCCAATCCTATTCAATACTTCCTCATTAGTTATGTGATCTACTCATCTAATCTTCAGCATTCTTCTGTAGCACCACATTTCAAAAGCTTCTATTCTCTTTTTGTCCAAACTATTTATCGTCCATGTTTCACTTCTATACATGGCTACACTCCATACAACTACTTTCAGAAATGACTTCCTGACACTTAAATCTATACTCGATGTTAACAAATTTCTCTTCTTCAGAAACGCTTTCCTTGCCATCGCCAGTCTACATTTTATATCCTCTCTACTTCGGCCATCATCAGTTATTTTGCTCCCCAAATAGCAAAATTCCTTTACTACTTTAAGCGTCTCATTTCCTAATCTGATTCCCTCAGCATCATCCGACTTAATTCGACTACATTCCATTATCCTCGTTTTGCTTTTGTTGATGTTCATCTTATGTCCTCCTTTCAAGACACTGTCCATTCCATTCAACTGCTCTTCCAAGTCCTTTGCTGTCTCTGATAGAATTACAATGTCATCGGCGAACCTCAAAGTTTTTATTTCTTCTCCATGGATTTTAATACCTACTCCGAATTTTTCTTTTGTTTCCTTCATTGCTTGCTCAATATACAGATTGAATAACATCGGGGAGAGACTACAACCCTGTCTCACTCCCTTCCCAACCACTGCTTCTCTTTCATGCCCCTCCACTCGTATGACTGCCGTCTGGTTTCTGTACAAATTGTAAATAGCCTTTCGCTCCCTGTATTTTACCCCCGCCATCTTCAGAATTTGAAAGAGCGTATTCCAGTCAACATTGTCAAAAGCTTTCTCTAAGTATACAAATGCTAGAAACGTAGGTTTGCCTTTCCTTAATCTAGCTTCTAAGATAAGTCGTAGGGTCAGTATTGCCTCACGTGTCCCAACATTTCTGCGGAATCCAAACTGATCTTCCCCGAGGTCGGCTTCTAGAAGTTTTTCCATTCGTCTGTAAAGAATCAGCGTTAGTATTTTGCAGCCGTGACTTATTAAACTGATAGTTCGGTAATTTTCACATTTGTCAACACCTGCTTTCTTTGGGATTGGAATTATTATATTCTTCTTGAAGTCTTAGGGTATTTTTCCTGTTTCATACATCTTGCTTACCAGATGGTAGAGTTTTGTCAGGACTGGGTCTCCCGAGGCCGTCAGTAGTTCTAATGGAATGTTGTCTACTCCCGGGGCCTTGTTTCGACTCAGGTCTTTCAGTGCTCTGTCAAACTATTCACGCAGTATTATATCTCCCATTTCATCTACATCCTCTTCCATTTCCATAATATTGTCCTCAAGTACATCGCCCTTGTATAGACCCTCTATATACTCCTTCCACCTTTCTGCTTTCCCTTCTTTGCTTAGAACTGGGTTTCCATCTGAGCTTTTGATATTCATACAAGTGGTTCTCTTTAATTTTCCTGTAGGCTGTATCTATCTTACCCCTAGTGAGATAAGCCTCTACATCCTTACATTTGTCCTCTAGCCATGCCTGCTCAGCCATTTTGCACTTCCTGTCGATCTCATTTTTGAGACGTTTGTATTCCTTTTTGCCTGATTCATTTACTGCATTTTTATATTTTCTCCTTTCATCAATTAAATTCAGTATTTCTTCTGTCAGCCAAGGATTTCTACTAGCCCTCGTCTTTTTAGCTACTTGATCCGCTGCTGCCTTCACTACTTCATCCCTCAAAGCTACCCATTCTTCTTCTACTGTATTTCTTTCCCCCATTCCTGTCAATTGTTCCCTTATGCTCTCCCTGAAACTCTCTACAACCTCTGGTTCTTTCAGTTTATCCAGGTCCCATCTCCTTAAATTCCCACCTTTTCGCAGTTTCTTCAGTTTTAATCTACAGGTCATAACCAATAGATTGTGGTCAGAATCCATCCGTCGCTGGAAATGTCTTACAATTTAAAACCTGGTTCCTAAATCTGTCTTACCATTATGTAATCTATCTGAAACCTGTCAGTATCTCCAGGCTTCTTCCATGTATACAACCTTCTTTCATAATTCTTGAAACAAGTATTAGCTATGATTAAGTTGTGCTCTGTGCAAAATTCTACCAGGCGGCTTCCTCTTTCATTTCTTACCCCCAATCCATATTCACCTACTACGTTTCCTTCTCTCCCTTTTCCTACTGCCGAATTCCAGTCACCCATGACTATTAAATTTTCGTCTCCCTTCACAATCTGAATAATTTCTTTTATTTCATCATACATTTCTTCAATTTCTTCGTCATCTGCAGAGCTAGTTGGCATACAAGTATGCACCACAAAATGTACTGGAGAATGATGAATACAAATTATACTGGAACAGAACCATTATAACAGGTAAAACAACACCACATAACAAACCTGACATCATACTCACCAGTAAAAAGAAGAAATTAACACAACTAATCGAAATATCCATACCCAATACAACAAATATACAGAAGAAAACAGGAGAAAAAATTGAAAAATACATCCAACTGGCTGAGGAAGTCAAGGAAATGTGGCATCAGGATAAAGTTGACATTATACCAACTATACTATCAACTACAGCAGTTATACCACACAATATCCACCAGTACATCAACGCAATACAGCTACATCCAAACATATATATACAACTACAAAAATCTGTAATTATTGATACATGTTCAATGACCCAAAAGTTCCTAAATACAATGTAACATATACCGTACAGTTAAAAGGAAGTCACGCTTGATGAAGGTCCGCGTCACTTTCCATTTTTAACCAGACATAACATCTGAGAAACGAAAGAAATAATAATAATTATTATTATTATAATTATACTTTCGTGTATATTGTTCTACATTATTTATTATTTCGGAGGTAACCATGTGGAGGACAAAAAATATTGTAAAAGAACTATAGCATATTGCAAAATTTTTTGTGAATTCATAATGTACAGATCAGAAAAATCTACAATAGATTATACATTAGATACTGGTGATGTGTTTGATCACATAACTGTACATTACTTTGTACCATACGTTTTTAATTGCTAGTGAAATAGATTTGTAGCATGTGGATGAGTGTGTAATGAAACTATCTGCTGTTACTTTTTTATTTTGCTTCATCACTACCTCTTTCTTCTGGATATCTGTGAAGGATGGGAAATCATGAGATACTTCAGTCTGTTTTGAACAGCAATCAGATATGTATGCTCAAGGTACAGATATATCATGTTACTTATTCTGGTCTTATATATTGCTTCATTTTGAAAAGGTCTTTCCTATTTGCTTGTTGAAAATATTTTGAGAGCCGTTTACTAATTCTGCAGCTTGCACCGTAGGATACATTTGTTGTTGTTGTTGTTGTTGTTGTTGTTGTTGCCATTTTGCCTGTTAGATTTTCAACTGTTTGTAGTAGATTCTGACCAGTTGTTTCTAATTTCTCTTATCATTTCACTCTATCAAACCATTTAATGCTTGAAATGTGTAATTTGTTATTTAAAAGATGTCTCAACTATTGTGTTGCTTTCACGTGGTAACCTACTGTGTGGGCTGTACTACCATTAGATTCCTAAAATCATTTAATGTAGTTTCTTCAATAATCTAGCTGTGACCTGCTATTTAAAAAATGAGAGAATAAAATTATGTTGCAGATATCAAGGATACCAACTTTGCTGGACTGCGAGGCCACATAGACTTAGCACTCAGTTGATGAAAGTTGCAGAGTTAAATCTGAAAGGAAATTGAATGTTATTAAGCTGTGGAATGGTGTTCTATTTCAGTAAAGTAACACCTTGACCATTTCATTTGTGTTGAATATTCAAAGAGATGTGTATGCACTCACAGCTCATGTATGGGCCTATTCCAGTTGTTTGCGTGTAGAATTTCATAAGTTATAGTGTGAGTTTAAAGCTAGTAACTAACACAAAATGACTTGCACATGCACACAGATATTGAAATGCTTACTTAGAAATTGACTGATGACAGATAGACTCGAAGAAATAATCTTAAATTTTTTCAAATTATGTTATACTATAAACCAGCATTTTTACTACTCTGGGAAGAAATTTAAAAAGTTTCTCCAACAAAAATAAAATTAAATGTATTTTCTTTCCTCATATTGCATTTAAAAATGCCGCTGTTTAACTTCCTGAAGAATTAAACCTGTGTGCAAACTGTCACTAAAACTTGCATTTTTGCTTTCACAGTTAATCCCTATTTCTGACTGAACTATCTACAAGTATACTTGGCAAGGTAATTTATGGTTTGTGGCAGAGGCCTTTGCGGACTGCTGTAACTTCTCCTCATTCATATTTCATCGTGAGTCTTACGAGGGGAAGAACAGTTGTTGGGAAGCCTTTGCATGAGCTCAAATCTGTCCTCCAAGATATACCTAGGAAGAAACAGTACTTTGACTGACACTTCTAGAAATGTACACTTTCAGAATCTTAACAGTGAACCACATTATGCTACAGAGCTCCTCTCTTGTAGTGTTTGCCACTGGAGCTGTACGAGCATCTCTGTGATGAGATTTTCACTCTGCAGTGGAGTGTCCATTAATATGAAACTCAACTGATCTACCCAGGCACGACTCACGACCCGTCCTTCTAGCTTCAGTTCTGCCAGTACCTCATCTCCTACCTTCCAAACTTCACAGAAGCTCTTCTGCGAACCTAGCAGAACCAGCACTCCTGGAAGAAAGGATAGTGTGGAGACATGGATTAACCATGTCTCCGCAGTGTCTGTTTGCTGCCTTGTACAAGGTTGGCATGTAAGACTTTTATAACTTCTTCTGCATGTTGTCATTCAGCCAACGTACACAGTGTGCTCTAGTCCTTATGGCAAGAGAAGTCCCTGACAGTTAAGATTGGTTTGGTGCTGGTGTTTCACATGTTCAGCACAACCAGTTGCCTAATGTGATTGTGTTTACCTTTCTGTGCCAATGCCGCTGCTTTGCTGTAGTTATAGGCATTGTTGTGGCAGCTGTTGACTCATTAAGGTTGCAAACTGGCTGCAGCACTGCTAAGGATTCTTCATTCACTGTAGAGTATAATCAAACAATGTAAAATCCAGATGGAATGTAACAACATAATGAAAAGGTTAGTTTCTACTCCCCAAATAGCAGATATGCTGAGTTGCAGAACTCACACACATATGACCACAGTCTCTGGCAGCTGGAGCCAGAGTCAGCATTACTGCTATATGGCGAGTAGCTACTATCCTTTTCATTTTATTGTTACTGTGGATTATAGTACATCCCTATTCCACTCCTCCTCCCAGCCCATCCATGCTTCATTGTTCACTTGTGGTTGACTGAGATTGTAGACCTGTCTTGTGTACCTACCTGCAACCCCCGTTCATCCACGAGCTCCATAAACAGTGGTACATGGGTTTATGCCGTGTTCCTTGATGTGATGAAAACATTTAATAGAATTTTGCACTACTGTTTAGTGAGTAAAGGATGAGTGTACTGAGTATTCAGTATATCCGATTAGATTCAAGGCTTCCTTGTGGACAGAACTCAACATGTAGCCCTAACAGAACAATACTAACACACTGAATTATCCCAAGGAAGTGTGATAGGATTTTTAGTGCTGGCAGTGTATATAAATGACCATGCGTATAACGTCAGAAGCTCCAGGGCTCATAGCAGATTTGAAGGAGAGCTGCAGAGGATCAGTGATAGGTGCAGGGACTGACAACTAATCATGAAAGTAAATAAATGTAATGTATTGTGTCTAAGTAGACAAAGAAATCTGCTACTGTTCAGTTACACTATTACCGTCGTATCACAGGAAAGCACAACTACTGTAAAATACCTACAAGTGACCATCCTGATAAACCTAAAGTTGAATCATCACATACAACAAATTGTAGGTAAAACTAATGTCAGGCTGATATTCAATGGAAAAATCTTAATCGAATTAAATGTGATTTATTCTTAAAAGAAGTGACTTAACAAATCACTTGTTTGACCATTTCTAGACCATTGCTCATCATTCTGTGACATGTACCAGGTTGGATTAATATAAGAAATAGAGAAGATCCTATGGCAAATGGTGTTTTTTGTCAAAGGGTTGTTAAAGCAGCACAAGAACATTGCACAGATGTTCAACAAACTTCAGTGGCAGACACAACAAGAGAGATGTTGCGCATCATGTACAGGTTTACTTTTGAAACTCCAAGAGATTATATTCTGTGAAGGTGAACATATTACTTCCTCCTACTTACGTCACGTGAAATGACCACAGCAAGAAAATCACAGAAATTAGAACTCGAATGCAGGTTTATTGACCATCGTTTTTTCCACTTGCCATTCATGGATGGAACGAGGAAGGAGGGGAAAGATAGTGGTACCAGAAGTAGCCTCCATCATGTCTTAAGATGGTTTACTGAGTGTAGACATAGATGTCCTTCTGCAGACATTTCCTGTGTGATGAGAGCACGTGAAAGTAATCGCATTGTCTACCAGCTGTGTTGCAAGTACTGTTGTGCTATATGGCACTTCCCGCAAGTTTGAAGACCTGCTGCTTCAACTGTTTTAAGTGTTGTACTGATTAGCCTAGCACCTATTACGACTGCTGTGCTGACAATACTGTGTTGTACTTTTACCATCTATTAGTCCTTTGGCATTAGTAATACCCATGATAAGATCCCATAGTTTTAGTGTTGTTCTGATTGTTTTTCTGTTTGGTTGTTATTTAAGGTTCATGTTTAGGGGCCTAAAGACAATTCTGAATTGTAGTGGAGCTAATGCCAGATACATCTACATCAAGTGAAGTGACTCACTTGCTGTATTTAGTTGTTAGTCCCCATATTAGGTACATGAAGTGATGAGGGTCACATTTCAAAGTATGATTTGAAACACGTATAACCTTAAGCCTCGCAGAGTGGTAATTGGTGTGTTGCTTAATTGACCTAGTTAGTTTTTAGTTCTGGCCCATGACTTAAGTATTGTAATAATAGGTCGTTTAAGTATCACTAAAGGGATAAACCTCAGCCCCTCACTGAAGTATTGCTCATGGGACTGAGTAGCTTGCTATGTGGCTGTGACAACTAGATAGCCTTCTGTCTATTCACATGAATGGTCTCTGCCAAATGGTGAAGTCTTTGCTAAATATACTCCCCCCACCCAGCCCCACCCCCACCCCTGCCGCCACACACCACACTCAAAAAGAAAGAAAAGAAAAATGCGGCTTCCTCCTAAGCAGCATCTCCTCTGATCTTGATTGGCAAACAGGATGATTAACAGAAACATACAACAGATAAATTCACCAGATATAATTTTAACAGCTTTACTGCACAGTTGCAGCTACACAAAATATATTGAAGAGTTTTATATACTGTGAAGTACCGATTACTTTGAAGCATTTATTTCAGTAGTAAAAGATTTAATTGACAGTTGAGATCTGGGGTTGAAAGTTTTATTAAGTTATGTTCCCTGTCTCATATGATTGGCAAGTAATGCAGTAGTAAAATCTCAAAATTTGCCACTTGAAAGCCCAAGATTTTGTAATTTTTAATTCTTTTGACACAGAAGAACACTGAAGACTAGAGATGTAGATCAACTAATTAACCCTAGACCACAAAGCCTTGTCATTTTGACTATGTTCGGTTGGTTAACATTGCTTTTCTTGATATGTTTTTTTGTGCATCTCTGCTATACTTCATTGTAGCTTCCTAGCTTTCGAAGTGATTGATCAGTGAGAATGCTTTGTCATTGGTGTGATTCAGCAGTATTGAGTGCTGTCTTTTGATGAAGATTTGTGTACGTATCCAGAAATACATAAGATAAGGGCAAAACAGGAACTACTTCAAGCACTAATATTAGTTCCATAAGTATATGTGTCAACATAGTGTGCATATTATATGTGCTGGCAAGTATTTGAATTTTCATTTTATATTTTTTTTAGATGATTATTGTGCATGTGGATGACCTAAATTTCAAAGAACAGCTTATGAAAATGTTGAAGAAGTAGATTAAAACTGATTTCACAGTGATTCTGGTTTGAACGAGGAACTTGATAATGTAGAGATTGGCGAAATAGTAATGACTGATTCAGATTGTGAAGATATTCCACGGTCAAATACTGACATAAGTCAAAGCAGTCCCAAAGACTATCATGTGCGTATGCAATGTAGGCAGAAATGGAAGCTGCTTGAATCTGAAAAATGTAATGAATCCACATCTGAAAGTGAAGATGATGATGGAATTTCCTCACTGTCAAGAAACACAAATATAGTGTTGCCACCAAGAAAGATTCCACAAGGTAAGAACAATTCCTGCTGGTCTGCAATATCTGCCAGTCATTCAAGTTGATGCACATCAAGCAAAAACATTATCCGCTTCTTCATTGAACAGGCTGAGGCAGCAAAGACTCCTCAAGAAACATTTCCTATGTTTTTCACATGTGAGATATAATGGCAAATAAAAATGAAGAAATAGATAGGAATCTTTGTAATGACAGCAGCTTTAAAAAATGATCGTCTGTCTGTAAGAGGAACATACAATACAGGTTTATTGGTTCTTTATACAGAGCCATAATAAGTTTCAAAAGGTTCGAACCTTAGTCTCAATTGCAATTTGATAACAAAGAAACTCATCAAACTAGAAGAGAAAACAATTATTTCATACCAGTACACGAAATTTGGGAACAGTTTGTTCATAACTACGGAACCTGTTATATACCAGGACCATGTGTTAACATAGGTGTGCAACTGTTCGACTTTCATTGACAATGTCCTTTCTGCATGAATGTCCCAAATAAACCAAGTAAATAAAGGATCAAATTAGTAATGACACAAAAACAAAATACATGCTTGACATGTCTCCTTACTTAGAAAATTCACAGGCACAAATGGAATGCCACCCGGGAAGTTATATGTGAGGGAAATGACCAAGACTCTTTGAAGGTCAAATGGAAACATCACGTTAGACAACTGGTTTCCCTCAGCAAAACTGGCTAATGATCTTTTGAAGGATAAACTCCCACCGATTTGCACTATTCACTTCAACAAACTGGAAATACTCCCTAAGCTACTGTTAAAAAAAAAAAATAAATAAATAAATAAATAAATAAATTAGGTATGTGTATGTTAACTGTTCATGACCTGTCCACTACCAGTAACATTAGTAAGAAACCACACATAATAGTGGGTTACAGTGCTACCAGATTTGGAGTAGACATACTGGACCAGATGTGCAACACCTGTTCATGTAGCTGGAAAACTAGAAAACAGCCTCTGTGTGTGTTTTGTGGCATGATAAATATTGGATCTGTGAATGCTTAAGTTATCCATACTCACAGTAATCAGAAGCAGAGAGCCAACAGAATGCCAAGAAAACATTTTCTTATACACCTGGGTGAAGAAATCACTAAACCTGGATGAGGAAGAGGCTAGAAGTTCCCAGTCCACAAACACACTTTTGAGTCACCATTACATCAAGGCAAGAACAACCTACTAGTGGCAATAGAAGTCTCTGTCAAATTTACCTGTATCTTCAATTTATTGTAGTGTGTTTTTATGAGTATAATAAAACATAGTAAAATTTCTGATGATTTGTGTTTATATACTATAGGAATAGGCTTTGTGATCTAGGGTTAATGTGGAGGTACTGAATCAAATTGGGGAAAAAATAAATTAATAGCACAACTTTGAATAAAGAAGTGATTTCATGATAGGACACATCCTGAGGCATGAATGAATTGTCTGTTGGTAATGAAGGGAAGTGTGGGAAGTGACAATTGTAGAGGGAGATAAAGGGATGAACACAGTAACCCAGGTTCAAATGGAAGTAGGTTACAGTGGTCATATGAAAATGAAGAGGCTTGCACAGGATAGACTAGAATGGAGAGCTGTATCAAACCAGTATCCTGGTTAAAGACAATGAGAAGTCAGCAAGTTTTTTGAAGTCAACTCAGTGAAATGAATGGAATCAATGGAGATAAAAATAGTGCATTACCCCAATATATGATATGATATCAGTGAATCTGTTTAGAAACACTGAACCCGTAATATAGTATGTACTGACAAATGATGTATTTCGTATCATTGCATTTTATTGATTCTATTCCCAGTGATTCCATTAGATTCATTTCAGTGAATTTAATACAACTGATATGAATAAGTAGGAGTAAAGAGGACCAGTAATCAAATAGCAGAGTATTGAGTCATCTTTTGTGTAAAAGAGAATAAAACCTTTGCTAGAAGAAATCCTTTGACAAGGCTCTGTTGTTCAGTGAGTGGTCTCCTTTACTCCTAAATGTTTAATGCAACTAATATGTATCCCTACGGTAATATAATCCACAGTTCTCTAACATATCTGGGACTCTGCTGATGTATTCCTGGATGGGAGAACATTTAGTTATTTTTTCAGAAGAGGATTATATCATGATATATGCATTACAGTTTTTACTGTGATATGGCTTGATAATGCCTTCAGAGACAAAATCAGCTAATCGCAAAAATCATGAAATATAGTGGATATGTTAAAATAAAACAGCCTACACAGGAAAATAGTGTGCTCAAGAAATTCGCAGCAACTGTGGATTTATGTATACAAAAGACTACTGAATCTTGGCCGCACAGCAATTTCCATTTGCCACGATATTTTTACATGTCACCTGCTTGTGAAAAAGTTTCATACTATTCTCTTTATAGTGAAGTATTCCCAACCTTTTGTAGAGTATTGTGCAAATCCATAGAGATTACTTTAGTCAGACCACGCCTTCATCCATAACAGTACATCGGACTACTCACCAGCCCACACTTTACTCTTACGATCTTAAGCGACATTTCCATTTGAAAGGCTCAGCCGCCTGGCAGTTTGTGGCCACACGATTCCCAGGGTATGCCCAGTTTCTTTCTTGTTCCATGTGTATCTGTCTGACTCATGTAAATAAACAAATAAATAAATCATAAGAGGGCACTAAGCAAAAAGTTAATACAAAACAATTCATGTTAAAAAGAAAATGTGTTTTTTCTAAAGCATACAACTTACGAGGAAAGGGATTGTAGCGACTGTGCTTTATAATCAGATGAGTGAGTAAATATCTGTGGAAACCAGTGTTCGTATCCACATTAAGGGAAATCAGAATCACATGAAAATGTTATAAACATGTTCTTTTCACAGGTACACTGCTGAACTCGAAGAGACAAGTAATCTGTTTGAGACAAGAAAGAAGCGTTCAGTCTGTTCCTGTCCTGACAAAAACTGCTGCGAATGTTCTTGTTCAGGTTCCATACCAGGTTCCACTGAAGCAGGTATATAAACAAAGAGACTAAACAATTTCTTCCAAATATTATTATAATTGAAGTATGAAGTTGCTCTTCTGTGCCTATCATTGTCCTGTATGTTCTGGGAACAGAGAAAGAAGCAGTCCTTGGTCTTCATCTATGTTTCTTATAGCTGCAGCACAGCAGTTCTCAATTTTTTGTGGAAAAAAATCAAGCGTTGGAAAAGATAGACTGTTACTTTACATAAAGATGACACATTAAGTCACAGACAGGCACAATTAAAAAACACTTACACATAAGCCTTTCAGAAGCAGCCTTCATCAGACAAAAAAAGAGAAACACACAACATTCATGCACACAAGCGAGCACACCTCACGCACAGTTGGTATTCTGATCTGAGCTGCTGGAGATGGTGGTCATGTATGCATGAAGTGTGCTTGCTTGTGTGAATGGATGGTGTGTGTTTCTTTTCCTGCTGAAGGCTGTGGCTGAAAGCTTATGTGTAAGTGTCTTTTAATTGTGCCTTTCTGCAATTTAATGTAATATCTTTAAAGTAAGTCACAGTCTGTCTTATCATGTATTGTTGATATTCCCACTTGGAGTTTCCTTTGTGGAGAAGTCAGCAATTTCTTATTATGATTGAAATTTACAGTTGTAATATTATCACAGACTAGGATATAATTCTGATATTTTGGTTTGGGACTAAATAATAGAGGAATACCCCAAATACAATACATACAGTTCTATCGAATACAAGTCTAATTCACTCTGCAGCTGAAATTACACAAGTGGATCAAATATTAACTGATTATTCTTTACTGTAGCTAGTAAGCATCATTGTTTGGTGGAGGTGGAGGAAGGAACTGTGTGTGGTTAAAATGCTACTGGGCCCTTACGTATTTATATTGCCATGGGGATAAGCATGGTAGAGATTTCATAGTGTGCTGCTCAGTGTCAGCCCCATTGGTACTTGCCTCATACCATAGAGCTAGTAATGATAACAAATGTATTTTGATGCAGTGAATTTCAGGCAACAAAATGCATTTTGCAATACCTCAGCCATCCCTACTGTTGTAAAGGAAAAAAATCCGCAACTGTCTTGGAGGCAGTTGTAGATTATAAAGTCTTGAACTGATAACATACTTTGAATTAGTTTTGAGAATGTCCAAAAGTTGTTGCTCAGTAAGTTTTGAGACAGGTGATTAAATATTGGATACTAACAATTTCATGACTCCTTGAGGAATACTACCAATGCTTTATTAAGCAAGATGAATGTTCTACTAAGCTACAGAGTGATTAGCTGAACATAAAATTACCTCAGGGCACTCTAGGGGCCACTAAAGATTAATAAAGATTGAATGTTCTGTAAAAGTATTACATATTGAAGATAAATTATAATAATAAAATCCATATACAGTGGAGACTGTATTAACTGGACTAATTGTTGTTGTAAGTCATTCAGATAACCAAAAATTTGGATAACTGAATTTATGAAGAAAACCGATTTTTGTATTGTTACGAAGAGAAAGATAAACTTTGTCACCTGCATATGGTTATCTTTTAAATAGATTGTCATGCAGTTGTCTTTCTACTGTTAATTTTTAATATCGGGTGATTGTTTTTTGTGAAAACCCACAATGCAGAATTTCTTCCAAAAATCTGTTTTTCCATCAAACTGTGGAAAATCAAGGAGACACACACACACACACACACACACACACACACACACACACACACACACGACCACGGTCTCTGGCAGCTGGAGCCAGGCTTCAGCTGCCAGAGACTGTGGCCATGTGTGTGTTAGTTGCGTTTGCATGGGGTGTGTGTGTGTGTGTGTGTGTGTGTGTGTGTGTGTGTGTGTGTGTGTGTGTGTGTTATTGTCTAGTTTTGACAAAGGCCTGTTGGCCGAAAGCTAACTTTCCGGCAGGCATTTTGTTGTGCCTTTCTGCGACTCGGCATCTTCGCTATATGGTGAGTAGCAGCTATCCTTTTCGTTGTATTGTCAAAACTGAACAAGTATTCTTTTAAATATCACTTGACAAAGAAGTACCTATGCCATACTTGTTGGTTAACTTTAAGACCTCATTCTACTTTTCTTAATGAATCAATAATTTTAATTTTATCTTTACTTGATAACACCACTCTTTCACGCTTTGATAATTGTAAACACAGGTGCAGCAGTTCACAATGTTGTAGCAATTGGCAACTATCAAACTCAAACAATAATGAAATGTGCACTCTATATCTCTAACAATAATGAAACAATGGAGCTCCAGGTAAGAATATAAACAATGTAGCAAAAGATAGATTGTTGCTTACCATAAACATAACACTCGCACATAAGCTTTCAGCCTCAGCCTGTGGCAGAAAAAGAGAAACACACACCATTCACTCACACAATTGAGCACACTTCATGCATACATGACTGCCAACTCCATCAGCTCTGACCAGAATGCCACATGTACATTCCAGCCAGAGCTGCCAAAGTGAATGGTGTGTGTTTTTCTTTTTCCGACAAAGGCTGAGGCCAAAAACGTATGTATAATTGTCTTTTAATTGTGCCTGTCTGCAACTTAGCGTGTTATCTTTATGGTAAGTAGCGATCTATCTCTTCTTACATTGTTTATATTCAAACAATAATGAAACGCTCGGTGCAGAAATAACGTAGGGTACGGGCGAGTAGTACCAGCATGACATATCGGTGCACATACAGACTAGACTACAAGGATATTTGCCCACGGTTGTCAATCTGCATAATTGTGAATCTGTATAACTGAAGTCTGGGTAATTGAGTCTCCTCTGTACTGGGTTTTTGTATTTCGTAAATGTAAATTTTCAAGTCATAGATTCACCATCAGAGTGTCAGTTGTTACGTAAGAACCTTTGCTGAAATGTTATGCCAGAAATGTGCATCTGTGAATTTTATACGTCGCTATATCTACATATGTACTCTGAAAACCACTGCGAAGTACATGGCAGAGGGTAGCCCTAATTGTACCAATTATTAGGGTTGCTTCCCATTCCATTCACTATGTAGTGCGGGAAGAATGAATGTTTAAATGCCTCTGTGCTTGGTGTATTTAATCTAATCTTGTCCTCGTGAGCCCTGTGTGAGCAATACATAGAGGGTTGTTGTCTATTTTGCTGATTACTGCTATTTCTGTTGTATATGACAGAACTTCCAAGTGCTGTTTACACTGTGTATGTTTGTGTGATACTGCAAACGACATGTGGAAGTTATACAGTGCAAGCTTTCGTAGGCGGTATTTACATTCTTAGTGGTTATTTGTTTCTTTTCCACTGAATCATTTCTGAAGTAGGAAATTAAAATATCCTGTCAGTGCTGCACAGACATTATCCTGTACTTGTTACTATGTGTGTAATGCCTCTGTTGGGCTCAAATACCAGTGTGTTGTTATGTACAAATTCGTTAAAATGTGCCCTTATTCGTTTTACTGTCTCAGTGCTGCCAAGAGTAGCCACTATAGAGTTTACGTGAGTGCTGTAGAAGACTGTTGTTTTTTGATTGCTTTTATCATGATTTAACCAGTAATTTGAACAAGAGAAAAGCTATATGCTGACCCATAAGATAACTTATCCATTTGAGATGTATTTTTCATCTTCATTTATATTCCTAATATTGTCAAATTCAGAAAGAGAGAAATTTTCTGATTAGTACGCACCTGTTTCTCTTGTCTTAATTATCATTTATTTGTATTAGCCTATCCATGTGCCATTTTCTCATTTTCCTTTTAAATTCACCTTTACTTCTTACTCTATCCTTGTCTCATATCGTATCTGAACAGCAACAATATAAAGCTGTTGTCAGTGGAAATTTTTGCCCCAAGGCACACAGGAGTATTCTGAGTGCTCAATGTGTAGATTTCCTTACACTTACTAGCATACCATTTTTGACTTGCCACTCTCATTGACATATTTTCCTTCATTTTCATCTTCAGACATAAATACTCTGCAAGCCACTGCACCGTGTATGGTGAATGGTACATCATACAGTGTTATCAATTTTCTTTCCTTACATTTTCATGTACTGAGTGAGGGAAAAAATGACTGTTCATATACCTTTGTACCCATCCTAATCTCTCTTTATGTTTTACTTATGATGATTACATGGTATATATTTTGGTAGTAGCGCAATGGTCCCACAGTCATCATCGAAAGCAGTTTCTGTAAATTTATACAATAGGCTTTTCCAAGAACTATGATGCCCTTTTTTCAGTGTTACCTCTTTAAGTTCCCCAAGAATTTCTGTTTACTTTGGTATGGATTGTTGAGAGTGTGGGTATGCTCTGGTGAAATCTGGTAGGCCAGGATGAGTCAGAAGCCACTTGGTAGTTGTACAATTCCTGTATTACACCCAGTAGTTCAGAATTCAACTCAGACCCACATCAGCAGTGCTAGAAGGTGGGTCTTGACACACAGTTCGCAGTAGCAAAGCATTGTAGAAGACTGCGCCCATTGTTACACTAAATGTGGCCCAGGTGTGGCATGATCTTGCATAGTCAACTGTCCCAACCATAGCTGATTAACATAAGGGTTGATTTGGTGGGCTGATGCAGCCCACTGAGTCCGGCATGATGATGGCTGCTTCACCGTGGCAAGTGACGATCACAGATGTCCAGATAGACTGGCAGCTGGTTGATGGCAACTGGCACTGGCAAGCACCCCAGTGGCTTGGTGACTAGAAGGGCTTCGGTTCGACCCTCGGCCCATCAGGTTGCTTCTGAACCCCTTAGGTGGTCCTGTCCAGATGACAGTAGAGCAGCAGTGTCCTCATGGTGGATGCTGATACTATTCTAGTTGATGACTAGATGACTTGCTGCTTTAAAAGTGCCCAGGCTGGCTAGGTGGCTAGTATTTATTTCCACCAGAATGGATTTTTTATGGTGTTGCTGCTACAGAAGTCACATATGTCACATGTCAAACTATCGCCGTTTATAGTATCTGTATGGCCACTGACCAGCAGGCAGATGCCAGTGCTCGGTGAGTACCAGGGCACAACACTAGGTCAGCCTATTATTGTAAGTGGCCTGCTCGACGACATTGAGCCCATACTGAGCAGAGTAGCGCAGTGATTAGCACACTGGACTCCCTTTCGGTAGAACAATGGTTCAAACCTGCATCTGGCCATCCTGATTTAGGTTTTCTGTGAGTTCCCTTAATTGCTTAAGGCAAATGCCTGGATGATTCCTTCAAAAGGGCACAGACACTCTCCTTCTGCATACTTCCCTAATCAGAGTTTGTGCTCTACTTCTAATGACCTCGATGTCGATGGGACATTAGTCAATAATTTCCTCCTCGCCCCTCAAGCCCATCTCCCTAGGCTCATGTTGTTACAGAGTTATACCGACCTGTTATGATTCTAGCACCATGTCTCTGAAATTGTTCGATGTCTGTTGTCATGTCAATTTGATGCAAGTTTCTGAAATTGTTCAAAGTTTGTTGTCATGTCAAGTTGATAAGTACTCCAAACACTGGAACACAGTACTTCATTTTTGCCTGATTTCCTCTTCATAAATATGTGTTGCTTTTAGTGAATGACCTCACTTCCCCCCTCCCCACTCTCTCCCCTCCCTATCAGTTTGTTCCAGTCATTATTTTTCCCCCTCGCTGAAGAGGGAATCTGTAGTTCTGAAAGCTTAGTGGACTGTTATATCTTTTTATGACTTTTCTACCAGATGTTTGAGGAATTGCACCTCCTGCAAATAAGTACTGGACCATCCATCTCTCTTTTTGAGTACTCAACAGTGTTTTGAAAGGATTTTTTCTTTTTAATTGTTGTTGGTTGTTACATGCTGCGGGGGAATAGGGGATAAAGAGAAACTACTGATGATGGAATATGAAAATTGAGATGCTGTAATGTATGTGCTTCTAAGAAATTCATATTTCCACCATATTTACTACATTGATCTCTTTTGTCAGAGTTGAAATATCCAAGATTTTCATTACAGCAAAATATGGTACAGTGTTTGCAAATAAATGGAGTCACTCTGAGTACCTTAGACACAAAAAATGAGTTTATCAATGTGGAAATTGGAGCCAAATAAAAAAAATGGCTCATTGAAAACAGTACTCTGTAGTTTTCTAACAATTTTTTCCTAAAATACAGAACTCACAAAACATATTTTGTATCCACTGTCATTGCAGTGTGTCTGAACAGCTTTTTCACACCCTCTTCACATGCAACATTATAGCTTATGAACATGTGACAGGTGCCATATTTTACAAATTGTTGTTTGAGGTCTTCTTCCTGTTGTATTACCACTGTATTTGTCAACATACTACTTTTCTTTGTACAGTTTTCTTTGCATTGTTAGGCTGTTAAGACTGCGGATGTTGTTTCTTTTACTTGTGTTGGGCAGACACTTCATGTCTCTGTGAGACGACATTAGTATTCTAGGAAGTAGAGTATGTGACTCCATCAACATGGCTCCAATTAACCTACTTGTACCTGATAATTTTGAATGCACAAAATGCTACCACACAATACTTAAACCACTTTATCACGTGCCCCCCCCCCCCCCCCCCCTGTGAGCTGTGATTGTTAACTTAATACTGCTACTAGAATGGGCGAAGAAAGTATTGCTCTGATTGTTTTATTTATAGCATGGCAATGGCAATACATGTACAAAGATTACAAATTACTACACATCAACATTTAAGCACAGCTCTCCAGCATAAAATAATAAAAATAACAACAGCTATGGATGGATATGAAGGTCATTTATGTATTTTATAACATCACTCGTCACTGTGAAGAAATCTTCAAAAGGACCCTTGTAGGTACGTGTGGGACATGTCGATACAACATGAGCAACTGTCTTGTCATTCCGCACCACAGTCACACAGTGGTGGTGATTTGCCGCTCTTGTAGAGTGTGTCTGCACATTGTTCATGGCCCGTTCGGATGCGGTTCAAGATAGTCCAAATTGCCCGAGACGGTCGAATTCGGAGGGTTTCTTTGTACGCAGGGCAGCTTCAGGTATTGTGGGAAACAGTTTTCTGATTATAATTGCCTGTGAAAGTGATTCATTAAGTTGTAGTTGATTAGGCAACAAATCTTGTATGTGACACAATGCTAATGGATTTCACCATTAGTCACATAATGATGACAGTAGGGAGAGAGTTGAAGATGGTTGAACTATAGTATCGTATTATGAGTATCATCCTTGCCTCTTCCTCTCAGCACTAGCTTCTGAGTAGCTTCTGTAATTGTGTATGCTCTGCAAAGGGTAACATATGTTCTCTATATTTGTTCCCTAATGATGATCTAAATTACAAGACTCTTATCAACCTCATCACAAAAGCTCTTCTTTCATTTCACCTTTGCAGGGATTTTAAAGCACAAGGTGTTATGATGCTTTGCAACCCCATGATCCCAGGTTATGTTGAAAAACTTACGAATTCTGTAATCTGAAGATGAGGTAGAAGGCTCACTTCTGCACTACTGAGGAGAATTTCTTCATCACCAGTCTCTTAATATATTCTCCAGCCCTCACTGACTCTGTTCAGTCAGAAGTGATCACCAATTTGCACTAGTGTGTCCTTTCCTGGCATTTGCACAGCTAACAGACAGAGTAGTACTCAAAGGAAGCCACAAAAATGGATTGTCAGTGAAGCTAGCTGGAAATTGTGCAGACATTTGGTTGCATTTGGTTGTTCAAAGAGCGTCCGGGAACGTATGAATTGCTACGCCAGACCATTATACGTCCATTCCAAAGTCTGCAGACCTGACCTACATTGAAATGGTAAGTGCCACTCTGCTATTGTAAGAGGCATGTGGCTGTTGCATGATTTGTCATTCTACAAATCCAGAGGTTCAATCCTCAGTTGGTCATAAGATTCTGTCTGTCTCTTATTGCTTCTGTTAATAAAATTTGGCTCATCCGCCTACATTTTGTGATTGCAATATTAGGAGGTTGTTCCAGCCAATGGAAAAAGAAGATCTACAGAATAAAATTTAGCATGTGGGTTTCAACATTGCCAGCAGAAAATGTAAAGAAAGATGAAACTGTTTAGTCTCATCGTTTACAGTTTTTTATGTTGTTAAAGTATTAACATTTTTGAAAGATTCTTGTACATTTTACCATGTGGGAGAGCCTCTCAAAATGTGTCGTGTGCATTGTAACCTTCTTGTGAATTGCATTGGGTTGATCCAGATCTTAATATTTTACTAATTTTTTCACAATCACAACTTCATCTTTTGCTGAGTTTGAGATGCTAAACCCTATAATTTTTATATGTGAAATATACTAAGTTGCACTGTAGTTTGGATTCCATATCAAACTGAAGGTCCCTGTATACCCAATTGGGTAAGCCCAACTAGATCTGAGGAAAGTAAGGACATACCCCTTTCAATAGGATAACCCATAATAAACAACTGTAGTCTTCAAATAAATATACAGTCTTATCTCATGAGGCTGTGCAGTGATTTAAATGCTGACCAACTAGAGGTAACCTTGCAGTCTTTAAGGACAAAAAGACCAGATGCTGCTGAGTTAGTAAGGAGAGAAAAAGGAAATAATGGTGTGAATTCCTAAATTCCAGAGTGTTCAGCTTTCCATCACCAGCAAGTCGTCACTGAAACAGGGTGTTGTGGGCGCTGAATTCAGCTTTCAGCATTCAGCATTGATAAGACTGTTGCACAATGGCCCGTCATGACAAAACACATTGCGGCACCAACAGAGATAGCTGAACAAATCCTCCGCACCCTGTTCAATCAAATTTGAGACACTGAAGCCTTTTCCAACTTTTGAAAGGATGCAATACTAATATCCCTTGTCAAACCAGGAAGGACCAGACTTGCCTGAGTGGGAATAGTAATGTTGTCATAACTAGCTGTTTAACTAAGACCCTGGGGCAGATGGTGAACCATTGCTTTTTGTGGTTTATCAAGTTGTTTTCAGTATTTAATTCAGAGAATACCTTGTAACAAGAAACATGACTCTGTTTGACATGCCTACTCAACAATCCTTACTACACACACACACACACATACACACACACACACACACACACACACACACACACTCTCACTCACTCACTCTCACACACCACCTCACTGTGGTCTTTTTCAATCTTGAGAAGGCCTACAATATCACCTGAGGCATAAGTCCTATAGTGTTTTCCTAATATGACATTTGGAGAAATGGAGCAGGAGAAAGCTCTGTTAGACCAATTCAAACACAAAAATTATGTCTCAAAAATTGTGTCCTCAGCACTGCAATTGATGCTGTTGTTATTGCTATCGGTAACATTAATTCACTCGTAGGTGTATTTTAATAATATCCTTATTTTTGTTCCACCTTTACTATTGTAACAGCATTATACCAGCTGGAGATGATGACTGATAGGTCAGAACAAAGGACACAGAACACTGATTATCAGTTCTCAACAGAGAAATATGTGTGTTTTGATTTCTGTCATGCTTGAAACATATTCATTCCTTTTTTTCCCAGCTGAGGGACTCCATTGTGAGCTAAGGGAAAGGATGAGGATCCCAACCTTTTACAAGGCTTTTGTTTGGTCCCAGGTGGAATATGTGTGCCATGTGTATGGATCAGTAACACCTACATGTGTGAAGATCATAGATGCTGTTCACCAGGAAGGGATATGGCTGGCCATAAGTGTCTGCAGAACCTGCAGCATACTTGACCTCTTTCCTGATGAGCCACCACTAACCAATTCAGTGGTAATTCCTTATGATGATGTGGTGTACATATTGGTTCTTGTCTTATTCACAGTCGCCATTTTTCCACTTTGTTGAGAGCACACTTGTGGAAATGGCATTCTCTGATTCCCCAAACATAACAAAGACATTTGGAATCAGTGAGTAATCAAACTTAATGGCATTTTGTGTGAGCTGGATTCCAGATCATGCCCAAGGGCAGAGCTGTCTGCCTCTGTGGACTTCCAGGAGGTCTCCCAAAATCTAAGACAAGCAATACTTCAGGATTAATTTAAGAAATGGAGTTTTGTAACTTCATACATTAGCAATGCATTTATTTGAAGATTTAACTGATGGCAGGGGATTGGGGAGAGTGCAGGGGGGGGGGGGGGGGACTACACTGTATTTGCCCTGTACCTAGCCACATATATCATATATGATGTCTTGAGAGCCTACAGTTGTGTGCTGCATGTGACATAGAGACGTCATTATCATTACGCCACATTTTGAAGCAATGCACCAGTTTACTGGTGAGTCAGCAGCCCATGGTCAGAGTGAGGTCTGCCCTCTTAAGTTAAATAAGGTCTGAAATAGCTATTACGTGTTTATGTCTGCTCCCAGCTACTCCCCAAGGTGATGGGAAGGAGCAGTTGATGTGGTATGCTAGATGACTATAACAAACATGTTTTACAATTATTTTCACATCTCTTTACAGATTTTTGAGCATTTTTTGGTGCACTTACATATTTAAGTATTTTGCTATTTTATTAGTACTGTGTTTTTCTGGTGAGTTTATTTTAATGTAATTTCTTTGCTGTGATACTCTGTAACTACAGTGGTGTCCAAAATTAAGGTTGCTTTATTTTACCACAAAACAGTATAAATAGGTGATAATAAAGTAGAAACAATGTAAAGAATTCAGAACGTAATCCACTGCAATGTGCATAACAGTAGATAAAAATGTTCTTTGTTTTTTTCCAACTTAATGGATTTGCACACGTATTCTGACAACTCGTTAATGTGTGACCACCTTTGGCACCAATTCAGGCCTGACAATGATGTCATCATTCTCATATTGAAGCAATAATGCCCATTCTTCCTGCAGAGCTGCTCACAAGTCTTGGAGAGTGGTTGGTGGATGCTGATGTGATGCAACCTGTCTCCCTAGTGCATCCCAGACATGCTCTATGGGATTCAAATCGGGAGAGTGAGCAGGCCATGCCATGTGTGCAATATCTTCCATTTCCAAAAAAACATCAACCACCCGTTTTCTAAGAGGTTGAGCATTATCATCCATCAATACCAAGTCTGGGCCCACAGTACCTCACAACAACTGTGCATGAGACCCCAATATCTCCTCACAGTACCTGACAGCAGTTAAATCTTGCTGATTCATGCATACAATTTGATGAAGAGGTGTTCAAATGATCAATATAATTGCTACCCTCACCATTATGAATACTCCTCCATATCAGTCTCTTTCTGCAATGTTTGGGTCCCAAAATCATGTTCTACATGCCCTCTAGGTGTAAATCTGTTGAGAATCACTCCCCAGGCTAAATCAGGACTCATCTGTGAAAGGAACATTGGCCCACCATTCGACCATCCAGGTGGCTTGTTGACGGCTCCACTCTAGATGTTCCCTTCTGGGAATACACGCCTCAGATAAACAGACAACAGGTCTCCGACAGTAAATGCAGCTCTGCTGAAGCCTTCTATACACTGTTTGCCTCAATATAACATGTCCAGGGGATGCTGCGAGGTCAGATGTCAGTTGCAGTGCACTATGAAGGCAGTACTGTCATGCCCTTACAGCCAAATAACGATCCACTCTTTCTGGTGTCACATGTGGTCAGTCCTGTCCTGGTCTCCGGGATACAGTTTCAGTCTCTATAAACTGTCGCCCTATCCGAGAAACAACAGAATAATTCACATTAAGCTATCAGGTCACATCAGTTTGCGACTCCCCTGCTTCCATTCTTCATATGGCTCTCCATAGCAGAGAGTCTGAAGGCGTCTTCTCTGTGCCATTCTGCACATTGTGTACACAGTGATTGTGGTTTAACATCATCTGTTATGGTGTGTATGATTATATCATGAATTAGACACAGAAGGTGGAAATAGCAGTTTGTTGCTTTAATTTTGGACACCAGTGTATTTTTGTATGGGTCCCAGTGGCCACTCTGTCATGCAATCCTAAAAAGAATTACAACAGTAGAAGTACTCAAATCTTTAATAATAATAATAATAATAATAAAACATGTTCTTTAACTCTTATATGGAGATATATTCCAAAATTTTTGAGTGCCTGAATATGTGATGTGCATTGTCATTTTCTCCATTACTGCATTGGCCCAGACCCATACTATGTAATAGCGAGTAATGACCTAATCTAAGTTCCTTCAGATTCTCTCCACTCAGTTGAGGTGTTTAGTGCTTCAAAACTGTATTGAAGCACCCTATAATAAAAGGGCGCTTTCATCATGAATACTTTCCAATCTTGAAATAGAGATACTGTAATTTTTTCATAAATTAAAAATATGTGATGACCTGAAGATGGTTCTCATTACTACATAACTCCACAAAAGATGAGTTATACATAATTTGAAATACCAGAAGCCACTGTTATTAATCTCCTCTTGTTCTGCCCTGAGCAGCTGCTAACACTCCACTTCAATATATCCACTGATGCAATAATTATATTGTTCCGAATGTATCTCTGTCACTGCTTTTACAGCTGTTTCCCATGCATCTACACATTCTCCTTTCACTATCTTTTTGTAATCTATTGTTCCCCATTGTATGCTTTCCTTTCATCTGTACTATCTGATATAATATGTAGCTTTGTGTTGATCAAAATTTCTCATTTTCGTTTCCCTCCTCCTCCTCCTCCTCCTCCTACTCTTACTCTTACCCTTACTCCCATTTTTCTCTTCTTTTAGTTTCCCTTCCACTGATAATAACCGTATGTGTGTACTTTTTGTTATTCCTATTCCTCATTGCAATTTTACTGTTCTGCCTTCACTAACTGTTTCATTTGTGGCTGATATACAGTATTTACCAGGGTGAGTCAAATGGAAACTTTAAAAATGCTATAATATTTTTCAATATAACAATAAACAAAAATTGTGCATATTATTTTTGACATAGTCTCTGACATTGAATATATGTATTTCACTGCTTTGGAAGAAGTCAGAAGCCTTTGTTGTTTACTCCTTGCTGCATGGCAGAGTTGATTTTTCAGCATGTCTGAATAAGTAGTCCTGGTTACCATCACTCTCCTATCCATGTAATGCTCCAAAATTACTCCACTTGCATCCCAAACCAGAATCAGTATGACTTTCCCATCAGATGGTTGAATGTGGAATTTTTTTGCTTATGGCAGTGAGATGTAGCATCATTCCTTGCTTGACCCAAGTCTCATCACCTGTAACAATTTTTTTTAAAAATTCGTGACCTTTGAGGTGGAAATGATACAAAAGTTCTTCACTGATAGCAACACAACTGTCTGTCAATTCGGCAGTCCATTGATGTTTCATCCATCTTGGAGACACCTTATTGAGGTACAGTGCATTGTGAACAATATTCTGCACTGAACCAATACTAATCTTCAAAATTGTAACTATTTCATTCAGTGTTATGCTTCCGTTCTCCTTTACTAATGCAATGTTCTCGTCTGCCGCTAAGCAGTGAGCCTGCACTGTTCTTCGGGAATCCTCCACAGGAGTTACACCATTTGTACACTTGCTACAGCAACAATCACAAATCACCATACTGCATTGTCATTCTGCAATGAATTTCAGTTGGTTGGACACCTTCACCACACAAAAAATGCATCACAGATCACTGTTGAATTGTGGTGCCTGTTGACAGCGGGTTAGCCATCTTATTGTGGATGCTGCTGCCTTCCCAGCACTGTAGCATCACTTTGTCAACTGTTGGTCACTTTCTGAATCTCAAAGAACAATACTGTCACCTACCAACCCCATCACACAACTTTTCAAAATTTTATGAAGCTTTTAAGGTTTTCATTTGAACCACCCTCATACCAATATAACACATTCATTCTCCTCTCAAATTTCCACTTTTTCTGTTTCCCAGTACTTTCATAGCACACTCAGTCTTTTTTTTTGCGTAGAACATTCAATTCCACTTCCTTTTTTTACATTATTAGTCTTCCTGTCATTGATTATCTTAGATTTTTTTTTTAATTTTTCCACATTTTTTTCATCTCCTGTATCTCCCATCATAGTTTTAATTTCTGGCTGTGAAGAACAAACATATGATTGCTAGAAGTTCCAAATTATACAGATTTTGATCATATACATTTTTATTAAAATATTTATAATTTTTTGCAAGAATTCATAATTTGTTTGCTTAAAGTCCTATCATACTGACTGAGTATCTCAAATCTGTGCGCTCCCATTTGCAGTACGATCTGATTGGTTGCCATTCATTGAAGAAGATGATGTTCTCATATGGAGAAAACAGGAGGACAAAATGAGAGGGCTGTATGCTTACAAAGGTGACCAAACTATTCACACTGTTTAAGTATGCTAAGTTCAGTGTAATAAGGAATACTCTCTCTCTCTCTCTCTCTCTCTCTCTCTCTCTCTCTCTCTCTCTCTCTCTGTGTGTGTGTGTGTGTGTGTGTGTGTGTGTGTGTGTGTGTGTGTGTGTGTGTGTGTGTGTGGATATTAATTATTCACAGCATGATAGTTCTTTGAAATCCTTGTTCACAACACTATTAAAAAATGAAATCACATGGGGGGCACACTAAGTAATATAATTTCTATAAGCTCACTTCTGAAGTATGTATCGTATACCCATCCTGAGATTGAAGAACTAGTGTAGAGAACAATGATTCAGGACTATCAAGCTTTTGTTTATTGCAAATGTGGAGGAGAAAGAGTTAACTAAATGAAAAGAGGGATAGAAGATCTGAAATCAGGCGGTGTGAACAAGATACAGGGATCAGTGCAACCATTACTTGGTTTAACATTTTGTTTACAATAGTGTCATTAAAGAAATTATACTTTGTAAGCAGCAAAAAACAATAAAAAAAAGCCTTCTTAAATGCTTTGTAAAGGTACAAAATTTTCATCGTAGCATTAAAACAGTGTGTTGCATTCTATTACAGCATTAACCAAAGAAAAGGCTTTTCAGAAGACTTACTTATGTTACATATACTGTACTGTAAATAATGTTCTATTTTAATTATTGTGGGTACTCTTTGGGCAAGTGTTCTGTGTAATATCTTGTTTTTACAGTTCTCAGACTGAGGAAAATACACGAGTCTAGATAATTTTGGGAATTACAGTGTCACAAGTGTTGAATGGACCCTCACAGAGATTACTTGCCAAGTGCTAATGCAGATATTCACACAAATAGATACACACAAAGTCCAAGTTTTACCACATTATCGTCATAGTCTGAACACTGCATTAAAAATATGCATGTTGAGACTGAGTCCATAGTTAGTTATGCAAACAGCAAGACACCAAGTAATATCCAGGAATTCAAATGCCTGCAAAATATAGTAGGTGAGTGTTTATTGCATGTAAAGAGTATAATGACCCGTGCGTATGTATTTGGTTGTGAGATCTTACCACAAGTGTGTGCCGGAAAAGTAATGCATACTGTTCATGGCCCGTGAAGTGGCTTCTGAAGATGGAATGTACCCACGATGATTAGTGACTCTGTTGTTTTGTCCTTAAGTATTACTGAGATGCAGTATCCTCTTGCACCTCTCTACCATAAAAGGACATATGTTTGTTCTCATTCCTACTGTGTAGTGTAACTGCAGTAAAAGTCGCTCCTGACCAACTGTGAGTTGTCAAACAGAAAGGTGTGTGCCATGTTTTTTTCATCTTTACAATCCAGCAAGGGAGCTTCAGTGACACTAAAGCAGTTGATGTGACCAAGCCATACTAATCCTCATGTAAGCTGCAGGAATATACCTAGTGTTGCAACGGGCACTTGTCCATGATGATGTTGACAGTCAGGCACACCCCTTTCACTGTGACAAGCTGCATTGTTTTGAGAAATGGGTCTGAGCTAAGGTGTAGTCTGTTATGGGTGGACCATAGTAAGGATGGCTGTCGGGCACTGCCTGTTGCGTTGGCCACTACAGACATGTCCTGAAGAGACATTCGAACTCGGCATCCATCCTTGGTCCGTATGCCTGGTGCCTAACCAGGGCTTTCATTCTGTTATACCACATAAGCATGGGAAAGCAGCATTAATGCCCACATGGGAGGTGAGAGAGGCAAAGTGGAAGAGATGAGCCCTCTGTGCTCTGTATGTTCAGCACTGTAAAGCACAACATCACTGATCAGTGTTTTAAGATATTAGAGGGTAATACTGCAGTTTTGCAGTCAGTTCAGTTGAGGATAAAATATATTGGGACTATACTCATACGATTTATAATGCAATCTTGTTTGGGAGCAGATCTTTGGCTACTTCTATGTGGTGTAGGTATCAGTAATTGAAAAGCGAGACAGTCTGGAAACAGACCCTTCGTGTCAGTCAGAATCCATATTGGTACCAATGGGAAGTTGAGAAAGTATGTCGACAATCACATGGGTTGAGGTCACCTTGGATTGGATGCTGTAATTGGATTAAAAGTGGCACTCAACACTGCACCCTCCTGGACTTGCAGTCTTCTTTGGATGCTACCTGAGAATGTCCTTGGGTTTATCAAGTCCACTATTTAAGCGTGGATGGTGCTGGGTGCTCTGTAAGCAGTCTGCGCTGCATCAAGTGCTCCGTCTGCGATCCGCACCTGCTAGGTGTGACTCCAATAGTCTTCTCTGGTCACCGGTGTTCTGAGTGCCATTTGCGACCAGCTCAGCCATCCTCTCAGGCTGTGGTCGTTATCTGAGGTGTTTCAAATCCAACCTGTAATGTGTGTGCTCTGTCTCATGGCTGTTTTTTCGGTCTGCTCTTTGTTTCTTGCGAAATCTCGAAGTGTCCTACGTTGAGTTTTCAGAAACTCAGGAGCCGGATCCTAGGCAATGCTGAGCTGGTATCCAGTGTCATGGTTGATGAGATTCTCTATGACCTTTATCTCTGTGGATTCTTTTATGGCACTGCTCCAGTGTCTTGCATTCTGTGTGATAATCTTGTTGTCATTGTAGTTCATTGAGTGACCAAGTTCTAGACAGTGTTCTGCTATGGCTGATTTTGTTGCCTTTCTGAGTCTGATGTGCCGCTGGTATTCTTTACACCTGACGCCCACAATCCTGTTGGTCTGGCCGATGTATGACATCCTTCATTGGCCTTTGATGTTGTAGATACCTAACTTGCATAGGCCTGGGTCATCCTTTATATTCCCCCACATTATCCCAGTTTTAGTGGGTGGGCAAAATATGCTCTTGATGTCATGTTTCATGAGAATTCTGCTGATTTTGGCAGAGATCAGTCCAGCATATGCCTACTATGCCATCTTCTTTGCCTCCTTTGATTCCTTGTCTGGATCCTCAGGTTGACTGGTAGGTCGAAGGGCCTTCTTGATGTCTCTAGAGGAAAACCCATTTTTAGCAGCTGGTAAACTTCTCGGGATGTGGGTTTGTGGTCCAGGAAACTCTTCTTTCCTGACAGTACGGTGCTGGACATCCTCAGAGGCTGGATCATGACTTCACATCCCAAACGGTTTACCAGCAGCTATGTCATTTGATTGTGAAAGCCTTCATTCTAGAACCTATTCTTGCTGAACACCGATTGTAACTGTTCTATTTCTGTCGCCAAGCTGTTGGAATCTGACAGAGAATGTGCCCTGTGGACTAAGAGTTTTGAGCACTCTGTTATTCTATGCCAGATGGTGGCAGCTATCAGCTTGCAGATATAAGTCAGTGTGACTAGGCTTGTGGTACACACTATGCCCAAATTGGCCATCTGCCTTCCTCTTTGCTAGTAAATACAGAAATGGGAGTGTCCATCCTTCTCCAGTTTCGTCGTGAATTTTATATTCGGGTGGTGTGAATTCAGATGTTCCAGAAAATCATCTAGCTTCTCCCTATCATTGGGCCAGATGACAAAGGTATCATCCACATACCTGAAAAAGCAATTGGGTTGATACGTGTCTGATGTAAGTACCTCTTCTTCAAACTTTTCCATAAATAGGTTGGTTACCACTAGTGATAGAAGGCTGCCCATCACCGCACCTTCCATTTGCTCGTAAAATTGACCTCCATCTAGGAATAACTTCGAAGTTAGTACATGCCTGATTAAGACAGGGTATGACGGAAAGGTTCAACAACTTCTGGAGGATCGCAAAGTGGACAAAAAGACCAGGGCTCTGCTGAAGGAGACGGGCCTGCCTGAACAAGTCATCAAGAAGCTTTGTACCAAAGCACCCATACAATCCAGACTTTACGGACTCCCCAAAGTTCACAAAAATGGCGTTCCGCTTCGACCTATTGTTAGCAATATCAGCACCCGACTGCAAAATATCTGAAGAAGTTGCTGGCACCACATGTGGGCAGATGTGCACACCACATTCGGAACTTGGAGGACTTCCTGCAACGGAAGAGGCATCTACACATTGTGGACTCTGACATCATGGCCGGTTTCGACATGGTCTCTCTCTTCACACAAGTACCACAGTTGATCTTATTGGAAGTGCAGACCGAGAAAATAGCCATGAGAAGACAGAGCACCAGACATTACAGGTCAGATTTGACACACCTCAGATGACGACTGCAACTCCAGAGGACTGCCGAGCCAGGCGCGGATGACAGTCGGAACACCAGTGGCCAGAGAGGACCATTGGAGTCGCACCTGCTGAGCACTTTTGCATGGACCATGAACAGAACACTCAATGCAGTGCAGACTGATTACCGAGTGCCCAGCACCATCCAGGCATAAATACTGGACTCCATCCTCCCAAAGACTATTCTCGGGTAGCACCTGAAGAAGACAGCAAGTTACACTATCGAAATATCATGCGAGAACAACGCGAACATCTGGCAGAGATCCCAATTATTCAACATGTCATCAGATTGTCGGGAAAGCCTGAAGAATTATATATTTAGCTTACCTGGGTATGCGGAAGAATCTCAACCGAATGCTTGTGTATAAGAAACTGCTACTCTTTATATGCCACATACATTGAACTCCTGTTATGGCTTCTTAGATATTATAGAAATGACTATTTGAATATTACTTGGTGTCTTCTTGTCTGCATAATTGATGACTCAGGCTCAACATGGTTATTTCTAACATAGCATTCAGCCTATGATGATGATGATGATGATGATCTGGCACAACCTGGACTTAATGTGCATCTGTTTGTGAGAATGTCTGTATTAGTAGCTGGCAAATAACTTGTATGAGGCTGTATTCAACATGTGTGAAGCTATAATTCCCAATATGATTTAGAGAGATGCATTTTCCTCAGTATAAGAACTGTAAAAACCAAGATATTGTGCAAGACACTTTCACTGGTGAGTACCCACAAAAATTAAAAGAGAATAGTATCAGCAATACAGTATATCTAACATAACTAAGTATTCTAAAAAGCTATTTATGTGATTAATGCTGTAATATAATACAAAACTCTATTTTAGTGCTATCATGAAAATTTTGCACTTCTATTAAACTTCTAACCCATTTCAGAAAGTTTTTGTGTCTTCCTTGAAATACATTTTTTTTACTGCTGGCATGGTATCGTTTCTTCAATGATGATAGGCAAACAAATTATGAAACCAAGTAAGGGGTGCAATGATCTGTAGATCTTGTTCAACCCTACTGATTTCAGATGTTCCTTCTCTCTTCTGAGTCATTTAAATCTTTCTGCTCCTGGCAGGCATTTGTTAATGATGTTCTGAACAACCTGCATGTCAATATATCATTTACTAAGACCACGCTTTCAGTCAATGTGTAGATTGCAAGGAAGGGTGCTGATGGAAGCTGCTTTTTCAGCATTGCAAAATCTTGATCATATTCTGACACCCACTTAAACTATGCCCCCCATTTATTCACAGCACATTGATAGCAAGTGATTTTTTTTCCTGTGTGGCAGTTAAAATGCAACTGATATTTCATTGTGTAATAAATGCAAGTACATTCAATCTTGAAATCACTTGAGCAGGTGAGATATACTAATGATTTTTTCTTCCTCGATGCCAGTTTCCTGAGGATACAGCAACTTATCCATTGCTTATACCAAGCAGGGCTGATGGGATGTGGCCAGTAAAATGTTCAATTGGCAATGGTAGGATGCTTTCCAAGCACTCAGAAGAACAATGGTTTATTAATAGGCTTCCAAATAGCGCACTGTCTAATGACACACAGTTTTCTTCTCTCTCAAAAGGACTCACCAACATGCAATACTTTTTGTGTGCAGACAACTCTACACCTCATTTTACAAGAGTGGATCCTGTTTACATATGGTGTTGTTTTTGTCTTCAGTCCAGTAACTGGTTTGGTGCAGCTCTCCGTGCTACCATATCCTGTGCTAGCTTCTTCATCCTGAAGTACCTACTGCAACCTACATCCTTCTGAATCTGCTTAGAGTATTGAACTCTATTGTCTTCTTGTCTAAACTATTTATCATCCATGTTTCACTTCCATACATGGCTACACTCCATACCAATACTTTCAGAAAAAACTTCCTGACACTTAAATCTATACTCAACGTTAGCAAATTTCTCTTCTTCAGAAACGCTTTCCTTACCATTGCCAGTCTACATTTTATATCCTCTCTACCATCATCAGTTATTTTGCTCTCCAAATAGCAAAACTCATCTAGTACTTTAACTGTCTCATTTCCTAATCTGATTCCCTCAGCACCACCCGATTTAATTTGACTACATTCCATTATCCCCATTTTGCTTTTGTTGATGTTCATCTTATATCTCCTTTCAAGACAGTGTCCATTCTGTTGAACTGCTCTTCCAGGTCCTTTGCTGTCTCTTATAGAATTACAGTGTCATTGGCAAACCTCAAAGTTTTAATTTCTTCTCCATAGATTTTAATCCCTATTCCAAATTTTTCTTTTGTTTCCTTTACTGTTTGCTCAATATACAGATTGAATAACATCGGAGATAGGCTAGAACCCTGTCTCACTCCCTTCCCAACCACTGCTTCTCTTTCATGCCTCTTGACTCTTATAACTGACATCTGGTTTCTCTACAAATTGTAAGTAGCCTTTCATTCTCTGTATTTGACCTCTGCCACCTTCAGAATTTGAAAGAGAATATTCCACTCAACATTGTCAAAAGCTTTCTCTAAGTCTACAAATGCTAGAAGCATAGGTTTGCCTTTCCTTAATCTACCTTCTAAGATAAGTCGTAGGGTCAGTATTGCCACACATTTACATACAAGGTTCCATGGCTTGGTGTGAAATGGCCCTTTATTTTGTGCAGTAACAGTGAAAATGTTAAGCATTGAGTAAAATTTTACATCACATACTGATCCTCCCAAATATGTTGGGATCAAACTATAAGCAAGACCAAAAGGCTGTCTCTAATAGCCATTTTTAAAAATATTTACTTTTGGTAGCTTTTTATGCATTTTTGAAGATATTTTTTGTGTACTTTCTCTTTTTAAGTAGTTTTCTGTTATGTTGTTTTTGCACGTTCTGATTAGTGTATTTGCAATGTCTTATGAAACTTTAAATATCAGTGTCTTTGAGGTAATAAACACACTTTTTTACACCTTTATACCAAACATCATCATTTAAGTCTCTGTATAATGCTCAATCCCTTATTTCAACATAGTAATCATTGAGCTACAAACACACACAGTGTCCAGGAGGTACATGATTTTATTTCTTTATTTCCAGTCTATGATCACTCAATATTGTACTCGGACAATCAATTTCAGCTCATAATGACCATTATCAGATCAGTTAAAGATGAAAGAGGAACAACAAATACAAATGTAGACAGCAGTATACACTACCAAAAAGTAGGAAGTTAACTAATATACAGTGTGTTTTTTATCCCCATAAATATGAAAATTAAGTCCAAAAGCATCAGTACAAACAGGCAGAATAAGTTGGCCATTTAGGAGGGTAACAAATATGGTAAAATTCCCTTTTTAATGGGTCTCTTGGGACTAAAATATGTTTTCCTTATATACAGGTTTCCCCTAAGTGAGATTCTTCCCAGAGTATGTGGAAGGAGTAATCCAGAATCATATATCAAGCATCTTTAGGTTATATAAGTGCTATTTAATTACAAAATTACAAATATCCTATGCTACAAATTTAAATGCAGTGCATATATAATTGTTTTACTTTTCAAAAAATACATCCTTCAAAAAAAAAATCATGAATACTTATTTGTTTTGCCCTTCTAGCAAATTGTAGTGAAAGAAGTTGTCACTCCAGTTGGTTAATATGGGTTAGAATTTATTCAGCTACATTAAAAGAGGAAAGGATATTTCTGACATCTACATCTACATCATTACTCTGTTATTCACAATAAAGTGCATGGCAGAGGGTTCAATGAACCACAGTATCAATTATGTGCACAGCAGTGGCAAAACTTGGTTCAGCAGCATCCTTTTCATCATCATCAGTCACCACTAGCTCCTGCCTCTGTCTTCCTTCATGAACATTTCACACATTTCACTTGCATTATATATCGGATGTGAAGGTCAGGATGCCATCATCACAACAAAGAAAGTTCTGGAATGTCACATTGTTAGAAAAATCAGGGATTCTACTCCATTCTTGTCCTGGAAGAATGTCTTTTTCAATGGTAACTGATGTACTCAACAATTTAACATAGTATGTTGTATTACAGAATTCCAGGCAGCAACAAATGTACACACAGCCTCTAGAATGCTGAGTCTCGTCATGTCCTTCCTCTCAAAGAATGAAATTGACTTTTGCACAACTGTTACTCTGTGTTTGCCTTTGAGTGTATTATGTCCAGGTCTAGAGACTGCACATGACTTGGGCTGTTTGGAGGAAAGAACACATCACTGAGATTCCTCATAAAATATGTTTCATTGGCTCGCAGGGCGTTAGTCAATAATGAGTGCAATTCGCCTTCCTGCTGCATCCGTCTTGGCATCTAAACACCTGAAAAATCTCGCAATAATGTCTGACTTCATCCAGACTGTGTTGTTGTATTCCTAAATACAAAGTATTTTTTTATGTTTTTGAAATACCAGGGAATTTTAAATATTTCTATTATTAGTAAAGGCAACTTTTCACTTCCATCAATATTTACACACAATAGTGTCGTCATCCTTTCTTTACTTTTTTATCTCCATGGGATTTTACTCCTTTAAGGGACTGTGATTTTGCAGGAACTAAATTTGAAAAGATGCCACTTTCATCAGTGATAATTGAAGAAAACTTCATGAGCCAAGAGCGCTAAAAATAGGATGAACAGAATTTGATAGGAAAATATTTCAAAATCATGATGTTACCACTTGGAGAACTGCCTTGTTACGTAACCTACAGAATAACACTGTACCTTATGCTTTAAAAGCATTAAGAACCATTTTTATTTACATTAGCAATTCTGTGGAATTATGACTCCATATTATATGCTATATGCAAAATGATAATCCAGTCAACTCCACAGTGCCACCTGGTGGATGCACATAGTGGTCATTATGTTTACATTACCCCATGACACATTAATTTTTTTTTTTTCAATTAGCAAGCATTTTTCAAGGGACCAGGAAAACATTTCAAATTATTGTGAGTTACAAATTAGTGTGTGTCAAAATATTGAAAGTGAGCTACATGCATTTGACATATCTCTCCTAGGTTGTGGTTACGAGTAGGAAATTTTTGGTTATTTATCAGTAGTCTGAAAGTTTGCTTGTCTGCATGGTGTAGATTAGATTAGATTAGATTAGATTAGATTAGATTAATACTAGTTCCATGGATCATGAATACGATATTTCGTCTGCATGGTGTCTTCTATGTTGTTAAGTCTTCTCAAATTCCTAATCTCTTCCAGCCATCCTGCAGAGTATTTTGAATTTGGAAATGAAGCTGAAAATTTTCTAGGTTAGCTCATTGTCATTAATTCTGTGAATATGACCACGAAACTTTAATCTCCTCTTCCTTATTGTGTCTATTTTCACATTGATATTTCTGTATAAACCTTCATTTCTCCTTATCCATCTGTCAGCTTTGTTCTTTTGTGGTACTAAAATTTTCCTGAGTATTTCCCTTTCTTTCTTTTCCAGCTCTTCTTGTGTATTTCCTCTTTCTTTCTTTTTCAGGTCTTCTTGCTCACCTCATTTATTTACATCTGTGTAGTGCTTCCACTTTAATTGCTATTGCTTAGTGTTTAATTTCTTGCCTTGAATGATACTCTTCTTTCATTATGTTGGTTTTAGGTGAGTTTGTATGCTAATCACATTTTCTTTAATCATTCTTTGCTTGAGCTGTTATCTAATCCATTTGATTGTATCCATTCTCCATAAAACTTACCAAATCTTTTGATGTTTCATGTTGTAATTGCATGTATTTGTGTATATTTTTCTCTGTTGTGCTTATGTTCAATGTATTCAGTTGTCTCATATGGTATTTGTGATCCAGTTTTAGCTGCAATTTTGCAGTGTTTCTATCATTATCTATGCATCTGTTTTGTCCCTTCTATTTATATGCAGTATATTATATCTATTTATGGTAACAGTCAGACATCAGCAGAAAGCACCTGTTTGTTTCCCATTACAAACAAAATTATTTTTATATCAGAAATTTGCGTGCCCATTCAATAGAGCACTCCCAAGTTAGTCTAATGCAATATTTGTTTTATTGATATGTATTAACAGGAGTATTAGAAGCTGGTCTAGTGATCCATAAACTCAGATTTTATCCACAGTACAGAACTTCATAGAATGCCTTCCAGAAGTAAAGAAACATAGCATCAACAGAGGTACTGTTATTTCTGATCCTCTTAATCTTTTGGACTAACAGAGTATGTTGAGCATATAGTGATGCTAGGTTTCTTTTTGCAGAAAACAAGTATATTCGTGCAGAGGTGGGTTTCATTCCCCAAACAGGACATGATACTTGAGCACAAAACCTGTTCCATAATTCTACAGCATATTCGTGTCAGTTGTGGAGGCCTATAATTTTGTAGATCTGTCTGTATTGAAAACAAGATTGACTCATTCCTTTCTCCAGTTGCTCGGAACACTTCCTTGCTCCAGCAGTACATGATAAACACCTTCTATAATGAGAGAAAAGTCTTTTGATAGTTTATTTAATACTCTGTAGGTAACTGATGCTGAAATTCGTTTGCCCCTCCTGGACTTGGGGTGGCACAGATTAAGCAATTTGTTGCTATTCCTGCTAGTTCTCTGGGGGAGATTTTCTTGAAGCCTCTCTTGGGAATTGGCTTCTAATGCAGAAAATCAAGAATTTCATATGAAACTTTGCTGCCAGCCCTTCGACTAAAAGGTATTGATGACTAATTGTTGATGTGATGGTTGTCTGTTGGGAAGGGGAGGCTGGGGGGTGGGGCCGTGGCTTGCTAGGATCCTCTGCTCCCTCTCCCTCTCCCTCTCCCACTCCCTCTCCCTCTCCCTCTCCCTCTCCCTCTCCCTCTCCCTCTCCCTCTCCCTCTCCCTCTCTCTCTCCCTCCCTCTCCCTCCCCCTCCTCCTTAGAAGGCTTTCCAAGTGGTTGCTCACAAGTTTTGCGTGTGGTGATCTTTTCTTCGCCATGTTTGGCTTTTCCCTCGCCATTGTTGGGCTTTTCCACCTCAGGTGGCCTCTTCCACATATCAGGTGGCCTCATCCACATTGTGGACAAGGCATTCCCACTCACAAGGACAGATCCCCAGGGGTGGAATCGATTTTTAGTGATGTAGGTTGGGGTCCCAGGTATCACACTCTGCAGCCATTCACAGTGGTTGGCCCTCATTTGCAGGTAGTGAATGGAAAAATAAATTGTAATTTCACTTGCTGCTCTAGAGCTTCAAACATAGTAGAGGTAAGCAGTTTGGCAGTGTAGTGTTGTGGTTAAAGTTATTCCCCAAACGTAGAAAGTTGTGGGTTCAAATCTCCTCAAGTGGTGTGAAATTTATTATTTTTCATCTTTATCCAAATTACTTTGATTGTAATTTTTATTAAATTAAGTGGTTTAAACATAACTGTTTTTATTTCTAATTCTTTGTAACATTATTTCAATCATCATTTTAACTTTGTGATTTGCTCTCATATTTTCTTCCTTTCATTGTTTTTCGATTTGGAATCTGTGTGCATATGAATTTAATTATTTTTATTTATCTATCATAATATCTGAACATTTGAATGCTGATCTTTCAGTTAAACACAAAAAATGAAATAATCTGCTTATATTGACTGTGCAGTGGTACTGAAAATGTATTTATCATTACAAGATGTACACTTGACAGCAAAAAAAGTGGATCACGCCTGAATTCCATCGTGTAGGCTGCACCTGAATGTATGCAACCAACATAGCATATACGTGTTGCACATCGTCGCAACCCTCCACAGTACAGTTGTTGTAAGATACACAATGGGTACCGCTAGAGACTACTAGAGAACACCGGTCTTTATGACAGTCCGTCCAGATGTAAAGTAACATCACGATAGTACAGAAGAGATCAGACAGTCCTTAATGTTTGTAAACTAAACTTAATTACAATAAGTGACATTTTAAACATTGTGGGACAACTAATTTTGTAACATAAATCGTTCAGTAATCCTTAGGCACAATTAAATATTTGAGACAGTATAAGGATTTATAAAGTTGTATGGCAATTGGAAACAAGTTCTTTGCTGTCTAAAAGGTTTACCCAACACATGCTGAACATCATTCAGTGTTCAACGGGGAGTGGTTTTGCATCAACTTTATGTAATACTAAGCAGTTAAAAGAAATCGTGATCAATGGCGGCAAGCACTCTGCGGAAATCACAACATTAACAGCGAATCACAAGTAATATCATTGTTCACATTACTCATCAACAGTTACTTGTACACAAAGTTGTACTTTAAATGACATGACCAACATCTTCGTTCTGGATCCGGATGCAAACCAAGAACGTAAAGCCATTGTTAACCAAGCAAAGCTTTGTGCCTTATCGAGACTCGATCACTAGGCAGAAAGAGACGTCAGATATTGACGTTTGCACCAGTATCAGTTATCAATTCTCAACTTGAATGTAAATGACGATAATGTTTGTATGAAACCATGAACCCTAACATGACAATTACCTTCTTTGTAATTAACCTCGAAAGTTGTTGTATATTGTTGCATTGTCAAGGAAGAAAGGGTGCACATGTTTAAAATTGAAATGCCATCATGTAATGCTGGTGAGAAGGATGTGAACCCAGCACCTAATCAGATTGTTGAATAAGTACGTAAAATCAGAATGTAGATATCACAATTTGTCACCTGTAGTTAGGTTGGAACCTTAAATGACGACTGAAGTTGTATTGCCTGACCGGGATTCGAACCCAGTGCCTACCGCCATCGTTGTGTAACCAGGAACAGATGAGGAATGTCCAATGTTGGTCCACTGTTAGCGAGATGTGTGCACATTTAACTAGAAATAAGGCAACGAAAACGTCTGTGCTGACTGAGTGTCGAATGCCGCACACATGGTTATGAAGACACATTAATAATCAAATTCTTATTCAGTAGTAGCTAGGATTAGTATGTTTAGTTGCAAACCTTAAGGCCTTTCTCATCCCTAGTAACGTGTTGCCTAATATCTGTGATATCATGGTGTTAATTTACGAGTGGATTGACTGCCATAAAGAGCAATGTTCTCTAGTAGTCATGTATCATTGAGATGTAAATGAAGTGCCTCAGCAGAAAGTAATTTCCGTTGTGCAGCACTGAGTACATGTTATAAGTGCACAAAACGTGTATTATATACTATGTATATACTATTATTTGGAGAAGCTGCCGCCTAACCTGCTTACTTTTACATTCTGCTTAATTGTCGTGGTTGAATACACGTTTTCTTAAGGCTACATCTAATGCAGAGTGCTTACAAGAAAGAATAGTTTCCTGTGTCATGCTATTGCTAGCTAGGTGAAATATTTTGTGGTAGCTGTGTTTAACATGAATGTATTTTTGAAAGTATTGTTCGTCAAATATTTGAATGAGTCGTCAACTGTAGGCGTGCCTGCACATGTTATAGCATAATAGCTGTAGCTGCATTAGTTTATACTACAGACTTGGGTAGGTTAGGTGTAACTTTTGATCCTTCAAGGGGTGATGGTGGCCTTGCGGCCTGGGTCTGTACTGGTTGCAGCTCACGAGCTACGGGCCAGCCAGCCAGCCAGCCAGCCAGCCAGGCTGGCTGAGGCAAGACAGAAGTGGGCAACCTGGCAGTGGCGTTGGTGGGCCAACAGCCGGGGACAAGCCAGCATGGCTGCGCCGCATGCCTCTGCCTCTGCCTCTGCCGCTCCGTTTGACATAAATATGTTTACCTCCTCTCCTGGCATCTGTATAAGAGCGGCAAGCAGAAACACACATCAGGCTGTCTGCCGTAATGGCTCACTGGGAGAAGTCTATTCGAGATTGAGTCATCGCTCTCACTGAAGGAGGAAGATGTTCCGTCAGAGAAGCTGGCAGACGGTATGGCGAACCACATACCACTGCAACGAGATGGTGGAGGATCTGCCTTGAAAGAGGCACCACCAACAGGGCTGCTGGCTCAGGCAGGAAGAGTGAGCTCACAGCAGGAAGACAGGGACCTAGTGTCTAGGAGCAGAGAAAATCCCTTTCTGAATGCGAAGCAGTTGCAGCAGGAGACCAACTTCCCCGGCTCCAGTGACACGATTCACCGAAGGCTGAGGGACGCTGGACTGCATGCACGACGATCCGCCGTGAAACAAGAGCTCAGCAAAGACAACGTTTTATACCGGCTAGCATTTGTGGAGCTCCATCTGAGGGCGTCGTGGGACAACATCATTTTCACTGATGAGAAGGTGTTTCCCACCAGTAACGATGGTCCACGAATCGTTTACAGGCCGCAAGGGACTTGCCATCGACGCGAATATGTAACCACGACGAGAAGAAGTGGCCTACTATCTGTTACCTGCTGGGGTTGGATTTCTGCGAGAGGGATGGGAATTCTTCACAGAATAGAAGGAACTCCCGACAGCGTGCAGTATGCCCACATATTGGAAAATGTTATGCTTCCGTCAGTGCGAATGCTGCACGCAGAAGGGGACGTCACATTGCAAAAGGACCATTCTCCCATTCACAAGTCTGCATTTGTTCAGCAGCGGCTCTCCACGATTGGCATCAACGTCATGGACTGGCTGCCATGGGCGGCTGATATGAACCCCATGGAAAACAAGTGGGCTGAGGTCGCCAGAACATTAACAGAGAACTGGCCACGAAACCAACCAACTACTGAGGACGCTCTTTGGGACTGTCTCCTGGAAGCCTGAGAGGAAGTTGCTTCTTGAGGCTGTTACATCCGACAGCTTATACATTGTATGCCAAGACGCATGATAGAAGTACAAAATAATGAAGGATTCTGGATAAAATATTAGAGTCCTTAAAATGTTTTGTTATGTCTTCTTTTTCGTCATTGGGAGCTAGTGGAAGATTGCATGGCAACAGAAAAGATACAATATGGGTTAGTTTTCCTTTGAGTTGCCTTTTTAATTCAAGTGGGTTTCTTTTGAATATACAGTTTGTTAAATATTCTATTTTGATTTCATTTATACCCTGTCTAGATACTTACAAACTAATCAGCGTAGATGGACTCTGTCACTGTAGTTTTTGTTATTTTAAATACATCTCTCTCTTCCCCTCCATCCATGAATACACCCTCCGTCCTCCACACAATATGCAAACGATTTCATATTATGTTTACTCGTTGTTAATATCTCCTCTCTCTCTCTCTCTCTCTCTCTCTCTCTCTCTCTCTCTCTCTCTGACACTATAGCCACAAGTGCCCTTCTATCCCATTCCCCCAAAACTTTATAAACAAATCTAGCAGTTTCCATTGATGCTACATTTTCTCTTTTAATTGCTGCTGTCTTTACTCTCTATCATTCCTCTCAACACCTATGAAACAGTATTCTTTGATCTCCACTTCTCTATAACCCATTCTTCATTCTGAAAACAGTCCTTCCTTATCTCTCGGTCATAAGATAAAACGAACTGTGCCACACATCTAAGTAAACAATACTTTGCAAGCATTTCACGCTTATATTTTGCACTTCTATTCACTCCTAGATCTCATGCTCCTTTCTGTTACCCGTCCCTTGACATGTGCATCTACATCTAAATGAATACTCTGCAATTCATAATTATGTGCTTGGCAGGGGGTTCTGTGGTCTGGTGGATTAATCTTGTATTGATGTGTAAAACGTGTAGGTTCACATCTCACGTCAGGCATAGATTTTTAACACACCCAAGTAACTTTCCTTCACCCCTAGTATCGCCAAGTGCATAACGCCAGTAAGCTCCATAGTTCAATATCTGCAGTAAAGATAACATCCCTTCGCTGCCGACTGCGGCAGAGCAGCATTCGTTTGAGCTGTGACAGATGGAGAAACCCCGGAAGGCAGAGACTCTGTCACCAGCAAGCCGTCGTAAACTAGAAAATGTATTTCATTTAAGGAACTGATGGCCATATAAGTTCACAAGGCTCTTACTTTATTTGAAACTGAGACGTTGAAAATTGTGGTGCTGGACTGGGACTCGAATTCGATTTCACTGTGTTCCCCAAGATTGCAAACTCTTCTAGGCCTCCTCAAAAGGCACCTATCTGGTTTTGAATCCTGATCAGCACAAAATATTCATTATTTCATTTCAAGACCTAGCATGTGCACTCCGAACTACTAGTGAAAAATAGTTGTATTTTCAACGTCTCTTCGTGCGTTGTCAGCTGTAACATGTTCGTTTCAACTCACAGCCACACTATGACCTTTTTATCACAACATTACAGGATCAAACATTTCCTTACATCTTTTCAAGTTCAAACATTCCTCTCTCCATCCTACTGGCAAAAACGGATTTGGGTTTGTCGTGTTTGTTGTGATCACCAATGACGATATGTTGTGGATTCAACTTATAGCCAGCGGAGTATTTTCCATCACATCATTGAAAGTACAAACATGCCACTCCTAGCTATTATTGGAAAAGAGTTTGATATTTAAAGTGTCTTCATGACCACGTGTGTGGGGTTTGAATTCCATTCAGCACAGAACTTTTCGTCGTCTGATGTCTAGCTAAACATGCGCACATCTCGCTACTGGTGAACCAACAATAGCTATTTATTGTCTGTTGTCTGTTCCTGGCTATAAAATGACAGCGCTAGATGCTGGGTTCGAATCCCAGTCAGGCAAAAACAATTCTATCATCATTTAAGATTCCAACATCTCGCTATTGGTGAAAACATTTGATATTTACCCTCTGACTTTACGTACTTCGTTAACAGTCCGATTAGGTGCTGGGTTCGCATCCCTGTCACAAGCTTTACATGATGGCATTTCAGTTTTAAACATGAGCATACCTTGTTCCTTGTGAATGACACCATATTAAACCTCGTTGGGGATAGTTCCCAGGAAGGTAATTGTTATGACAGGATTCCCAGTTCAGTACAAACATTTTCGTCATTTATTTTCAGGATCTGAATTGATAACTGATACTGGTGCAAACGTTTATACTTCACGTCTCTTTATGCCTAGTGACCGGATCTCAATAAGGCGCAAACAAAGATTAGCTTAGCTAGTAATGGCTATAAGTGCTGGGTTTGAATTCAGGTCCAGAACGATGACGCTGGTAATGTCATTTAAATTTAAAATTTGTATACATGTAGCTGTTGATGTGTTACAAGAACAATGATATTACTGGTGATTCACTGTTAATGTTGAGATTTTTGTAGAGTGCTTGCTGCTGTTAATTGCGATTTTTTTACTGGTTTGTCCAATATCCAGTTTCCAGAGCCACTCGCCATTGAGCGACGTTAAGTACGTGGATGGAAAACCTTTTTGAGAGCGAAAAACTTTTTTTTCCAATTGCCGTACAGCTTTGTAACTCCATATATTGTCTCAAGTATTTGATTTTGACTAAGGATTACTATCCCCCCCCCCCCATGAACCACGGACCTTGCCGTTGGTGGGGAGGCTTGCGTGCCTCAGCGATACAGATAGCCGTACCGTAGGTGCAACCACAATGGAAGGGTATCTGTTGAGAGGCCAGACAAACGAGTGGTTCCTGAAGAGGGGCAGCAGCCTTTTCAGTAGTTGCAGGGGCAACAGTCTGGATGATTGATGGATCTGGCCCTGTAACACTAACCAAAACGGCCATGCTGTTGTGGTACTGCAAACGGCTGAAAGCAAGGGGAAACTACAGCCATAATTTTTCCCGAGGGCATGCAGCTTTACTGTACGATAAATGATGATGGTGTCCTCTTGGGTAAAATATTCCGGAGGTAAAATAGTCCCCCATTCGGATCATTATCAGGAGAAAGAAAACTGGCATTCTATGGATCAGAGCGTGGAATGTCAGATCACTTAATTGAGCAGGTAGGTTAGAAAATTTAAAAAGGGAAATGGATAGCTTAAAGTTAGATATAGTGGGAATTAGTGAAGTTCGGTGGCAGGAGGAACAAGACTTCTGGTCAGGTGTATACAGGGTTATAAATACAAAATCAAATAGGGGTAATGCAGGAGTAGGTTTAATAATGAATAAAAAAAATAGGAGTGTGGGTAAGCTACTACAAACAGCATAGTGAACGCATTATTGTGGCCAAGATAGACTCGAAGCCCATGCCTACTACAGTAGTACAAGTTTATGTGCCAACTAGCTCTGCAGATGATGAAGAAATTGATGAAATGTATGATGAGATAAAAGAAATTATTCAGGTAGTGAAGGGAGACAAAAATTTAATAGTCATGGGTGACTGGAATTTGACAGTAGGAAAAGGAAGAGAAGGAAACATAGTAGGTGAATATGGATTGGGGCTAAGAAATGCAAGAGGAAGCTGCCTGGTAGAATTTTGCACAGAGCATAACTTAATCATAGGCAACACTTGGTTCAAGAATCATGAAGGAAGGTTGTATACATGGAAGAACCCTGGAGACACTAGAAGGTTTCAGATAGATATATAACAGAAAGACAGAGATTTAGGAACCAGATTTTAAATTGTAAGACATTTCCAGGGGCAGATGTGGACTCTGGCCACAATCTTTTGGTTCTGAACTGTAGATTAAAACTGAAGAAACTGCGAAAAGGTGGGAATTTAAGGAGATGGGACCTGGATAAACTGAAAGAACCAGAGTCTGTACAGAGTTTCAGGGAGAGCATAAGGGAACATTTGACAGGAATGGGGGAAAGAAATACAGTAGAAGAAGAATGGGTAGCTTTGAGGAATGAAATAGTGAAGCCAGCAGAGGATCAAGTAGGTAAAAAGACGAGGGCTATTAGAAACCCTTGGGTAACAGAAGAAATATTGAATTTAATTGATGAAAGGAGAAAATACAAAAATGCAGCAAGTGAAGCAGGCAAAAAGGAATACAAACGTCTCAAAAATGAGATCGACAGGAAGTGCAAAATGGCTAAGCAGGGATGGCTAGAGGACAAATGTGAGGATGTAGAGGCATATATCACTAGGGGTAATATAGATACTGCCTACAGAAAAATTAGAGAGACCTTTTGAGAAAAAAAAAACACGTGTATGAATATCATGAGCTCAGATGGAAACCCAGTTCTAAGCAAAGAAGGGAAAGCAGAAAGGTGGAAGGAGTATATGGAGGGTCTATACAGGGGCGATGTTCTTGAGGACAATATTATGGAAATGGAAGAGGAGGCAGATGAAGATGAAATGGGAGATATGATACTGCGTGAAGAGTTTGACAGAGCACTGAAAGAGCTGAGTCAAAACAAGGCCCCGGGAGTATACAACATTCCATCAGAACTACTGACAGCCTTGGGAGAGCCAGTCCTGACAAAACTCTACCATCTGGTGAGCAAGATGTATGAGACAGGCGAAATTCCCTCAGACTACAAGAAGAATATAATAATTCCAATCCCAAAGAAAGCAGGTGTTGACAAATGTGAAAATTACTGAGCTATCAGTTTAATAAGTCACAGCTGCAAATTACTAACGCAAATTTTTTACAAATGAATGGAAAAAATGGTAGAAGCTGACCTCGGGGAAGATCAGTTTGGATTCCGTAGAAATATTGGAACACATGCGGCAATACTGACCCTACGACTTATCTTAGAAGCTAGATTAAGGAAAGGCAAACCTACATTTCTAGCATTTGTAGACTTAGGGAAGGCTTTTGACAATGTTGATTGGAACACTCTCTTTCAAATTCTGAAGGTGGCAGGAGTAAAATACAGGGAGCGAAAAGCTGTTTACAATTTGTACAGAAAGCAGATGGCAGTTATAAGAGTCGAAGGTTATGAAAGGGAAGCAGTGGTTGGGAAGGGAGTGGGACAGGGTTGTAGCCTCTCCCCAATGGTATTCAATCTGTATATTTAACAAGCAGTAAAGGAAACAAAAGAAAAGTTCGGAGTAGGTATTAAAATCCATGGAGAAGAAATAAAAACTTTGAGGTTCGCCGATGACATTGTAATTCTGTCAGAGACAGCAATGGTCTTGGAAGAGCAGTTGAATGGAATGGATAGTGTCTTGAAAGGAGGGTATAAGATGAACATCAACAAAAGCAAAACGAGGATAATGGAATGTAGTCGAATTAAGTTGGATGATGCTAAGGGAATTAGATTAGGAAATGAGACTCTTAAAGTAGTAAAGGAGTTATGCTATTTGGGGAGCAAAATAACTGATGATGGTCGAAGTAGAGAGGATATAAAATGTAGACTGGTGATGGGAAGGAAAGCGTTTCTGAAGAAGAGAAATTTGTTAACATTGAGTATTAATTTAAGTGTCAGGAAGTCGTTTCTGGAAGTATTTGTATGGAGTTTAGCCGTGTATGAAAGTGAAATGTGGACAATAAATAGTTTGGACAAGAAGAGAATAGAAGCTTTCAAAATGTGGTGCTACAGAAGAATGCTGAAGATTAGATGCGTAGATCACATAACTAATGAGGAGGTATTGAATAGAATTTGGGAGAAGAGGAGTTTGTGGCACAACTTGACTAGAAGAAGGGATCGGGTGGTAGGACATGTTCTGAGGCATCAAGGGATCACCAATTTGGCATTGGAGGGCAGTGTGGAGCGTAAAAATCGTAGAGGGAGACCAAGAGATGAATACACTAAGCAGCTTCAGAAGGATGCAGGGTGCAGTAGGTACTGGGAGATGAAGAGGCTTGCACAGGATAGAGTAGCATGGAGAGCTGCATCAAATCAGTCTCAGGACTGAAGACCACCACCACAACAACAACAACAACAAAAACAAGGATTACTGTACAATATATGTAAAATAATCTGTTTTCTCAGAACTTTTGGAATGTCACTTGTTGTAGTTAAGGTTAGTTTATGAGTGAGTGTTATGGGGTGTCTCATCGCTAAGAGCATGTTTTCTGATATGTTTTGTTTGACGATATTAGTTGACGCTTAGACTGACTGCCGTAAAGACCTTTGGTCTCTAGTAGTCTCTTGCGGTACCCATTGTGTGTAGTCAAACGACTGTACCCCACAGGGTTTTGGTGTTTAGAGGACCTTCAACACAGCTACGTTATGTTGGTTGTATTCGGCAGTGACCCACTTTTTTTACTGTCAAGTGTACTTTTTATTTTTCCTTAGTGAGCATCATATAAACATTTAAAGCATAAATTCTTGTTGCCCTATGGACAAACTAATGCAGATGAAGATTTAAATGAAAGAAGAGATTATAAGTAAAATGAAACAAGCAAAATGAGGAATAGAAATAATGAAGGCAAGAACATGATGATAAAATGAAAGAAATTAAATCAAAGAAAATACATAACAACAATTAAAATCACATGAACAAAACTCCAAAGAAGAGTCAATGAAGAAAACATGAGAACAAATCAAAAAGTTAATACAGTGCTTAAAGTGATGTGAATAAGGATTAGAAATAATCAAATGCATTTAAGCTAATTAATCAAATAAAAAGTAAAATTTATTCAATAAAAATTAAAAAATTAAAATTTCCATAGAAGCTGAGGAGATTTGAACCCACAGTCTTCTGCGTATGAGGCATGCACTTTAACCATTACACTAAGCCATCAATCTGCTTACAGCTGCTATTTTAGAGCTCTAAAGCACCACACACAATTACAATTTTTTTTCATCAATTACTTGCACATGAGGGTCCACTAGGGTGAATGGTTGCAGGATGTGATACCTGGGATCCTAACATACACAGCCGCATAAGACAGTTTCAAAAAGTCATTCCCACGCTTTAGGACCTCTCTTTGTCAGTAGGATTGAAACCGGCATAGAAGTTGATGATCTTCATTGTCTCCAGTGGAAGGATGTTGAGCAGTGTGTCTAGCTGTCCAGGGGAGAATGGATAGGGCTGATGAGGGAAAGGAAATCTTGGCTGGTCAGGAGGAGTGTATCAGTAAGGAATGAAGGAATGCGGATAGGTACCATCCGTGCAAGGAAGAGGGAGGCAGGCGGATGGGGGCACTTCGACACACGTTCTTGGGCAAGCTCTCGCGAGTGACAACAAATGGATGGCTCTGTCTCTGTAATCACATCCGCAGCATCCTGCATATCTGCAGTGCTCAAGGAGGTGATCGCCTGTGTGATGGTGTCTCACTGGAGAGGAGGTGGCTGTGACAAGCATCTCCATCTCTGGTATTGTTTCGACATGCTGTGTGGCTGCTGGCACTTCTGGAGAGTGGGTGGCAAGAGCATGTGGTTCTGTCTCTATAGTCACCTCCACAACTTCCTGCATCTCCGCAGTGGCCAAGGAGGTGATCGCCTGCATGGTGGTGTCCACACCCACCATCGGCCCTGTGGAGGGTATGATGGTCGGCACAGATTGTTCTTCTTTGATTGCCTGAGGCTTGCGCCTAAGTGTCTTGCACAGTTGCTGCAGCTGGTGGCAGGCTTCATCCATCTCCGTTGCTAGTGAGGCTTTCAGGGCAGCCTTCTCCATTGTCATGGCAGCTTAGAAGGCTTTGACAGCGGTAGCGTGCAGTGTGCAGTTTGAATGCATGTTTTCGCTTGTGTCAGTGATATGGAGGTTGGTGCTGCTGCTCTTACCAGCTGGCCTTACTGTCATCTTAGTTCTTGTCTCAGTTGTCATGGCGACAGGCAGTCCTCCCACTCCCACTCTCACTGGGTGGAGGAGAGAACCCTCCACAGTGCATCAATCACCTCAGTTGCTTGGCTATTGGTGACCTCGTGGGTGTGGTTGGGCCTTGTGGTCCCATCTCCTGCTCCTCTTCTTTACACAGCACCAGCCCGTGAAGTAGTTGAGCCGCAAAAGCAAGCCACTTGTGCACCGCCACAGTTGACGCAGGGTGATGCAACATTGCATGGCTTATTGCTGGCATGTATGTTGTGTGCTTCCACGCACTTCACACATGCCACATTGCTGTGACAGTACTTGACAACATGGCCAATCTGCTGGTATTGAAAGCATTGCTCGTCTTTGTCCCCGTAGGAGGGTGTCTGCAAGAATGTGATATTGAAATGCAGAAGCAAGCCTCTGGATACGGTAAATGCTTCCTTTCCTCTCGTGCCAGGCTGGTCCCACGAACAGCACCCTTGTCTCGTTGGTGATCTGCCACAGATTGAGAATTCAGTGGAAGTCGAGTTGGTTCAGCTCCTTGACTACTTCTTGTGTTGTCACGAGTCACGGGAGGCCACGGATTGTGATCTTCACTCTCTCGTGCCATCTTGGTTCCTTTGGAGGTGCCTCTGTGCCAATGAAGTTGTACAGAAATTCCTTCACTGTGTCATGTGCTGCTTCAGTAGTAAAGAATAGTGGCAGCAGGCTACTGTCACCCCTCACCTTAGTCCTGTTGCCTCCTCATGTGGCCACTGCGATGCCAGTTTTCAGCGTGTCCCTCAGTTTACCTCTGTATATTTCAGCAGGAGATGTGGGACTAGGGTGTCTTCAGCTACAGGCATTGATGTCAGATTGGCGTAGTGATATCACGGCAAATGACACCAATTTGCTTTTGACTTCAACAATTTGTTTAGTTGGAGATAAACACCGGTCAGAGCTCCTGGTAGTTTACACGAAGGTCTGTCTCATACAGCAGCCCGCAGTGACAATGCCTGAATGCAATGACCAATGACTTTACAGGTAACTAACCTAGTTACCTTTCATCTGTTGAGCAATTGTAATTGATTTCCCGTTCACTCGTGTGCTGACCAGTGATGAGTGGTACATGAAAAACTAGTATCATTGCACATGTACCACTCATATGAAACCTTCTGCACAATGCTCTAGATAATAACATATGTTTAGCAGCACCAATGAAGGCAGGTCCAGCTGTACTTCTTAAAGTGTGTAGCAGCACATTTCACAGTCATCAGCCTATGTTGTAACTGTCGGAAAATTCTTCTTGGTAAATAACCTATGGTGGCAGTTGTTGGCATCATTTATGAGACCATTTGTGTTGGCCTGCCTCCAGTGTATGGCAAATTGACCTGCATTGTGCTTTTTATGATATGTCATGCCTCAGTGACATTTGAGGTACTTGGTTATGTTTCCTGTCTTCTATCATACTCATAGCACTTTTCACTAACATGCTGCTGTCTGCTGTGTAGAGGTAACATAAGTGGATCCATGCGTGTAGTAGTTTTGCAAAGCAATGCTGTGGTAATGACATGGTCAAATTTTGTGTCAATTGCTGAATGTTTTCTTATGATTTAACTGTTTTTGTGTGATTTCCATATTTTGTAGAAATTGATGGAACTGCTGTCAGTACAGGCAGCAAAAATGTCTTCTGTGAAACTGAGCTTGTGGGGCAATTACAGTCAGATTTTTTTGATGTCCCAGTTTCGTGATTTTTCCGTAGTGATTTGTGATATCTTCACCCGTGTATCTTCTTTTGTAATTGCTATTTGCACACTTTTTCTTTTCTGTTTTCAGAGTGGGAAGAGTAGGATGTAAACTCCACCCTGCAACAATGAGGGCTGTAGGAAGCAAAGGGGTAAGCTCCACCTCATTCATGTAGTGATGACAACATGAAAATGAGACCTGTACTTTGTGCATGTACCAAGCACCTACCAAGGTTGAACCCGACATGCACAGCTAATGGATGCTTGGACACTGTATACACTTAGCCACTGTTGAAATAAGAACAACTGGAATAGAGACAGCTGACACGTATTTAACAATCAAATCCAAATGTCTGTCTATGAGTATTCAAATTCTAAATCATGTCGGGGGAAATATAAAATAATATGGAGAAACATCAAAAGCAAAGGATTCAGAGTACTAACAGCTGAGGACAGAGTTTCATAATGCAAATAATGGGATGTTGGTGAACAACACATTAAAGATATGAATGAACCTTGAAAAATTGTGCAGGGTGAAAATGAAAGATAAAAATAGTAAAGAAGGGAAGGGCAACTTGTTAATCATGCAGACGCTGTATCATCTGCCTTGCATATTTTCCACAGAGAGGTTCTCAAAATTATTGGTGTGACCACGACAAAACTATCAAGCAGAATGATTGCCTCAGACAAACTTGCTTCTGCAGGAAGGCTCAGTATTTTGTTGCTGAGAATGCCTACCTGGGTCACCACACAGATCATTTTGAAACCTCATCCCAACAGCAATGCTCTTGAACTCACCCTCTTGCTATACAAATTGCTTAATTTATACTTGTAAGTTCCCTGTGACTGCATTGTTCACTTTGATTGTCCTTGCTGCAGTATCATGTTTAAAACCTGTATATCCATTTTCTTAAATATTTCATGTGTCTGCCATCTTTTCTTCTTCTCGTAATTTATTTTTGTTTCTTATTCAGGCACTCTTATATATTTATGAACTTAGCACTCATCTTGAACTATTGATTCCTGAATGCTCTTATTTATTACATAAATTTGTTCAGTTTTAAAATTGCAGAGAGGCAGAATGGCTGGTCAGTATTAACCTTGAAATGTTGCAATGCCCTCGCATTGCTTACGAAACACTTAAAACTGAAAGTAATAACCCTGATTTTTGGAATCATATGTTATATTTTGTGGAGGGGCCAGCATACGTATAATTGTAAAAGTTAGGATTACTATTTTCTGCATTGTGTTTCTGTCATTGGTTAAAGAAATTGCACCTCCTGAAGGTAAGGACTGGACAGCTATTTTGCCACTTGGTGTTGTTTTAACAATTTACCCAATGGAATTTTCTGTGTGATACACTATATTTGTCTTTAATTTGAATTGATTGCTTTAAGGTGAGCATGTTAAGGATCAAAATCATTTAGTATCTAGATGTCTTTGATACCCTGCTTGTATTTATTGTGCCTTTCGCTTAATGCAGGCTATTCCAGCTTGTGTGTCTGCCACTTGGCACAGGTAGGCAAGGGATAGGTGAACAATTTATGTTGGGCAGTAGGGCTGCCTGCCCATAGTGATAGTTCTGCACCAACCACACACACGTAGGCCGGGTTGACCAAATGGTTTGTGCTCGCGCAGGATGTGTATAATAGGGCCGCGATACAGGCAGCCTATATTAGTTGTGCCTGGCCATGAGCGAGCTGAGAGGTGCCCAGCAGTGTCTGTCCCCTATCGGGCAGAGTTGGAACAGCCTGACATAATGTATACTTCTAATAGAGGCACTCTGTTGTACCCACTTACAAAGCTGTTGCAAAACCTTCATAGCTTTTGATCATCTGTCTAAATTAATGTGTATATCTAGTTTTGTTCTCAGAGACACCACTCTGTGTCAGATCTTTCCCTGGTAGTGGAACCATTTCAGCCTCTGCAGCCTTTAGTGTAGTGAAATTCCATATTTATGTGGTGTTTGTTCTTTGGGATATGTTCAAAAGAACAGGTACCATTCTGAACCAACAGCCACACAAAGGAATACAGACATTGGCTGTGAGTGAGCATTGATTTAAATCAATGGGAAAGTTGAAAATTTGTGCCAGACTGGTATTTGAACCTGGTTCTCCTGCTTACTAGGCAGATGCTCTAACCACTAAGCCATCCAGACACAGGGGCCATTGCAACTGCATGGACTGCCCTAGCACACTTCCCATCAGACCTGAATTCTCAACTTATCCACACACTACTAATGTAATGCCCTATTGTCCATTATTCTCATTGCTCGTGACATTTCACCAACTCCCTGGCTGCTGATTCAAAATGGTGTCTGTTCTTTTGGACTTGTCTGAAAGAAGACACACCACATATATATAATTAAGGCAATGATGGCCGATGATCTATTCAGTGCAGGTGCAAACAGGGCTTGAATTCTTAAGAGAATCAATGAAATGCCGCAAGTAATGAGGATAACGGGTAAAAGGGCACTAAACTAGTACTGTGTGGATAAGTTGAGAATTTGGGTCTGACAGGAAGCTTGTTTGGGTAGTCCATGCACTTGCCATGACCACTGTGTCCGGATGGCTTAGTAGTCAAAGCATCTACCTAGTAAGCAGGAGACTTGGGTTTGAATCCTGCTGTGACACTGGTTTTCAACGTACCCTGTTGATTTAAATCAATTCCCACTCACAGCCATTGTCTGTAATTCCTTTGTGTCTAAATTCCATATTTCTCAGCTCAAAGGATATTCATTCATTCTGAAAATGCATTCGTACAACAACAGGTGATCTCAACCTTCTAAGAAGACTTACTGGTAACAGAATTAGCAATGTATGAGGGGCATTCATTAAGTAATGGAACACATTTTTTTCTGACAGCACATTGCTTTTATGCAGGATGGCAGTACTTTATATTATTCCCCACTCTTTCGGCTACAATACCCTGTTCAATGCAATGCCCTTATGCCACCTCACCGGGAGGGCTTCTACCCCCACACGGTCAATGTCAGAGACAGCGTCTTGTTGCATCAATAACTTCCCCGTCATACTGTTTCCCCGCTGAGTGCATCCTTCATTGGACCAAACAGAAGGGAGTCAGAAGATGTAACATTGAGGCCGTAGGGTGGATGGAGAAGGGCAGTCCAAGGAAGATTTATGAGTCCCTCTCAGTTGTACAGACTTGGGTGAGGCCTTGCATTGTCATGGAGAAGGAGAAGTTCATTTGCATTTTTGTGGCAGTGAACACACTGAAGTCGTTTCTTCAATTTGTTGATGGTAGCACAATACACTTCCAAGTTGATTGTTGCATGGTGTGGGAGGGCATCAAACAGAATAACCCCTTCAGAGTCCCAGAAGACAGTCACCATGACTTTACTGGCTGTGGTTCTGGCTTTGAACTTTTTCTTCGGAAGAGAGGTGTGGTGCCATTCCATGGATTGCTGTTTTATTTCCAGTTTGATGCGACGAAACCGTGTCTCATGTTCAACAAGAAATTGGTGCAGTCAGCCTCATAATACTCAACCAATTCCACACAAATGGTCCTTTATTGCTCTTTATGATCTTGTGTTAGGCCATGAGGAACCCGGTAAGCATACACTTTTGGGTACCCCAACTGGTGAGCAATTGTGTCAGCACTACTATTGGAGATGTCTAGTTGTGCATCAAGATGTTTGACTGTGATCCTTTGGTCACATCAGATGAGAGTGTCTGCATGTTCCAACATTACAGGAGTCGCAGCTTTCCCTGGCTGGCCGGCTGGCATGTCGAAGATTGGACAGGTTTGCGTGACTTTGTTGCGGTGATGACGTACGCCTTGCCCAACAACTCACCATGCTTTTGTTCACTACCATCTCTCCGTAGACATTCTGCAGGCACTTATGAATATCTGTGATGTTCTGGTTTTCCACCAGAAAAACTTGATGATGACTCTCTGCTTGGAATGCTCCTCTCTTATGGAAGCTAGTTTGAAGGCTACTTATAGCATCATCTCCTATTGGCACTTCATGAAACTATAGGAGCTAAAAGAGGAAGATTCCATGATGCCCCACAGCAAATTCAACATTTTTTCAACCAAGTGGGTTGAAAAGAAAAAAAATGTGCTGTATTACTTATTGGACGCCCTCCGTATTCCATTAAATTGTGGGTGGTTGATAACTGTGCATGCTAGTGGTTCCAAAGTGAAACCACCTCCTTAAAACAATTGAGTGTTTACTTTTGCTAATTTCTTCCTGCCCTTGAATGCCCTTCATAATTATTAATTTCTCAAGCAGAATTTGAACCTCGTGTTTGTTTTTCACTGACTTGTCCTCAACAGACCTCACACATTCTAATAACTTGTCAGTTCTCATAATTTCTTTCCATATCGCATAAGAAAAACCTTTTAACTTGATTATAGCATGTGTGACTATTGAGCATCCAACAACAAACCTCTATTTCTCTTTTACAGTAAATATTAGTCACAGCAGTCGAATAATATTTCAGCAGAATTGCTTGATAAGCCCATTCAGCTATCCCTATTAAATATAAGTTCCAAAAATTTCTCTCCTTCTTTGCAGAATTACATGTTATAAATTACTGTCTTGCAGTCCAAAGCATTCACAAGCATGAATAATGTAATAGATAATGTAAGGGAGTCAAGTCGTGTGATGATGCCTATTCTTTATATTCTTAGTGACCAGATACAGCAGCTCAGCTTGCTACTTTAGGTGGGAAGTAGTCAGTGCCAGACTGCTTACGATGCAAGTGTTTTAGTTACTGTGCAACTGAATAGCGATTCTATATTAGAAAATCACAAGTTCCTTTTCAACAAGTTTCTTAACCCATAATGCTTCTAATTGCCAACCTTTTATAGTTTCTAAAGATGGCTCTTAAACGCATTGTTTTCTTGTTACAATTGAATTTTGTCCGTTAATTTACATAGTTTAGTTTTGTAGTTCAAAAATTATTTGAATTTTTTGATTGCCTTGATCTTCCCGTAGTTAGTGATCAGGCAGTGTGGTCCATAATTTGTGTTTGCTGCGAACATATTTACTCTTCTCAATGGAAGTGTGTTATTCAACATTTAAAAGCTGTTTCCCTTTATCAGCAAACCAATCATATAAAGGGTGTCCCATTAAGAACACAGTTTTTAAATTGAGCATCTTCAGTTCGCTAGGTTGCCAGATCTGAAATTTAAGTGACTGCCATCTGTTGATACTGGGGTTACTGATTGTCAACTGGCATTTGCACATATTGTTATCAGCAAAAATTGGGGTATGCGTGATGGATCAATACATCTAGATTTTGAAAGTGCATTTCAAATATGGTGAACGCTCTGCAGAGACCATTCAAAGACTTTTGTGTAATTTTTGGTTAACAAAATGCACCTAATGTGTCAACTGTGCAGAGACTAGGAAGCAGATTTGGAGATACAGGGTTGACAATAACATCAAATCACCAGGATGTCCTCGGTCTCATCGATGGGTGGAGAATGTCACTCTCGTTAGTGAGAGCATCGCTGCGAGTCCTGTGATGTCGATTTGCCGCTGTTCTCAGTAGTTAGCCATTCTGAGAAGCAGTTTGCATTCAGTTTTAACTGTGTTAGTTGCATCCTTCTAAGATCCAACTAACACAAGAGCTGAAGCCAATGGACCATTTGAAGCTTCAAACATTTGTTGAGTGGGTATTCACAAAACATAAATTCGATAGTGATTTCCATAAGAAAACAATCTTCAGTCACGAGGCACACTTCAGCTTAATGGTTATCTGAGTATGCAAAATTGGCAGATTTTGGGCACAAAGAATCCTTGCAAGATCCATAGAATATTGTGTTCCAGAAAGAGTCACTGTTTGGTGTGGGTTACCATATTTACTCGAATCCAAGCCGCACTTTTTTTCCGATTTTTGTAATCCAAAAAATTGCCTGCGGCCTAGAATCGAGGGCAAAGTAAGCGTAAGTACTGAAAAATGTTGGTAGGTGCCGCCACAACTAACTTCTGCCGTCGAATATATGTAGCGCTACACAGGCATGCTTTGCAGGCACAAAGATAAATACTGGCGCAAAAACCTCTGCGTCAGTAAATAAATTTAAAAAAAAAAGTGGAAGACAAGCTTTTTTCTCTGCCCCGTGTTTTTACCACTGCATTTTCGTACATTATCCAACGAAGTAAATACAAATTCCGTATTGTTCATCTTCGAATGTAGCAGCATTTCAATGTACTACGAAAATCCGACTGGCAAGACTGTTTGGGATGTTTATCAATATGGCCAACTCTACGTTCTGAATTTTTTCCTAGCTGTGAGAAGACATGGTTGCTAATAGGAACTTTTATGAATAGTGAGAATCACATGCAGTATTCTCTTCAACATAAGAATAATATGAATATAAACATTTTGCCATGTATTCTTTCATGTTTGCTGCTATCTCATTTAAATCCTGTGTGCCTAATAAACTACAAAACTAGAGTGAGACAACAGCAAACGTGGAAGAATATACATATCATGTCCTGTTTATATTCATATTATTCTTATACCTAATACTGATACAATCAGAAATGAAGCACGGCAGTTGACTAGATTTTTAAGTCTAAGATTACTCTAATTTCTGTAATGTACTAAAGAGGCGTCTCCATTATGTGTGCCAAAGAGGAGGAAACACATAATGGAGTCACAATATTTACGTTGTGAAAAGCAGTGTCCAGCGAATTAGTTATATCAAGTAGCAAAAGAACAATAGTACACCACAAAAAAGAATGAAAACATGGTGAACAGGGTGAAGAAGGTCAGAACGCAAAGTTGTGCGTATATGGCAGTAATAAAAGTGGTAGTACGACCTCCAGACCAGATGTGAGGAAACACAAATCAGCAAATCATCCCACTGATGATGCCTTAGAACAAGATAAGGCGAAATGTGCTTAGGATGAATAAATTAAGTAGCAGCAGAAGAAGGCAGTTTTATTTACAAAACAAGTATATATAAAAATTGCATTCTTCATGGGACACACATTAACTAATTCATTTCCAATGGTCAGACAGAACAATTTGGACCTAGTCTCAACTGAATGTGATTTTATTCCATCTTACATTTTGAATAAACTATCCCAAGGTAACTATTATGATATCAGAAAGTTCTGGATGGAATATAAATAATGGAAGGAATAAAGACATCCTTTAACCTTAAAGTTAAGGCATTAATTGGTTGAAAGCTAAGTAAAATAAAACCGGGAATGTTGTTGAGCTTTCAGATAATGTTCTTCTTTTGAGCTAAGTAACAAAACACACACACACACAAATGCATGAGTCGAGCTGTAACAAGCCAGCCGGTATGGCCGAGCAGTTCTAGACACTTCAGTCCTTAGGTTCGTTAGGTTTAAGTAGTTCTAAGTTCTAGGGGACTGATGACCTCAGATGTTAAGTCCCATAGTCCTCAGAGCCAAGCCATTTGAGCTCTAACAAGAGGACAGTAGCATCTTCTGTGAGAGTTTTTATATATATATATATATAATGGAAGGAAACATTCCACGTGGGAAAAATTATATATAAAAAAACAAAGATGAGGTGACTTACCGAACAAAAGCGCTGGCAGGTCGATAGACGCACAAACAAACACAAACACACACACAAAATTCAAGCTTTCGCAACAAACTGTTGCCTCATCAGGAAAGAGGGAAGGAGAGGGGAAGACGAAAGGAAGTGGGTTTTAAGGGAGAGGGTAAGGAGTCATTCCAATCCCGGGAGTGGAAAGACTTACCTTAGGGGGAAAAAAGGACAGGTATACACTCGTACACACGCACATATCCATCCACACATACAGACACAAGCAGACATATTTAAAGACAAAGAGCTTGGACAGAGATGTCAGTCGAGGCAGAAGTGTAGAGGCAAAGAAGTTGTTGAAAGACAGGTGAGGTATGAGTGGCGGCAACTTGAAATTAGCGGAGATTGAGGCCTGGCGGATGACGAGAAGAGAGGATATACTGAAGGGCAAGTTCCCATCTCCGGAGTTCGGATAGGTTGGTGTTGGTGGGAAGTATCCAGATAACCCGGACGGTGTAACACTGTGCCAAGATGTGCTGGCTGTGCACCAAGGCATGTTTAGCCACAGGGTGATCCTCATTACCAACAAACACTGTCTGCCTGTGTCCATTCATGCGAATGGACCAGCAACAAACTGTCCATTCGCATGAATGGACACAGGCAGACAGTGTTTGTTGGTAATGAGGATCACCCTGTGGCTAAACATGCCTTGGTGCACAGCCAGCACATCTTGGCACAGTGTTACACCGTCCGGGTTATCTGGATACTTCCCACCAACACCAACCTATCCGAACTCCGGAGATGGGAACTTGCCCTTCAGTATATCCTCTCTTCTCGTCATCCGCCAGGCCTCAATCTCCGCTAATTTCAAGTTGCCGCCACTCATACCTCACCTGTCTTTCAACAACTTCTTTGCCTCTACACTTCTGCCTCGACTGACATCTCTGTCCAAGGGTGATCCTCATTACCAACAAACACTGTCTGCCTGTGTCCATTCATGCGAATGGACCAGCAACAAACTGTCCATTCGCATGAATGGACACAGGCAGACAGTGTTTGTTGGTAATGAGGATCACCCTGTGGCTAAACATGCCTTGGTGCACAGCCAGCACATCTTGGCACAGTGTTACACCGTCCGGGTTATCTGGATACTTCCCACCAACACCAACCTATCCGAACTCCGGAGATGGGAACTTGCCCTTCAGTATATCCTCTCTTCTCGTCATCCGCCAGGCCTCAATCTCCGCTAATTTCAAGTTGCCGCCACTCATACCTCACCTGTCTTTCAACAACTTCTTTGCCTCTACACTTCTGCCTCGACTGACATCTCTGTCCAAGCTCTTTGTCTTTAAATATGTCTGCTTGTGTCTGTATGTGTGGATGGATATGTGCGTGTGTACGAGTGTATACCTGTCCTTTTTTCCCCCTAAGGTAAGTCTTTCCGCTCCCGGGATTGGAATGACTCCTTACCCTCTCCCTTAAAACCCACTTCCTTTCGTCTTCCCCTCTCCTTCCCTCTTTCCTGATGAGGCAACAGTTTGTTGCGAAAGCTTGAATTTTGTGTGTGTGTTTGTGTTTGTTTGTGTGTCTATCGACCTGCCAGCGCTTTTGTTCGGTAAGTCACCTCATCTTTGTTTTTTTATATATATATATATATATATATATATATATATATATATATATATGTGTGTGTGTGTGTGTGTGTGTGTGTGTGTGTGTGTGTGTGTGTGTGCGCGCGCGCGCGCGCGCGCGCAGCGCGCCGCGCGCGCCCACGCATTTCCGTCCGTGCTCGTGTGTGCGTGCACTTGCTAGCGTGAGTGAATGTGGGTGAGTGGGGATGGTGGGTGGCAGCACATGCGCCTGCATTCATATTTGAAATTTCAACATCTTTCCCAAGGCCAAGATTCTATCCTTGTTTTTGTCAGTTCATTTCATCTGTCAACTGCAACAAATGAACCCATGTTCACTACCCCAAAATAATACTTCTGTTTTCTCTTCAGATTTCCTCATTCTGTCATAGGGTTTCCATGTGTCTCCTGAGAACCGCGACTGAGCGAGATGGCACAGTATTAAGACACCGGGCTCGCGGTCAGGATGATGACACTTCAGATCCCTGTCATGCCATCTGTATTTCGGTTTTCATTTCCCTAAATCACTTAAGGAAGAAGGTGGGGTGGAGAGAGCTGTTTTCCTTATACATCCTTCCCAATCCTGGTATATGCTGCATTGCTAATTACTGTGTCTTCACTAAATGCTAATCTCCCTCTTGAGAGGCCTGTAACATATTTGGATGTTGTAAGAAGTGGATTCCTATGAACTGGTACCTCTGGTTAATATTTTTGTATAAAGGCTTCTGTGAAAAGGCTTAGTTCTTATACAACTGTGTGTGACACTCTTCTTTCCAGTTAGTAGAATGAACATTTGAACAGTAGTAGAGGAAGATAACACCTCTTCTTTATTTATAGTTTGGACAAGTATATTTTATCCTTTCAGAACTACTTGCCATTTGCACCTGCAATCCACTGGAGACAGTTAGATGTTTAGTATGCCAGCTAGTTTGGTTATTCCCACAGCCCCCTCTATTTTAGGGCCATTAGAGACTACGTCAAATAGCTGTAAGACATTTCTGAAAGACTTCTATAAAAGACAAAAACAATGCAGTCTCTGCCTTCTCTCCTCTGCAGGGCCACTGTTCTGCTTTTGCTCATCCTGAAAGCCCTTAAAGTTGTTGATCAATGATCTGTACTTTGACTGGTCAGAGATGACTTCCTGATTCAGTTCAGTGCTCTTAATGTCTTTTCTTACCTCCTTGAACCATTTGTTGGAGACTGGAGGTCTGTCATTCAGTACTATTCTGCTGTTGCTGGCTTCTTTTTGTGGTAGTTTTCATCCAAAACTGTCCATTTATTCTGTTTACTGTACTTTGCTGTTAGGTGAATAGGCACTGTTCAGATGTTGTTGATATACTTCGTTTTCTCAAAGGAAATTTGGAGGCCAGCTTTTTCTGCTTGTTCCTTCAGTGTGTTTAGAAAATGGGTCTTAATCCTTTATCATTCACATTTCAGCTTTGTTTGTTACATTGCTGTGTTTCCCAGCACATTCAATCATCTTGTTATTAATATATCCCAGAATTAAAATTTTGGTTATTAATCTGTTGCTACCACTGGATTCTATCCTGCACACCTGCCTTGAGGTAAATAGTTTTCTTTAACCTGTTAAGTCCTGTTTCTTTGTGCTGTGTGTTCATTTATAATTTTTGATTTCTGTCTCCTCTCAGTACCAACCTCAGATTAAAATTGTGTTGCATTGTACATGCCTTGCACTACAGAATAACTTTTTTATGAGGTGCTAATGATGGACCCTCAAGTTATCTTCTTGAGCTGTATTTCTTCATCGAAAGATACTGAAATTGTATGTGCTAAACTAGTTTTATAATTCCACATAACTCAAGTTTTCTCACTCATTTATCCTCCCCGTATCAATTTAAATCCAATTTTGTGTACAGTCATCTTATGTGTTTGTATTTTAAGAGCGTATTTCATCTTTTTAACCTTTATTACTCCATGAGCTACCATATTAAATGTGACTTACATGAGTTTTACGAACACTGCTCCCCAATTACAACCTTGGTCATTTCACACATAGGAACCGAGCAAGTGATTAGTACACTGGACTCACATTCGGGAGGAACACTGGACTCACATTCGGGAGGATGACAGTTCTAACCCACATCCGGCCATCCTGATTTATGTTTTCTGTGATTTCCCTAAATCACTTCAGGCAATTTGTGGGATGTATCCTGTGAAAGGGCATGGCCAACTTCCTTTCCCAGCCTTCTCTACTCTTATGGGACCAATGACCTCACTGTTTAGCCCCCTCCCACAAATCAACCAACCAACTTCACACATAGAAGTCCTGGTCTTGATATTTAATTACAAGGTTAATTAACTTCTGGAATATTTTGCAGAGAAGAAACACACCATTGAATTACGAAATTGCTTCTTAACTGTAAGAACTTTAAAGGAATCAGCTTACTGGACACCCCACACAAAATTAATGCAAGACATTAAAGGCTATAGCTGAGAGGTTGAATAATAAGTGGGATTTTCGTGGGACAGATTGACAGCAGATGCAGTATTTGTTATTAAACAAATAATCGAAAAACAGAGAGAGTATAATAGGGAAATCCATTTAGAATTCATTCATTTTGTGAAGGCATCTGGTAATGATAGAACAAAACTGTAGAGAACTATTCAGAAAAGAGGGTACTCACAACACGTAACAAATGTTTTCTTAAGTGTCTCTCTCTCTCTCTCTCTATCTCTCTCTCTCTCTCTCTGTGTGTGTGTGTGTGTGTGTGTGTGTGTGTGTGTGTGTGTGTGTGTGTGTGTGTGTGTATTTTGCAGAGGCCTTGTTGGCCGTAAGCTTGTATTGTGACAGTCTTTTTGTTGTGCCTATCTGCAACTCAGCATCTCCGCTGTATGGTGAGTAGCAACTTTCCTTTTCACAATATTGTCAAACACACTACTGTAATTTTAGATATAAGTGGTACTCTAACACAGCCTATACCAACAAAAAGGGAGTTACGCAAGGGTGCAGAATTTCACCCATACTTTTTACATTTATTTAGATGATGTAGTTTGGAAATGGAAGGAGGTTTTTAAGAAGAGACTTAAGATTGACAGAAATTCTTGATTGAATTGCCTTATATATGCAGATGATGCCACCACACTTCTGGCAGAGAATGAAGATGACTTACAAAGGTGAATACATATACTACATAAGATTTGTAAAAAGTACCATTTGACAATTTCAGAAAAGAAGACCGAATAAATGAGTTTTAAATGGAAACATCAAAATTTTGATTAACAACAGAACAGGTCAAATGTTTTATAGTTATTTAGGTCGTGATGTCATGTTTGAGTATGACGAAAACATAGAGAAGAAATTAGCAAAGTTTGAGAGTATGTGTGGAACAATAAACAGATGTCTAAAATATAAAATGAGAAAAGAAAACGAAACTGCAATTTTATAAGACATTGGCAATTCCATTGCTTGTTTATGTAAGTGAATTGTGGGTTATAAGTAAACATCAAGAAAGTCGCATACAAGCAATAGATCTGAGGTACCTACCAGCAGTGAAGGGATGCACAAGAGCCAACTGATTTCAGAATTCAGAAATAACTGAGTATATTTAATATTCTCAGTAAAACACAAGAAAATAGGAGAAACTGGAATGAACATCTAGAAAGAATGAGTGGACAAAGATTACCTCTTCAGAAAAGAAAGTTTAAGAAGGTTTAAGCCAGTTGCGAGAAGAAGTCAAGAAAGCGATAGATAACATAACAGGCAAAGCAAACAAAGGCCCAATGCTTGAAGTAAAGATAATGATGAAGATGAGAGTTCATTTTTAATTTACTATTTACCACTGTGTTCCGTTACATGTGTAACAGATCATTGCTTGCATCATTCACATCTAGCATTAATTTTCTGGCTTTAGGGGACAGTTTCTCTTCAAAATGACCCCGGTATGAATTTATTTATGAAGAATGATAAACGCTGAAGAGCGAAAAATTGCATTGTAGTTGCAACAGTGTTTAATGTGAAAATGTATAACAACAATGGAAATTCCGGGATCCACAGTGTGTGCTCATTAGACTGTTAATTCTATTTAAGAAGTCCTTCAATTCTTCTCACTTTTGAGGGAGAATAACAATTCCATCGACAAATATTACCATTAACATCCATTCACAATGAATTTTAATGGCACACCTGAACCTTTCTTTTATTTTAGTCATCGCTTTTTTGATGTACGGATTGAACAGTAGGGCCAAAAGACAACGCTTCTGTCATATATCCTTTCTAATCTGAGCAATTAATTCGTAGTCTTCCATTTTTAATGTCTCTTATTGGTTCTTGTACATATTGTATATCATTAGCCTTTTCCTATAGCTTAGACTTATTTTGCTGCAAATATACGACATCATACACCATTTTACATTGTCTAATGTTTTTCTATGTTGACAAATCCTATGGTGGTGTCCTGGTTTTTCTTAAGTCTTGCTTCTGTTACGAAGCACAATGTCAGAACTGCCTCTCTGGTGCCATTACCTTTATTAAAGCTAAACTTCCATCTAATAGATCCTTAATTTTCATTTCCATTCTTTTGTATATTGTTTTCATCAGCTTGGATGCAGGAGTTGTTATGCTTATTGTGTGATAGGTCTAACACTTATCTTCTCTTGCTATCTTGAGGATTGTGTGGATGGTACTTTCCACAAATTCAGATGGTAGTTCTCCAGGCTCATGGATCATACAAATTAAACTGAATAATTGAGGCACTGAGAATCATAAGGGCCCAAAACACAGAGACAAAGTTTTGAGAAAAATATATGTTTGTGAAAATCAGGTTTGTAGTCAAACCACCAGTCTCATAGGTTTGTCTTGTCTCAACAGCCTATGAAAAACTAAAGTAACCACTTAATATTATGAAACCCACATATATTATAAAATAGACAACATATACACACACACATTCATCCAAATGCAGCTCACTCATGCATGACTACTGTCTCTGGCTGCCAAGGCCAGTCTTTTCATTGTGCCTGTCTGCGATTCAGCATCTCCGCTAGTGGTATGTAGCAGTATGTACTTTTCACAATATTGTCATTAATCCATCGTGAATTTTCCACTGTTTGACACATATCAAAACAATAGATGTACCTGTCTATATGTTCTGCATCTCCTCCTACACCACTGGGCAGATTTCAACCAAACTTGGTACACATATCAGTTACCATCTGGAAATAATTGCTGTTGGGGTAAGAACCACCTATCTATCAAAGGGATGGGATGGGATTGAAAAAGTAGTGTAGCCCATGATGCGTGGATGCCCAGATTTTATCCATCCAGTATTTGAGAATGAGAGCACTTTGTGACTTTCAACAAACAATACACATAACTTCAAACCTTTAAGAAACTTTTCTCACCTACAACACCAATAAAAAGATGAAAGGAAAAGAGTTTATCACTTACTATGTTTTTGCCATTCACATAATAAAACTGTCGAATGTGGCATGATGTTTTAATTTATTAATTCTTTACTACTAACTCTATGCGCAACACGTTTCACAGGCAGTATCCACATATGCCGTTGATTGTACAACACGTACTTCAGAAAGTATGACATCAAATACTGAGATGCATCAAAAATTGCCGCATCATACTTGACCCTTTAATTTATTATGCTTTTACTGCTGACTCTATTCACAACACATTTCGCAGACAGTATCCACGTATCCCACTGAATATACCTACAAAAATACATTACTTGACCCTTTAATTTATTATGCTTTTACTGCTGACTCTATTCACAACACATTTCGCAGACAGTATCCACGTATCCCACTGAATATACCTACAAAAATACATTACTTGACCCTTTAATTTATTATGCTTTTACTGCTGACTCTATTCACAACACATTTCGCAGACAGTATCCACGTATCCCACTGAATATACCTACAAAAATACATTACTTGACCCTTTAAATTATTATGCTTTTACTGCTGACTCTATTCACAACACATTTCGCAGACAGTATCCACGTATCCCACTGAATATACCTACAAAAATACATTACTTGACCCTTTAATTTATTATGCTTTTACTGCTGACTCTATGCACAACACATTTCGCAGACAGTATCCACGTATCCCACTGAATATACCTACAAAAATACATTACTTGACCCTTTAATTTATTATGCTTTTACTGCTGACTCTATTCACAACACATTTCGCAGACAGTATCCACGTATCCCACTGAATATACCTACAAAAATACATTACTTGACCCTTTAATTTATTATGCTTTTACTGCTGACTCTATTCACAACACATTTCGCAGACAGTATCCACGTATCCCACTGAATATACCTACAAAAATACATTACTTGACCCTTTAATTTATTATGCTTTTACTGCTGACTCTATTCACAACACATTTCGCAGACAGTATCCACGTATCCCACTGAATATACCTACAAAAATACATTACTTGACCCTTTAATTTATTATGCTTTTACTGCTGACTCTATTCACAACACATTTCGCAGACAGTATCCACGTATCCCACTGAATATACCTACAAAAATACATTACTTGACCCTTTAATTTATTATGCTTTTACTGCTGACTCTATTCACAACACATTTCGCAGACAGTATCCACGTATCCCACTGAATATACCTACAAAAATACATTACTTGACCCTTTAATTTATTATGCTTTTACTGCTGACTCTATTCACAACACATTTCGCAGACAGTATCCACGTATCCCACTGAATATACCTACAAAAATACATTACTTGACCCTTTAATTTATTATGCTTTTACTGCTGACTCTATTCACAACACATTTCGCAGACAGTATCCACGTATCCCACTGAATATACCTACAAAAATACATTACTTGACCCTTTAATTTATTATGCTTTTACTGCTGACTCTATGCACAACACATTTCGCAGACAGTATCCACGTATCCCACTGAATATACCTACAAAAATACATTACTTGACCCTTTAATTTATTATGCTTTTACTGCTGACTCTATTCACAACACATTTCGCAGACAGTATCCACGTATCCCACTGAATATACCTACAAAAATACATTACTTGACCCTTTAATTTATTATGCTTTTACTGCTGACTCTATTCACAACACATTTCGCAGACAGTATCCACGTATCCCACTGAATATACCTACAAAAATACATTACTTGACCCTTTAATTTATTATGCTTTTACTGCTGACTCTATTCACAACACATTTCGCAGACAGTATCCACGTATCCCACTGAATATACCTACAAAAATACATTACTTGACCCTTTAATTTATTATGCTTTTACTGCTGACTCTATTCACAACACATTTCGCAGACAGTATCCACGTATCCCACTGAATATACCTACAAAAATACATTACTTGACCCTTTAATTTATTATGCTTTTACTGCTGACTCTATTCACAACACATTTCGCAGACAGTATCCACGTATCCCACTGAATATACCTACAAAAATACATTACTTGACCCTTTAATTTATTATGCTTTTACTGCTGACTCTATTCACAACACATTTCGCAGACAGTATCCACGTATCCCACTGAATATACCTACAAAAATACATTACTTGACCCTTTAATTTATTATGCTTTTACTGCTGACTCTATTCACAACACATTTCGCAGACAGTATCCACGTATCCCACTGAATATACCTACAAAAATACATTACTTGACCCTTTAATTTATTATGCTTTTACTGCTGACTCTATGCACAACACATTTCGCAGACAGTATCCACGTATCCCACTGAATATACCTACAAAAATACATTACTTGACCCTTTAATTTATTATGCTTTTACTGCTGACTCTATTCACAACACATTTCGCAGACAGTATCCATGTATCCCACTGAATATACCTACAAAAATACATCATTGTACGATGCATAGTTAAGGCTGCTTGAAAATGAAATGGCAGGGCAAAATTCCCTACAGATGCAGATGAAATATATGTACACATGTGTGTGAAATATGTAAAATATATGTAACGTGTGCATAGGCAAAGCCATGGGTAAGAAGTTCTTCCTAAACCCTTGGATTAATTGCAGGCAAATCTGATACACATATCACTGTCTGGTAATAAATACCTAGGGTAGGAAACAGCAACATTATATTAAGATGGGCATAATAATGTGTAATGTGGTGAGAGAGAAGTGGGGGGGGGGGGGGGGAGGGGCGAAGAAGGATATGGACAGACAGAGGGAAGGAAGAGATGAGCACTGTTAGGGGAGAGGGAGATAGAGAGAGGAGGAGGGGGGATGGACAGATACAAGGGGGAGGAGGGGTTGGACAAAGAGAGGAGGAGCAGGAAAAGGACTTGTGGGAGGAGAAGAAGGATAGAGGAGGAATGAGCAGTAGGACAGAGAGAGGCACAGGAGGAGATGGACATGGACAGTGAGGGGTTGGAGGGGGGGAGGAGGTGGACAGAGCGTGGCATGGGGGAGGAGGAGATGGACTAAGAGAAGATTGGAATAAATCCATATTCAGGCAATACCATGCCTCACCTAGTTTTAATTAATATTTAGGTTGTTGTTGTTGTTGCTGTTGTTGTTGTTGTTGTTGTTGTAGTGGTGGTGGTGGTGGTGGTGGTGGTGGTGGTGGTGGTGGTGGTGGTCTTCAGTCCTGAGACTGGTTTAATGCAGCTCTCTATGCTACTCTATCCTGTGCAAGCTTCTTCATCTTCCAATACTTACTGCAACCTACATCCTTCTGAATCTGCTTAGTGTATTCATCTCTTGGTCTCCCTCTAAGATTTTTACCCTCCACGCTGCCCTCCAATACTAAATTTGTGATCCCTTGATGCCTCAGAACATGTCCTACCAACTGGTCCCTTCTTCTTGTCAAGTTGTGCCACAAACTCCTCTTCTCCCCAATTCTATTCAATACCTCCTCATTAGTTATGTGATCTACCCATCTAATCTTCAGCATTCTTCTGAAGCCCACATTTCGAAAGCTTCTATTCTCTTCTTGTCCAAACTATTTATCGTCCATGTTTCACTTCCATACATGGCTACCCTCCATACAAATACTTTCAGAAACAACTTCCTGGCACTTAAATCTATACTCGATGTTAACAAATTTCTCGTCTTCAGAAACGATTTCCTTGCCATTGCCAGTCTACATTTTATATCCTCTCTACTTCGACCATCATCAGTTATTTTGCTCCCCAAATAGCAAAACTCCTTTACTACTTTAAGTGTCTCATTTCCTAGTCTAATTCCCTCAGCATCACCCAACTTAATTCGAGTACATTCCATTATCCTCGTTTTGCTTTTGTTGATGTTCATCTTATACCCTCCTTTCAAGGCACTATCCATTCCATTCAACTACTCTTCCAAGTCCTTTGCTGTCTCTGACAGAATTACAATGTCATCGGTGAACCTCAAAGTTTTTATTTCTTCTCCATGGATTTTAATACCTACTCCGAATTTTTCTTTTGTTTCCTTTACTGTTTGTTCAATATATAGTTTGAATAACATCGGGGATAGGCTACAACCCTGTCTCACTCCCTTCCCAACAACTGCTTCCCTTTTGTGCCCCTCGACTCTTATAACTGCCATGTGGTTTCTGTACAAATTATAAATAGCTTTTCGCTCCCTGTATTTTACCCCTGCCACCTTTAGAACCAGTCAACATTGTCAAAAGCTTTCTCTAAGTCTACAAATGCTAGAAACGTAGGTTTGCCTTTCCTTAATCTTTCTTCTAAGATAAGTCGTAAGGTCAGTATTGCCTCACGTGTTCCAACATTTCTACGGAATCCAAACTGATCTTCCCCGAGGCCGGCTTCTACCAGTTTTTCCATTCGTCTGTAAAGAATTCGTGTTAGTATTTTGCAGCCATGACTTATTAAACTGATAGTTCGCTAATTTTCACATCTGTCAGCACCTGCTTTGTTTGGGATTGGTATTATTATATTATTCTTGAAGTCTGAGGATATTTCACCTGTCTCATACATTGTGCTCACCAGATGGCAGAGTTTTGCCAGGACTCGCTCTCCCAATGCTGTTAGTAGTTCTAATGGAATGTTGTCTACGCCCGGCCCTTGTTCCTCTTCCATTTCCATAATATTGTCCTGAAGTACATAACCCTTGTATAGACCCTCCATATACTACTTCCACCTTTCTGCCTTCCCTTCTTTGCTTAGAACTGGGTTTCCATCTGAGCTCTTGATTTTCATACAAGTGCCTCTCTTTTCTCCAAATATCTCTTTAATTTTCCTGTAGGCAGTATCTATATTACCCCTAGTGAGATAAGCCTCTACATCCTTACATTTGTCCTCTAGCCATCCCTGCTTAGCCATTTTGCATTTCCCGTCGATCTCATTTTTGAGACTTTTGTATTCCTTTTTGCCTACTTCATTTACTGTGTTTTATATTTTCTCCTTTCATCAATTAAATTCAATATTTCTTCTGTTGCCCAAGGATTTCTACTAGCCCTCATCTTTTTACCTACATGATCCTCTGCTGCCTTCACTACCTCATCCCTCAGAGCTACCCTTCTTCTTCTACTGTATTTCTTTCCCCATTCCTGTCAATTGTTCCCTTATGCTCTCCCTGAAACTCTGTTATTATTATTAATAATGTTAATTCACCAAATTTTCTTGTTTCAGCTACCCCTGCTAAGAGTCATCAGGTGCATTTTCCCAGATGCTCCAGCAGATATGTGTGATTTTGTTTTTACAACACATAACTGGAGTCAGCCCAAACAAATACTGTTCATCGTGTCATTCACGCAATGCCCAGTGTCATAAAAAACCACTGATTTGTTTGCTATTACAAATGAAATTGTTTTTAAAGTGGGATTTTATGTGCCTATTCAATAGACTGCCCTCAAATTAGTCTAATGTGATATTTATTTTATTCACATCCAGTAACAGGGACAGTAAAAAACAGAGAATAACCACTACTCCAGAAGCGACTGAGCAGTGCTGCTGCATGGTAGTAGGAATCAGTGTGGGCTAGGGCACTGCTGTCACTGCTGGAATACTGGTTATTCTTTCTAACAATTACGAGAAGGAAAGTTGCTACTCGCCATGTAGCGGAGATGCTGAGCCACAGATAGGCACAACAAAAAGACCCTCAGAATTACAGCTTTTGGCCATTAAGGCCTTCGTCAACAATAGACACACGTAAGCACAAGCACACATTTTCATGCAAAGGCAACTCGCACACGCAACTGCAGTCTCAAGCAACTGAAACCACACTGCCTGAGACTGCAGCTGTGTTTGTGAGTTGAGTGTGTTTGCATGTGCATATGTGCATCTACTGTTGACAAAGGTCTTAATGGCTGAAAACTATAATTGAGTGAGTCTTTTTGTTGTGCCTAACTGCAACTCAGCATCTCCGCTATATGATGAGTAGCAACTTTCCTTCTCACAATTGTTACATTCCATCCTGGATTTTTCATTGTTTGATTACTCTTTGTGTTTTATTGCCCCTGTTAAAATGTGTCAGTAAAAGAAATATCACACTAAACTGATTTGCGGCCGCTCTCTCAAATAGACATGTGAAACCCCACTTTAAAAATCATGTCGTTTGTAGAGGCAAACAGACTGACTTTTTGACGACACTTGGTGACACGTGAAAAGCATGATGAGCAGTTTGTATTTTTTTGCTGACTTCAGATACACCTTGCATAAATAAAATTCGGAGTTTCTCCCAAAGCATCAGAGTAAATGCATCTTTTTGCTCTTAGGCGGGGACACTCTGTATGGCATGAATTTAATTTGACACATGGCATTTATGCATACTGATCAAGCATTCCCATATCATTAGTTTATTACTAAAATGATCTTGGTATGTAACAAGGAATGCTCAGTGCTGATTGTCTCTCAAGCCATTCTGGATCTGCTAGGCTTCACTCAAGCAGATGTTGAGTGTTTCATAATTTTCAAGGAAAGACTTTATGAATCAACAGTCCAATTTATTTGCTCATAATCATGTACCCAGGACATGGTTGAATCATATCATGGTTCAGTTTTTCTCAGTTAAATGATAGGTACATATGCCAGATAAGGAGAAAAATCAGAAGGCCTAAATGAACAAATAATGCACAAAACAATCAATAATAGTATAGAGGCAATAAATTGTGTTCTTTATATGGCTTCCAAGGCTTTGAAGCGTAAATAAAAAAAAACTAAATTATTTTGATGTGCTTAAAGAACCTACTGTATTTGCATGCAACATCAAAGCTCCATACATAGAGCAGATTGTTCATTAAATGCAGATATTAACAACTACTTAATGTTCCTCTGATTTCACACTATCCGTCATTCATAACCTACACAATGGTTTACATTAAATACATGTCATGTCCACTGTAAACAATATTTGCTGAATGGCTTACTGCTGGGCTTATGATGTTATGTTGATTGATGCTATGCATTTTTATATGCACTGACAGCAGAAAATTGCAACACAAAGAAGCAGTTGTGTAAGATAAACAAAAGTGGGTAGGCTGTTTCTACATCTGAAAGATATGTCCATTCAAATTTCATACCAGTCGCATAAGAATGCCACTATTAGCACTGCTGTGAAGATGCTTTAAATACACAGTGTAATAGTTGTGAGTATTTTAACTTTGAGGTTGGGGGTGGTGAGTTGAGGTTAGTCAAGAATTCCTTTAAGGCAACAAAGGGTCAGAGGTTGGGGGTGGTGAGTTGATGTTAGTCAAGAATTCCTTTAAGGCAGCAAAGATGTCATTATTAGTATGTCGCTGAGTTTGGATGAGGTTGTTTAATAGGGTTCCGAGAAGCTGGGTGTTCCTTCTGTGATATTGCAGAAAGATTTAGCAGGAATGTAGCCACGGTACGTGATTGCTGGTGGCGGTGGTCACAAGAATGTAAGATCACAGAAAGGGCGGCCTCCGGACAGCCATGTGACACTACCAAGAAGGAAGACCATTGTGTTCAGCATATGGCTGTCGCGCATCATGCATCTTCAGCAGCAGTTTGACCAGCAGTTGGCACTACAGAATCACAATGAACTGTTACAAATTGATTACTTCAAGGATAGCTCTGAGCTAGATGCCCTATAGCATGCATACCTCTGACCCCAAACCATCGCTGTTTGTGACTTCTGGAGTGTCAAGCATAAGCTCACTTGAGAGCCAGCAATGGCCATGTGTTGATTAGAAGGAAGCCAATTGACGGCCTGCATCCCATGCACACTGACTACAAGTTTGTACATCAGTCTGGTGATTCAATCTGTTGTGCTGCTATTTCTGAATAGCATTTCAGGGGGTGTTTCCAATAGGATATAGCTCAGTCACATACCATTATTGCAACCCAACATGCTCTATAAAGTGTTGACATGTTGCCTTGCCCTGCTCAATCACCAAATCTGTCTCCAATTGAGCACATATGGGACATCATTTGACGACAACTCAAGCATCATCCACAAATGGTATTAAATGTCCCTGTATTGACTGATCAAGTGCAACAGGCATGGAACTCATCCCACAAACTGCCATCCAGCACCTTTACAACACAATACATGCACATTTGCATGCTTGTGTTCAACGTTTTGGTATTTTCACTGGTTATTATCATACCATCATTTCACATTTCCAGTGGGTTATCTCAAGCTTACATTAATCTGCAATCTCACAGTGGTAATCAGTTCAATATGTTAACCAACCAAATGTATTCCTGAAGTTTCACTACTGTACATTAATTATTTTTTGATGTTGTGATTTTTTGTGCATGAATGTATCTTTACAAAAATACGGTTGTCTGTTAGTCAAATAAGTTTTGTGCAAATTTATCTTTCTTATGTAATTTTGCATGTGAAACCATTTGTGTAATTATTTTCAGTGTATGGGAAATACAATGATGTTAGTGCACAAGCCTTCCTGCAAGCCCAAATTGATACAGACTATCGTAAAGAGTGGGACAATACAGCTGTAACCTTGAAGATAATTGATTCAGAGCCTACATCAAATAGTGATGTGATCTATTGGGAAATGCAGTGGCCTGTAAGTATATAGGAGTACATTCATTATCTTCAAACGTGAAGACCTAAGAGAAAAAAAATTTAAAAGATGTTTAATCAGTACATGGAAAGTGTGTAGATATCTGTAAGAGAGTACAATTTCAGTTGATACCATATTTACTGTTACGTAAATTTTCACTATGGTGGTCTTTGTTTTAGTAATTTATTCAAAGAAGAAAATACTCTAGGAGGGAAGTGAAAATGAACACACTGAAACTATTAATAAAGTTTGAGTCTAACATACTTGTTGCCCTCTGTACAACTACAATTATGGACATATTGTCCTTCACAACACTAAGTATCTTGCATAGCCTCTTCTAGTTTCTACAGTAATGCACAGTGACAATCGGGGGAGAGATTTCCATACTACTTCCTCATCCCACAGTTGACCCAAGGAGTCAATAACAATACGGCCCTGGCTACTCCTGACATGTCCCAGACATTCATAGTAGCAAACAAGTCTGGTGATTATGTTGCCCATTGCTCATTGTCCTGTAGGAACCACACATGTCCCTGATGTAGAAATAGTGCCAGAAAGATCTGAATGATGTTCTGCTGTCTTCACAAAGTCATTGTAAGCATGGCTCCTCACACAACGATGCCTGGAGATAGCCCTGTATCTCACGTGATACACTCCAGTTACTACATTTTTATTCAGTCGGAATGCCATCATACGCTGAAAATGTACCATATCTAAAATTCAGTTTATCCTATGACTTTTTCTTACCAGTGTCATTTGGAAATGTCTGCAAACTTTACTGGCACAATATAATGCTCTAAACAACAGACCACTGTTTCAGCAACTTAAATACAGTTATGGGCATAGTGTGTCCATGTTCAGTCTGTAATTCCCACTTAATCCACAGCAACAGAGCACCTACTCGTTGTCTTTGCTGCTCTTTTTTCGTAGCTCCCTGTATATAAGCTCATTGGACAAAATATCAGTCGTGCCCTTCAAAGAGCACACCTGCCAGGTGATTATATGACCTTCAACTGCTAAATAATTCATTGCTCTATAGTGGTGAGCATGTGCCAGTTGGTTGTATGGAATCAGTAGATGGTTCGTAATGGAGCAACAAAAGAATTACAGAAGGGAGCTATTGTGTTTGGACATGCCTATAACCACACCGTGAATGAAGTTGCCTTATTTGTTGGTATATCAATGCTGAGTGTCCAACAAGTCTATAAGGATGATGTACCTCTCACAGTCTCGTAACATAGTGGTGTATCAACACTGAATGTTCAACAAGTCTACAAGGATGGTATACCTCTCACAGTCTCGTAACATAGTGTAAAAACAGTGGCTGTGACCATAAGAAGTTCATAACCAAGAGGAATTGGAGATAAATTTCATGCTTAGTCAATGACAATCAGTTTCAAACCGACAGCAGTTGCTGCTGTCAGTGGATGCAGCTCCATCTCAACCAGTTTCCAAGGGATTACTTGAAGTGGATATTTGAAGTTAGTCATCATGCATATGACCACTTCTCAAAGTGTTACATAAAGCTGCAAGATTTCAGTGGACCAGGCAACACAGGAACTGTACAGTATCTGACTGGCGGCATGTAGTGAGGTCTGACAAGTTGTGGTTTAGCCTCTTTTTTTTAAATGAAGCAAAATGTTGAGTGCAACAGTGCCCTAATGACATGTTTACTCCACCACATATGAAGAATTTAGTTCAAGCTGGAGGTGGTTTCTGTTGTTTAGGGGGTGTTTTTCGAACCATGACTCAAGCTCGCTCATTCAGATTACCAAGAACATGAACAAGGATGTTTATTTCAACATTCCTAGTGAGCAACTGTTGCTCTTTCTTCTACATCTTCTTCCTCTCCTGTCTTCCAGGGTTACAGCTATGTTTACAGGTACTGCTACAAATGAAATGACACAATTTCAGAGACTTTACTGATCTCATACAGGTAGGATATTATGTATATAGACTGAAGTGGCAAGTGAAAATTTGTACCAAGGCTGGGAATCAAATTCGGGTCTCCTGCTGACTACGCAGGTGTGTTAGCCACTAAGCAACTGTGGCACAGCCACTACCACAACAACATGTCCTTGTTTCTCGCCACCCACCTGGCCTTAATTTACGTTAATTTCTTCTGTCTCAGCATTTCTTCACTGAACTACTCTTTGCTTCACTTGTTTTAGTTTTCTACATCTTTCATTGTCTTTCCCGTCTATTTTTCACCACTCCCTCCCACCTCTGTTACCGTACAATGCACTTAAATTTTCACTCTTATTAGCTCATACGTAATGTTTAAGCAGTAACATCTGTCTGCACATTACCCTGTCATCCCCCTTTAAGTTCTCAGGTTTTCAAATCTCATCTGATGCAGTCTCCAACAATCAGTCTTTCCTTCTCATCTCATATGGTAAGTCTCTCCTGACCCGCAGTTATGGGTGACTTTACCAAAATCTGACCGTTTTCCTAGTCTGCTTGTGTCTGTATATGTGTGGATGGATATGTGTGTGTGTGCGAGTGTATACCCATCCTTTTTTCCCCCTAAGGTAAGTCTTTCCGCTCCCGGCATTGGAATGACTCCTTACCCTCTCCCTTAAAACCCACATCCTTTCGTCTTTCCCTCTCCTTCCCTCTTTCCTGATGAGGCAACAGTTTGTTGCGAAAGCTTGAATTTTGTGTGTATGTTTGTGTTTGTTTGTGTGTCTGTCGACCTGCCAGCACTTTCATTTGGTAAGTCACTACATCTTTGTTTTATATATATATTTCTTTTGAAAATACACAGCAAGTCTCATAACAATGTCTTCACATTTCAACATGCACATAAACAATCTATTTCTGAGTAAACAAATTTCTTTGCCAAGCCTGTAAATTAAGCAATCTTTCACCAAGAAGGGAGCCACCTTTTTCTACATATCACTGTGTCAATAGCATTTTGGCACCCTTGTTGTCTTGACTACATCCTGTCCACTTTTTCACTTAATTTTCTTTCCATGTGGCTCACATCTGTATTTTTTCCCGTTCTCTACCTTTTAAGAAGATTAGGAGGAGGGGAGTGGAGGTTACAGTGGGGCTGCGCTGTTCAATCTTATTTTAGTTAATTCTACATTTACATCATTACTCCACAATTCACACCTAAGTGTGTGGCAGAGATTTCGTAGCACTGCTTCCCAGACTATTTCTCTGACTTCCCATTCTCAAATAGCTTGTGGAAAAAATTTACAACTAAATCTTTTGGTGCAAGCTCTGATTTTTCTTATTTTATCACATCATTCATTTCCCCCTATGTAATTGAGAGTGAACAGAAATGTTTTAGCATTTGGAGAAGATAGTTGCTGTTTGTAACATCACGTAAAGATCCTGTCACAACTAAAAGAGCTTTCGTTTCAGTGACTGCCACCCCAACTACCATATCATAATCATGGTACACCTTCCCCTATTTCGTAGTAACACAATAAGAGTTGCCTTTCTTTCAACTTTTTCAGTTGTCTTTGCCAGTCCCTATCAAGTGAGGACCCCATACAACACAGGAGTGCTCCAGAAGAGGATGGACAAGCACAGTTTAGGCAGTCTCTTTAGTAGATTTGTTGCATCTTCCAACAAAATGCAATCTTTGGTTCATCTGCCCCATAACTTTTTCTGTATGATGTTCCATTATAAATTTATTCCACTAAATACCTTGGTATTACAATTATGAATGACAACCTATAAGTTTGTGTGATTTATTGTGCAACTGAAATGTAACAGAACTTTTTTTAATACCCAGATGTGGCAAGAAACCTTATATTCTTCAGAGTTAATTGGCTTTTCTCCCACCATGCAGATATCTTACGTGAGTCATACGGTGATTTATTTTGATTAGTAGGCAGTAAATGATAGCATCAGCTATAAACATCCTAAGATGGCTGCTCAGATTGTCAACTAAATCATTTACATAGATTAAGGACAGCAGAAGGGCTTTTTCTTGGGAAACCCCAGATCTAACTTCAGTTTCATTGAAAGACTTCCAATCATTTACTCCCCCCATGAACCATGGACCTTGCCGTTGGTGGGGAGGCTTGCGTGCCTCAGCGATACAGATAGCCATACCGTAGGTGCAACCACAATAGAGGGGTATCTGTTGAGAGGCCAGACAAACGTGTGGTTCCTGAAGAGGGGCAGCAGCCTTTTCAGTAGTTGCAAGGGCAACAGTCTGGATGATTGACTGATCTGGCCTTGTAACAATAACCAAAACGGCCTTGCTCTGCTGGTACTGCGAACGGCTGAAAGCAAGGGGAAACTACAGCCATAATTTTTCCCGAGGGCGTGCAGCTTTACTGTATGATTAAATGATGATGGCGTCCTCTTGGGTAAAATATTCCGGAGGTAAAATAGTCCTCCATTCGGATCTCCGGGCGGGGACTACTCAAGAGGATGTCATTATCAGGAGAAAGAAAACTGGCGTTCTACGGATCGGAGCGTGGAATGTCAGATCCCTTAATCGGGCAGGTAGGTTAGAAAATTTAAAAAGAGAAATGGATAGGTTGAAGTTAGATATAGTGGGAATTAGTGAAGTTCGGTGGCAGGAGGAACAAGACTTCTGTTCAGGTGACTACAGGGTTATAAACACAAAATCAAATAGGGGTAATGCAGGAGTAGGTTTAATAATGAATAGGAAAATAGGAATGCGGGTAAGCTACTACAAACAGCATAGTGAACGCATTATTGTGGCCAAGATAGATACGAAGCCCACACCTACTACAGTAGTACAAGTTTATACACCAACTAGCTCTGCAGATGATGAAGAAATTGAAGAAATGTATGATGAAATAAAAGAAATTATTCAGATTGTGAAGGGAGACGAAAATTTAATAGTCATGGGTGACTGGAATTCGAGTGTAGGAAAAGGGAGAGAAGGAAACATAGTAGGTGAATATGGATTGGGGCTAAGAAATGATAGAGGAAGCCGCCTGGTAGAATTTTGCACAGAGCACAACATAATCATAGCTAACACTTGGTTTAAGAATCATGAAAGAAGGTTGTATACATGGAAGAACCCTGGAGATACTAAAAGGTATCAGATAGATTATATAATGGTAAGACAGAGATTTAGGAACCAGGTTTTAAATTGTAAGACATTTCCAGGGGCAGATGTGGACTCTGACCACAATCTATTGGTTATGACCTGTAGATTAAAACTGAAGAAACTGCAAAAAGGTGGGAATTTAAAGAGATGGGACCTGGATAAACTGAAAGAACCAGAGGTTGTACAGAGTTTCAGGGAGAGCATAAGGGAACAATTGACAGGAATGGGGGAAAGAATACAGTAGAAGAAGAATGGGCTGCTTTGAGGGATGAAGTAGTGAAGGCAGCAGAGGATCAAGTAGGTAAAAAGACGAGGGCTAGTAGAAATCCTTGGGTAACAGAAGAAATATTGAATTTAATTGATGAAAGGAGAAAATATAAAAATGCAGTAAATGAAGCAGGCAAAAAGGAATACAAACGTCTCAAAAATGAGATCGACAGGAAGTGCAAAATGGCTAAGCAGGGATGGCTAGAGGACAAATGTAAGGATGTAGAGACCTATCTCACTAGGGGTAAGATAGATACTGCCTACAGGGAAATTAAAAAGACCTTCGGAGAAAGGAGAACCACTTGTATGAATATCAAGAGCTCAAGTGGAAACCCAGTTCTAAGCAAAGAAGGGAAGGTAGAAAGGTGGAAGGAGTATATAGAGGGTCTATACAAGGGCGACGTACTTGAGGACAATATTATGGAAATGGAAGAGGATGTAGATGAAGATGAAATGGGAGATATGATACTGCGTGAAGAGTTTGACAAAGCACTGAAAGACCTGAGTCGAAACAAGGCCCCCGGAGTAGACAACATTCCATTGGAACTACTGACGGCCTTGGAAGAGCCAGTCCTGACAAAACTCTACCATCTGGTGAGCAAGATGTATGAAACAGGCGAAATACCCTCAGACTTCAAGAAGAATATAATAATTCCAATCCCAAAGAAAGCAGGTGTTGACAGATGTGAAAATTACCGAACTATCAGTTTAATAAGTCACAGCTGCAAAATACTAACACGAATTCTTTACAGACGAATGGAAAAACTAGTAGAAGCCAACCTCGGGGTAGATCAGTTTGGATTCCGTAGAAATACTGGAACACGTGTGGCAATACTGACCTTACGACTTATCTTAGAAGAAAGATTAAGAAAAGGCAAACCTACGTTTCTAGCATTTGTAGACTTAGAGAAAGCTTTTGACAACGTTAACTGGAATACTCTCTTTCAAATTCTGAAGGTGGCAGGGGTTAAAATACAGGGAGCGAAAGGCTATTTACAATTTGTACAGAAACCAGATGGCAGTTATAAGAGTCGAGGGACATGAAAGGGAAGCAGTGGTTGGGAAGGGAGTAAGACAGGGTTGTAGCCTCTCCCCGATGTTATTCAATCTGTATATTTAGCAAGCAGTAAAGGAAACAAAAGAAAAATTCAGAGTACATATTAAAATTCATGGAGAAGAAATAAAAACTTTGAGGTTCGCCGATGACATTGTAATTCTGTCAGAGACAGCAAAGGACTTGGAAGAGCAGTTGAATGGAATGGACAGTGTCTTGAAAGGAGGACATAAGATGAACATCAACAAAAGCAAAACAAGGATAATGGAATGTAGTCTAATTAAGTCGGGTGATGCTGAGGGAATTAGATTAGGAAATGAGACACTTAAAGTAGTAAAGGAGTTTTGCTATTTGGGGAGCAAAATAACTGATGATGGTCGAAGTAGAGAGGATATAAAATGTAGACTGGCAATGTCAAGGAAAGCGTTTCTGAAGAAGAGAAATTTGTTAGCATCGAGTATAGATTTAAGTGTCAGAAAGTCCTTTCTGAAAGTATTTGTATAGAGTGTAGCCATGTATGGAAGTGAAACATGGACGATAAATAGTTTGGACAAGAAGAGAATAGAAGCTTTCGAAATGTGGTGCTACAGAAGAATGCTGAAGATTAGATGGATAGATCACATAACTAATGAGGAAGTATTGAATAGGATTGGGGAGAAGAGAAGTTTGTGGCACAACTTGACCAGAAGAAGGGATCGGTTGGTAGGACATGTTCTGAGGCATCAAGGGATCACCAATTTAGTATTGGAGGGCAGCGTGGAGGGTAAAAATTGTAGAGGGAGACCAAGAGATGAATACACTAAGCAGATTCAGAAGGATGTAGGTTGCAGTAGGTACTGGGAGATGAAAAAGCTTGCACAGGATATAGTAGCATGGAGAGCTGCATCAAACCAGTCTCAGGACTGAAGACCACAACAACAACATCATTTACTACAAACTGTGACCTTTCTGACAGTAAATTGTAAATCCAGTTGCTAGCTGAGATGAAACTATGTATGCAAGCAATTTGAGTAGAAACCCCTTGTGAAGAACAGTGTCAAAAGACTTCTGGAAATCGTGAAGTATGGAATCAACTGGAATTCCCCTGTTGATAACCCTCATTACTCTTTGTGTGCAAAATGCTGGTTTTTGTCTTTGTATTTCTTAATGTTGGAACACAGTATGTGTTCCAAAATCCTACTAAAATTGTTGTTGTTGTTGTTGCTGTTGTTGTTGTTGTGTCCAAAGACTGGTTTGCTGCAGCTCTCCATGCCACCCTATCCTTTGCAAGTGTCTTTATTGCTGAATATCTACAGCTGTCTACATCCCTTATAACCTGCTTGCTCCCCTACAATTCTCTCCCCTCACCCTTCCTCCTTTTCCCTCTGTTACAAAACTGACAATCGCTTGAAGCCTAACGGGTCCAATCAACTTATACTTTTCTTTAGTTAAGTTGTGCCAGAAGTTCCTTTTTTCCTCATTTTGATTCAGCATGTCCTCATTAATTACCCAATCTACCCATCTATCCCTCAGCATTCTTCTGTAACACCACATTTCAAAAGCTGCTATTTCCCTTCTTGTCGGAACTGCATATCATCCACTTTTCACTTCCATATAACGCTGTGCTCCAGGCAAACACCTTGAGAAAAGACTTTTGATAATTAAATTTGTGTTCAATATTAACAAATTTTCAGGAAACACATTTCTTGTGATTGCAGTCTGCATTCTATATCCTTTCCACTTCAGTCATCGTCACTTTCTGTTTGAGGATGTTGCTGCAGCATATGTGCAACATAGCTGGACCTTGATGTGGGTATGTAAATGCCAACATGTAGGCAAGGGATTAATGCGGCATCCTGTCCTTCCGGCGAGTGTGCAGTAAAATATAAATGTGAACTGCAGCAAAATTTTCAGCAAATGGGTCCAAACAGGACCAACGTATGGGGGCAGCATGTCTGTTAAAAACAACCTCTGTGGAATGCAGCAACAAGAGTTGCTGCTGCATAATGATAACACACATTCCCATATCAGTATTGTAATGCAGAAGTTATGCCAACTCAAGTGGAGACACTCAAGCAACCATCCTATAGTCGTGATCTCTCCCCATACGATTTTCGTGCCTTCGATCCCTTAAAAAAAGCCTTGAAAAGTCAGCAATTCGTATCAGAGGAGGATGTACAGTAGACAGTTATAGACTTATTCACACAGCAGGACACAGTGTTTTACAAAATGTGTATCTTCAGTCTGGTTTGTTGGTGGAATGATTTGGCCTGACTGGCATACTAATTCTGGACTGTACAGCTTTCGAACGGGAACTTTTTGATCACCCCTTGTAGTGTAAATTGTTTTTCTCACAACCCGTTGGAAGAGATGCTTCAAATTATCTGAAGAAGACAAAAGCTTAGTTTCTTTTTAATATAATACAAAAATTGAATTACTGTGAATAGAATTCATGTTTTTTAAGGTTACAGCCTGAAACACAGCAAGCCAAGTAAAGTAATCACTTCTTGAAATGGCACACACTCAACTTTCTCCACTAACCTGTAAGTCTTTGTTGCATTGTATCTGTCAAGTTACGATACAGGTAAACTAATATTACTTATGTGTCCCCTCCTAAAATGCTTTATTTCAGGCAGACACCTTCAGGAAGGCAATGGCTTGTAGTACTTATCTGTGTTGAAGGCATAATTTCAATATAAATACTCTAGTGTGACAGGAACAAGCGATTTTCATATTAGTCACCCAGTTTACGATTTTTAGAACGTAATATCGTATTTCATCGAGTTACCCCTCTCTTTTCAGTGATCTGGTCTACCATTTTTAATCATGTGACTGTTATCATAAGGATCTGTTGTCACCTCCTACTGATGCCAGAATTGTCATAGAGCCGATTCATCGCCACTCTGTTTAGCTTATAAAATTCACTTCCAGATGGTGATAGTGAGCTCATTATTGTTGCTCAAAATTTTGATTCACGAGTTTGCTGATAGCTATCAACTTTTGATGGCTGTTTCAGTGCAACATTGATGGCTGATAACTCTGCTACTGTGTTGTTCATTTGTTGATGTCATGCTTTGTAATACACTTGTTTGCATTCTGTTATTTTGTCCCATGTTGTTTTTGTGCAGTATTGTTATTTAATGTTGTTACTGTGCTGCTTTTCTTTTAATTAATGTTTGTTTATTTCATCTGCCTTTGTGATTTTTTTTTAATTTATCCCACGTGTGGCCCAAGTAGAGGACTTACTGACAATAAAAATCATAAGTTATCGGAAAGTAGTAGTAGTGCACTAACGAAAATGGTTAAGAGAGTCACAGTGATGTTCTTGCTGGTATACTGAATGAAAATAAAGACAAAATGGAGGATGCACAGCAAACTGAAGTGATTACACCTCAAACTCTACAGCCACTACCACATCCATTTCACATACTGACTGGACCAAACATGTGCTGCCATTAGGATCTTCTGCAGTGGAATATTTCAATTAATTTTACACTGCAGCATCACTTCAACCTATTGTCACTGAAACAAATTGCTCAGCTAAGCAATTTATATCTGAACATGCTGCTAATTTGCCCAGCCCATATTAATAAAAAAAAAAAAAAGTCAAAGAATGTCACAATAGCGGAGGTGAGAGGTTGAATAGCATTTTAATGAAAATGGGCCTCAACAAATGTCCATGTTGTTCATGTATAAATCCTTCTCAGGCATTTCCTTGGTTTGGCAAAATGTATTCTGCTCCTAAACCCAAGTGTTAGGTAATACAAAACTGCATTCTTTGGGCAGATTGTAATATACCTTATAATGTACCATCCAATTATTATCTCTGGCATTAATAGAAATTCCATTTTTCTTATGTTATTTTAGTCAGAAATTTGTATAGATTGTGTGGATGTTAGTGAACTTTCTTTAAATCAAGTGTAGTGTTAACTATATGGAAATAAGATCAAATTAATATTACTTTTTGAAAAATATTTTTATTCAGTTACTCCAAAAAAATTTTAAGCAAAGAAGTAGGATAATCTGGGTATACCCTAATGAATTACATTATACACTTTTATGGATAATTCATATTTTTTATATTTTTAAATTGAATACAGTAATGTATGAAAATGGCAATTTCAATGGAACCTTGCTTAACAGAATAAAAAGTATTACATTTTTAGCAGTTGCTGCTCAAAATGGCTCACTGCAAAAGTTTTATTCTGCAATTTGTCCAGTCCTTAAAATGGATAATGGGATGTAAATTTTTTGAAAGTAAACTTTACATTACAAACATATCTTCCCGTAGTCTCTCTCCATCTTGTTTATTAATCACAACTCTATCACAGTTCTTGGTAATATAAAAAGCATTTTCTTTCCACAAGAATTTCATTTTAATTATTTTAAAAATAATGTAATGTGTATGATTGTTGTGCATATAATATTTGACTGTACAATAGATCATAAATCTTTTTTTTTCCTAAAGGAAAAATGTGATGCGAATACTGATAACACCAGCATAAGGTACCAATAGAGAAATTTGTTCCTTATTTCAGAAGCTGTTTTCTAATAGGGACTATGTTTTTAATCGGCGATATATGGTCTGCATAGAGAAAAATGTTATCATTATAGTGAATAAATGTGTAGAACATCCTGGCTGTCCAGAAAAACCAGAAAATCATCGGGTGAAGGAATATTGGTCTTACATGGTCATAAAGCCATTCACACATTTCAATGAGGTACGTTTTTTTCCCACTTTGTATTATATATCTGTTGACATAATTTAAGAGACAGATGCTAATGTGGAAGATATTTTTTATCACTCTGTCACCTTCGCTGTCCCCCTCCAGTACAATGCAGATTAAAGTGTATCGTTAGTGTTAGAACGTTTTTCCTCTCAGTTCTGTAATCTATTTTTAATAGCTGAATTTTCTGTCCATCTACTGTGATACATCCGAAGCACGTGCTTTAATTTTATATCACGTATAAAATTTAGGAAAATGAATGACAATAAACAAGTCACAATATACATGCTCTTAAGTTATAAAGTTGTGTGTGTTTTTTTGTTCTTAGATCATAGGCTATTACTATTGTCACATGGCATCTGTTTTATTCTATTTGGAGATGGATCACAAAACATGGTGTTATCATCTTGTGCAAGTCTTTCAGTCCACCTTTGAAAGCATGGTGTGGGTAGTTCTGCACAATGTCTTATTGTCTGTCCTTCACACCAGAGTCACACATAGTCCTTTAACTTCAAGATGTGGCCTCCATCTCCCTTGTCTCATTCAGGTGCAAGTTTAGTTTTGGCCATTCACTGTGGGGAAGAACAAACCTTGCAAACCTTTTTGTTAGCTTTTGAATTAGACAGACATTCTGGGAGGGATGTTCATTCCAGCAGTCTTTCACTTCTCTGTGACACCTCCGACCAGAAGACTGACACAAGGTGTTGTGTGTTATGTCAGGCATACAGCTAGTGGATTATGGGAAACAATATTTAAAGCTGAGATCTTAGGGATTTTTGTCTTCTTAAGAATTTGCACCGTGAAACCCATCTATCTGAGATATGTAGATCTGACAATGTCAGTAATGGTCCTCATGGTCTCTCTGAGGCATGCATCTGTTCTCAAGGTCAGTTACTAGCAAGATTTTTGAGAAGCTTTACACAGTACCATGCAGTAATAGTGCATGCTATCTCTGATGCATACTCCACAGTATTTTGTAAAGTGATTTATAAATGTTGCAAGTGACCCATCTTGAGAATAGCTGAAAGGTTCTCAGCAAAAGTATCAGAACAAGACTTAAGAATATCCCAGATGCATGGTTTGATCAACCAGGAAAACTTCAAGAAATGTACATTTATCTTCTTTGTAAGTGTATTGTTTTCTCATGCAAGAGCATAATATTCAGCAGCTGAATATACAAGTGGTTCTGCTTTGCTGCTCAATGGTTTCAGGTGTGTGCTTGAGCTGTGAACATTTCTCAAAGATTTGAGCAGTGCTGTTTAAATAATAGTGTCTGATGAAGGGTAACTCCGATGGCAAACTTTCAGACGTTGTTCAGAGATACCTTCTAAGTATTTTGGTATAAGGGACCCACAGCAGCTTCTTACATAATTATTACTAGAGATCGCATTATATGCATCATAAAAACCTTAAAATATGCGTGAAAAATGCTTAAAAATGCATCAAAGTATCGAAATGTTTAAGATCAAATAATAAAAAAACATGGTAGTTACTGCATGCATTATATCTCAAAGTCAAACCTGTGCATATTAATTACAAGGAAGAGTGCAGGCCATGTGAAAAATAGGTACATTTAGAATGCTGATACCATTTTCTGAATACTTCCTGGTAGAGGTAAGGAAGGGGGCCTTTCTGGGAATATTTTCTAAAAATTTGCAAAATGGGGATGCATACCGTGTTTCAAGAATTGTTCCTTCTTTGCTATTGTTATCAGTAACAAGTGGATGCGATGCAAGTGAGTCACAGCGAAACAGTCGATATGCACAAGACCAACTTCGAGATATATCACACTCAGAGGGACATGCTCAAAAACTCCGTAATGTTTTATTTAAAAAACAACATACAATCATGAACTTTTGTGAACAGCATTAGCTTTTAATTAATACTGTTGGAGCAAAGCATCATTTACAATTTATTTTACATTTTTTCTACTATTGTAAACATAAATGACCAAGTACTGTTCCAAATGTTCTGTAGTAATATTGTGATATTGTGATTTGGATCACTCAAAACATTTATATAAGCAGAAAAGGACCATTCTACATCAACCAAGGTAACTGGGCAGTATTTGAATTTGGGTGCTATGTTGGCACGAGGTTTCAAAGCCTGGTTTATTGTTAAAGAAACATTTTAAAGTTTTCTTGGGAATACCTGTGGCAACGAGGAGTTCACAAGAATAGATTCATTCGGTGCCAAACCTTGAGTTTCAACTTTTTTAATACTTGCAGGTGTATTAGAAAAATGAGTGCTAATCACAGCAATTTATTTTTTAATACTGGAATCATTAAAAGCCTCCTTGCACTGGCAAACTGCCAAAGCTTCTGCACTATCGAAGTCATTTACTACACCTCTAATGGCCTTGTAAAGCAACACAGCTTCAACCCATGTGCCCCAGTGAGTTAATGGTTCCAGAGGTTCATTTGGTAATTGTTCTTTGTATGTATTGATGTGAGCTGGAGCATTTAGAAACACCTTCTTTGTGGATGAAATCAGTTTATTTACATTCACAAACATGGAACGTACTTCTTCAGCAAGGCGATGTACCCCATGAGCAAAGCATGTCACTTGAATCAAATTGGGATAAAATACTCGGAGGGCGTTTCCTGCTTTGATTGTATAGAGAGCAATATCTGAAATAAACACAAACACCCTTTCATCTGCAGAAGATTCTGAAAATATTTTTCTAATACCCTGATTCACAAATCTGGCAATCGTAGAATGATTTACTTTTTCAAGTTCTTTGCAAGCTGCTAAATAGGAAGAAGGAGCTCTTCTTTTAAAGCACCAACAATTACATTTGCATCATAATGGCCCCAAATGTCTGTAGTTTCATTAACTGAAATCCAGATAATGCTGTCCTTGAGTTCATTGCGTATTTCTTCCGGAACATTTATGTAAATTGTCTCACAATGTTGATTCATCTGGTATATTTTGATTTAAACATTATTTGCACAGGAAGTCTTTGAGTATGGGATTGTAAGTATGTGAAGAGAAATTATTCCTTGTAATGAATGCTTCACATAGATCCATGTTAAACCAACTTTTTTGGTAACCTTTGGACAAATCCTTGCTACTGCAACATGCTGTTGTCATAAGTTGGTGTTGTGGTCCTTTCTTCTGCATTCTTGTGATATGAAGACTTGTCTTGACATATTAGTCTATTTGAAACTTTTTTTTTTTTTTTTTTTTTTTTTTTTTTTTTTTTTTTTTTTTTTGCATGAAACGTTTTTCTCGCAAACTGGACAATTCCGTCATATGTCAATGTTCCAGGGTGGACAGCTATCCACAAAACATTTCTTTTTTTGGGGGGCATGGTGCTCATCACATTTCACACTACACATTGTAAACGCATTCAGATGTGTGAACTGAAACAATGAACGTGTGACAAAAGCTTGCGTAGTTTAGTTTAATTGTTGCCAATGCATACCGTATGACAGCGGAGGGGATTAACCAGGTCTCGGGCGCAGGAACATTGACTCTGTCTGTCTGTTCCTGTTCCTCTTCTGTAATGATTTCGCTAGGCAGTGGCCTCCTGGTTAGCGACTGAGTGCAGTTCTAGGTTGTGGTCAATCTGTGAGACATCAAAACTAGATCGAGCTAGAGGCCACCCATCTAAATTTTTAAAATATTGTAAATATAGAGCGAAAATATGCATTGTCACTAGTTTTTAGTTAAAATATGCAATAACCCGTGAAAAAGGAGCCAAATAAGCAAATGCATATAATCCAGTCTCTAGTTATTACATTTCGTTTCTGTATCGCACTCAAAATATTTGCACAACAGTGAAGATATTGACAGCCAGCACTTTTTCATGGTTTGTACACACTTTCTTTTAAGTTAAGGAGTTCTTTAGAAGTCACTGCTTACATGTATAGAGAATGTACATAAAAAACCTTGAACAGCTGCAGTTTCTTAAACAGTAGGTTTCAAATAATTATTTTTAACTTAAGAATACATTACCTCACTATTAAAACATTTCTTCAGTGAACTGGAAGTTTTTAGCACAAGCATCCCCCATGCATCATTATTGATTTTTAGATAATAGTATGAAAAAGTACATTCAGTTTGGATGCAAACTATATGGAATAATCACATAATTATACAACACTTTCAGCAAAAAATGATTTTTACGTATTCTTTAGAATCTTTTTTTCCCCTTCAATTCATTTTTCAGTTTCACTTACTTTCTCCATTGTTTCCTTAGCTGTCCTTCAGAAATTGTTTGACTGACAACAAAGTGCAATGGCCTTAGTTTTCTCTGCTCTGTGACAACTTATCAGCAGATTTTGTTAACTTTCCAACATCAGTTTCTGAACTTTTTTTTTCTTCTTCTTCTTCTTCTTCTTCTTCTTCCAGAGACTTCCTTGGCATTTTTTATTGTCAAGTGTCAAGATATAGCACTTATATCTGACTTGCTGAAGACAAAAGCTCTGTTGACATTTCCACTTTTACTACACCACCACAAGAGCTGATGTGGTCTTTGAGAATAATACAAAGAAATATAAGACGACTCCCTTAGGTTTTCTTTACTGAGAATCCTCTTTCAATGTAGGCGTGTCCATGTGATATCAACAGCATTTTCACAACATCCAATGTTTTCGTATATGCTTCCTTAAACATATATTTTAAAAAATTGAATTTAGAATTCTGGGATAAGAGATAAAAATGCTGTATGGAGCAGATTATAGAAAATGTCTATACTGCAGGATCAAGCTGTCACATTTATCAGGATGAACATATTTGCTACCTTTTGTATGACAGTGAATGATTTAAAACCTTGTTTAGTTACCTGTCCCTTCTCAACATTGGACACATACTCATACTTATTCACTTCATCCCAAATTTCTATGGCTCTTTGCTACTGCTGGATCATTGTTTAACTGCACAAAATTTTAACTGAAGTTTCCAACACACAATCTTCACACCTTGCAGGTGAATCTTTGAACAAATGGTAGGCACTGATTAAAATGAAGTCTACATTTCAATTTGCAGCTGCTGCTGCCACCACCCGTTCCTCCCCCTGTGACTCTTGAATGCAATGCATGTAACCTACAGTTAAGATTATAATTTCCAAAATCCGTTTTCACTTCAGTTTGTAACTGGTCACTAACAGTGGTCTTTCCCTGCAGAAGTCAGTAAGGTACCTCCTCTACCACAATTGCATTCAAGTCAGCCATTAATATTTTTGCAGCCTCCATTATTTTCTCTATGATGATATGTGTTTCCTCTGTGTGTTGGTCATCATGTTCTGAAGTTGGCACATACACCTGGATAATCAATATTTTTTTACTCCTTTCAGCCATACACAAATAACCCTGTCACGTGCATAGTCTACATTTTCCACACACTTAGCGTATTTCTTTTATTTGTTCTGGGTAGTGTCTTGAAAGTACAGTTTTCTTCTACCGACACCACAATGGTGGCATCGCAGTTCTGCACATTCCTACTCATCTCTCTGGTTCATTGTCTTTCCAGTGTTGCTGTTACTGATTGTGTTGCATTTTCATTTGTTAGTGATCTTTCAGAATGTTTAACACAATCTCTGAGCCTGCCAACTGTGAAAGGCATTCTGTAATATGGTTTTTGAATGTATAGAACATTAAGCTAGCGGACATGTGTCCTCAACTTATAGAGATTTATGGTGAAAATGTAATGATTGAGAAAGTGGGAAGCCTTATGTTGTCAATGATGGTTTGGCTGAGAAATTTAACAGGAAAATTCTTGAAAACAGACAATTCACAATAATTCCTTGCGATGAGTTTCATGAATTTCAAAAACTGTTTTACATCAGATCGTAAAATTTTAATCAATTTGTGACAAATTGTGTTCCCAACTTTACAGTGATGAAGGAGACGATTCTTAAACAGGATTGTGACTAGTGATGAAACTTGAGTTTGTCATGTCCCTCCAGAATCAATACAACAGTCGGAGTTAAGGCACTCCAGACCCTCCCAAAAACAAGAATTAGAAACAGCATTGTCAGCACACACAAAAAAATCATGTGCACTGTGTTGTGGGACAGACAGGGCATTCTCTTTCTTGTGTGCCTTCCCACAGGTGAAACTGTCAGTATGGTTGTGGTGAAACAGTGAGAAAACTTGGGCATGGACTGCTCAGTCAAGGCATTGTGTTGTTTCATGACAATGTACATCCCCGTTCTGCTAGTATCACTCAAAACCTTATTCAACAATTCGGTTGGGAGCATTTCAGTCACACAGCTTCTGATTACCACTTGTTCGTGAACTTTAGAGGAAGGCACTTTGACAGTGATGGCCCTGTGGGTCCTGCTTTGCCTAGTCCCTGCCCACCACTTTGAGCCTATGGTCTAGAAAGTCACTGCTGCTTGTGCAGAATGGGCAACACAGCAAGCATGTGGAGCCCACAAACAGCTAAGCCGATGCCAACTAGAGATCAGAAATGAGGTTTTTCTATTCAATTTAAATACGCCCTAGGAATGTAGCTGCAAATAGTTGTGTTAACGAGTCCAGTGTAGTCTCTAAACAGTATTCGGTTATTAAAATAAAATAAATTTATAGCCATCTTCAAAAAGTTCTGGAAGCGAGTGGTAAGCTGTACAACCCACTCTTAGTCCATAAACATAAGTTGTCATGACCAAAAGAATATGAGGATAGTGCACTTTATGGTCATAGGGACACAATGGTGATGTTGCTGAGTGTTTTCTCATGATGGAAGTGGAATAGACAAGTATTCAACCATTTTGTTTGAACACACATGTATTTTATGTCTGAAGCATGGACTATAGTGACTAACATTTTCCAGACATCAGTCTTTCTCTTGGGGAACGTGTTTGTAAATTTTCTGTTGCATTTCCTCTTGTCATCTACAGTCTCTCAAAAGACAGCTTTGAAAGAGGCCATCTGATCCCAACAATCAGACATTTTCACCCTTTCAGTGTTACCTCACACCTTTAGCAAGATGGTTGGTGAGAGGAAAGCAACTGCATAGCCACCATTCTTGTGCTCATATTGACAGAACTGCCATGGGAAGAAGGAAACAAGTGTAGGTAGCACTGAAGGAAAAGTGGTGCCTTGTTTTGAAATGTATGCAGCTCTTGATATTAGACTTACCTGATCTGTAATCTCTGTAATCCCTCCCCCCATTACACAACTCACTATTTTAATTAAATTATAACCAAATTACATTTCTTTCTTCATGATCAGCCTCAAATACTATAACTTTTTTCCCCTTGTGTAGTGCTTGATGTTTGTCATCTTACTGTGACATTCACCTGAAGTAAGAACTGTGCTTCCAAAGACTATGTGCTAGAGTCTAAGTCTTACCGTCTTCACTGGGTGGAAATGTGCAGGGATCCACATTAAAAGGGTGTTATGACTTTGCTTACATTTTAATCCACAACTTAATGTCACTTACTTCCTCCGTATAACAGTGAAATAATTGTTAGTAAAATTTTACAAATCAAAACTGGAGCTCTTTGATAGTGTTGTTCACAGATAATTCATTTATACCCTTGTTGCCACTTGGAGTTTTTTCTCTACCCTAAAATGTTTAAAATTTTGGACCATTATTGCAGAGAAATACAGCACCAGTTAGATGTTCTGTTTACTTTTATGCTGCATAGAAGAGTGATGATTATCACACTAAATAACATTGAGGGTGGATATTATTCTGGGAGAGCAGAGAGTGGTACACATGTTTTGAGAGTTATTAAAAATCCATTTCTCTGGGTCTTTGCCTTTTTTTATTACGTCATTCAACCTTGGGTGAGGGCCATAACTACATGGCTGATAATCATAAGTGGTGAAGGAAATTTTGCTGGAAAAACAAGTCTGTACTCCTAAGCCAATACAACAAAAACTAGTAATCATTGGGCATATGCCTGTTGCTTTTTGACCACCTCTGTTGTGTACTTTTAATTCTCAAAGGAAGTGTGCAGTGGTTTTACAGTAAATATGCCATCCAATACAAATTTAATAGTCTTTTTGATAGGGAGTAGAGTATTATACATTCTTGCTGCCCAAGTACAAGAGTTTTTATTGTTGATTCAGAAATATGGAAAAAGTAAGTTCCATGCACTATGAGAATGCATTATGATCTGACCTATTCAGCTACCTTCATTCATAGGGATTGCAAATATAATCAGGGTGCTTTAAAGGAATTATAAGCTCAGTGTATGGTAGTAGTATTCCAGGTTATCTTTACTTGCACTTTTCTTGTTCACTTCATGTATGCAGCAAGCTTAAGAGTATTAAATCCCTTATTATCCTTACTCTAGTTCCATAAACTGGTTCTCTCAGTTGTGAATCTGTATTATTTACGACAATCCAATGAACAGAGTTCGTGTCATAACTTGATCTATCTATACAATATTACATGTCATTCATGGTTAAGAAACTGCATCAAATTTACTAAATTTTCTTCCCAATACAGCCAACAATTTTAATGTTCAAATTCAAGACAGCTGGTGACCACTTAATTTGATTTAAGTTATTCTAACCAGATCAACCTGTGTGAGGATTACCATTTCGTCAGATGGAGTATCCTATTGGGAATAGGGCCTGCATCACTCAATTATCCTTTCAATGTAACTATATACTAAACCTGAAAAAGGCCTTGAATGCAGTAGGAATTAATGTGCATTAGTAGTCACAGAGCAGTGTTATTTCTGTTGCTAAGGTCAGTAGTTGTAACTGAGTGTATTAGACAATTTATGTAGTACAAACAGTTTGCATTCATTGGGAATTTTAAAATACATGGCGACACCTCGCAAGAGGAAGTAAGTTAATATTACACAAGTTTTCACTCTGGAAATGATATTGCCAGGGTTATCAAACATTATTTTGATCGTCTTACATCCATACCAAATCGAAGGCAGCTTTCAATGGTCTCACTTGTTATGAAAGAAAGAATAGCTAACAATCATACGGTATTAATTTATTGTAACCTATGAAAATATGTGCAAAGCATTACATGGAATTTATTTCCTTCCAGCCTGGAATTGAATTTGTGTTGACATATTTTGACAACCCAGGTGTTTCCATTCCATCTGCATTGTCAGCATGGGTAGCCATGACTGGTGAGTAATACTAAAAAAAAGGTATTGATTTACAGTGTCTGTTACAACACTATTATTCTCCATATACTTCGTGTTGCAGGTTTACCAGATTTTCTGTCCAGATTAAGGGCTGCTGCCAGGGAATTAGCTTCAAGGGCAACAGTTGTAAAGGCTGATACCCCAGTTGAAACCAATAATTTGCAAGGAACAGAAGAAATTGTGGATCGAAACAATTTTTTTCAGAAATTGAATGCTGCACGGTTGTTTCTTTAAATATTTGTTAAGGAGCTTGTATACACTGTACTCTGTTAATGAGGAGATGACTTGTTATAAGTAGAAAGTTATATACAAAATGAAGTTAACAATCTTATGTTTGCACACAGCTTTGTGCGTGTGTTTTATTTAGCTATGAAATCTAATTTAATTATTTACATAATAAACTTGTTTAAAAGCAATTTACACAGGAAGTATTTAATTCTTCCCTTATAAGTTTATAAAAATGACTGAATTTCAGCCTTTTACATGTCTAACACGTGCAGAACTAAGTACACAAGTATTACGACACTCACTCACTCACTCACTACAAAACATTAAAAACTCACAAAACCAGATAATTCATTGTGAAATGTTCCTATGGAACCTATAAAAAAATTTCAAAAGCAACTGGCCTTCAAGTATAACTTTGACCAATTGATCATATAAATTAAAATTTTCACATAATCTCATCATATTCACAGCACACACATATACATAAATATATAATGCTGCACTGCACCACCAGGGGCTTAATGTCAGTCTTGACAGATGTTGCGGATCATCCAGCTCGTGGTGAAGCTCGTACATTTCAACATCAGACAGTACTTCTGCAGCTTCAACATGCTATAGGAACCCAAAATTGTCTAATATATACAACTGCACCTAAAGGTCTCCAGCATTAAATTCACCGTTCCCTAGTTGCTACAGCTGCTACTAGTGCAGCTCCTCGGCCACTACCATCGTGCGACAGCATCAGATCAAACTGTAAAACAAAAGTAGTACACAAAAGAATGATTAGTTATTTCTGGACATTTATTCCAACATTATTATTAAAACTTAATCATTCTTGCTTAATACAGGTATGTGCGGTATTAGCAATATGTGTGCAAAAAGTATGATGCAACATTTCATTTATAGAAGTTTTAAGTTATGTTGTGTCCTAAAATAATTGACAAATAGATCAATTTTCTCAATGATCAATAGTTATCTCAGTAATACACAACTAGACCATTAAGTGCTCATGAATTTGCAGACAATATTTTACAGATATCAAGCTTTGATCAATAAAGTTTTGATCGAGCTACCATACTTTTTTTCCGAAACCATTAATGCATTGTAACCACAAAAATTCATTGACAGCCCACGAGCTTATATGTTGCCACTTTGCATCTCACTATCAAGTTGACATTCTAAGAAGATAGCAATTTCTATTATTCTACATCATGGGCTAAGAGGTCTCAGCAAAAAGTAACCAATGGTGTAAATACAGATGTTAACATCCACAGAAAAATTCTGTTGCAACTCACACTCAGCAAAACACCTTCAATATTCTGCATGCATGCTTCTCCAAGTCAAAATACAATCGTCATTTCCTTGTTAAATGATGTATCTGTCCCATAAAAGATTGCTGTAATGTTAGCTACTTGACACACAACAGTTTGTTAATTTTTGATGATTATGTGAAGTCAAGCAAACAACTTTTGAACTAACTGAACTGTATATGGCTTGTACTCAACTTCTCACTACCAAAAGGCAAAATATAGAAACAAAGCAAGTTTTAAGTGCTTTCACATGCAATTTTTCCAGCAAAGTAGAGGTGTCAAATATCAAAGAAATGGATATGCAATCTGAATATGGAGCTCTGCCTGAGTGATAAGAAGCTTCAACATTCTCTGTAGCCAATTACTTTTTGCGAACAGCCCTTCTTTTGCACGTACAATAGAAAATCTCGTGCGCATTTTGATTACCTCAAAATTATTCTTAAATGTACCAGTTAAGATAATTATCTGCAGAAATTCCAAAAGGTATAGCTTGTACTGGTCACTTCATCAAAGGAAGTCTACATATATATTTTTTCGACAGTCAGTCCTCTGAAATTTATACTTATTAGAGCCTCAAAACTGTAAATGGTGCTTCATTGCCTCGTTTGTTAAAATATGTCCAGAATCTCATCTATGAGTGAGAGAATGTTCACGTGACCATTGATAACAGCATCGCAGCATGTCCGACTCGTTTGTGACTTCTCTGAATGGACCATCACACCACTTGCAAGGGCACAATTTGACCCCTTTCAAGCTCAGCACAACTGCATCTCCATCTCCATTGCATGGTTGCTTCACACATTTGCAGTGCACTGAGCTTTCTGGCTGTGAGCATCCCTATTGAAGCTCCCTCCGCTCGCATCTCGCATATGCCATCATCAGATTAAAACAGACGTCATCTTTTCAGGTGTACTACTTTTCCTTTTTTGCCTGCTAATCATTCACTGAATGTGGAGCAAGGCTTGGCTTTTTTTTTTTTTTTTTTTTTGGGGGGGGGGGGGGGGGGAGATTTGAACAGGCTGGTTCAAGGAAAGAGGCCTTGTAGAAGGAATAATACTGGTACACACTCAAATGATTTAAGAAAATCATACTAAACTTATGTCATGATGCCGTGATTGTGATGTGAACACTGTTCTCCAACAACTGCTAAGGAGACATCACCCTTTGTCTGTAATGGTAGGGGCAATTTGCAATAATAGATGGACTTAAATGCCATAATGAGCCAGCATTATGAAATTGTAATGTACTCAACACTAAATTTGTACCCAATTATTCTTTCCAGGTATGATGCTCAATTTGTGAAACTTCAAAAGTTTATATAATTCATCAACAGCAAGCTAAGATGAAAGAGAGAAAAAATTCTTACCTTAATGCCTGGTTTGACAAGCTCAGAAATTTTTTCAACCATAAGGTCATGGAAACGAGGGTGGAAACGATAGACTGAGCCGTCAATGCCCACTGTAACATTTTCCTCGTCCATTTTGTTTAGGAGTGTTGCAACACCAGCAGATACCAAATGTGCTGCTCTCCGTGAAACACACTCACAAATAAACCTCACATTACTGCAGTCTTGGTCTGTTGCATGGTTAAGGCCAAGTTCTTCCAGCACTTGCCGGCAATTTGTGTAGCTTCCCCTCTTGTCACTAAAAAAGAAAAATTTCATCAAGTTAAAGAACAAATAATTTTACTTAAAATCAAACTTACCTTAACCATGCATCTAACATTAATATTTCATATATGGCACCTACAGTGTTGTGTTAGCTTTGTGAAAGAGACACAGCATCAACATACCTTTCTATTTCAGATACGTATTTTGTGAAGAAATTTCCCCTCTTGAAGAGCAGGTCGGAGCCTCTGCCTCCAAATAAGAGATTACTCTTTGTAAATTTTACAAGTGCCAGCCTTACAAGCTCTCCCATGTACATTCCAGAGATCATTTTCTCAAACCTGTAATATAAACAGATCTTTCAGTCATAAAATAGTTTACATGCACAATTTTATGTAATTGTGTTAATGAGCATATACTGCAATAGTAAGCAGTTTCATAAAACACCATTTATGATGCATGGCTTTCAACAGAAAATCAAACAATGTTGAGAACAATTTCCAGAACATCTACTTTCAAATTTGCAAGCTACATGTCATTAATAACTTAAATTTCTTGAGGTCACTTCTTGTACTGGCTAGATCAGGGCATAGACTGGAGGAAGGTGAGGGCATACCATCTGAAATTGGACCATATCAACTGAAGGACTGTGATGTTGAAACCAACTTCAGACTGAAGGCAACTTTATTGCAAATTATTTCTGAGTGTCGTTCAACAGAATTCACCACCACACCAGTACACCTGTGTAAACTACCAGTACCAAAAACAAATTTAGAGTAATCTTAATGTGTATAAGCAATATACAATTTTATGACAAAAGAGAATCTTGCATCAAATATAACCCACAGAATTAATCAAGAAATCTGGAAATATAAGGGGTATAAACTAAAACTTGTTCCATCATCACCGTGTTAAACTTAGGACTTATAAAAATTAATTAATGTTCCAGCTCTCTGGAGATGTGTCCAAGTACACATAGACATAAAATGGTAATTGGCACCTGTTCTTAGTACCATTGTTAAGATTCAGTTTGCACACTTTAGACTTAAAATATTGTAGAAAGAATCAAATATCCATGTTATTCAACAAAACTAAACATGGTTCGTAAAACAGTTAAATTGAGGAGAAGATGGTGTGGATATCTGCAAAGCTTGCCTGCAGCAGTAAAATTATGCTCTGAAGGAAATTGAAGACAAGTAGACTGAGAAAGACATGAGCACCATTGTAGGCATTGTTGCAGCCTAACCCTTAAATAAAAGAAGAATACCGGTACAGTAAATACAAGGACTGCCTCGAAACACCGGTGCAGTCTTGTGCACCTATGGGCAAGTCCAGAAGCAAGGAGAGGTCTTTCTATCCAGAATGCAAATATATGTGTGTTGCTTACAGAGATTAATAGTTCCTTTGCTCCCCTCCCCTCTCCCCCCCCCCCCCCCCATTTTTCAATTTTGTGAAAAAATTATTTTTAATTTACTTACAACTGCTTTCCTTTATTTATGGAGTACTGGTCGATCTCTCGGTCATACTCAGTACGCACAATATCAAGCCTTCCATTATCTCCAAATGCTCCCCATTCTGTGTTTATGACAACGTAAGGCTTAGATTTGTCACCATCAAATAATTCTGCATTTTCCACTTTCTCTACATAACATGCATTGCTTCCAGTACCTAAAAATCACAGAAAAAAGTATGAACACTATATAGCAGCACTGAAACACTAGCTAATTTCTTACAAAGAAATGTCAATATTAGCATCACATTATTATATAGTTACACAAATACTGTATATTGAGGTAATCACGCAGAAGTAAGCCAGTCACAAAAAATTTATGTTCAGAGATAATGAAATGGCCCTGGACAGCTATGCAAGTTAACCTGATAATTAAATCAATGCCTAAGAAGTATGGTGTTCGAGGCAACAGTCAAGTTGAGGACAGCTTCAAGTGCAATCACACATCTTTGGCATGGAAGATAAAGTCAGGGTTGCCACAAGTTCTGGAAACACTGGAAAAATCTTATTTTTGTCTAAATATATGGTTTGTTTACTAATATGTCACGCATCATCGCTGGCTGGGTGCAGATGAGTACATGCGCTGCTTCCCTAACCTCTCATTCTTACTGCTTCTCCCCTTTCTACCACTCGCCACAGCTTGAAGTCAGTGCTGCCACCACTTCTTGCTGGCCTTTTTCCGACAAAGGCTAAGGCCAAAAATTTAGTTGTGAGAGTGAGAGTGTCTTTTTTTATGTGCCTGTCTGTGGCTCAGTGATCATCTTTATGGTGAGATGCTACCTATCCTCATTAGTATTGATTCTCAGAGTATTCGCACAAGTTATGTGTTGCGTGGAGTGATCAGTGCAATCTCATTTCATCAACGTTGAGTCTGTGACATGACTAGCTGGCCAAACAAGTGGATTTCCATAACGGGCAATAACAGCATGCCATTTGTGTGTGTGTGTGTGTGTGTGTCTAATGGATCAGGCCTGCTGATCTGAAGCCCATCGTTTTCCACTAATGTGCAGGCCCTGCCCGTCAGATCTAGACTCACTGATCTGCCCGCACACCGGGTCTGTTTGTGTGTGGCATAATGCGCCAGATTTTTGTGCTTATCCACTGACCCAGAACTGCAGTGCTCCTCAGCAGGGCAGAACCCACAGGCTATGGATTTCAGGAACTGCGACTGTCTCACTGCAAATACGTTGTATAGTAGAACCAAAATTTTACTGGCGGTCACCTGTAGTGTTTGTTTACACACTTCTTCCCCGGCTTGCACATTTCTTTCAAGAGGCCTACTTTTTTATTTCTGAAATCAGTGAAGGTATTTTAAATTTGTCTTGTGAGTCCAAGGAAATGCATATTATTGTCACCAAATGTGTTTCATTTTATTGAAAGAAAATAACATCAGTGGTCTTAATGAAACACGTATACCATTTGGTTTGCTTCTTCCATCTAAAAGCAGTTCATTATGTTGATGTTAGTACCTAAGGTTTTTGCTCATGTGTTAAGAAATACAGAGCCTTACATTTTTTTGGCAACTTTACTTACTCTTGACATCTCAAAATTTGTCAGGGAAAAATGATAAAACTTGTTTGGAAATCAAAGAATTTCACTTGGGGTACTTGGTGGCAACCACAAAAATCCAGATAGGTTGTGAACACTCAGACTCTTTCACATTGTTATTAAGAACAGACAAAATGCTTTGCTGATTGACATTTTTGTATCATGGTGCAGTCATTAACACTTACGGTGATACTGTGATATTGAATCATGCAATCCAAAAAACTAATGTGACCTTTTGATTGTGTTATTAACATGAACCAAGAAGCATACAAAAAGTTCACATGCTGTTTGATGGAGCAGAAGTTTCCTGAACTGCTTCCCTAAATATTTAAATTGTCAGCCTCGATTGGTTCAGCCTTGATCGGTCAGTTGCCATTTAAGCAGCACTGCATAAACCTCTTAAAGAAGCTTGTCTCTAGAGTAGATCTACTTCACAGAATATCTGGAAACACTTTGGGAGCAATTGGTTTGGTTGGTTTGTTTGGGGAAGGAGACCAGACAGCGTGGTCATCGGTCTCATCGGATTAGGGAAGGATTGGGAAGGAAGTCGGCCGTGCCCTTTCAGAGGAACCATCCCGGCATTTGCCTGGAGTGATTTAGGGAAATCACGGAAAACCTAAATCAGGATGGTCGGACGCGGGATTGAACCGTCGTCCTCCCAAATGCGAGTCCAGTGTCTAACCACTGCGCCACCCCGCTCGGTTGGGAGCAATTGGAGATACTATATGCAATGCTGCAATTTCACTTGGGTACTCAGCTGCTGAATACTGTGAAACCATGAAAGAAAAGCACACAATAGCCGAGATAAGTGTACACCTGAATAAGACAATGAGGAGCATTACTGGCATTGTACAATGCAGTCCCATTCATTGCCTACCTGTTCTGTCCAATACTGCTCCTCCAGATCCAAGAAGAAATACATTCCTAAGAAGACAGAGCCCCATAAGAACTCAATCTAGACAGAGGTACTGGCAGAAGTAAAGCTGCAAGGGCAGTTCCAGAGTGAGTACAGTTCAATCAGTAGAGCATCTGCCAGCGAAAGGCATATATTCAGGTCAAAATGCAGATCTAAATAGCACTTTTCCAGAATCTTTCAGTTATACTTCTGAAGTCACAAGTGCTATCTTGGGTCTGTCTTCAAGCAACTGCATTTTCAACGTAACTGGGAAGTGGAAAGAACATTGGTTTGAATATCCACCTGATCCAATTTAAAACCAAACGATGACAGTTGCAGGCTTTGATTGTCTCTGTCTTCAATGGTCAAAACTCTGTTTGACCTGAGAGGGACGGCCACATCTTTCATTCGGACTAATGTGAAAGTACTGCCTGTGACTGATGTGGAGGAAAAGACCGGACATACTGTGGAAAACGGGCAACGAGTCGTGCTATCTTGTTGCCAAATTTAAACATTAACCTGAAATAAAGTGAGTGAGTGATGCACGTGGTTTTACTATAATGTTACTGATTAATATTAATAATAATCCACCACAATAATCATTCCCCACATAGTGGTCACTATGGAGTTATGAATTACATATTGGCTTGCTAACATTTTCTCAGTCCGCTATATTCTCAGTGTAATGGTACAATTTACTTTTGCAACACTAAGTTATTTTTCCTCGGAACATAATGAGGATGACCGAAGTGTCAAATTAGCAGTTACCATGAAAAATATGCTGACCTGTACTTGTTTCACTCCCATTACAGATGTGTCCCTTTAATTACTTAACTTGCTTTATGGCAATCCATTATTGCACATTAGAGCAAGGAAGCATTTATTCATTCAGATGCATTTTCGTCAATTTAACAAAATTTGATTATTTTTATGTAAAACATATCAGACACATTGATCAATAGCAAATATCAAATCTCTCTTTTTTATACATAAAAATAAAATTCTATAAAACTACTGTAGATACAAACTTGAAAACAGATTTAATAATCTTCATGTACATTAAGAACACTCAAAGCACACACAAAAGCAATACAAGATGCATGTCACTAAAATACAGTCTCATTAGCATAGAGAAAATTTTGTACAAAAGCTGCACATGCTACCATAGTCAGTAGCACATCAGAAAAAGCTAATAAAATATCAAGTATGAATATTAGAAAAACAGAAAAATTACTGTTTCAAAACAAGCAGGCATAAGTGTGCTACGTATACACATGGGGGCAGTAACATCAGTTGGTGTTCACAACCTCAACGAATTTCCACTGATACTGATTGCAAAATGGAGTGACTGTTGTGAATTGTGAAGCAATTAAGTTTAGAACTAACAGAGAACTCTTGAGTCACTGTGTGTGTGTGTGTGTGTGTGTGTGTGTGTGTGTGTGTGTGTGTGTGTGTGTTTTTTTTTTTTTTTTTTTTTGCAGGAAGTGGTGGGGAATTCAAGTATAAAAAATGATTAACTATTTTTAAGAATTGATCTGGAAAAAAAGAGATTTGAAAAAAAAATTAATTACAAAGTGCAAGATATTGTTTTGATGATTTGTCTGCTTCACAAATGGCCTCTGCATGTTTTTGCAGCAATATTTTTACTTTGTTACCCTGGTGGACCATACATCACAAGTTGATGACAGTCCACTGGAGCATTCTGAAGTACAAATAAACAGCAGAGTTTAGGTTCTCTGCTGTTTATTGCTGTCTCCTCGCATATAGGTGGCGCCCAATTCACCTCTGAAGTATTGTTTTCCTGTACAACTAAGGTGGTAATGGTATGATTTGTCAACAGAATAGAAGGTATCTACATCTGCTTATTTTTGTAACACCTACATATGTTTTAATGTGGTAGTGATAGCAATGGCAACATGTATTTTCTTTAAAAGATAACAAAATAAATAAATAAATAAAAACAATATTTGATATTGATAATGCAGTATCTGTAGTCATCTGCAAAAGTTTTCTTATGGAGGTGTAGTGCAGATGGGAAAGGGGAGATAAATGTTGCAAAAGCACACACTGAAGAGGCATAAAAACTAAAGCTTATACTTGCATTGTAAAAAATTATGCCTTGAAGAGAAATACAATTATTTCTTGAAGAAAAGAAAGGAGAAGGGTTTACTGGATGAAAATATACAAACAAGCAGCTACAGAACATGCATCAGTTCCATCACCAGCATCAATCAAAGTTTCAAAACAGGGAAGTAGTTCTGAAGCTCAAGTGAAGCATTGCCAAGCAGGTGGCACACTGATAAGAATCTGAACATACCAACGATGAGCCCTATCCTGCAGTTGTGGTTTTTCCATGCACATGACATTAACGTTCCCGTTGTGTCGTTGAGTATACCACAAACATCAATCTGCACATCCTAAAATGATATATAAAGTTGATTAGCTACAAAAGAGATTAATAATTTTAAAACTGCAACAACAGTAGCTGCCCACAGGAACACCTGTCAAAAAATTTATACATTCTTTTAAAGCAAGTACTTCATTAACAATAAAAAATATTCACAAAGATTGTGAAATTAATTTAAGAATTTTTTGAGCTTAACGCTAGTAACAGAAATGTTCATGAAGTACTTGCTGGTAAATAACACTGAATGCCATCTTCCATAATAAACTCAACTTACCGATAATGAGACCTATTCGAGTATTGGGAGATATGATGGCACAAGACATTAGTGTTCCAATGGCATCATTTATAACAGCAGCACAATATACATTGATATCCTGAAAGCACGCAATATTTTTGTACTTTAAACAACTCTCAATTTTACAAGACACTGAAAACATTGAGTGTACTGGTGATTCTATTCATGAATCAGGTAAATTAAAATCTGAACTATATATGGGTAACTGTATTACAAGTAAGTTAAAACTAGATCAAATTCTGTGCAATTTACATCAAGCAGAGAGTCAATACACATCTACTTTACAAAATATTTTACACACATGGACCCCACGTAAATTTTCAGTTCTACAGGGCGTTGAAAGAGTAACATTTTGAGAGATGGTAGTAATCAGTAAACATGGGCTCTAAAATGGATACCTTAAGAACTATGAGCACTTTTTCAACAGAAGAGATCTGTTTCATAGAGCTCTTAAGGTATACATACTAGAGGCCATATTTATTGAAATTTTTTCTTGTATTGATAGATACTATCACCCCTCAAAATATTCAACATTTTTTAACACCTTATATATATTTACTCCAACAATATAAAATCCAGGCTCGAATGTCAACAATAAAAAGAAAAGGATATATAGCTACTCACTGTGCAGGCGACACATTGAATTGCGTGCATGCGTACACACACACACACACACACACACACACACACACGAATGCCCTCAGACCAGAGTATGGTCCAAGATAATGGACATGGCAGGTGTGTGTGTGTGTGTGTGTGTGTGTGTGTGTGTGTGTGTGTACACCCTTTTCTGGAGAAGGATGTGGCCGAAAGCTAAATGCGTAGTAGTCTTTTCATCATGTCTGTTCTTTACGGTGAGTAGCCATTTATCCTTTTCTTTTTCTTTATGTTTATATCTACTCAAATAGATGCAGTTATTATTTTGAGGTTTACAATACAAATAATGAAGTTATCTTTCGTGAAGATTCATATTTTATTCTTAACATTATTACTATTACTGCTAGCAGATATGTTGAAGAGCTGTACAACTTTCTACGGAGAGGACCTTCCATCGTGAGTTGTGTAGTGAGCTGTGTTTTGTTTTGGTGTCAAATCACAATAAGTACTCAGTAAAAAAATATATAATGCAATTTATAACTTATCAATTATGTAACAGTGCATGTGTTAGTAACCCAACATTATCACAGTAATCGGTACTAGAAAAATTTGCAAAATGATTTTTATATTGGACAGCTCCCAATTTGCTACTTTACCAGTTTAGAGCTGACCACACAATTTCTCTGTAGAAAGAGAGCTGAAACAGCTCTTTTCATCTGGCAAAGCTATTTAGATGTTGTTGTTGTTGTTGTTGTTGAAGTAAGATGGAAAAAGATTCCCTTCATGCTGACCATAACTCAGTGTGTTTATGTACAATTTTGGCTTAACTTCTTGTCAATAATGATGTAATGAGAATAGGGAAGGAAAATGACAAACTTCCGCAGCAATGAATCCATTTCAGAATTCACCCTTGCTGATGTATTGAACTGAAGAAACCCCTAAATGTGGATGAGGATTTTGTCTTCTTCTTTTGAATGTGAGTCCAGTGTCTTAACCACTATGCCAGTAAGCATAATCAACAGCTCTTGGGCTTTGAGAAAATTTCATATCTGTCTATACTTTACACATTGTTTCAAAGAAATAACTTTGGTTTTGAGGATACTCCCAACTCGGGTTGACCACCTCTGTTCATATCAAAAAATAAAATAAGATTTTAAAACTGTCATGGCCCAAGCAAGATTTTGAACAAAAGGCAATTTAAAGACAAGACTGCATCGATCATACTTTGAAAACCCCCAGTCAGCCAAAAACATTTATTGGCTATTGTCTTCAGTGTGAAGGAAACTAACATTGAATTAATAACTTCACAGTGACTGAATTAAGATATTCAAATACAGCTGTTCCATAGACTTGATAGTAGGTTATCTCATCACACTAATTCAGATATGCATAAACTATTTGTACTGGCTATTCAGAATTAAAAATAACATATTTCATACTAAGACCAAACTGCCTTGCGTGGCTTCACTTTGATTCACAAGAGAAAACACCATTGAAATGACATTTTCTACGGTTAGCAACAGGGGCCCAGTTGCACGAGATGACTTACATGCTCCACTGGCAGAAAATCATTTTCAACAGTGCATTATGGATTTGTTTCATAGTGTTAATGTTTACCTAAAAGTTAAGTGGAATATTTACTGGTACCCTTTGTTTTCCAAGTTGATCAACATATCTGATGTGATTGCAATACCATGTATGATCTAAGTAGAGTTTTTTTTTTTTTAAAAAATCAATAATACACTTACATTTCTCCTTGCTAGAGCATCTTTCAACAACTGAACCACATCTTCACCAACACAACCACTGCAGTTGAAGCCTTTGGTCCACCTTTCCAGGTATCCCTTTGTCAAACCCTTCTGAGTGAGTGGAAAACTGAAGGTGAATCCCAGTGGTAATCTTAAATGGGCCATCTGATGCTCTTTCATGAAGTTTGCCAAACATTCAGCAATGTGGTCAAACAGCTGAAAAACAAGGGCAGTTTGATGGATTGATTGATTTCAGAAGGAAAGAGGGAGATACTGAACACAATAATACATTATAGTGTAACAACATACCTGTACACCTGTTCCAAGCATAATACTCTGAGGAATGGCGTATATTTTAGAATCCATGTGAAACTTTTCTCCCTCTAGTTCTATAATAAGCACTCTGAAGTTTGTACCTCCCAGATCAAGTGCCAAGAACTTCCCTTGTTCTAATAAACAAAACATTGACATATTAAAGCAATAGCAAAAAATTAAATAATCTCCATGTTAGAGGGGGAGAAAGAGAGAAATCAAGCTTACCTTTCCCATTGGGCAAGTCCTGAACGTATGTCACGAAACACTTCACAATGGCCTTCGCATGGGTCTCCTTTCCTAGCCCCAACTTTATATCTTCCAGTAGTCTGTCCATGATCTGGTGGATTTGGTGATCTGACAGCATCAGCTCTTTGCATTGTTCACGAATCTGCAAATAAAAGGACACATGCAAAATCAGATTAGCAGTACAGTTACGCCTGCAAACAAAGTGTGTGCTGACCGAGGTCAACAAAAAGTTGAGATAAAACAACGCTGCCACATGAACAGTGTGCAACACACCAATTACTCCGACTTAACAACAGTGGCTTTTCTATGACTTTGCAGAAACGCTGATGCAAATATTCTCGTTAGTTCTTTCTTATCCCAGTCGACTTCGTATTTTCACAGTTTAGAGCAGTTCACTTAGTCGTATCATCATCGCAAAACTCAAAGCGCACAATTCGAAAGCACACGTCTGCATTTCGACAGCAGCAAGTGTCGCAACTGGGGCTACGGAACATAAGCAGAGCTTAAACTATTCGAAGATCAGAAATGTTGAAGTAATCAATTTATCTTGAATGGTCTCGATATATTTTAAAGTTTCTTCGCCGTTTTTCCTACCTTCTGTATAAGACCGCGGTGCAAACAAGAATTCGACTTAACGTTCCGATAGTTTAAATTGCGATATACAAACAATAAAGCAATTGAAGCAAATGCCTATGTATCTTACACCAGTCTTTAAAACTGTTACTTTAGCGTTCTTTACACGTCAGTCAAAGCCACTCAGAAACGATAAAAAACGATCTTCACATACACCAGCGCTATATCGCTTCACGAAAGCATGTCCTAAAATCAATAAAACTCTCTCTACAGGCACGCTCACCTTATTACTGGTATTGCTCCTCATACCCATGGCGAAGAATACGCAGATTCAGTAGTATAAACGGAATAAACTACGCGCCACGAATACACTGTCACACAGCACTGCCTCACAAATGAATGATATCTACGAGCGGCTCTGGCTGCCAGCTCTATACGGAGCCAAGCCCTCCACACACCCCTTGGTCTGCGCCTCCTGATTGGTCGTCGTGCTGTCCCGCCTTCCTATTCGCCAGCCCGCCTTTGACGTAACCAGGCATACTAGCCTGCAAGACAACCTGAACGACGCGCGTTGTGCAACGGGGGAAATTCCAGCTACTGTGGCCGCAAGCTTTAATCACTCAGTTAGCGTTCGACTGTCTCACAGGTTGCTGAAAACGAGGAGCTCCGTTTGTTTCTGTGCGCTGGAGATGTAATCGGAAGAAGAAGAAGCACTCACAATAAGTGTAAGTGCTGCGAAGGTTTACAGGTCACGAAAGAATCTACTTCCAGACTAACGTTAGTCTGGAATATCACCTTTAAGAAGAAGTACCGTACTAGTTTTGGAAAACGACGGATTTTAAAATAACAAACTTTGTTTTACCTCACTGAACTGGAGTGCCGAACATCACGCCATTCGCGTGCACTTAGAGATCGAATTGAAGGCATTTTGTAACTAGCTGATTTTTAATGGTTTGATACTTGTCAGAAACTGAATGCAACATAATCACGCCTTAGTTCGGATGTGTCAGTATAGTCTCTGAAAACTGAAAACAACGTTGAAGTTCACCATTAAATTTCTTTCAATGCAAAATACTCCAAGTTGTTGAGCGAGTATACTACGTTCAGAAATCGACACATTCAGTGATAGAACGTATGCAGAAGCTTACCTTTCATAAAACTGAACTCGCTTTACCAAACGTATTTTCAACGACATCCAAGAAGTCGTCTAACAATGCAAGGAATGTTCTGTAGGTTTTTCATAACGTCGAGTCGAAATTTTTGCGACATTTTTCACCTCAGTTTCTGAGATATGAAATTTCCATCACAGATTGGTTCTGCTCAAAGAACTGGAACAGCGCATGTGGTTTCTGTAAAACCTTACATTCCCATGGGAGACTAACCAAAGTTTTGCTGCACCTTTCAGGTTTGGGTGCACATGTGCTGCTCCCAACTACTCCATGGTTCGAATTGTTCCCAGACAAGACGTTAAATCCCCTTTGCTCTCTCTCTCTCTCTCTCTCTCTCTCTCTCTCTCTCTCTCTCTCTCTCTCTCTCTCTCTGTCTGTGTGTGTGTGTGTGTGTGTGTGTGTGTGTGTGTGTGTGTGTCACACACATCAGGAAGGCTAGGGGACAGAAAAGGAGACTTACAATGTGAACGGTACCACCCAAAGGTCTCTTGCAAATAAATCAGAGGACATGATAAGATTGGTGCTTATCGCAGTACTTTTCTCCGTTTATATCTGACACACAGTTTTCTGAGATTAACATCATCGCCGTTTATAGAGAACGCTCTGCTCCTTACTTGTTTCGAAGATTTTGTTATCTCTATCAGTCAAATATTTCGTTCGAATTTTTAAGGTTGAACGTGAAGAAGCCTTACGATCATATCTTGGTAGGAACTGTCTCCCCATTCCGAGAACATACGGAATGGAAAGGAGGAAGAGGGGGGACGGGAAATAGAAAACAAAACATAACGCCATGCGTTAAAATCTATTTCGAAATGCAGGTGAGAGATATCTTTACTGTAGATTGTAAGGAGAATCGTTTCATTGTGCCAGTGACTCATAACTAGAAACTAGTGATATGCGGTTATAAAGGAAGCTTGCATCGAGGGAGGGAAATGTATAGTTATCTTTTCTCAATTAGCAAGGGAGAGAGACTCATTGACATACGTAGAATACAGCATGTGTGGACCAGTAGGTCTTTCATACCACTGCAGCAAAATATGTCGGTAGACGTCTAAGTTCAACGAAGACAACAGTTACCGTGCACGGAGAACAACAAGGTCGCCCTTGCAATGCAGGCCGGAGACTTTTTGGAATTAACAGGGTGTAGGCGTTTAATACCACATAGTTGCGAGTTACGAACGGACCAGCAAAAAACGCGATCACATGATGGTTGTTGAAGTGTCTGAAGCCTGCTATCAAACGTACATGTACGCTGCGTCTGTATTTCCATTAGATGTAATGAAAAACAACTCTCTTTAAATGAGGACAAATGGTTCAAATGGCTCTGAGCACTATGGGACTCAACTGCTGAGGTCATTAGTCCCCTAGAACTTAGAACTAGTTAAACCTAACTAACCTAAGGACATCACAAACATCCATGCCCGAGGCAGGATTCGAACCTGCGACCGTAGCGGTCTTGCGGTTCCAGACTGCAGCGCCTTTAACCGCATGGCCATTTCGGCCGGCAGGACAAATGGAAGACAACGTTCATAGCAAAGAGAAAAAAGCCGACAGTATCAGATTAGAAGAGCAGTGAGTAACGTTTGGAGCTCGTCCCATGATACACAGATATTGAGTAACGTCAAGAATTGATACGAAATGGGGCGGACACGAGAAAGAGTAGGGAGGGAGGAGAATGAAAGTATTATGGCAAATGCACAGCGCGTCTACAAAGTAATCGCATTGAAGGCAATCAGTTCGAGACTAACGCTCCAGAGTTAGGACCAGAGCACATCTGTTCTGTCCATACGAGTAAGCGAAGGAGCTGCTCAGCAAACTTAAAATTGCAATACCTGAAAGCAAGGCAAAGGGTTACCCTTTTAGGCAAATTTGAAAGTCAGTATTCGAGGATGGCTACGTGACAGTTCTGCTGCTTCATCACATACGTCGTGTGTAGGGACCATGGGAATAACTTGGAAATATTTGTGAGCGTATTGAGGAATATAAGTACAGATATTTTCCCTCGTTCCACAAGAGAATGGAATAGGGCAGGAAAACTGTGATATTGGTACGAAGTAGCCTCCGTCATGCATTGTATAGTACCTCGCGGGCAATGTATTTAGATGTAGCAGAATATCGCTTGCCCCTGTACATTTGGTCCAGATAATTCAAATCTCTTGTTTCTTTCGCGTGTATTCGAAGTTTGGAAAAATTCCGAGCTATAGTGTACCATCAAAATGGCGTCTACACGAGGTACTCGTTACGAGCAATATGCTGTAACTGGATTCTGGTTGTGGAAAAAGAAGTCTTTGAGAACTTCCATAAACGACTGTGTATAAAGAGACTTACAGCGTCACGAAGTGAAGAATAAGCTCCATGATGGGACACTTTCGGGACGTCTTGTCGCTGCGACTGCTCCGGACAAGATGAATTTCGCGGATGCTACTACTCATACAGACCGAAAGACCACAAATCGACCATTTTCTCTACAGCTGTCGGTGGGCATTAGACACTTGCATACTCAAAGGTGTGCTCAAGATGGATTCCATGAATCCCCATAACGGACCATAACTTTCAAATAAAAGGCGTCTTATATGAAATGCTGGAACAGTTTGAGGCCAATGGAAAGATCTCTCACGCATCGTTACAGGTTACGAAACCTCGGTGCATCACCTCGAGCCGAAAACAAATTGGCAGTCACTGGAGTAGCATCCGCAGTCACCAAAGAAGAAGAAATTCAAGGCTGCTACCTGCTCTGGCAAAGTCATGACGACAGTCTTTCGGGGTAGTGTGGTGTCTTTTTCGTGTATGTGTTATCAAAAGGATCAGTCATTAACTCCGACGAACAGGTGAAGATACGACACGGCGGTGTCTGTGGTAAGAAGGCCGATACTCCTTCGGACATGCACTCACGTTCGCTCTGCGACGACTACAGCCGCAATGAAATATGTGAGATGTATTCGCAGTTGCGAGTACGAATAACTATCAGCTGTATAAGGGAACGAAGACAGTGAAAATTGGTGTCGGACCTAGACCTTTAACGCGGATTTCCCGCCTTATGCGAGTGGTCGCCTTAAATTGCTTTGGCTAAACCTTTACATATACATTTCATGTATATGTAAAGTTTCTGGGAGTACCGTCTCCGGTGTGTTAGGTTTGACAAGATTCCAAAAGAAATCTGGTGTGTGAGCAAGTCTCAGAACCCGAGAACACATCGTCGAATTGGATCCGCACGCCTCATCATACTACAGCCCACAACGGGCGTAAAATGCGTTAGACATTCTAGCTGTACACCCATAATCCGCAAGCCACCTTACAGAGTGCGGCGGAGGGTACTATCGGTACCATGAGACACCACCCATCACCCCCTTGTTTTCTTGTCCCACTCGCGAATGAGCTTTGTGGGAAAGACGACTATCTGTAAACTTCCGTATGAGCTCTAATTGTTCAGATTTTCCCGTGGTGGATACTGCGCGAAATTTATGTAGGGTGAAGTACTGTACTACCTGACTCTTCTACGTAGGTATGTTCTCGGTACAGTAAACTTCTGCACGATGCAGATTGTCTCACCTGTACCGCCTGCAACTGGAGCCTTATGCGCTTCTCCCTAACGCTCTAGCGGCGCTCTTCTTTGCATCGCCTCTGAATCCCACATTTGCGAGTTCCAGACAGACGAGCACTACTGAACGAACAGGTTGCACGAGGGTTTTGCAACCTGCTTACATGATAAAATTTCTTTAGAATTCTTCCGATCTGTCTGGCAACTGCTCTTTCTACACTGGAGCGCCAAAGAAACTAGTATAGGCATGCGTATTCAAATGCAGAGATACGTGAACAGACAGAATACGGCGCTGCGGTCGGCAACGTCTGTATACGACAAGTGTTTGGTGCAGCTGTTAGATCTGTTTCTGCTGCTACGATGGCAGGTTATCAAGATTTACGTGAGTTTGAACGTGCTGTTATTGTCGGGGCACGAGCGATGGGACACAGTATCTCCGAGGTAGCGATGAAGTGGGGATTTTCCTGTACGACCATTTCACGAGCGTACCGTGAATATCAGGAATCCGGTAAAGCACCAAATCTCCGACATCGTTCCGGCTGGAAAAAGATCTTGCAAGAACGGGACCAACGACGACTGAAGAGAATCGTTCGACGTGACAGAAGTTCACCCCTTTCCGCAAATTGCAATGCTGGGCTATCAACACGCGTCAGGTGCGAATCATTCAACGAAACATCATCTGTATGGGCTTTCGGAACAGAAGGCCCACTCGTGTATCCTTGATGTCTGCACGACACAAAGCTTTACGCCTCGCCTGGGCCTGTCAACACCGACACTGGACTGTTTATGACTGGAAAAACATTGCCTGGTCGGACGAGTCTCGTTTCAAATTGTATCGAGCAGACGGACTTGTTCGGGTACGGAGACAACTTCATGAATCCATGGACCCTGAATGTCAGCAGGAGATTGTTGAAGTTGGTGCGGGCTTTGTAATGGTGTGGGGCGTGTGTAGTTTGAGTGATACGGGGCCTCTGATTTGTCTAGATACGACTGGCAGGTGACACGACGGAAGTATCCTGTTTGATCACCTGCGTCCATTCATGTCCATTGTGCATTCCGACGGACTTCGGCAATTCTAGCAGGACAGTGCGACACCTCACACGTCCAGAATTGCTACAGAGTGGCTCCAGGAACACTCTTCAGAGTTTAAACACTTCCGCTGGCCACCAAACTCCCCAGACATGAATATTATTGAGCATATCTGGGATGCCTTGCAACATGCTGTTCGGAAGAGATCTCCACCCCCTCGTGCTCTTACGGATTTATGGACAGCTCTCCAGGATTCATGGTGTCAATTCCTTCCAGCACAACTTCAGACATTAGTCGAGTACATGACACGTCGTGCTGCGGCACTTCTGCGGGCTCGCGGGGGTCGTTACATGCTATTAGACAGTGTACCAGTTTATTTGGCTCTTCAGTATATAACTAGCTTCATGTGGTCGTTCCACTTTAATACTGAAACAAAAGTATTTTAAACTTTTCTGCAACACAAAATGACTTTATTAGAATATGGAGATCATGCTGTTTTTGACTGAACCACCGTGGCTGTTACATGCAAATGCTGCGGCTGCTGAGAGATTTTAAAGGAGACCAAAGTCTTCTATTCACCCCAGAGGACAGTAGTAGTACAGAGTAAACAAGTGTTCTAAATGTGGCGTAGCGTATATCAGAGTGATATGGGTAACAGCCCGGTATTCACCTAGCGCGATGTGAGAAACAGCCTAAAAAACACACCCAAACTTGCTGGCACACCGACCCTCTCGTCGTTAATTTGCCGGGCGGATTCGATGCGGGGCCGGCATACCTCCCCGTTCCGGAAGCGATCGCCTCAACACGTGCAGTTAACCAGGCGGGTTCAAATACGAGCAATTCTTTCACTTACGCCATAGTCCCGCAGCGATCGCAGGGTCGGCGTGGTTACAACTGATTTGCCAATGTTAGTTTTTAGGGATGGCCGGATGCCCTTCCTGCCGCCACTCCTTAACCCCCCTCCCCCCCCCCCCCCCCCCAGGACGGAATCAGTGTACCCCAACTACCTGTGTCTAATGTAAATCGTGAAATAGTGCGGACGTGGGGACCAGCCCGGTATTCACCAAGCGGGATGTGGAAAACGGCCTAAATACCACATCCAGGCTGGCCGGCACACCGGCCCTCGTCGTTAATCCGCCGGACGGATTCGATCCGGGGCCGGCGCACCTACCCGAGTCCAGGAAGCAGCGCGTTAGCGCGCTCGGCTACCCTGGCGGGTTGGTTCAAATACGAGCAATGAAGAACAAATATTCCATGCATAAAATCAGTATACGGCTTGACACAAAATTTATAAAGTGCAAGTGTTATAACAAATTTTCCTTGAAGAGTAAAATATTCTTTTAGAATATTAGGAAAAATTTGCATTTGGCAAATGTGCGGTACAAAGTTGTTAAGACTTTCGTGTCCGCTTGTTGACGAAGCTTCACCCTCCACTGCTGGTGCTGTGTCTTCCACCACGTTGGGGCGAGGGGGGGTAGGGGGTGAAGCTTGACAATGCCAGCTACTCGCCCTGGCGAAACGTCAAGACAGAACCAATTTTTCACTAGATTCCACCTTTTTGTACCACAGACGGTTCTCAAACCTGACTTCCGCCGTTCGGTACTGGGATAAGTGAAGTGACGTCGAGTTGACACACTGTCTAGGGTGAACCCAATACAATTTGACGGTGAGGTCACCTGACGTTCCATTCCGTTGAGGTCTAGCGTGAGTCGGGCTCAGCGCTTCAGCCTCAACGTCTAGTGATGCGAGGAGCGTCATATCGGAGCGGCAGTCATGTCAGATGCCGCCGGCGATAGCGGCGCCGCCACACACGCTTTATCAGAGGCGGGGCCGTGGTGACCGAGCCACCTGGTCGGGGCCGGCGTCTGAGCACATTCGCTGCAGAGTTGCATCATCCGCTCAGCGCCGCACCTTGCCGTGCTCGCCACAGCTGGTGAGGCACCTGTGCAGGGTCCCGTACGGCCACACGGGGCAGGCTGCCTAAGAGCCAACCCGCGGCTGAGGCGTGTGCGACAGCACCACCTTTCATTGCTCCGTCACCACACTGGCGGCATTCAGAGAAATAATAGCTTCTTTACCAAAGACGTCTGAACGATTAGTAAAACGTCAATGTCTCCAACCCACGAGAACAGCTCATACTACGGCGCGTCTCCAACAAAATGGCGCAGTGTGTGTCAAGTTTGCCCGTTTTGCAGAAAACTTTGCAGAGACGCTCGCTAGGCACTTCTGTCCGAAACCACGCCGCTGCTACGGTCGTAGGTTGGAATCCTGCCTCGGGCATGGATGTGTGTGATGTCCTTAGGTTAGTTCGGTTCAAGCAGTTCTAAGTGTAGGGGATTGATGACCTCAGATGTTAAGTCCCATAGTGCTTAGAACCATTTGAACCATTTTAGAGACGCTCGCCCAACTTTAATGGCAAGGGTTACTGGTAAATCGTTCTGCATTACAGAGATACTTCACAGTTCTGAGGTTTCATCGAATATGTAACTCTGCAGTGATATGACACACAGCTGTTGAAGTACTTTACGTTATCTGTAACACGGTTCGGCCCCAGAGTCGTGCTACACTCAATCAAGTGCTTCACTATGGGAGGTGTACCCAACGGTATGCGAGCACTCTTTTCCGAGGTTCTCTTTTAGCGATTTCGTTCGCATTCAGCTTATGACGCGATTGTACAGAAGATTAAAACCATGACCTGGCAATAACAGTTCCGTCTAATGGCGCCAGGCTTTCATGGTAATGCCCTCCCCTGTCTACTACGAGGGTCATTCAAAAGACAATGCGTCCTTTTTTTCTCCTTAAATAACCTTTAAGTGAAAAATTTGAATTTGGTGCTATTCCGCAATGCTACTTCTCCAGTCCACTGTAGTAGTAACTCTGTGTCAAGAGACGCCAGTACTGAAGTCGCTTGCAAAATGGCTGGCATCGATGTTCGTATTAACCTGCATTATGTGGTAGTATTCTTGAACGAAGAAGGTGAAACGCCCATCTGCATTCGCGAAAGACTGAAAAATATATACTGTGCTGCAAGGGTGGAAATTAGCACTGTTGGACGACGGCTTCGTCGCTGTTACGAAGCTGGAAACAGTGCTGGCTGACGAAATGCGGCGTGGCAGGCGGCGACTGCTGTGACCCCAAGTAACTTTCCGTGTGAGATTATGGTTCATTTTCTGGAGCAGGGATGCGCAATAAATTCTGTCCATTAAGTCAGAACCCTCAAACTGCTGAAAATACGTCTTCAGTTCGCCCAACAAAAGCTATGGCGGATGTTCCTTTGCAAGACAGTACAAGACCACACATCAGTCGTCACACCACTGAAGATATTGTAAAAATTGGAAGTCTTGCCTCATGCCTCGTACAGCCCTGATCTGTCACCAACAGACATCCATCTGTTCGGGACACTAAAAACACCTCATCGCGTGATTCGCTTTGAAAATCAAAGGCTGTAAAAAAAGGTCCGTGCGTCGATGGCTTCGGAAGCAAGATGGTGCAATTTAGCACAGTGGAACGCGTGTCTTTCTAACAAGATGGACCAAAACTGTGGAAATGGACAGAGATTTTACTGAAAAGTCATAAATTAATCTTTAATGGTGTGGTTTTCAATTACGTAGTTGCATTTTAAATTCTTGACAGATAAAAAGAGAAACATGAGTCATTACTTTTTGACTGACCCTCGTGCACCCATTCTTTGGAAGTCACTGAAGTGCATGGCAGGGAGTACTCTCCTCTGTACTCGTAATACAGGCTGCTTCTCGTTCCTTGCGCGGGAAGAATGACTCAAATGCGCGCTCTCACGATCCCTGCGCGAGAGATACGTATGGGTTTGTAATATATTTTTAAATGCTTTATTTACAGGTGGTTCTTGAAACTTTGTAAGTAGGCTTTATCTGGATATACCACGAAGGTTTTCGACGACAGGACGTCTTAGCTGCTGGCGTCTCTTCTGTGGTCTCTAAAACTTTTCCGTTCCTAGTGTTTCGATCAGAGCTACGCTTGCCTCTTAGGAGGTGCTCCTCGTTCCGCTAATCCACATCTGATGACGTCCTGCAAAGCTCTGGACAAAACGCAAGGATTGTAAAATTTCTCTGGATAGCTTGCATTTTCTTTCCAGGGTATTTCACTTCAGTTTCTTCAGCACCTCTAAAAATCTCTTGCGGGTCACACAAACCTTCACCGTCGTCCATTGGCACCGCCTTTCTTTGTACGCGTTCAGTGATCCCTGGAAGCCCTATTTGGCATAAGTCCCACATACTTTAATACTGTAGGATGAGTTCAAAAAAATGGTTCAAATGGCTCTGAGCACTATGGGACTTAACATCTATGGTCATCAGTCCCCTAGAACTTAGAACTACTTAAACCTAACTAACCTAAGGACATCACACAACACCCAGTCATCACGAGGCAGAGAAAATCCCTGACCTCGCCGGGAATCGAACCCGGGAATGTAGGATGAGTGAATTGTAAACAATCTTCTTTGTAGACTGATTGCATTTCCCAAATACTCACCAGCAAACTAAAGTCTGTCACCTGCTTTACCTACAACTGAGTCAAGAGTGATCCTTCAGTTTCATATCCCAACGAAATATTACACCTAGCTACTTGTATTAGGTGGCAGATTCCATTTGCGACTCGTTGATACGGCAGTCGCAAGGAACCACGTTTTTTCTCTCTCTTTTGTGAAGTGCGCAGTTTTACATTTCTAAACGTAATCTTTGCACTACTCTGAAATCTTACCAAGATCAGTCTTAATATTTGTGAGCCTCTTTTCACACTGTACTTAACAGCATTTTTTCCTCCATCACATTACACGTCTAGTACCACTCGTCAAATTATTTTACAATATCGCCGGTGCCATTTTCCCCGCTACTTCGATAAGCGTAACCAACTCCCACGGATAGCGAATTATCGGTACCAGCTTAATTAGTGCGTCCGTGATGACAGCTGGAAAATTAAGAGTGTTTTAGCCTCAATTAGGGCATTTAGGTAAGAAATTAGTCACGTTCTGTCCAACGGACCCAATCTAGCACTTGCCTTACAAACCACGGGAAATCAATCTTTGAAGCCTGACCTTAAATTTGATCGCCATTCCACCTGAAAGAGTCCAATGTCTTCACCAGTGTAGCACATCGCGCGATCGCCTTTTTAAGTCTACTAACGTCTCCTAGAATTACATTTTCGTGACACCAACAGAGGTTGCCAAAAACTGTCCGTTAAACACAATCGAGAAAGAAGAGTGTGCAATAAAGGCGATGGTCACCTCTAACGAGAAGAAAACTGGAATCAAGCGCCCTTACAGTTTATTACACTGAAGTGACAAAAGTCATGGGATAGCAATATGCGCACATGCAGATGGCGGTAGTATCGCGTGCACAAGGTATAAAGGACAGTGCCTTGGCGGAACTGTAATCTGTACTCAGGTGATTCATGTGAGAGGGTTTATGGCCGCACGAGGGTAATTAACAGACTCTGAAGGCGGAGTAGTAGTTGGAGCTAGACGCTTAGAACAGTCCATTTCGGAAATCGCTAGGGAATTCAACATTCCGAGATCCACAGTGTCAAGAGTGTGCAGAGGATACCAAATTTTAGGTGTTGCCTCTCACCACGGACAACGCAGTGGCCGACAGCCTTCACCTAAGGACCGAGAGCTGCAGCGTTTGCTTAGAGGTTTCAGTGCTAACAGAGAAGCACGTTGCGCGAAATAACCACAGAAATCAATGTGGGACATAAGAGGAACATATCCGTTAGTACAGTGCGGCAAAATTTGGCGTTAATGGGCTGTGACAGACGACAGTCGCGGGTGCCTTTACTAACAGCACGACATCGCCTGCATTGCCTTTCCTGGGCTGGTGACCATACCGGTTGGACCCTGGACGAATGGATAACCGTCGCCTGGTCAGATGACTCCAGATTTCAGTTGGTACGAGCTGATGGTAGGGTTCGAGAGTGGCTTAGGCCCCATGAAGCCATGGACCCAAGTTGTCAACAAGGCATTATACAAACTGACGATTGTTCCATAATGATGTGGGCTGTGTTTACATGGGTCACTGACGGGAAATGGTAATGTTTGGATACTTTGAGACCATTTTCAGGCATTCATGGTCCTAATGCTCCCAAACAACGATAGAATTTTTATGGATGACAATGCACTATGTCGTCGAGCCACAATTGTTCGATGTTGTTCAAATGTATGTGAAATCTTATGGGACTTAACTGCTAAGGTCATCAGTCCCTAACCTTACTCACCACTTAGCCTAAATTATCCTAAGGACAAACACACACACACCCATGCCCGAGGGAGGACTCTAACCTCCGCCGGGACCAGCCACACAGTCCATGACTGCAGCGCCTTAGACCGCTCGATGTTCGTTATTGGTTTGAAGAACATTCTTGACAGTTCGAACGAATGATTTGGCCACCCAGATTTTCCCATAAGAATCCCATCGAACATTTTTGGGACATGATCGATAGGTCAGTTCGTGCACAAAATCCTGCGCCGACGATACATTCTCAATTACCGACGGCTATAGAGGCAACATGGCTCACTATTTCTGCAAAGGACTTCCAGCGACTTGTTGACCAGCACGTCGATTTGCTGCACTACAGCGGGCAAAAGAAGGTCCGACATAATACTGCGAGGTATTACATGACTTGCCACCTGGGTGTATGTGTCGTAATAACAAGGTGTGAACGAGAACAGTGTTATGAGAACTGCATGATCCTGGTAGAGCTGCTATTGCCAACGACTTAAAGTGACGTAACAAATTAACTTCCAGTGATTCAAGAAATTTTAAACCTGCGCCACCGACTACTGGAAACGTTTATCTTTGTACCTTTTTAAACTTCTTTGTAGTAGATAAGCAAAACGGACAAAAAATAGTCACCATCAGCTGCTACTGGTGTTTTCGTCTTAAGACTGATTTAGTCTAGCCTGTGGAAGCCTCTTCATCTGCGAGCAACTGGTGGAACCTACATCCTTGTGAACCTGCTTAGTGTATTCGTCTATTGGTGTGTCTCTACAATCCCGCGGGACAAGTACCAAATAGGACTAATAGGGATTATTGAACGTATACAGGTAAGGGCAGAACGAATGGTCACGAGTTTATTTGATCCGTGGGAGCGTGGCAGAGATGCTGAAGAAAGTGAACAAGCAGACTCTTTAAGATAGATGTAGACTATCGCGAGAAACTCTACTTACAAAGTTTCGAGAACGGTCTTTAAATGGTGACTCTAGGGATGGACTATACAACTCCCTACATATCGCACCCGTAGGATCGTGAGGTCAAGATTAGATTACGTACAGTACGCACAGAAGAATTTAAACGAGCTCTCTTCCGGCGCTCTATACGTGAATGGAACGGGAAAGAAACCTAATTGGTATAGTGGGGCTTACCCTCCGCCATGCACTTGACAGTGGTCTGCAGAGTGTAGAAGTAGATGGCAGTGCCTGCAGCACGCTAGACGGTGTCGGTTTGTCGCACACTCCGCGCAGGTTCTTCCGCGGTCGGAGGCTGGCAGTTGTCCGGTTCGCACCGGTTGCGCGGCTGGCGCCAAGGCCTCGCCGCTGACGCCACAGGCGGCGACGTCCGCCAGCAGTGTTTGCAGAAGGGGCTTCCAGCAGGCGACGCCAGCAGACTTGCGCACGTCTCGCCTCGCGTGGGCAGCGCTTCTTTCGCACTGCTCCAGGTTTCCTGTCACGCTACGACCCGTCTGCGATTCCTGGTAGGCTTCTCCGGTCGCCAATGCCTGAGCGGAAACTCTAGTTCTTCCGTAATGTCCTCGAGGTGCGTTTTTTCCTGTATCGTGCAGTACGCATGTGTTCCCATCCGGTGCACATTTCCGTGTTGATTCGAGTCGCTATACAAACGCGTAGATGACCTCTCAAGCTGCTTTCTTTTGTTCCAACCGGCGCGAATCCGGGGTTCAGTTGTGAAAGAGCTTACAGCAAGTTATGGTCTCTTCCTCCTTCCCTCCCTTCTTCCACCCTTCCCCCCCCCCCCCCCTCAAATTCAACCTTCAATGAGACACAGATGACTGATTACATACATGCATGCATCCATCCATCCATCCATCCATGCCTGCGATGTCCCACATCTCCTCCTGAACTACTGGATCGACTTCAACGAAGTTGTTAGACATATCCCTTACTACGAGGGTCACTCCAAAAGACACGCACACTATTTTTTTAAAAATCCATCTTTTATTCTACTTGTTTGAAAGTTTTACAGTGCGCAGATACATCCTTTAGGAACTATATTTTCATTTCTCTACATAATTTCCATCCCTCTCAACTGCCTTACGCCATCTTCGAACCAGCGCCTGTATACCCGTACGGTAAAATTCTGGACCAACCTGTTGGAGCCACTGTTTGGCAGCGTGCACACGGGAGTCATCATCTTCAAATGGCTCTGAGCACTGTGGGACTCAACATCTGAGGTCATCAGTCCCCTAGAACTTAGAACTACTTAAACCTAACTAACTAAAGGACATCACACACATCCATGCCCGAGGCAGGATTCGAACCTTCGACCGTAGCAGTCACGCGGTTCCTGACTGAAGCACCTAGAACCGCTCGGCCACACCGGCCGGCTTCGATCGGATTCATATTGGGCAATCTGGGTGGTCAAACCATTCCCTCGAATTGTCCAGCATGTTCTTCAAACCAATCGCTAACAGTTCTTGCCCGGCGACATGCTGCAGCGTCATACACAAAAATTCCACCATTGTTTGGGAACAAGAAGTCCAAGAATGGCTGCAAATGGATTCCAAGTAGCCTAACGTAACCATTTCCAGTCAAAGCTCGGTTCAGTTGGCCCAGACGACCCACTCCACCCGCGTAAACACAGCACATGTCAGAATGAAGTTTTCACTCTGCAGCGGAGTGTGCGCTGATATGAAAGTTCCTGGCAGATTAAAACTATGTGCCGGACCGAGACTCGAACTCGGGACCGTTGCCTTTCGCGGGCAAGTGCTCTACCAACTGAGCTACCCAAGCACGACTCACGACCCGTCCTCACAGCTTTAATTATGCTAGTACCTCATCTTCTACCTTCCAGGCTTTACAGAAGCTCACCTGCGAACATTGCAGAACTAGCACTCCTGAAAGAAAGGATATTGCGGAGACATGGCTTAGCCACAGCCTAGGGGACGTTTCCAGAATGAAATTCTCACTCTGCAGCCGAGTGTGCGCTGACATGACGGGTCGTGAGTCGTGCTTTGGTAGCTCAGTTGGCGGAGCAGTTGCCCGCGAAAGGCAAAGGTCCCGAGTTCGAGTCTCGGCCCGGCACACAGTTTTAATCTTCCAGGAAGTTTCACAGCACACGTCATTATGCAGCCGCTCCCAGCTTGCACAGTGCCTTGTTGACAACTTGGGCCCATGGCTTCGTGGGGTCTGAGCTGCTCTCGAACCCAAACATCAGCTATTATCAAATGATATCTGGACTTATCTGAGCAGACCATGGTTTTCCAGCCGACTAGGCTCAAACCGATATGGTCACGAGCCCAGGAGAGGCACTGCAGACGATGTCGTGCTGTTAGCATAGTTTCGCGTTGGTCGTCTGTCGCTGTAGCCCATTAACGACAAATGTCCTAACGAATACGTTCGTTGTACGCCCAACACTGATTTCCGCGGTTATTTCAAGCAGTGTTTCTTGTCTGTTAGCCCCGACAACTCTCTACAAACGCCTCCGCTCTCGGTCGTTAACTGATGACTGTCGGCCACTGCTTTGTTCGTGGCGAGAGAATACCTGAAATTCGGTATTCTCGGCACACACTCTGTACTGCCTTTCTTGGAATTCTGAATTCTGTAAGTATTTCCGAAATGGACTGTCCCATGCGTCTAGCTCCAACTACCATACCGTCTTCGAAGACAGTTAATCCTCGTCGTGCGGCCACAATCACGTCGGAAACCTTTTTACATTAATCACCTGAGTACAAATGACAGCTCCGCTATTGCACTGCCCTTTTATACCTGGTGTAAGCGTTGCTACTGTCACCTGTATACTTGCGTGTAGTTATCCCATGACTTATCACCTCAGTGTATTTCACAGGCAGCATCCACGTTTGCCACTGAATGTAACTACACAAATACAGGGTGTTACAAAAAGGTACGGCCAAACTTTAAGGAAACATTCCTCACACACAAAGAAAGAAAATATGTTATGTGGACATGTGCCCGGAAACGCTTACTTTCCATGTTAGTGCTCATTATATTACTTCTCTTCAAATCACATTAATCATGGAATGGAAACACACAGCAACAGAACGTACCAGCTTGACTTCAAACACCTTGTTACAGGAAAATGTCCTCCGTTAGCGAGGATACATGCATCCACCCTCCGTCACGTGGAATCCCTGATGCGCTGATGCAGCCCTGGAGAATGGCGTATTGTATCACAGCCGTCCACAATACGAGCACGAAGAGTCTCTACATTTGGTACCGGGGTTGCGTAGACAAGAGCTTTCAAATGCCCCCATAAACGAAAGTCAAGAGGGTTGAGGTCAGGAGAGCGTGGAGGCCATGGAATTGGTCCGCATCTACCAATCAATCGGTCACCGAATCTGTTGAGAAGCGTACGAACACTTCGACTGAAATGTGCGGGAGCTCCATCGTGCATGAACCACATGTTGTGTCGTGCTTGTAAAGGCACATGTTCTAGCAGCAAAGATAGAGTATCCCGTATGAAATCATGGCGGTGAATCGAGGAAGTACAGTACATACTGACGAAACTAAAATGAGCTCTAACATGGAAATTAAGCGTACGACACATACTTTAAGAGAGATTACGTTTTAAACACTGAGATGCGTGAAAAAGTATCGCGCCGTGGATGAAGTTGTAATGCATTTGTTCCTTACTACTTTACGACACTGCTACAGTCCAGTCAGCGTAAGGAAACCTGTGGCACCTGGCAGCGCTTTTGACAACTTTCAACTGCTAAGCGCAAACGACTATAGGCGAGAATAGCGGTCTATAGAGCTATGAAGAGGCGTTGCCATACAGATGTCCAAAAAATAGCGTCGTAGAGACGCGAAGCAGATGGCATTGGCAAATGAAAACACGGGCAATGGTGGGTTTCTCACCTGGTGATATATAAAATGTCGCAATATTATAAAAATAATTTATAACTTGTTGACATCATACTAGGTACATACTGGTAATTTTCCATGCTTTAAATAATCTGTTTATGTATCGTACCGAGATATAATTTTGTAGGTCGGTGTTGTATGCGGAAACTCTGCAGAATGGGTGTCTAATAGATTTAGAAGCAAACAAACTGCAAATTAAAACGTGATGTCTGATCCTGAAGTATTATCGCATGAACAGCGAACATGTAAGTGAAACTTTTTTCCCTTTCATTACTTTGTGTTTCATTATTTTATATTTCAGCGAGAAAAAGCTTCCAAACGGTTTGAAGATATGTTTGATGTAAGCTGCCATGTACTCTCATCGCCAAATGCTGGATGAATTTCGGGTAATTGGCGCGCTGCGAATTACATTGCCTCAATACAAACACAGTTTCTAACTTTAATAATTGTCTTATAGTGTTAAACTATCAACCTGAAATTATACCTCTTGAGTAGATTATGGTAGCATTTTAAATCTTAATTCATCAATAATGATTTGCAATAAATTTTTTGTTGTCCTGGAAATCGTTGTACAGACAACCTGCAAGTGGGAATGGATAACCGTTTAAACAAACTAAGAAAGACAGGAACCTGTTATTTGTAGCAACATTGCGACTACACCACAAGAGAAATCATTGTGTGTGTTGGTACTTTCGCGAAGTCAGTCCATTGTTCAAGTGCAACATGTATTCCGCCGTCATTCAGCAAGACTAAAAGCTGATATATGGCTGGCGTACAAAATTCTTGGAAGTTGGTTGCATATGCAAAGGGTAGAGTACTGGCCGGTCACGCACGTCTGATGAAAACGTCGAGCGCATCCGAGATGTGTTCACAGGGAGGCCTCTCAAGTCCCCAAGACGGGCTGGCCAGGAACTTCAACTCCCTCAAACAACGGTGTGGCGAGTTTTGAAACTACGTCGGCATATGAAACATTACTGCAGCAATTCCCTCCCGGCGACCATAACATAGTACACTTCAGTTCTCCAGGATATGGCAGAGCATTTTTTCCCGAACAACTCGTCTTTTCGGACGAATATACGATTCGTCTATCGCATAACGCCATAATGTGAGAAATTGGAGTGTAAAATGACTCATTAGAGCTGCGTGTATTTTGTGCTCAAAGTTTATGGGCCTTTCTTTTTTTAGCGGAGGAAACTTACAGGAATGTAACACCTACACATGCTGCAAGGCTGGTTGTTTCCTCAACGCACGAAGATTCCAATGATTTCATTTTTATGCATAACACTTTCACCTTGAGGTGTAGCGATTCTCAGAATACCATCCCACAACGGTGCATTGGAACAGATGGACAACAAGATCTTGTTCACTGCTTTTGGCCTCCCAGGGCACCAGACCTCAAACCTTGCGACTTTTTTTATGTGGGGGTGCATAACAGTTTTAGCCCCGCCTATGGCAGCTACTCGTCAATAGCTCAGGAATCCAGTTGCTGAAGCTGTCGATTCAATTTTTAACTCGTGAACCTTTCTCTATCGAGTTGCATGCGCAATGAATTTCAACAACTGAAATCCGTTCTTTCTTTTTGACTCACCTTGTACCGTAGATCTTCACAGTAACTTACAAGAAATTGGAGTTCAGAGGAAAAAAAGTGTTAATTGCAATTATCCGAATGTTTGAAGAGTACATATATCATGCAACTGAATCAAAAACTATAACAACAAACTCTCGAAACTTCGACAACGACAAAACTTACAGGATATAAAATCCAAGTGTATTCACGATTATATTTCACTTAATGCTCTAACTGTGAACACAGGCCCGAAGACTACGGCTATGTAAGCGTGCAAGTGTAGGAATGCTGTGTCTCTGTCATTTTCGAATTTCAGGAAGTCAGTCGGCCTAGCCAGTATCCTGTGGTATCCCGGTTCCTCCTGTGGACTACCGCATCGTGTAGTATTTGTTACTGGCAGCAGATACGGTCAGCCCGTCAATTGGTGCCTTTACCTGCCTGAAAGATTCTCCACGGACAGTGGCCGTCCGGAGAGGGCAAGAAAATGGAAAGTATCGAGTGTTAAATATAGCATGTAAATTATATAAGTCATTTATTCTACTACAGTTATCTGAAAAAGTTGGAAACTTATATTTGTAAAAATATAAACGCTTTGAATTTGTAAACTTCCTAGCAGCTTAAAAGAGTGTGCCGGATCGGGACTCCGACCCAGGACGTTTCCATTTCGCGGTCAAGTGCTCTGCGAACTGAGCTAACCAAGCACGATTAACGACCAGTTTTCCCAGCTTTACTTCCACTAGCACCTGATCATCTTTCCATAAACTATCTTACTGGATTATTTTCTTTGGAAGGCGGGGAGTATGTGACGGGGGAGTGGCTGCTAATGACTCGCATGCCCCCCTCCCCCCCCCCCTCCCCCACCCGCCCGACACGTTCCCGTTCTGCAACACAACCTACTTATCACAGTGCCTGTATCGCTACAGGATCACAAGGAAACTTTTTACAAACAACAGTCGGCCTTACAATTGTATGCTGTATATTCACAGTTTCGGACAGTTATGAAGTAAATGTACTTCGTACTACGGATGAGACCCCCGCTTTCTTCATCTGAGTCTTTCGTCTCCGTAGCGGAACTCGAACACATGATGTACAAATTGTTGCACTTCAGCCGAAGCTCGCCGGTTCGAATCTAGGTGGCGGAAGGAACTGATCACAAGTAGACGGCATGCAAACTGAGGACGGTTGATGCTACACTCCGCGCAGTTCATAATCATCAGAAACCTGTCTACTGAGTCAAGAGAGTGAGGATATGTAACACAGTTGATGGCCATCCATCCTTTAGTTGTAGGTATTATTCCTGGCGGTCCAATTGCCGCCCCCCTCCCTCCCCTTCGTCCCCCCTCCCTCTCCCCCTCAAAAAACCACTCTCTCATCCTATCCGTAAGCAGTCACACGCAATACAATACATTTCGCTAAGTAAAGCTGTCCGATCTGTACAAATAAACAAAAAATTTAACCGATTTGTGTTACTGAACGGATGAGACTTCCCAGACACCAGTGCCTTTGAAAGTAATGGAATAATTCTTAGAAAACCTATAAAAGTATTCAAAACGCGTGTGGCTCTAAATGGACAGACTCTTTTCAAGATCTGTTCTTCATCTGCAGAAGTTCAATGCGAAAAAACAAATCATATCACGAAGTCGTTAAACCAGACCAGAAATCAAGGAAAGAAATGTTTTTACCTATGTTCGCACTAGCTACTTCAGTCAACTTCAAATCCGCAACAGTGAAGCAATTGACAGTCAAAAGAACGAAAAAACAAACAACCAAACAAACAAAGGAAGGAAGACGACGGGGCACAGAATCTGAAGTGCTACGGAAGAGCATCATTTCACAGTTCTCATATTTCTTCATTCTGCTGTCGGACCCGGTCTCAATGTTGACTACACCGCTACAGAAGATGAAACTCTGTTCCGAGAACGGTTAACGGAAAACCGTTCCGTAGGCGGCCAGATGGGGAAAGCGGGGATCCACCACGTTGTGGTTACCCGAGACACACTTATTGCCAAACGTGCCGCGCCTCTAGTTTCCTGATTTCTCTAGTCCAGGATTTCCCAAACTGTGTTCCATGGATCGCTGGTGTTCCACGGGAATGAATACGTGCTCCATGAAAAACTTAACACGACGTTTCTTTATGGACATTTTGACGATATTAATTGCTTTTAAAATTTTGTTATGGTTTCTCTGTTATTAGTTAAGATTTAAAATTTAAGTGATCACTGAATAAAACAATTTCTCGGTTTCTTTAAATTTTATTAACTTTAAAAGTAAACAAGGTGTTCCATCAAAGTATGAGGCTTCTCGAAGTATTTTGTCAGCGGAAAAGTTTGAGGACCCCTGTTCTAGTCGATGACGAAGCTGACTTCGCAACAGAACTGGTGTCTAGAGCAGGAACGCGGAAATGTGAATACCACGCCGCGACTTTGCAACTGAATCAGTTCCAATGAATTTTTTAACAAGTGGGCGCCACATTTTTTCCCGACGAGCACTTGTGCATTTTTTGCCATTAATTGGAACTGCCTTACCAAGGTATTGATCTATGCACCTCGTTGAATGTAATGCTGTACAATGTTACAGCACTTTCAATAAAAAAGGCTTTCTAATTTTTTTCTTTTTGAAAGTGGGCGAAAACAACAGGTTAACTGAGTACTAGGTCAAGTAAATACGGACGGTGAATCGACAGTTGCAAGGCAGCAGTAACTATCCCCCGTTTTATGAAGTAAAACAGTATCGAGTTGACCGCGCTGCGTGAATTTTTGGCACACCGGATTCGCATTTGGGAGGACGACGGTTCAAACCCGCGTCCGGCCATCCAGATTTAGGTTTTTCAGTGACTTCCCTAGATCACTCCAGGCCAATGGAGGGATGGTTCCTTTCGAACGGCACTGCCGATTTCGTTCCCCATCCTTGACACAATCCGAGCTTGTGCTCCGTCTCTAATGACCTCGACGTCGACGGGACGTTATACCGAATCTTATCCTGTTTACTCCTCAATTTCCTTTGAACGTCACTAGTTCATTTTCACCTTGGGGGGGGGGGGGGGGGGGGATCGGGACGCTCCATCTGGGAAGCACCAGTCAGCAGAGCATCATTTTTCTCTGGCGCAGAGAGATACAATCACATCTCGTCAAAAGTCATTACGTGGTACGTCCTCAAGATATCCTTCGTTAACGTTTCCCAGTATGGTGGTGGCGATGTTTGGTTTGTGGGGCGCTTAACTACGCGGTCATCAGCGCCCGTACAAAGTCCCAATCTTTTCTAAGTCCAATTTCTTACACAGTCCAATCTAGCTACTGTCTCGAATGATGAGGGCAACACGAACACCCAGTCCCCGGGCAGAGAAAATTCCCAACCCGGTCGGGAATCTAATCCAGGACCCCGTGATCCAGAGGCAGCAACGCTAGCCCCTAGACCACGAGCTTTGGACTTTGCAGCATGGGTCAACACCAATTCACCCACCAAATTTTCTGGGATACAGTCAGTGTGGCACGCCACAATTACATTGTTTAGTGAAACATAAATGTTGATGTATAATGAATCGTGGTCTATTCGATCCACAACTAGGCCCTCCTCCTCAAGTTACTAATATTTCATGTGGGTCTTTGAGTATTTTTTCGCATCATCTATGATTTTTCACAGGCTAGTGTTGCAAGACGCCCACATGGTTCGTCAACTACGGACAACCATTCTCTTCCAAGCTCACGAAACAGCTGCTCTGAAAGAAGCACATGTAGAAACCATGTTTCAGAGGAAAGCTGCATTCCTGTACAATCTTTTTTTTTCGCGCAATATTATACAACCAAAATCACTTCGCGAGAAATCCACCTTGTAGCTGCTGTCTTTTTCCACGTTTCCCACTGCAGTTACAGAAAAAAATCTTACGATGCTAAGATTGTCTATGTCGACCCTGTAAACTGCAGACATCGCAGTCATCAACTGAGGAGTCATAATTCCTGTAATACATAAGCTTCTTGTTACCCGCAGCCCAACTGTGACTGCCAAAAGTTTATGGGTAAGCCTATCTCGGAAGAGAGAGATCTCTGCACACTATATTAGTTGTGGCACACAGTAAGCTGCTTGCGACAGGTGGCGGACTTCTGACAATTCTCACATACATTAACGACCCTCGTTTGATTTCATGATTAGCAAGCTATAAGACGAAGTCTTGTTTGTATTTCGCCGGCCGGAGTGGCCGAGCGGTTCTAGGCGCTACAGTCTGGAACCGCGCGACCGCTAGGATCGCAGGTTCGAATCCTGTCACGAGCATAGATGTGTGTGATGTCCTTAGTTTAGTTAGGTTTAAGTAGTTCTAAGTTCTAGGGGACTGATGACCTCAGAAGTTAAGTCCTATAGTGCTCAGAGCCACTTTTTTTATTTCTCTTCGAACCGGCTGCAAATGATGGCGTAACTGACGATATGGCAGTAAAATGGCGCAGATACTATGTAACATGGAACTGCAGAGATAGTTATTTAAAACTGCAATTTCCATTTAATAATTGAATCATTTACTACCGAACCCGAACACCTTGCTGTGCTACTCTCTCTGTCGTGCTGTTAGCAAGGACACAGTTTTCAGCAACTATTCACTCAATACGTTAAACGAGTTTTTAGATTTAGGGGAAGCTTTTGACAATGTTAGCTGAAACACACTCAACGGAATTCTGAAGGTAGCAAGAACAAAACACAGGAAGCAAAAGTTATCTACAACTTGTACAGAAGCAGACTACAGTTTTAAGAGTCGAGAGACATGGAAAGAGGCGTACGTCCGATGTTAATCAGTCTGTATATTCAGCAAGCAGTAAAGGAAACAAAAATAATTTGATAAGGAATTGAAGTACAGCGAGAGAAAATAAAAACTTTGAAGTTTGGGGATACCACTGCAGTTCTGTCAGAGAACTTGGAAGAGCAGTTGAACGAATGGATAGTATTTTGAAGAGGGTTATAAGACCAACATCAACAAAAGTAAACCAAGGCTAATGATACGTAGTTGAATTAAACCACGCGATGATGAAGGAATTATATCAGGAAATGACACACAAAAGTGATACATGAGTTTTGCTATTTGACTAGTAAAATAACTTATTTTACAACTTATGATGGACGAAGCAGATAAGCTATGAAATGTAGACTGGCAACAGCAAGAAAAGGGCTACTGAAAACAGAAATCTGTTATCAAATATAGCTTTACGTATTATATCGTCCTTTCTAGGCAAGTGAAATGTGAAAGTAAGCAGTTCAGACAAGAGAAAAGGCTTTTGAGACGTGGTTCTACAGATAGGAGTTTTTTTCTGGGGGGGGGGGGGGGGGGGTGGAGACTGTAGATGAAGGCCAAGTGTTGAATACAGTAATACAGTAAGCAGGCTCAAAAGGATGTAGGCTGTTTTAGTTATGCAGCATAGAAGAGGCTTTTCCGGGATAGAGTAGCACGGACAACTGCGCCAAACTCATCTTCAGATTAAACACCGCAGCAAGAACATTCAACCATAAACCTTTCCACCGAATACCTCTACACTGACATTACCTTCTTAAACTCCGTCCGAACAGGCCGTGAACGCCCAACGGTACCGACCGTCCGCCGTGTCATCCTCAGAACGCAGGCGTCCCTGGATGCGGTTATGGAGGAGCATGTGGTTAGCACACCGCTCTCCCGGCCATATGTCAGATTGCGAGACCGGAGCTGCTACTTCTCAATCAAGTAGATCCTCAGTTTCCCTCACAATGGCTGAGTGTACCCCGCTTGCCAACAGCGCCCGGCAGACCGGATGGTCACCCATCCAAGTGCTAGCCCATCCCGACAGCGCTTAACTTCGGTCACTGACGGGTTGTTAGCACTGCGGCAAGGCCGTTGGCTGACATTACCTTCTTTGCCTCTCTTATTTCCCTGCGTAAATACGGATGCTTATGAAAAAACTTTTCCCTGTTATCAGTATCATTTCTCGAAATATTCACGGCGCAAAGTTGAAGACTCAGAGATCATTATTGTTGGACTAGCAGGCTAGCCTGAGAGATAGGAAAGGCACCGTTGAAGAGCGTGAGGAGTGATTTTCGGAAACAACGGAAAATCAATTTTATGATGGCCAGGCGCAGATACGAATTCATCCCATACAATGTTCTTGAGGAGAAAAGACTTTTAGAGGCGATACTCAAACTCCAGAATCCATGTACAAATAATTTTTTCCGGACATATCACGATTAGTCTTGTTCCGCAGTAGTAGAGCGTTGAAGCTTTGCATCGCGCGACCGGGATCACGTTAGATGAATGAATGCTGTGTAATAGAAAGCGGTGTGAGAGACGTAAAAATCGATTTCGTACTTAACACATCGCAGCGTGTTCACTTTCCCCGTGCTTTAAACACAAGCAGAGGTTGAAATAGCAGAGAGATAGCCCTCTCAAGTTAACGCCATGTCATCTGCCGGCCGCCGCATCACAGTGACTTGGCAGATAAAGGTGCAATGTGGAAGCTGAGTATAGCAGACTTACAATGCGGCTTGCGCCATCTGTTGCGTTCGCATCTCACGGCGGGCAACAAGGGGTTCGTAATTACTGTACTTCAAAAACAACCTTAGCTCGTCTTTCATTGATCACCGATGGCGTTCTGAACTGCGTCTCGAGAGACATCAATGGATATTGAGGGAGCGAAAGAAAATTAGAAATGTCTTGGAAAGCTACTAGAGACCGATATTCCGCTTCAAAAGGCCTGCTAATACTAGCTCACAGACTGAGCGCTGTGTTAGCCAGATAAGCATGTCGTACAAATCAGTAAGAACAAACTTTACACCGTAATCCGGCACATTTTATTGCCATTATTCCATAGATTAGGTATTTATCATTTACATGTACATTATTGTTCTACATTTCATAATTAAGTGCCTGGCAGAGGGTTCATCGAACAACCACCAACCTATTTCTCTACCGTTCCATTGTCGAACAGCGCGCGGGAAAAACGAACACTTAAATCTTACCGTGCGAGCACCGATTTCTCTCGTCTTTTATTCCGACAGTCATTTCGCCCTAGGCAGGTCAGCGCCAACAAAATATTTTCTTGTTCGGAGAGAAAGGTGGCGACTTAAGTTTCACGAGAAGATCCTGCCGCAACGAAAAACGCCTTTGTTTCAGTGATTGCCACCCCAGTTCGCGTATAAAATCCGTGGCATTCCCTCTTCTATTTCGCGACAGCAGAAAACAAGCTGCCCTTCTTTGAACTATTTCGATGTCCTCTGTCGATTCTACCTGATGTGGATCGCACAAGTGCAGCAATACTATAGCAGAAATCGGACGAGCGTAGTGTTTGCAGTATGTAAAGCAAAACTGCAGCATCTTTTAAGTATTCTGCCAGTAAACAACAGTCCTTCGCTTGCCTTCCCCACAACATTATCTATGTAATCGCTCCAATTCAAGTTATTCGTAATTGTAATCCCGAAGTATTTACTTGAATTCACAGCCTTTAGATTTGTGCGGTTTATCGTGTAACCGAAATTTAGCGGCATGGAGAAGACTTCACACTTTTCATTATTTAGAGTCAACTGCCACTTTCCGCAATGTACAGATCTTGTCTAAATCATTTTGCAAACTGATTTTGGTCCTCTGATGACTTTAATAGATGGTAAATGACACGATCTATGCAAACAATGTAAGAGGGCTGCTCCAATTGTCACCTAAATTGTTTATGTAGATCAGGAACAGCAGGGGGACTACTAACACTTCATTGGGGAACGCAGATATTACTTCTGTTTTATTTGAAGAATTTCCGTCACTACTAAGAACTGTGACCTTTGACAGAAAATCAAGAATCCAGTCGCACAAGCTGAGACGATACTCCTTAGGAACGCAATTTGGTTAGAAAGTACCTGTGAGGAACCGTGTCAGAAGCCTTCTGGAAATCTAAAAATGTGGAATCAATTTGACATCTCCTGTCGATAGAACTCATTACTTCTTGAGGATAAGTCTTCTTCTGGCTTCCTGTTTATTTGAACACTGAGGGATTTTGGTAAAAAAAATAGCTGTAGCAGAATTACGAAACATACGGAATTACTCAAGTGTGATAACGTTCAACATTGTATTTGGGTTTTGAAACTCAGTCTTATGCAAAAGAAGTGTGTGATTTTCTGTTTTAGTCAAATATGTTTCGACAACTGTTAGTTCTCTTCAGCGGGTGTCCATTTCTAAAACTACCGTGTGATATGGATTTGTACAGGTCGGATTGTCTTTATGCCATTTTATCGTTAAACAGCATGTCATGTTTTTTGTTAAGTTGTGCGCCTTCAGTGAGTTTTGTTTTCCTGTTTTAATTATACACGCTGTTTTCCACACCCTTCTGCAATTTACTCTCTCGTGCTTTTACGCGATTTTTTTTTTTTTTTTTTTGCACAAAAATGATGTTTGCCGACACACTTACATCGTGAGATTCACTGTAAGACGTACGACCACGAGAGTCAAGTTACCTTCCATTAGGAATGCGGAAGGCTCTCAACACTTCTGATATAACTTTCAAAATATTTCTGTTACAGTTCATTCAAGACTAGTAGTCTTGAATGGACTGTGACAGAAACCCGAACAACACGGGACAGACGTACTAGTGCATGTGTTGAAACCACGAAACAGTGCTTTGAAATGACTGACACTAGCCGAAATCTAGATTTGCTTTAATAAAGCCTGAAAGTAAAGGAGGACTGATTGCTGTGCTCCCTCATTTTGAAACGCGCTGAAGTTCTGTGGAAACACGCTTGTTGGGATTATTATTAAGATATATAGAGGAATATTAGTACGAGACTATCGTTTTAGCAATGGGTATCGCAGTAGCAACCGAACATCTTTAAGTATAGCAACGAGAGACAACAGTGTATAAATTTTCTTTCGTACCACGTGTGGCGCGGTTTCTTAGTTGTTAAGTTCATGCAACAAACCAAAATGTTCACGGTGTACCCTTACGTTTCTTTCTGTCACTTATCGCTTCTTTCGCCTCTAGCAATGATTTGTTTGCATGAAAAGTGTCAAGACGTAACGTAATTTAGAGTCCACACTAAAGCGTAAGTCGTGTTTCCTAACTGGATACCTCAATCCGAAAGGTCTTCTAGCGAAGCACTGTGATCCTCAGATCAACCTTCAGGCTAAGTACAGCTTAAACTTTTTTTTCCCACTTTTTTGTAGTGACGGCAAGGGCTAACCTCAGGAATGTTTTTTCTTAGCGTCTGTTGCTTTATTCGGAGACCGGAGGTAGAATCAACACAATTGATATTGCTTCCCTGACTCCAAGTTACCAACTCTTGTGTGTTTTTGAAGATCGTGGATAGATGGCTGGTGATTATCAATTCAGCAGTCAAGATTCATGTTATTTCGGCAGTCATGTTGTAAACAACCCGCAACAAGAATCTTTAATCTGTCAGGCGGAATTTTGCATGCAGCGAGGAAAAAAGTTTACGATTCAGGTCAGATTTTTTTTTTAATCACACCACTGTCTGATAAACCCGCCCGAGAGAGACGTAAGCTCGCTTGCGTAATATAAGCTGCCACTTTCTAAAAAGGTAACGCGTATTTCGTGCCCTGCCATTATTGTAAGTATCGCGAGCAGTTGCAACGATATCTGGAAACAGGAGTGGTGTATTACGCAGAGAATGGACGTAACTTTAAAATTATTGGTTACTTTTGTACGTAAACAGAGATATAGGCAGCATTCATAGAAAAACCTAATATTTATGTCGCGTAAGGGATTTCGATTGGTTGTGTTGTCAAATGTTTCGTTTTTTTTATTATTATTATTATTGGAGTGAAATGACTTAAGACTTCATCTGATTACCTTTTCTGTGGATTTGCTGGAAACTTACCGAGCATTCACTCGGTATTCGATTAAACTAAATTCGGTATCTAATGTTCGCAAGGTTCTCAAACAACTCAGAAAAGCTTCGAAATATCCGGAGCTCTTATTAAAGTGCATTTCCGGAAAATTTTATTTAGTACCTGCTATATATTTCGCTAAAGTCGATCTCTCAATGCCAAATGATAAGAAAAAAAACCGGAGCAACATAATAGAAGGTGAGTAGATGACATCAAAGACAAGCAGGAGCGACATGAATGTCTACTTAAGTCTAGAGGAAGCCTTCATCCAGCCGTGGATGACTGATGGTGATGGATGGATGACTGATGATCATGATTACTTTTCTCCACGTAGCTCCTCGTAGTAGTACAAATTTGCGCATCATTTTATTTTTTCGCAAGACGGCATCTCTTTACCGTAATTACTGGAAATCAAATAGAAAGAAACAAACCAAAATTCCTGAGTAATATTTCTAATTACGTACACAAAGCACACCAGGGATGCGTGCAGTTAACTGAAATTATTAGTTCCTGAGCGTAAGTCCCAAGCAATTTCTTGAGCCGCATCAAGACGACCTGATGTGTTACATATGCACAGCTGCGCTGTTGGTATAGCAGTATGCCGGATAAGGTAAATCTCGACGAATATGATGAAATTCGAGAAAGTGAAACCTTTTTCCGTGCAGTCCCGTTGCATAAATTTACGTAAACCGCGATGATTCTAGAACATTATGATTGCACAGACTGAGTCGCGGGAGAACCTGGAGGATGAGAACTCAGAACGCGTTGAGAGACAGTCTGTCCTTGGCTCCATACAGAATGTAATGGGTCAAAGTAAGGTACAACACTCGCCCCATCACGTACTTCAGAGTGACTTGCGGAGTATAACAAACCAATAAAAAATGCATCATTGTAATCCAAATGTAGTAGAAACTTGAGGCCTATTGATCTTAGACTTGATAAGGGGTAGTAGAAATTTGGTACTATTTACAGACGAAAACATTTTTCTTCATTCTGATATACACTGATCAGCCAGAACATTATGACCACCGACCGACTATCGATAAAAACCCATCCAGGCGATATCAGTCACCTGGCGAGGAATGACTGCTAGTCAGACACACGCACGATTCGTGTACGCGTAGTATCAGTGAGCGTGCTGTCCGTGTGTAGAATGGGGAGGTGTGCGATCTATCGGAGTCTGACGGAGGGCAGACTGTGATGGCCCGGACTCTCGGCAAGGGCATTTCGGTGCTGTGGTGTCTTCAGCAGGTGGCGAAACGCCGTCCAGACGTCGTGCAATCAGACGGCCACCCCTCATTACTGATGTTGGGAGTCTTACGCTGGGCAGACTGATGAAACAGGACAGGCGGCGAACTGTGGCGGAACTAACGTCAGACTTCAATGCTGGGCAGAGTACAAGTGTGTCTGAACACACCTAACGATGGTCTCTGCAGCCGACAACCCATGCATGTGCCCATGTTAACACTACGACATCGCCAATTACGACTGAAATGAACACGTGACCCTCGCCACTGAACTTTGGTCTGATGTATCCCGATACCTCCTGCATCATGCTGAAGGGGAGGGAGCGAATGCGTCTTCTAGAAGAACAGCTCCTTGACAGCTGTACAGCGGGACGGAGCCAAGCTGGCGGCGGCTCCATTATGCTCTAGGGAACATTCACGTGGGTATCCATGGGTCCAGTGGAGCTAGTGCAAGGCATCATGACGGTCATGGAGTATCGTACACTGGTTGCAGACAACGGACACCCCTCCATGACTATCATGTTTCCCGACGGCAGTGACATTTTTCAACAAGACAATGCGCCATGTCTCAAGGCCAGCAGTGTGATGCAGTAGTTCGAGGAAAACAGCGACGAGTTGCAGTTGATGTGCTGCCTCCCCAAATCGCCAAGATCTGAACCCGAATGAACACATCAGGGATGTGATTGAATGTGGCATCAGAGTCCAGCGCCCCCCCCCCCTCCCCTCAATTTTTGGGAATGAAGAGTGTGTGTGTGTGGGGGGGAGGGGAGGGGGGTCAACACCCTCTAATAACGACCTATCAAGACCTCCATGCCGCGACGCGTCGCCGCTCCTGTCCGTGCCAAAGGTGGACATACCGGCTATTAGGTAGGTGGTCAAATGTTCTGTCTGATCATTGTATTTCTTACATTTGCTGACGACACCGTCACTTTTCATTTAGTACAGTGTGACGTACATACATTTCCAGATAAATGCTTTGTGAGCTTTGTATAGAAACGAAGCTAGTAGTAAAAACTCAGCTGTGAATCTTGTCTTTCTAACTCTCACAGTCATTGAGTTTAACTTTTATTTGCACGCACCCATTCGCTGAGGCCACACTCATCAAGTCATTGTTGCTACGCTGATTGGCTGAAAGGTCGAAATGCGGTACATTTTTCCTGGCGTGCTGTTGGGACTCGAACATGGGTTTCTCCAGAACGCAGTTGGGAGTTTACGGCCGTCCTGCCAGAGGCGCAGAACAGGGATGATAGTCTTAGCCATTTCTGTGCTTTGCACGTGTTACTGTAGTGTTTCTTAGGGACCGGCGCGTACGATATACTACTGAGGTACGAAGAGGGAAAGTGAAGCTACGATTCTTGTAGAGGGCGGCAACTAGGGCAGAAAGAGCATTTAAAGATACGTAGTTGTGTGTATCCTCAAAGGTCCAGTGGTTGGATTTTTTGGGTGTACCGAGCATTAATCAGGCTGCCACAGGCCTGATTAGTGCAGTAATAGCGGTGATTTTTCAACCTTTTATCTCGAGTCATAAAGAGGATAGCGACACTTTTACATACAATTTCACGAGTGTATAATGTTGACCTAGACACGCATATTAACGTTTTCTTCGCGGACAGTATTTTGCAGCCTTGCCATTTCGAGACGCTGAAGTCTTAGTTTGCCTGCTACTTTATTCTTCGAAGAGTTAGCTACGAAATTTTGAAATTTTTATAGCGTATGTAAGTTATTAAGAAGCTGACCTCGGGGAAGATCAGTTTGTGTTCCGGGAAAATGTTGGAACTCGAGACGGAAAACTGACCATGCTACTTTTCTTCGAAGCTAGACTGAAGAAAGAACTAAGTTTACACCATTTATGGACTTAAAGAAAGCTTTGGATAATGATGACTGGAATAAACTCTCCGAAATTCCGAAGATAGCAGGGGTAAAATACAGGGAGCGAAAGGCTATTTACAACCTGTACTGAAACCAGATGGCAATTGCAGGAGTACAGGTGACGAAGGGAAACAGTGGTTGTGAAGGTAGTGAGACAGTACTGTACCCTACCCTCGATGATATTTAATCTGTGCATTGAGCAAGCAGTAAAGAAACGCAAAGAAAAATTTGGAGAAGAAATTGAAGTTGAGAGACAAGAAACAGAAACCTCGAGGTTTGCGATAACATTGCAAGTCCGTCAGAGGCAGCAAGGGGGCTTTGAAGAACAGATGCACGTAACTGACTGTTTAAAGGGTATAACATGAACACTAACAACAGAAAGCAAGGGTACTGGAATGTACTCTGATTGAATCACGCAAAGCTGAGAAAATTAGATCAGGAATAGAGAAGCAGAAAGTAGTACGCAAGCTCTGCTTTTCGGACAGTTAAATGAGTCATAATGGCCGAAGTAGAGGGGTTCTAATGGCAATGGCAAAAAAAAGCGTTTCTGAAAATAATTTTAACATCGCATACAAATGTGTGTGAAAGGAAGTCTTAAAAGTTTTTGTATGGGGTGGAGCCCTGTACGGAAGCGTAACGTGGACGACAAAGAGTTCAGACAAGAAGAGAATACAAGCTTTTGGAATGTGATGCTACAGAAGAACGCTGAAGATAAGATGCGTATATCAAATTAATGGGGTGCTGAATGGAACTGGGAAGGAAAGAAATTTGTGGCCCCAAAATGACTAAAAAAGAAGGGAACGGTTGATAGGACACATTTGAGACACTAAAGGAATCACCAGTGTCAGTGTAGTATTGAGGAGAGAGAGGGAGAGGGGGAGGGGGGGGGCGAGAGAGAGAGAGAGAGAGAGAGAGAGAGAGAGAGAGAGAGAGAGAGAGAGAGAGAGAGACTGTGTAATAATGGCAGAGGGAGAGCAAGGGGAGTAAAGTAAGCAGCTTCAAATGGATTCGGGTTGCAGTAGTTATGCGGCTATGATGAGGCTTGCACAGGCTAGTGAAGCTTGGAGATATGCAAACCAGGCATCGGAGTGGGAACAACAACATCTAAAAATATAAACGCTTTTAGCAGAATGTTCTTTGGCGGGGGTCGTGCCCTCTCCTGGAACGGTGCGGATGCAGGCATCTCTTTTAGTGGGCGCAGGTGGCTAGTCGGTAGAAGGCGAAGGCCGACGTGGGCGCAGTTGCCAGACGGCGCTGCCCAGATCCTGACCTGCCCTTCCCTCAGGCCCAACACGACCAAGCTGTTCCTGCTGCAGCAGGGCCGCCGCCCACGCAACTACATATGGGCCCTGTTGCCCGCTCTCAACGACGTCTCGGAAATGGCTCTCGGCCCCATACTACAGCTACTCGCTCTCACCACGTCACCACCACATTGCTGTATCTGTGCCTTGGCAACCAGAAAACCTAATTAACACCAAGTTTTTCAGGACAGCCCCAAGTCGCACTCCGGCAATGTTATCAGCCAAATACTACATTTCCAACTGCAAATTTCATAGTTTCTGATGACGCTCTTGTTACTTTGAAGAGCGAAACCGGTCAATAAAACGTACTAAGTGCCACTTATGGCTGTCCTGAAGAAGTTTCAACAGTCGCTGTGTCCCCTGCAGGCAATACCGATTACACTAATTAACGCCCTAAGATAATATATTTCTCAATTATATTCACTGTGATTGTTGTCGGATCCGTGACATTCCTGAAACACATAGACCTGTTTATTTCTACAATGGTTTACATCAGTTTACAGCTTGAACATATAGCTATTTTTCGACATATTCACCATTTCTGTCGATGCAATTTTGTAGACGCTGTGGCAGTTTTTGTATGCCCATGTCATACTAACTCGCCGCCATGCTGTTCAGAAAGTTATGAACCTCTTCTTTCACCTCGTCGTCGGAGCTGAATCGCTGGGACCACAGTTAACACTGACAGGTACTGTGAGACTGAAAAAACTCAAACGGGCAATTCAGAGACGCTGAAGAGAAATGCTCGCCCACACATCGCTCGGTAAACCGTTGCTCTCCTGCAACAGTTTCAGTGGAACATAATCACCCACCCACCCATCCTACAGTCCTGACATGGCGCCCAGTGACTATCACCTGTTCTCTAGGTTAGAAGAACATTTGACCGGAAAGCGATTCAGCTCCGACGACAAGGTAAAAGAAGAGGTTCATAGCTTTCTGAACAACATGGCGGCGAGCTTGTATGACATGGGCATAGAAAAACTGCCACAGCGTCTACAAAAATGCATCTACAGAAATGGTGATTATATCGAAAAATAGCTAAACGTTCAAGCTATAAACTGATATAAGCCATTGTAGAAATAAACAGGTCTATGTACCTATAAAAAAATTGGAGACCTTCCTTTTGGGATTACCCTCGTACGTAGAAAAATCATGAAAGCATTTTCACAGACCGCTACCAGTCACAAAATTTGATGACTTGTATAAATTATTGAATGAAGCAACATATTCCCAAGTACAAACCTGTTCTTCGGGGTATGATTACAATACAAAAACATTTAACAAAGAACTTTTATATACTTAACTTGTTCTTTACAGTCTTGGCATGTACTGTGGTCATCCTGCAGATGAGGTGAAGGAAACTTAACGTAAGGGAATATCCACTTCGTTTGTTGGTCTGTTGTTCACATGTAATCACTTATTCGTTCAAACGAAATTTCTGTCTTTTTTGGTGTGTTCCGTTATCTTCATTGCTATGGCTCATTGGGACTTGTTAAGCACCGTTCACAAATTTATAAAAGATTTGTAAGACACGACATGGCAATCAATAAGATAGTAGTCCAACCAAGGCTTGTTTCGATTTCACTGGCGCTGTGTCGATCCTGGTATTATCAGTCACAATTACGTCTGTACACTATGCTAACACGTCTCTAATGTTGGTCGATGAAACATTACAATAGGACAGAGTGTGACAGTGTGATGTTAATAATGACAATACAAAAATTATTTCAACCATTACAAAGACATTCGTTTGGAACACAGAATCAGTGAAGTAGAAAATGTAACGATTATGGTTCTGTGTTCCAATAGCAATGCTTGGGTAATTATTTACAAATAACAGTCATTATTTACATCAAATTGTTACAGTCTATCTTGTTTTAATACACTGAAGCGCCAAAGAAACATATGTGCATGCGTATTCAAATACAGAGAGATGTAAGCAGCAGAATACGGCGCTACGGTCGGCAACGCCTACATAAGGCAGGTGTTTGGCGCAGTTGTTAGAGCCGTTACTGCTGCTACAATGGCAGGTTATCGAGTTTTGAGTTTGAACGTGTGTTTTAGTCGGCGCACGAGCGGTGGGACACAGCATCTCCGAGGTAGTGATGAAGTGGGGATTTTCCCGTACGACCATTTCACGAGTATACCGTGAATATCAGGAATCCTGTAAAACATCAAATCTCCGACATCGCTGCGGCTGTAAAATGATCCTGTAAGAAAGGGACCAGCGACGACTGAAGAGAATCGTTCAACGTGACAGAAGTGCAACCCTCACGAAAATTGCTGCAGATTTCAATGCCGGGCCATCAACAAGTGTCGGCGTGCGAACCATTCAACGAAACATCGATAAGGGCTTTCGGAGAAGGCGCACTCATGTACCCTTGACGACTGCACGACACAAAAGCTTTAGGCCTCGTATAGGCCCGTCAACACTGACCCTGGACTGTTGATGACTGGAACCATTTTGTCCGGTCAGACGTGTCCAGTTTCAAATTGTATAGAAGGGATGGACGTGTTCGGATATGGAGACAACCTCATGAATCCATGGACCCTGCAAGTCAGCAGGGGACTGTTCAAGCTGGTGGAGGCTCTGTAATGGTGTGGGGCGTGTGGAGTTGGCGTGATATGGGACCCTTGATTCGTCTAGATACGACTCTCTGACAGATGACACGTACCTAAGGATCCTGTCTGATCACCTACATACCTTCATGTCCATTGTGCATTCCGACAGACTTGGGCTATTCCAGCAGCACAATGCGACACCCCAGAATTGCTAGAGAGTGGCTCTGGGAACACTTCTCATTTTATACACTTCCGCTGGCCACCAAAATGAACATTTCTGAAGAGCACGTTGCAAGGCATCCCAGATATGCTCAGTAGAGATCTCCACCCCCTCATTCTCGTACGGATTTATGGACAGCCCTGCAGGATTTATGGTGTCAGTTCCCTTCAGCACTACTTCCGACGTTATAGAGACCAGGGCACGTCGAGTCCGGCACTGCAGCGTGCTCGCAGTGGCCCTACACGGTCTTAGATAGGTGTACGAGTTTCTTTGGCTCTTCAGTATATATTCCGTTTACCAACGTCAGAGATGCATTAGGAAGCTATGCAGTAGACATCTGCAAGTGACTGGTAACACCAGAACGGACATATCGATGGTTACATCGTAACGAGCTTTACTTTGTACTTTGGCGGTCATCTTTTCTCTACTCCACAGTAGTCACGATTGTCAAACCCAGAATATACTGAAAGAACCTGCCGATAATAAGACATCACAAACTACAATTGTCTATGAACACTGAACGTGTGCTAGCTGCTTATGAAGCTGAACGGTAACCAAATATACAACACACCTTAATTTCGAAGTAATAGTAGCAATAACTTTGGAACGAGTAACAATATGTAGCACAAAGGCGGTTTGCTGCTGAATTGTATAAAAGAAAGAAGAAAGCTCCCGAGAGTCAACAAAATAAACTCATTCACTCATTAAAATCAATTCTTCTTATATATGAAAGATTTTTATTCTCAGAGACACTGTAAAATAATCTTGAGCTTTATCAAAAGTGCGCTGCACATAAAGTTTCTCATTTTACTCCACTTTACGCGTTCTCCTGTTCCGTTCACGAATAGCCGGCCGGGGTGGCAGAGCGGTTCTAGGCGCTACAGTCTGGAACAGTACGACCGCTATGGCCGCAGGTTCGAATCCTGCCCCGGGCATGGATGTGTGTGATGTCCTTAGGTTAGTTAGGTTTAAGTAGTTCGAAGTTCTAGGACCTTGCCGTTGGTGGGGAGTCTTGCGTGCCTCAGCGATACAGATGGCCGTACCGTAGGTGCAACCACAACGGAGGGGTATCTGTCGAGTGGCCAGACAAATGTGTGGTTCCTGAAGAGGGGCAGCAGCCTTTTCAGTAGTTGCAGGGGCAACAGTCTGGATGATTGACTGATCTGGCCTTGCAACACTAACCAAAACGGCCTTGCTGTGCTGGTACTGCGAACGGCTGAAAGCAAGGGGAAACTACAGCCGTTATTTTTCCCGAGGGCATGCAGCTTTACTGTATGGTTAAATGATGACGGTGTCCTCTTGGGTAAAATATTCCGGAGGTAAAATAGTCCCCCATTCGGAAGTCCGTGTGGGGACTACTCAAGAGGACGTCGTTATTAGGAGAAAGAAAACTGGCGTTCTACGGATCGGAGCGTGGAATGTCAGATCCCTTAATCGGGCAGGTAGGCTAAAAAATTTAAAGAGGGAAATGGACAGGTTGAAGTTAGATATAGTTGGAATTAGTGAAGCTCGGTGGCAGTAGGAACAAGACTTTTGGTCAGGTGAATACAGGGTTATAAATACAAAATCAAATAGGGGTAATGCAGGAGTAGGTTTAATAATGAATACAAAAATAGGAGTGCGGGTAAGCTACTACCAACAGCATAGTGAACGCATTATTGTGGCCAAGATAGACACGAAGCCCATGCCTACTACAGTAGTACAAGTTTATATGCCAACTAGCTCTGCAGATGATGAAGAAATTGAAGAAATGTGTGATGAGATAAAAGAAATTATTCAGGTAGTGAAGGGAGAGGAAAATTTAATAGTCATGGGTGACTGGAATTCGAGAGTAGGAAAAGGGAAAGAAGGAAACATAGCGAGTGAATATGGATTGGGGGAGAGAAATGAAAGAGGAAGCCGCCTGGTAGAATTTTGCCCAGAGCATCATAGCTAACACTTGGTTCAAGAATCATAAAAGAAGGTTGTATACATGGAAGAATCCTGGAGATACTAGAAGGTATCAGATAGATTATATAATGGTAAGACAGAGATTTAGGAACCAGGTTTTAAATTGTAAGACATTTCCAGGGGCAGATGTGGACTCTGACCACAATCTATTGGTTGTGGCTCTGAGCACTATGGGACTCAACTGCTAAGGTCATTAGTCCCCTAGAACTTAGAACTAGTTAAACCTAACTAACCTAAGGACATCACAAACATCCATGCCCGAGGCAGGATTCGAACCTGCGACCGTTGCGGTCTTGCGGTTCCAGACTGCAGCGCCTTTAACCGCACGGCCACTTCGGCCGGCCGATCTATTGGTTATGACCTGTAGATTAAAACTGAAGAAACTGCAAAAAGATGGGAATTTAAGGAGATGGGACCTGGATAAACTAAAAGAACCAGAGGTTGTACAGAGATTCAGGGAGAGCATAAGGGAGCAATTGACAGGAATGGGGGAAATAAATACAGTAGAAGAAGAATGGGTAGCTTTGAGGGATGAAGTAGTGAAGGCAGCAGAGGATCAACTAGGTAAAAAGACGAAAGCTAGTAGAAATCCTTGGGTAACAGAAGAAATATTGAATTTAATTGATGAAAGGAGAAAATATAAAAACGCAGTAAATGAAGCAAGCAAAAGGGAATACAAAGGTCTCAAAAATGAGATCGACAGGAGGTGCAAAATGGCTAAGCAGGGATGGCTAGAGGACAAATGTAAGGATGTAGAGGCTTATCTCACTAGGGGTAAGATAGATACTGCCTACAAGAAAATTAAAGAGACCTTTGGAGAAAAGAGAGCCACTTGTAGGAATATCAAGAGCTCAGATGGAAACCCAGTTCAAAGCAAAGAAGGGAAAGCAGAAAGGTGGAAGGAGTATATAAAGGGTCTATACAAAGGCGATGTTCTTGAGGACAATATTATTGAAATGGAAGAGGATTTAGATGAAATGGGAGATACAATACTGCGTGAAGAGAGTGACAAAGCACTGGTATGTTCGACAAACAGCGAAGGGCTACTGAATCGAATCGGGTAGAAAAGTATTCCACATGATGACTAAAAGGAAGGCTAGATTCGTACGAGGCACCAATGAGCAGTCAATTGTGTGTTGGGGAGAAGTGTGCGGGGTAATAATTGTGGAGAGGGACCAGATGTTGGACACAGTAAGCAGGTTCAAATGAATGTAGGTTCCAATAACTCTGCAGAGATAAGGAACGTGTATAAGGTGACTAATGTAGAGAGCTGCGCCCAACCAGCCTCCGAACTGAAGAAAGCGGAACAACCACCTTAATTATGAAACGCATTGAGCCACGTGAACCTCACATTCTACATTTACTTTTGCTTGTGTTTTTAGTGGTCGGTCGTAGGCGGTAAGTGAGCATACGTCGTTCGGTGTGGACTCAATCTCATAAACATACTAACAAGGTAACCAATTAAGATTCCTGCGGCTGTAGATAATGTGTTCCGCTTCACAAGGATATCTCTAAGAGTGCATAAACCTTGAAAAACAGTTCACGGCATGTGGTGATACGCGAAGGGAGTGAACTTTGTCGTGTAGTTCAATGGTAACTTACCTAGTGAAGCACTGAAGCAACTAAGCTTTCTTCAGGCAGAGCTTCATTTCACGAGCTGTCGGGAGCAGTTGCAAAAGCATGTTTTAATAAAAAGTACTCGCATCCAATATCTCAATACATTCTGTATTAAGAGACCAAGGCCCCGGGAGTAGACAACATTCCATTGGAACTACTGACGGCCTTGGGAGAGCCAGTCCTGACAAAACTCTACCATCTGGTGAGCAAGATGTATGAGGCAGGCGAAATACCCTCAGACTTCAAGAAGAATATAATAATTCCAATCCCAAAGAAAGCAGATGTTGACAGATGTGAAAATCATCGAACTATCAGTTTAATCAGCCACGGCTGCAAAATACTAACACGAATTCTTTACAGACGAATGGAAAAACTGGTAGAAGCCGACCTCGGGGAAGATCAGTTTGGATTCCGCAGAAATGTTGGAACACGTGAGGCAATAGTGACCCTACGACTTATCTTAGAAAATAGATTAAGGAAAGGCAAAACTACATTTCTAGCCTTTGTGGACTTAGGGAAGGCTTTTGACAATGTTGACTGGAACACACTCTTTCAAATTCTAAAGGTGGCAGTGGTAAAATACAGGGAGCGAGAGAGTCTATTTACAATTTGTACAGAAACCAGATGTCAGTTATAAGAGTCGAGGGGCATGAAAGGGAAGCAGCGGTTGGGAACGGAGTGAGACAGGGTTGTAGCCTATCCCCGAAGTTATTCAATCTGTATATTGAGCAAGCAGTGAAGGAAACGAAAGAAAAATTCAGAGTAGGTATTGAAGTCCATGGAGAAGAAAAAAACGTTGAGGTTCGCCGATGACATTGTAATTCTGTTAGAGACAGCAATGGACTTGGAAGAGCAGTTGAACGGAATGGACAGTGTCTTGAAAGGAGGATATAAGATGAACATCAACAAAAGCAAAACGAGGATAATGGAAGGTAGTCGAATTTCGTCGGGTGATGCTGAGGTAATTAGATTAGGAAATGAGACGCTTAAAGTAGTAAAGGAGTTTTGCTATATGGGGAGCAAAATAACTGATGACGGTCGACGTGAAGAGGATATAAAATGTAGACTGGCAATGGCAAGGAAAACGTTTCTGAAGAAAAGAAATTTGTTAACATCGAGTATAGATTTAAGTGTCAGGAAGTCTTTTCTGAAAGTTTTTCTATGGAGCGTAGCCATGTATGGAAGTGAAACATGGACGATAAATAGTTTGGACAAGAAGAGAATAGAAGATTTCGAAATTTGGTGCTTCAGAAGAATGCTGAAGATTAGATGGGTAGATCACATAACTAATGAGGAGGTATTGAATAGAATTGGGGAGAAGAGGAGTTTGTGGCACAACTTGACAAGAAGTAGGGACCGGTTGGTAGGACATGTTCTGAGGCATGAAGGGAGCACAAATTTAGTATTGGAGGGAAGCGTGGGGGTAAAATCGTAGAGGGAGACCAAGAGATGAATATACTAAGCAGATTCGGAAGGATGTAGGTCGCATTAAGTACTGGGAGATGATGAAGCTTGCACAGGATAGAGTAGCATGGAGAGCTGCATCAAACCAGTCTCAGGACTGAAGACAACAACAACAACAACAACAACAACAACAACAACCACAACAAGTTCTGTAAGTTAAGTCCCATAATGCTCAGAGACATTTGAACCGCTCACGAATATCGCGTGGTTACATTCTTCAGGTAGTGGTTTAATTAAACTGTTATCGTCTTTAAGAGTCCAGTGTAGATGCTATGTAACACCCACCCCATATTCGTCGTGTTTACCTGAAGTCTCCCATTCGGAAACAAATTCGTAAGTTCACTACTACGAAATGCGCATGCTAACGTGTATAATACAATAATCATATCACTTTTCATAATTTGTTGCTACACTGCTCGAAACTTAGCATCAGGTCTGTTAATCATTAGTATTGCTTACAGCCAGCAGTCAGCTAACAGGAATAACTACATAAGAGCAGAGAGTAATATGTGAAATCTGTAACAGCGGACGCTGCCCGGAAGAAAAAGAAACTGAAGGAATAATTATGTTATGCGTGAAACCAGAATCCCAAAGCACGACAGACATTTAACCCTCTGGCGAGAAGTCTGTAAACCTCGAGAGGCTTTTATTAGCCTAAACCTGAAAACCCAGATATCACCTTATGACATACATATCCAAAGAAATATACTAGTACTTGACAATTAACAAGAAAGCAAATTGCATAGGGATAAATTTTAATAATTTCTAGTGTTTTTCAGAATATAACATTCAGTCGGTAGCGGTGTCATCTGAAATTAATATTAGTCCGTGGGCGCAGTGGGGTAAGGGGTGACGGCTTTGCATGTTGGGGCAGGTGGAATGACCTCCATATTGTTAGCTTCAAGTGGTAAAGAACAACAGGCGAGCTATATCGCAATAGTTGTACTAGAAGAGAATACATGTCATGCAAAATGAACCCGGCGTAAGGACGGGATCAGCCTGGGTGAATAAAATCGAGTAAGCAATGCTATGGGTACATTTGGTTCGAATTCTGTATCCAGTGGAGATTTTATCCATAGGGGTTGGTCGACAACGGGGGTGAACACACGAACAATCTGATTGAGCGATTATGTTTTGAATTAAATCCAGCACAAATTATTCTGCACTGCTCTTAACGGCCAAGACATTACTCATGGTCGCCTGTTTCAATTAAGACCAGGTGATCAACAGGTGCTACACAATGTTGGTACATGACCTACCGTTCGGTAAAGTCGGAAGTGTAGCGCAAGACACTCCGTACATACTGCTGATAGCAGTTCGTTAATTTCTAAGCTAAGGCTCCAAGCTCGGTCGTTGCTATATGGACTGCGGTACGCAATGGCTTCTTGATGACGAGACTACAAGATTTCATCAGCGTGAGCTGCGCGACCCCGGTTTTCTGGGTGTCCTTTCCTCAATGCCATCAGCAATGGGCGCGTTTCCACCCAGGAAATAAGAGCGACTCAGGTAGAAGTGAATGGAAGCCAATTCCGAGGTTTTCCAACTTTCTATCCACTCGCCGGCCCCCAACCCCGCCCCTGCCCCCTCCTCTCAATCTCTTCCTCCAATCGACTGGTGATACACGTAGTAAATCTTCATTATGTGGGGGGCATTGAATATTGGTTTCAGTATTGGAATTCCGATCGTGTCTCCGTTGGACATGAAGACCAACTTCTTAAATACAACATGTTGACAATGTGAAGCACCCAGAGGACACTGTCAGATGACAATGTAACATCCAGGTAAGCTGCAAATGTATCTGAGAGGTAGAACGGCCACGGTAGTACATTAGTGAACTGCTACAGACGTTGATTGATCACTGGAAAGGACACAAAAGTAGTGTAGTCGTGAGAGACAGCGTTGTCAGCAAGGGTAAAAATCCGAAAGGCGCCTCACTGTGGGCCTCTATACGTCCAGCTGGTCTGATCTTACCGTTTCCCAATTTGTGGGGTAACTGGGATGTGACGGCAGCCAGAGGTCGGAATGCAAAGGAACGCGAAGGGAGATATACTCATTATCTAGATTCTAGCTGCTGAAGGTTAGAAGGTTTATCACGTAACTAATGATGTGATACTGAACAGAAGTGAGGAGGAAAGGAATTTGTGACAACCTAAATAAAATGGATCAGTTTGTAGAACATATTCTGAAATATCAGTGCATCACCAATTTAGTATAGGAGGGAAGCGTGGGGACAAAAATCTTAGATGGAGAACAAGAGATGAGTACAATAAGAAAATTCAAAAGAATGTAAGTTGCAGTAGTGATTGGATATGAAGAGGCTTGTGCTGGATAGAACAGCATGGGAGGCTGCATCAAACCAGTCTTGGAACTGAAGAAGATGAGGATGACGACAGGTTCATATCGACCGTGCCTGACAACCACAAATGAGAATCGCAGTATTGTGCACCAAGCACATCGTGACGCCTTCACATCTGCGCCTGCCATCCAAGAACAAGTAATGGACTCCCCTGCACATTCTGCGTCATCCCACACTATTGGTCGGCGACGAGCAGAAGCCCAACTAGGGAACTACCGACGCATGCGCAAACTGTCATTATTACCACAACACAAATGGTTGCATTTAGAGAAGTGCCGTGATCGGGAACCATGGACTGGTAACGAATGGCGCCCAGCGATGAATGGCGATTCTGCACTACGCCAGATGGCCATCATCTGTGAGCATGGTGGCGACCTGGGGACAGTCCCTTTCTTCCGATGTTTTGGGAAGGCACGGCGGTGTTACTCCTGACGTCATGGCGTGGGGAGCCAACAACTGGTAGCAGCTAATGGGAACTCTGATGGCACAATGGTACGTCACAGGCCTGCTGCATCCTCGTGTGTTACCTCTCATACGACAGTACAGGGGTGTCATTTTCCCCGTGAACTGTCAGAGACGTTCAGGTACTGCTATAGGCAGCAAGATTCTCAGATTTGTCCGACAGAAGGTGTGTGGGACCAGTTCAGACGTCAGCTCGGTCCCATGCCAGTTTACAGAATATCAAGGACAATTTACAACATTTATGGCCAGGCTGCCTTAAAGGATATAATGACTCTACGAAACTGTTCCCAATCGAGTCAGTGCATGCATACAAGCCAGAGGGATGCAACATCATTACAGCAAGCGGTTTCACACTCCCAACTTCTCCCAACTTCTTTTTATACTTGCAAAGGTTTAGCTAGTTTCCTCCTCCCCTTCTACGCCCTTCAGTTTTTCCAATCAGTGTATTTATGTGGGTAAGTTCAACTTCTCTTCGAAGGTCAAGTACTTGTTTAAAATTTTCTTCACACATTGACACAGACACCCCTCCTGCCAGAGTATATCCACGATTATTTCAAAATCCAGCTCTCTCGCACCTCTTTTCCAAAATGAAGTGTCCGAGTATAGGTAATTTCTTCCACATTTTATATCTATATAATTTATTCCACACACAACCACGGATAGTTAAACATTACGAATTAGTTTGCGAGGTAAGCACACTGATATAAGCACACTGGAAAAAAAAATAATCACCCCCACAAGACCAAACTAATGCCCCACTCCATGCAGTTCCCTTTCCAATAATCGCCCTGAAGCTGGCCGAGTCGATCTGTACTCACTGACAAATTCCTGTCGTGTTTGAAACAGACTGTCACTGACAAGGCGCCACTACTCTGGCTTACATCAATGATGGAGGGCCTCATGACGGACTGGTACTGGGTCTACACCACGTACAGCGCCAAAACTACCAGCATGCTCGTCTAATAAAGCTCACTAAACCCTAATATTTACACTATGTGATCAAAAGTATCCACACACCACCAAAACATACGTTTTTCATATTAGGTGCATTGTGCTGCCATCTACTGCCAGGTACTCCGTATCAGCGACCTCAGCAGTCATTAGACATCGTGAGAGACCAGAATGGGGCGGTCCGCCGACCGCACGGACGGCGAACGTGGTCTGGTGATTGGGTGTCACGTGTGTCATACGTCTGTACGCGAGATTTCCACACTCCTAAACATCCCTAGGTCCACTGTTTCCGATGTAATAGTGAAGTGGAAACGTGATGGGACACGTACAGCACAAAAGCTTACAGGCCGACCTCGTCTGTTGACTGACAGACACCGCCGACAGTTTAAGAGCATCGTAATGTCTAATAGGCAGCCATCTATCCAAACCATCACACAGGAATTCCAAACTCCATCAGGATCCACTGCAAGTACTATGACAGTTAGGCGGGAGGTGAATAAATTTGGATTTCATCGTCGATTGGCTGCTCATAAGCCATTATGTGGAGTGACGATCACGGTACACAGTGTGGCGATCCGATGGCACGGTGTGGATATGGCGAATGCCCGGTGAATGTCAGCGTGTGTAATGCCAACAGTAAAATTCGGAGGCGGGGGCGTTAGGGTGTGGTCGTGTTTTCCATGGCTTGCACCCATGGTTGTTTAGCGTGGCACTATTACAGCACAGGCCTACATTGATGTTTTAGGCACCTTCTTGCTCCCCACTGTTTAAGAGCAATTCCAGGATGGCGATTGCATCTATCAACGCGAATTAGCACCTTTTGATAATGCACGGCCTGTGGCGGAGTGGTTACACGACAATAACATCCCTGTAATGGAGTGGCCTGCACAGAGTCCTGGCCTGAATCCTATAGAACACCTTTGGGATGTTTTGGAACGCCGACTTCGTGCCATGCCTTACCGACCGACATCGATACCTCTCCTCAGTGCGGCACTCCGTGAAGAATGGGCTGCCATTCCCCAAGAAACCTTCCAGCACCTGATTGAACTTATGCCTGCGAAATTTGAAGACGTCACCACGGCTAATGGTGGGCCAATACAATGTTGAATTCCAGAATTACCGATGGAGGGCGCCACGAACTTTTATTTAATAACGAAGCTAAGTCAACATTCTGTAACAGAACGCAGTCCGTTTTCCGTGCAGTTTCACCTCCTAGGATTCAACAATCTAAGAATATTCTCATCGAGACAAAATGCAAGAAAACCTACGACAGTCAAACTTTTGGTAACGTGTGCAAATGTTACGACTGTTCATCGAAAGAAGGTTGATTCGTCCCATTCACGGAAGACGTTTGTCCCTAATAGCTACTTCAGAACCTTTCAGGCAAAACTTCAGGAATGAATGAAAAGCTCTTCATGAAGTAGTGTCACCTATTCAGCGCCGGATATACGTAATACTCAGCTGTTACTCATCTGTGATAGGCTGGCTTCACAGCAAGCTGTGTCAAGGATTAAAACCAGTCTGTGGGTTTATCAGCGCCACGAACGCCATCCGTAGATATGAATCGGAAGTAAACATTCAGGGGCACCCACAGTGCGTGACTTCAGATCTGTTGCCTTGCCCCTAAACCAAATGGCAAAGTTCCGGCAGGCTGGTAATTACAGTTCACATACTGCGCGTTCCACGGTCGCCACCCACTGCCCGGCTAGCAACCGGTTCATGCGCAGAGGTACTCCTACTCCTGCGCGAGCTGCTTTGTCTACTGCTTGCTTCGTTCGACTTTTAATTTTGATGCATTATCAACATGAACAAGGAGTTTCCGGTCGAGAGCTGCAAATTTAACCTTTTGTCCTAGACTCTTTTCAGTGGAACTCAACACTGTAGGAGTAGCTTATTAAATACGAAGAGATGTCACGTCAGTTGCCATTTCGAACAACTTTAGATCGAAGGAAAGAAAAATTTAGTATCAGTTAAATCCAAAAGTAAAATGAAAAAGGTTTTTCGCTGAGACTTAACATTGTACCTAGGCAAGTCACTATAGCCAAGGCATAAATAAGACATGAAAGATTGAATAAAGAAAGAAAACAATGAAAAAATGTTGTTTGATGGAAGGGTGGTTTATCACCTACGTTGCTTTCACTACGTGTGGTGCTACTACAGGCACTTTTTCACACAAACATTGAGTGAATGCCTACTGAGTGTAGTGGTATCTTCATGAACATCATAATTACAAGGAACCGTGCATTAGCGGTGCTGCGAATATGCAAACACTCGGCAATTTCTCATCAAATCAAACTATTTACTTCATGGCACATTTCGGAGTCTGTTCCAATTTGGATGACGTTTTTGCTTTTAGTTCAGCAACGTACCTCCCATAAAACTGCGTAGTCCAAAATTCTGCACGTTATTCACACTTTAATTCTATATTTTCCTTGACAGCTCCGCACTGGAAGTTTACACAGCATACACTATTTAGAAATCACGGGTTATTATGTCTCTCGTGACACAAGATTGTCGCGTGATTGGCAATCGGTCAGAATGTAGCAGTCTCACTGGCATAGGCACTACGAGACAGTTTCATGAATGCATTCTCAGGACAACGATGAGAGGGGGTATCACTATAAAAAGTGGTCAACCAAGCAGCATTCACATCTTGTAATATTTTTAATGCCACCAGACGATCCAAATACTGCGGCGAAGAGAGCTGAATGTACGCGTGACACATCTTACTAGATCTTGTCCATGTAAAACGGCAAATCACTAAACCAGTCTTTGCGGGTTGCCAGATTGTCAACTGGAGATGGAATATCGGAAGCGTGAAACGTCGCTTCAAGACTATGCTGCACCAAGTTGATAACCCGAAAGATATGGCCACTGAAACTAGCAGCGAAAACCTGCATTCTAGAATAGTTTACTAGTTCCAGCTTAGCTTTCGCGAACCATCGTGAATGAGGGATATACAATTTTATTTAGCCGCAAAGCTAGCACTTGATATCTAAGCGTCGAAACTCATCGTGCAGAGGTTGTTTGAGAATGATACCATTACCACCCACTCTTTCACCCGTAAGAAGTTTCAATTGTATAAAACCAAGAACTTAACACACTCTATATTTTAATATTAAAAGATGATTACCAGACTAGAGGAGCTATCGGACAGGGAGTTGGTGGCGGATGATCATTTTCATACTAACTGTATGAGCCAACCATCCTGTGGACACTGAAACCTCCCGCCTAACAATTTAGGAAGAAGCTCAGACGCCACAAGCATTATACACATTATTATGGCACACTGTATGTCACTGAATAGGGCAATCTCCTTTGGCAGCGGTAACTGTTACCTTCTTCCCACTAATACCAACATGTCCTAGCACTCAGCATGATGTCACGAACTATCCTCTTCTTGAAAATGGTGAAGGAAGTCCTGGATATTCCAGACTGACTGATCTGCTGCGTACGTATGAGGGATGGTCTGCAGAGAACTGAGGGTGTCACAAAATAAGGAATTTTAACTCCAGAGGACTTCTCATCCACAGCTCTCAGAATAGCACAGAGTTCACAGCAAGGTGCATTAAACTCACTGGGCAGACAGATTCTGAACACACGGTCGGAAAAAGATGAGAAACATTGTCTGGATCCATTAGTACCGACTACGTCAAAACATTGTTTTCAATATTTTAAATGAACACAGTGTTCTTTAAAACATATTTTGAGTGAACAGTTGTTTGCACTCTGTCAAGTCTAAGATTATCCTGGGCTTTACAAAAATCAGGGTGGTACTTTGGTCCAACCCTACCTTTATATGTTAATATGACGCACTCCTAGGTCCGTTAAATGCTACTTTGCTCCTATATACCCAAATCTTTTGTCGCTCGTGAGCAATTTCTGTAAAGGTGTTCCAAGGCTGCAATTGTTGCAACGGAAGGCCAGTGATAGCGGAAATGACTGGAGCTTGAAGGCTTCTTTGGGCACAAGGAGCTTTCATCGATCACATACCGGTGACCCACTGCCTCTGTGTATAAGCTCGCCAGCTCTTGTGGCCAATCTGATGCCCTTGTGGTGAACTGAGCTCACAATTTTTAAGTATCTATTAGTGCTGAGCCGTAGATCATTGGACCATAAACTAGAAAAGTGCACACGACATTTTTGCAAAATTGCAGCGAGTAGGCTTTCCTGCCACAGTGCTTTCCAATCCAAACCTTTCATTAGGTCACGTGCTTTAGGAGCTTTCATTTTTAACTAGCTTGAGTACCTGGCGTCACTGATGAATATATTTATTCCAGTTTTCTATTAGACTGTCACTATCTGTCTGTGCATCTCTTCTACCACCACCCACTGTCTGCCCACATTCTCCTCCCTCCGTCCCTCCCCTTCTTTTCCTGCCAATTTGCTTCTTCTCCCTCTCTCTGCCCGTTTCCTCCTCCCCATCTCTCTTCCTCCCCATCTCTCTTCCTCCCCATCTCTCTTCCTCCCCATCTCTCTTCCTCCCCATCTCTGTCCATCTCTTCGTTCCTTTCTCAGTCCACCTACTACTCTCCCTTCTCTCTATTTCCAACTCCCCTACCTCTATCCATCTCCTCGTCCTCCTCCTGTATGTGCCTATCTTCTCCTTCCCCATTCCTGTCCTCCCTCCTCTCTCCACGTTATCACTCTCGTCCCAACAGGAGGCTGGCGTTCTTACCACCACAGTTTTTCGTTCTGGACTGTAATCAGTATGTCTACCACATTTGATTGAAATTGTCCCAGGGGTTTAGGATAAGGTTTTTACCCGCACACGCAGATGTCGAGTGAGACAAGGTTGTAGCCTCTCCCCGATGTTATTCAATCTGTATATTAAGCAAGCAGTGAAGGAAACAAAAGAAAAATTCAGAGCAGGTATTAAAATCCATGGAGAAGAAATAAAAACTTTGAGGTTCGCCGATGACATTGTAATTCTGTCAGAGACAGCAAAGGACCTGGAAGAGCAGTTGAACGGAATGGACAGTCTCTTCAAAGGAGGATGTAAGATGAACATCAACAAAAGCAAAACGAGGATAATGGAATGTAGTCGAATTAAGTCGGGTGACGCTGAGGGAATTAGATTAGGAAATGAGACACTTGAAGTAGTAAAGGAGTTTTGCTATTTAGGGAGTAAAATAACTGATGATGGTCGAAGTAGAGAGGATATAAAATGTAGACTGGCAATGGCAAGGAAGGCGTTTCTGAAGAAGAGAAATTTGTTAACATCGAGTATTGATTTAAGTGTCAGGAAGTTGTTTCTGAAAGTATTTGTATGGAGTGTAGCAATGTATGGAAGTGAAACATGGACAATAAATAGTTTAGACAAGAAGAGAATAGAAGCTTTCGAAATGTGGTGCTTCAGAAGAATGCTGAAGATTAGATGGGTAGATCACATAACTAATGAGGAGGTATTGAATAGGATTGGGGAGAAGAAGTTTGTGGCACAACTTGACTAGAAGAAGGGATCGGTTGGTAGGACGTGTTCTGAGGCATCAAGGGATCACCAATTTAGCTTTGGAGGGCAGCGTGGAGGGTAAAAATCGTAGAGGGAGACCAAGAGATGAATACACTAAGCAGTTTCAGAAGGATGTAGGTTGCCGTAGTTACTGGGAGATGAAGAAGCTTGCACAGGATAGAGTAGCATGGAGAGCTGCATCAAACCAGTCTCAGGACTGAAGACAACAACAACAACAACGCAGATGTAAAAATATATTAAACTCATATTTAATATTCTGGCGCAACCGCAAGTGCCAGAACGAAGAAGAACGCAAGAGTAGGGAAGGCAGTGAAACGACGTCGGACTATGGTACGCTGATTGGGACCGCGCCCCCTACAGAAGCGACGTCTGCAAGACGTGAATATAAGCACTGCTCCTGCCTGCCTCGGCTGGACAGTAGTGGACAGGATTCGCCGAGTATTAGCACGGCCTAGCAGAGAGTGCTACGATACCAGAGTGTAGTGATCCATATCCATTGCTTGTTTGAACATTGTGTATAGCAAGGTCTCTGATTTATGTTGCATGTCGCACATCGCTTACAACAGCTTTGTACATTAAGGTTAAGTACTGTCAATCTGCTTTATAGAAATAGAACTACTAATGTTAGTTGCATGAATTATTGTACAGCATTCCCAGAACGCAGCATCCCTTAGGCACCCTATATGAGAAGAGTGGGCAAGATCCAACATTTAATATATTTCACGCTTATTTGTACAGACATTTCAACTGCGTATCTAGCGAATTTCTCCTTCTTTCATTTTCACGCAGCTTACTGTTTATGACGTTGTATCTCCTGAACTGTATGCTGTACAATGATGTAATTTTGCACGTACATCCAGTGTCATGTGTGCTACAGTCTGCGATATATGTTGTGACTGGAGTTAGCAACAAAAAGGTAATAAACTAAAACGTCGTGTACGATGCGGCAGTCTCACAACCATCTCTGTGTTTATGACGTATCTCCTGACCTGTGTGCCGTACAATGGTTTTATTTTTCTGGTGCATGCTGTGGTATATGTGAATACTGTCTGCAAAAGTGTCGCTCATACAGTTAGCAGTAAAGAAGAAATAAAGACGTCATGCTTCATGTGACAGTTTTACTGCACGACCAGTGACGATATTGTAAGCGATAAACTTTTTTGCGTTTCATTTTGTGGCGGTCGTCAGCGAGAAACTGCTTTGTAAGGTTTGAAATTGCGTACAAAGTTTGCTGCGAGTCGCTAAGTGTTCTCATTCTCCATTACAGGTTGACTAAAGTATGGTAGTCTCGCGTCATGGGCTACAGATCTTCATCCGCACCCCCGCCCCTTTGATAGGTGGGTGGTCTCATCCCCGCGGGCAATAAATGGTGTGTGTACCAAGTTTGATTGAAAACAGTCCAATGGTTTGCGATTCCAGGCGGGAAGGAGCGCTTGGTCCCCGGCAGGAATCCGCCCGGCGGATTTGTGTCGAGGTCCGGTGGACCGGCCAGTCTGTGGATGGTTTTTAGGCGGTTTTCCATCTGCCTCGGCGAATGCGGGCTGGTTCCCCTTATTCCGCCTCAGCTACACTATGTCGGCGATTGCTGCGCAAACAAGTTCTCCACGTACGCGTACACCACCATTACTCTACCAAGCAAACATAGGGGTTACACTCGTCTGGTGAGAGACGTTCCCTGGGGGGTCCACCGGGGGCCGAACCGCATAATAACCCTGGGTTCAAGTGCGGGATGGCGGAGGGGTGACGTGGACTGCGGTAGTCGTCGTGGGGTTGTGGACCACCGCGGCTGCGGCGGGGGCGGAGCCTCTGTCGTTTCTAGGTCCCCGGTTAACATACAATACAATACAATACAATACAATACAATACAATGGTTTACGAGGCGATGTGGAACATACATACATACATTTTTATAACCTGTATGGATTCCATCAGATGCAGCAGCCAAGACAGAACCTCACAGCATTAGCTGAGGCTAATCAAAAGTACGATCACGGTTAAAATCCGCAGAGAGATATAAATTGAAACTGTTCTAGTAGACCATTCTTTAGGTCTCTTAGGTACCAACTGTAACTGACGAGAAGACGACTTGGACGACAAGTGGAGCAGAAGAACGGACAAGTAGCCCACAAGAAAGGAGGACTCCTCACTGCGAATAGTTTTAACTTCTACGAAAAAAAATAGACACGAAGTGACTATTTATTCGGACTGTGGAAGTGCTCACTGAAATTTCTAGGTCGCAAATAGTCCTTCACTTCTCAGTGTGGATGCAGTGCATGTCCGAAAAAACATACAAAATATCTATATGATATATGCTCCTGAAGGCCTAGCGATCTTTCAGTGTAGATGCACAATAACGCCCGATCTCTCGCGGGGATACAGAAGAAGAATAATAGACAGCGGAAGTTACTCTGTAGTGTGCGGCGTATGGGGTTCTGGGCAGCACGGGAGACGTGCTCAGATACCAGAAGCGGTTAAGGCAAGCGCCCGCGTAAAGCTGAACTTCCAGGTTCGAACCCGGCGCGGCAAAATTTTTCATCTGCCGCCATTGCGTTCAGTGCCCCAGTGCGGCAAAAGTACAATGCTATTTGGTGATAAGGTAGATGGTGCATATCGCGGATGTCTGGGCATAGTCTCCGCAGACAGCCGGCAGGGAGGTGGGCCCCGTGAGCGCGCCAGCTTTCACCAGCGCGCGGTCATTAAGCGCTGGATGCGATTGAACGCCGTTTCCAGGTCAAGAATACCCGTACCACCACTGCGCACAAAGGAACCTGCTCACTGCGCCAGGCCAAGCGCCGGCCTAAATCCCGAAGCGCTCTTCCACGAATCCGTCGTTGCCCATCGTGAGGGGGCGTGACTGGTGCCAAGGTAAAAGTAAGCATATGTGCGCGCGCGCGTGTACACACACACACACACACACACACACACACACAAGCACGAGAGAGAGAGAGAGAGAGAGAGAGAGAGAGAGAGAGAGAGAGAGAGAAACCACGATAGTAGTTTCACGGAAGCGAGGACCGTAAAAAGATTCCAAGAGCTGTAAGGAACATGTTAAAAGTAAATTTTCAGAATCGACGTAGTAGCGCGACGACACTGGGGAGGAAACTAATTTTTAACACAGTTTTGCAACCAATTCACGTCGTTCGTACAATTCGGGAAAGAACAAGTGGTATCCGTCGTCTTTTTCTTCGTTCTGCCCTCTTGCGGAGTGCGTTTCAACGTGGTAGTTGGCATGATGTTTTCTTCCTTATAAGCCTTCCAAAATCTGTTCAAGAATTCACTATGCCTTTTCTTGCGTTCTTCTAAGCATTATTGCCACTCTTCTTTTTAAGCTTCTCCGCCGTTGTCCCTGTTCACAAGTCTGTTCCGAAGCCTCGACAATTTGTTGTGATTTTTAAGGGGTTAGTGCTGTACATTGTTTTATTATAAATTACTTCAGGACAGTACTTTTAAAGCCGCTGGTATGTGCAGAGTGCACGCTAACACTCCTGTCCCCCTATACTAATCAGATTTCTTTTCAAATGTTAATATAAAACGGAAGCACACAAATTCGGGTGTCGTACATGAAAGAAGCGTAGTTCCATCAAGTCTGGTTACTCTCCAACTACGAGAAATTCTACGTTATACACACCACTTGTAATTAAGTAAAAAAATTTAGCTGTGTACACTGTTTTAGAACCAAACCATCATTTATGTTTACATTGTTTAAGATATCTGAAGATGCGCAGTACTGCAAGAAACCGGTCCGTTTGATGTAATAAAGAAACAACGATCGACGGACGGAAATTCTATTCACTATAAACAAGGATGGTGCGTAACTCCCTGTGACAATTACGATCAGTTTTAATGTTCTTTTGTGATGTTCGTATCCTTTAAATCTTTCCTAGTTTCTTCTAAACTGACTGATTCTGACTTCGTTTGAGTTAATAATGCTGTATAATATATTTGTGAGTCTACTGCTGTCTGTTCTATAAATATGCTAATTGAATTTCAAGCATTTCTTGCGCGTGGTTTCGGTTAAACCAGCCATTAGCCTGTAGAAGCCTCGTTCTCTTCTTCACCCAAATTCCGATTTTTTTGTGGGTTCATATAATCCCAAGAATTTTCCGCTCATATTTTTCAGTTTTTGCAAGGAGGAATGAGAACAACAAGAACAATCATGAGAATGACCGGTTTATTAAGCTCAGTGGCACTACTTAGTTGCTTCTATTCTAGGATGACGAAAATAAAAATAGATCAGAAATTGCGCAGCAGGCACCAATATTAGTGCCATGCAACTCCTGTTCATCGTACTGATCGGGATTTTCTGATGCATAACGGCGCCAGTTTTATTTATTGCGGCTCTGGCAAAATGAGTCCCAGCAATCTTGCCTGTTTCGAAATCCGAAAGCTTAGGCATAACGAATGTTTTGCACAACTGTATATTTCGTATGTGAACGGTATCACTGCTAGTAGTGTGTGTGTGTGTGTGTGTGTGTGTGTGTGTGTGTGTGTGTGTGTGTGTGTGTGTTCTCGCGCACTAGGTGAAGTTCAACTGCAGAGCTCTGGACATAATCGCAGGTTTCATGTCAGTACTTCTTAATTATGCAGTTGTTTCCTGTCTTTTCCATTTTAGGTAAATGGCGTGGCGTGACTGCCGAAGAAGGATACAAGCGTTTCGAAGCATAGTGTGTACAATGTCAACATAAACCTTGCACGTTATATTGCTGACACTTGTGCTATATATAACAATAATAGCTGTAATTTTACGTCATATACAGTAAACATTCTGAATGCTGAACTAAACGTCACGATGAGGTCAGAAGCCCGCGCGAATTCTACCGACCCTGTGTTACGCACCTGCCCACGGCATTATTTGGTCATCAGTATGTGAAGGAGTGCTGCTACATTGGATGCAAAGTAACATGAAGGGCGCAGAAAGGACGACATAAAAAAAGCAGACAAGTACAGACACAGAGTGCATTCCTAGCCAAAAGAAGACTATTGGTATCGACCATCGGCCATAATTTGAAGAAAGATTAGGGAGTCTACGTTTGTAGCAAGAACGGCACTAAGGGAAGTGAATCATGAACCGTGAGAAACTGGAAAAGAAGATAATCTAAGCGTTTGAGATGTGATGCTAGAGAAGGATGTTTAAAAGTTAGGTGGACTGATATGAGAAGTGAGGTAGTGCTCCCAAAGACTCAGCTGGGAGAGAAACATGCGGAGCATATTGATACTGAAAGGTACAGGATGATAGTATGTGTGTTAAGGCAGCAAGGAATAACCTCCATGTTACCTGAAGAAGCCGTAGATGATAAAAACTGTAAGGGAAGATAGATTTGGATGCGTCCAACAGATAATTGAGGCAAGTGGTCCTCAAGTGAAGAGGGTGGCACGAAAAAGGAATTGGTGACGACCCGTATCAATAGTGTCACGAACTGATGAAAAGAAAAAACTGAGGAGGAGGAGGGGAGAGGGAATTTATGCGGCTAGATTTTAGGCCGGTAATGTCGTCGCCTTTCTCAGCCCTAAGCAGCTTCTTTCTCATGAAGGATGGCGGCAACCTATTCCAATCCTCTCGCCATCAAAAATCCCTAGACACTGCCGGGATTATATCAGGGCGATCCTTGAGGCACAGATGCTGACTGCAGAGCCACGGAATTGTTACTTTAGTTCCGAAGTAAACAGCGACTCAAACGGTATGTGAGGGCGCTCTGGTGAAAACAATGGACTTGCCTTTGAGAGTAGCCGTATTTTAATTCCTGCCCGGTCGCTCTGCTTTAGTTTTCCATCGTTTCCCTTCATCATCCCAAGTTAACTGGCGACGTGCTTCCTTTGATATGGATGCTGCCGATTATAACCCCCCCACATCACAGTCTCATCTAAGCTGCTTCCATTCCGTGAATATGGCAGTTTTATCGATGGGCCGTTACATTCCTTCTCATCCGCCATTCCTGGCCACTCATTACAGCCACACTGTGACACTATCAATGTAGGGCCTATGATTTCTCCATACCTCAAAGGTGCGTCAACACCTGCGCAACTTTCCGTGCGCATTAGGTGGATGCGATTGTTGTACGAAGAGGAAAGAGGGGACGCATGCAACGATGCACAGTCATGCATGGCTAAATTGAGCTGGTTGATTCCGCCAGTTACAGGGACAGAGTGAAGCGAAATAACTCTCTATAGTTCTTCACACAAGAGAACAACCTGGAAAAAACGCAATTCTGATAAAAAAAAGCACTCATTCGTACTTCCAAAATGGTTCAAATGGCTCTGAGCACTATGGGACTTAACATCTGAGGTCATCAGTCCCCTAGAACTTAGAACTACTTAAACCTAACTAACGTAAGGACATCACACACATCCATGCCAGAGGCAGGATTCGAACATGTGACCGTAGCAGCAGCGCGGTTCCGGACTGAAGCGCCTAGAACCACTCGGTCACAGCGGCCGGCTTCGTACTTCCGACGAATACATGATAAAGAGGAGTAATTGAGATGTCCTTCATGCGCTGATGCCGTCCTGGTTCCTCGACAAACCACTTTGATTTACAAATAGTTTGCGAGAGCTAATAAAAACAATGAAATTATGCTTATAAATGAAATAGCTACCTTCAGTGTTGTATGGATGTTGCAGAACTATATGCTTTCCGCCCAAATCCCGCAAACAGTGCATGAAATATCACGCTCACTTGAAAAATCTAGCTCGACATCCAATCACTCTTTATAGTTTGGAGGCTGTACCAAGCAAGTGCTCCGGTTTCGAGAGAAAGAAACGTTAGTTGGTCACCAACTTAGCTTAAAAATCTTTGAATATTTGTTAGAAGATGAGAGACTTCGGTGCAGTAGATATCTTGAAATAGGGTAATCGTCCCCCAGTAGTGCCAAGAACTCTAAGTTCCAGAGCTAACCTTGTCGCCAGTGGTATTGCGTCTCTGTATTTTGTAGTTTCCTTCTACATCAATGGTCCAATAGGATGCAGCATTTCTTCGAAATCACGAGTACAAATATCAAGCACAGTAATGCATCTTTCTCTCTTCCACTATGCTCACACAGACTTTACGCAATATGTATTAATTATCCCAATAATCTGGCTGCTTCTAGGATTTCGCCTTTTTCTCAAAATACACTTGCTGCGGCGACAGTCGTTGGTAGCAAAGTAGACATGTTTATCACCGGAACAGCGTGCTTGCTTCTGGCTCGGTATGAAAGCACGGTGACCAGGCTCAAGGTGAACAGGTTCAAGGTGAACAGGTTTAAACCCATCTTAAAACAATCCCTTCTTAACTCGCGAGGGTACTTCCCGCCACTGCCATCGGTAAAGATTCAACTGATTACCATGTTTTTTTGCTATTATCAACCAAGTCGTTCCATGAACACCACGACGCTTCACAGACTATATGTTTCAAATATTCAACTTAACGCCTAAACGTTATACCGATTAAATCACTTGCAGTAACTATTAGTGGTATTCATCTCTTCGCGTCCTTTCAGGTTTCCTTTGGTTTTCCGCTAGCTCACGAAATCTCGTCTACAGTGAGTCTTAAAGACTGAAAACTACGTAAGCTCTAGCAAGGTTTAGCTGTGGCCGCACCTGTTGGGTGACTGGCAAAATCTTTCAGAATGCACTGTCATCCTCCCGCTCAGTCAGCATCCACTGGTCTGACATGACGTCATGCTGCACCACAAAGGCCACACCTTAAACAAATAAGCCGATGTCCGTTAAAGTCTCAGTAAGTTTCTACAAGAAACGAAAATTGCTACATCACGAAGGTGACGTGCTACAGACGCGAAATTTAACCGACAGGAAGAAGATGCTGTGGTATGCAAGTGCTTAGCTTTTCAGAGGGTTGGCGCCGGTGGCGACACCTACAACGTGCAGACATGAGGAAAGTTTCCAACCGATTTCTCATACACAAACAGTAATTGACCGGCGTTGCCAGGTGAAACATTGTTGTGATGCCTCGTGTAAGGAGGAGAAATGCGTACCATCACGTTTCCGACTATGATAAAGGTCGGTCGGTAGCCTATCACGATTGCGGTTTATCGTACCGCGACATTGCTGCTCGCGTTGGTCGAGATCCAATCACTGTTAGCAGAATATGGAATCGGTGGGTTCAGGAGGGTAACACGGAACGTCGTGCTGGATACCAACGCCTCGTATAACTAGCAGTCGAGATGACAGGCATCTTATCCGCATGGCTGTAAAGGATCGTACAGCCACGTCTCGATCCTGGTGTCAACAGATGGGGACGTTTCCAAGACAACAGCCATCTGCAGGAACAGCTCGACGACGTTTACAGCAGCATGGACTACCAGCTCGGAGACCATGGCTGCGGTTATCCTTGACACTGCATCACAGACAGGAGCGCCTGCGATGGGGTACTCAACGACGGACCTGGGTGCACGAATGGCAAAACGTCCTTTTTCCGGATGAATCCAGGTTCTGTTTACAGCATCACGATGGTCGCAGTCGTGTTTGGCGACATCGCGGTGAAAGCACATTGGAAGCGTGTATTCGTCATCGCCATACTGGCATATCACCCGGCGTGATAGTATGGGGTGCCATTGGTTACACGTCTCTGTCACCTCTTGTTCGCATTGACGGCACTTTGAACAGTGGATGTTACATTTCAGATGTGTTACGACCCGTAGCTCTACCCTTCATTCGATCCCTGCGAAACCCTACATTTCAGCAGGATAATGCACGACCGCATGTTGCTGGTCCTGTACGGGCCTTTCTGGATACAGAAAATGTTCGACTGCTGCCCTGGTCAACACATTCTCCAGATCTCTCACCAACTGAAAACGTCTGGTCAATGGTGGCCAAGCAACTGGCTCGTCACAATACGCCAGTCACTACTCTTGAGGAACTGTGGTAACGTGTTGAAGCTGCATGGGCAGCTGTACCTGCACACGCGATCCAAGCTCTGTTTGACTCACTGCCCACGCGTATCAAGGCCGTTATTACGGCCAGAGGTGGTTGTTCTGGGTACTGATTTCTCAGGATCTATGCACCCAAATTACATGAAAATGTAATCACATGTCAGTTCTAGTATAATATATTTGTCCAATGAATACCCGTTTATCATCTGCATTTCTACTTGGTGTAGCAATTTTAATGGCCAGTAGTGTATTTCATAATTTTCAGGTACCGTTAAGTTGCGAATATAACGCAGAGTTAAATCGTCTTGATGGGTGAGCTGTCGGCTTTCACAAGGCAAAACTACTCAGTTTCATAGAGCCAGAGCCTCAACAACAGAATGGCGCCATTATTCATCAGAAAAACCCGATCAGTACGATGAATTCGAACTTGATCCCCTGCTAATACAAGTCGAAGGCCAGGGTGTGCACCGAATTCCAGCAGCCGAATGCGTAATCGAGGCTAACCTGATTTCCGGGTTTCGCCACGGCAACTCTGCTATCGTGTGACATTGGGTGCGACTGAAACGCAACACTAAAATTCCTATCCCATATCTTGAGAATCAAGTTATTCTCGGGAGTCCTCTGTCCATTGCAAATCAGGATCGGCAAATGGCTGAACCGGTCCATCAGACATCAACGTAGATTTGAACATTATGCTTTATTTTATACCACTGGGCAGTTATGTTCAATGCCCGCACTTAACAGATCTGGTTCCAGATGTAATCCATCGGCTACAAAGCCGGCCTTTGTGGCCGCGCGGTTCTAGGCGCATCAGTCTGGAACCGCGGGGCCGCTACGGTCGCAGGTTCGAATCCTGCCTCGGGCATGGATGTGTGTGATGTCCTTAGGTTAGTTAGGTTTAAGTAGTTCTAAGTTCTAGGGGACTGATGACCTCAAAAGTTAAGTCCCATAGTGCTCATAGCCATTTGAACCATCGGCTACAAATCACGCGGTCAAAACAATGGCGGTTCACTATCATGCATCTAAACCACTGTAGCACGATTCTGCCATTGTGACACGGGTATTATCCTGGTTGCAGGTTGAAGGACGTCGAATCTTTTGTTGCTTTCTGACAAGAGTTTGTGTCGTTCTGATCATGATTTCTATTTCAGAGTTTTGATTTTCAGTGGCAGCCTAACTTTATTGGTATAATAATGGAAGTACTTCTTATAAGCCATTGAATAGCCCTGAGTTAATCGTAAGATTGATGTAATTCCAGATTGCTGAATCAAACTAATGACATTCATAGTTGTGGTAATAACACAGAAGTAAGAAGTGCATGGAAGTAGTTACGAAATTAGTGAATGTCGCCAACAAATGAATAATATGAGTAACAGCATCAAATTTACCATCGAATATGAAACCGACCAGAGGATAAAGTTCTTAGGTATCGAAATAGCTAATGATAATGATATCTGTAAATTTGAGATATTTCGTAAACCAAGCACTAATGACTGTATAATGCATAACTCGTCACGTCACCAACTAACACATGGAACAGAATATAAAAAATGGTTCAAATGGCTCTGAGCACTATGGGACTCAACTTCTGAGGTCATTAGTCCCCTAGAACTTAGAACTAGTTAAAACTAACTAACCTAAGAACATCACACACATCCATGCCCGAGGCAGGATTCGAACCTGCGACCGTAGCGGTCTTGCGGTTCCAGACTGCAGCGCCTAGAACCGCACGGCCACTGCGGCTGGCACGAAAACCAAAAACATCAGCGTAAGAAGACAGAAAAATTTGTTACACTACCATAAATAGAAAATATTTTTTGAGAAATAAGTGAAACCTTTCGTAATATTAATGTTAAAATTAACTTCAATGGAAAAGAAGGGCAGCTCTGATGGACATACAGTTTCTATTTGCAGAACAGCATAAAAATATTCAGCTTAGAAATACGTATTTCATACTAATCGAATACGCTTACCATTCCGGTATCTGTTGTTTAAGATACCGTAAGTTGTGTGTAATTCCTGTAAAGTTTGTCTCATCTGGGCTGTACGGAGTGTATCAATAAGAGCGGGCAAAATGTTGCAGGACATAGGAAATGATCCACTGAGCAATTGGAGATAGGGAACCTGGGATCGGAGAATCCAGCTTAAGGAGATATGGAAGTAAACTTGTCAACCGCTTTGTCTAGCAGTACTGTTTTCCAGCTTATTTACAATTAACACGCGTACAAGTTTACACGTATCGCGCTTTTTACTGACACGTACATTCCGTATTTCCTGAAACTAAACGAAAACGATGAGCCTGATTACCAGGAAGTCACGATGGAGGTTTTGTTTACCTTAGTTGTCCATAAGGTGACACTGTTGTATCTACATTGTCCCTTGACAGAACGTGTTATGAATGAACTACAGCCCCATTTATTACTCAATGCTATTCAGAGATGTACAGTACAATACGATGGACAAGTACCGGTACAGTATTTCCTGGTCGCTGGGCTGGAAGGGGGGTCCTATTCTATGGCCTACGAGGTAACCTGACCTGAATCCCCTTGATTATTTCCTGTGATACCCACAGTCACTTGAGCATGAGACCCCCAGGGGATACGGAGATGGAATTAGTTGCCAGAATTGTAGCTGCTTGTGATGCGATTCAAAACACACCAGGGATATTTGTCAGGGTGCGCCAGATTTTTGTTCGTCGATGTCAAGCTACCATTGAGGCTTATAGCCGTCAGTTTCAGCACAATTGGTAAACTGCAGCACAAATGGTACGTTAGTTGTGTCAATGATGGTATCTTCAGTTAACTGTAACCTCAATTTGTTCAGTGGAGCATCCTACATCCACATACATACTCCGCAATCCACCATACGGTGCGTGGCGGAGGGGACCTCGTACCACAACTATTATCTTCTCTCCCTGTTCCACTCCCAAACAGAACGAGGGAAAAATGACTACCTATATACCTCTGTACAGGCCCTAATCTCTCTTATCTTTGTGGTCTTTCCGCGAAATATAAGTTGGCGGCAGTAAAATTGTACTGCAGTCAGCCTCAAATGCTGGTTCTCTAAATTTACTCAGTAGCGATTCACGAAAAGAACGCCTCCTTTCCTGCAGAGACTTCCACCCGAGTTCCTGAAGCATTTCCTTAACACTCGTATGATGATCAAACCTACAAGTAACAAATCTAGCAGCCCGCCCCTGAATTGCTTCTATGTCCTCCCTCAATCCGACCTGATAGGGATCCCAAACGCTCGAGCAGTACTCAAGAATAGGTCGTATTAATGTTTTACAAGCGGTCCCCTTTACAGATGAACAACAACTTCCCAAAATTTTACCAATGAACCGAAGACGACTATCCGCCTTCCCCACAACTGCCATTACATGCTTGTCCCACTTCATATCGCTCTGCAATGTTACGCCCAAATATTTAATCGACGTGACTGTGTCAAGCGCTACACTACTAATGGTGTATTCAAACATTACGGGATTCTTTTTCTTATTCATCTGCATTAATTTACATTTATCTATATTTAGAGTTAGCTGCCATTCTTTACACCAATCACAAGTTCTGTCCAAGTCATCTTGTATCCTCCTACAGTCACTCAACGACAACTTCCCGTACACCACAGCATCATCAGCCCATAGCACAATACGGCCCCATCGACCTGCGACCGTGGCGATGTGTTTCGAGCAGTCTCTTGCTTGAGTGACGGCGTAGCTGGACACGAAAGTCCACACGTTTCCGGGGTAGAAACTCCATGATCTAGTGACCACCGCGATTCGATCGTTACTGATGTTTGCTCAACTTGCGACCATGTAGGGGTTCTATGTTGTGGAGGTGGTCGTCCCAAAAATGTGCGCTGAACGATGTGCACCCAAACACCTATGCCTGCACCGCCATTGTACCCTGTCATCACACCTTCAACACATTGACACAAGTCATGCTTTAAAGAGTTGGGAAGCCTCCGGCCTTCACGTTCTTTGATGAGACGCAGAAGTCCAACAGCTTGCCGCGTATCTGTGGTTCCACCGTCCTTCAGCCACATTCCACAGATGCTGACGATAGGGGCACGCAAACAGGTGACAAGCTTCACCGCACGTACCCAGGTACTGGACAAAAAAAAAAAAATCTGCCTTTTGTCAATGTCGCTTAAGTCAGTAAACTTCACCGTTTCAAGGTCAGTATCGTTGCTAGAATGTTTCTACATTCGTCTCAGCTCCACTTACAAGTGCCCGCAATGTCACCAAGCAGCATTCCATCTCGCAGTGGGCCTTCGTCATAATATTTTGCACATACATGTGAAGAGAATATTTTTCTCAAGACTGCACACACTGTCACCCTTATGCGTTGAAGTCTGTTTTCATTACAATTTTAAAATGGTGCTAAAATTCTACTTTTTCGCACTCAGTAAATGACAGTTTCATTATTGAAGCAGTTTGTATACAGGCTGTTCGGAGTGTAAGTACATATATTGTGATCATTGGTACCTTAATTTGTATTCACTTCAATATTTTTGTTGTTTTCTTCTCTCTGTGTATCTTCCTACAAACATGTCGCAGAATTTACTACCTGGTGTTTTCTGCACGCTTGTGACTACACCACTTATGTGGACTACTACTGTCAGCCGGCCGAAGTGGCCGTGCGGTTCTAGGCGCTACAGTCTGGAACCGTGAGACCGCTACGGTCGCAGATTCGAATCCTGCCGCGGGCATGGAGGTGTGTGATGTCCTTAGGTTAGTTAGGTTTAAGTAGTTCTAAGTTCTAGGGGACTGATGACCACAGATGTTAAGTCCCATAGTGCTCAGAGCCATTTGAACCATTTTTGAACTACTAACGTCAGTACAGCTGGACCGTCTATAGTCCAGAGTCCACACTACAACCGCTGACCTGCTGCCCAGGGGGAAGTAAGCTTGCCCTTGCTATATGTCCTTGGAGGTACTGACCAAGCTAAAACATGCTACTACTAATAGCTAAAATTATTAGCCTGCAAATGAAGTAAATACTGACTTACTATTCAGTACATTGTCCTCAGTCACAAAAATATCTGTACTTGTACCCTAGCACCCTGTATACAATAGTTTCTCTGACCAGAAATTATATTCTTATATATGCGCAGAGTAGATTTTTTTCTGCCCTTGTGTTGGGGAACCTAAATAGTATTTCGCGATGAGACATAGGATCTCTTTCATGCGAAAACACTCATAGGAAAAAATCTATGTAGTTCCTATGAGCCACAAAAACAAAATGGTTCAAATGGTTCTGAGCACTATGTGACTTAACTTCTGAAGTCATTAGTCCCCTAGAACTTAGAACTGCTTAAACTTAACTAACCCAAGAACACCACACACATCCATGCCCGAGGCAGGATTCGAATCTGCGACCGTAGCGGTCGCGCGGTTCCAGACTGTAGCGCCTCGAACCGCTCAGCCAGTCCGGCCGGCACAAAAACAAAGAAAGCAACAGAGTGACTATTAAAGGACAACAAAACATGAGTCATTTTAACAACACTAGTAAGCGTGATAAAACTGGTTGATTACGTATGTTAGCCGGCGACATCATAACTGCTATAGATCAGAAAATGATGTGACGCCATCGCCCTATCTATGCCGAAACTACCCTCCAAGCAATCATGGACTACGACGGTATTTCCCGTTCCGTTGGCTGTTGATGTGAATTTTGTCATCCAAAATACATAGTGGAATGTTGTGAAATGACTTCCGTAAGGGACATCTTATTGGAACCATTGTAATTTATTTTGTAAGAAAACACTATCTGCTCGCCAGGCATCAGAGAGCACATAATCGCGACGACCGAAGATTGAACTATGAAATACTAAAATGTATTTTTATATAAAACAGCGTTGTGATATATTGGACTTGGTCGTGTACTAACCTATACAGCCCAAAGCTGAGAGAATGGATATATTCTTTAACATTGTACTGAAATGAACTACTTAGGGATTGGAAGTGACACGTTAAGGTATTCGCTCCAAGAAAATACAACGATGTTGAATTTGAATTTTGATCTAAATGTTTAATAGCTTGGACGTGGAGTACTGCTTCTGTTGAATGATTACGAAGTATGCTATGGTTGGACTTTAGCTTCATTAGAAACATTTTAGAAATGAGATTGAGCACATGCCCGCGAAAGGCAAAGGTCCCGAGTTCGAGTCTATGTCTGGCACATAGTTTTAATCTGCCAGGAATTTCGTATCGGCGCACATTCCGCTGCAGAGTGGAAATTTCAGTGAAGATTGAGAGCAGTTTACGCACGTGACAGTTTTTTACCATGTGCTGTGAAATTAATCTTTGGTAAATTTTGTGCTTACTGTCATAGTTACGACTTTTTCCTCTCGACTTCTTCTGGTACGTCAGATTTCGATGACAAAGGTCAGGGCTTATTAATGAATAGCAAAATCTTATTAATTACGGAATTTTTTTTTCTCAAAGCCCCGTTTTGTGTGGCTTTTCCCTATGTCTGTGACTACATCTCTAAACACTCAGGTTTGGTCAAGACAGTCTGATCGAACATCCGTACCCGAAGAACATAAGAAATTGTAGGATAGGAGAACATCAATATGTTCAGTGTGCAGCGACTTACGGCGGTACAAGGTGGTCTGCAGAAAACAAACCTTTGGGTTTCAATGTAGTTTCGAAACCCCGTTTTAATCTGCAGGAAGGTCAGCGTCGACAAGCACACTGTTAAGAAAAAGTTGACGCGTTTTTTAATATGCTGATACCGATAAACACAAACTGGAAATGAGCGGTACGCGGCTTTAAGTGCACAGAAACAATGGGAAGAAACGTGTCAATTAGTACAAGCGACTTGCGATAACACGTCTCTTACTGACGTTTTTCCCCCTTTCGATCACTGATTACAGCTGTTTCTCACTAAAGAATACCATCGACCTGTGAGTTTCGTGATGAGCGCAATGGCCACCGTGTTCCCTACTTTCCCAGCCAAAATTCATCGGTATGTCAGTGGTATTCGTTGCAGCAAGGGATTCGACGATTTATCAGACTGTTGTCTGAAAAATTTCTGGTTCTTGTTGGTATTTTCATACTACTACTCGCAGTTCAAACTGGCTCTGAGCACTATGGAAAAAAACTGCTGAGGTTATAAGTCCCCTAGAACTTAGAACTACTTAAACCTAACTAACATAAGGACATCACACACATCCGTGCCCGAGGCAGGATTCGAACCTGCGACCGCAGTGGTCGCACGGTTCCAGACTGTAGCGCCTAGAACCGCTCGACCACCCCTGCCGGCGTTCTCGCAGTATGATAAAACTTAACATACTAACTTTTCTTAAGTCAGTCCTTATTACCTACCTCAAACCATCGTCTTGGTCGTTGCAAGGTGGGCGGTATAAGTATTTAATGAAGAAAAGACTTGTTTAAATGGCTAACATCAAAGCTGCTATTTATTTACCGGTTGACTAGTATCGACCTTTGCCCATTTTTACAAGCCATCTATTACAGAGAACAAAATGTGTTATGGTGGATGGGTCGGATGTAAGTATCAATGATGATATGGTTCACATGATAACTACTTAAGTATTTTGTATTTAGGATATGTTTGGCGTGGACAGTTCTGCTTATGTCATCACACTTAAATGTATCTCAGATCTGTGTTAAATGGTTACAATTGTGGCGTTACAGTCTTATATAACTGTATGTCCATAATACATATTTTTCTTAATTGTGGTACCTTCATTACCCAGTACGATGTGATCCGTGTTACAATGATACTTTATACGGAATGAAATATTTGTTCTCACTGGATTATGCTGGGTACCACGCTGGCATACTTATCAAAGGTGTTCTCGTAATTTTGATATATTTACGCAAAGATTATATTATAAGGTCTTGTGCAATCTCCGATATATTTAATTTACTTCACGACTGTATTAATATCATAGTAATATATTAGCCAGAGTGACACACAGTGAAATCCAATGACACCAAATTCTCTGGTGCATATAAAATATCGCTGTCAAGTGGATCACAACATGTTGGATAATGAAGGTAGCACAACCAAGAAAAAAATATATATATTCTGCACATATATTAACATAACACAGTAAGGCGTAACTACAACTTTAACATCTTTACTGCAGATATAAGATACATTTAAGTGTGATAAATAGAACTGTCCACACCAAACATATCCTAAATGCGAAATACCTGAGTAGTTAACCATATGAACGATGTTATCACTGACATTTTTGTTACCCACATCTGACACGTCGATTCATAACAAATTGCGTTCCCTGCAATAAGTGACTTGTATAAATTGACGAAGCTCGGAACTAGTCAGCTGGTAAATAAATATCAGCTTTGGTGGCTAACCTTTAAACGCGTCTTTTCTTCAATATTTGAGAGCTGCAAGACCAACGTACTGAAAACGTTTATGATATTTCTTTCACATAATTATATTTTTCATTACTATTTTCTGGCCGACGAAGGACAATAAATCTTCTGAAGCGCAGAAATAGCAATTTGACGAACGTTTTCAGTTTTGTTTTAAAACTGTCACAATAATTGTAAAACTTGAGCCACCTCAATTTTGTTACGATCAAGGACACTAGCGCTCCATATTTAACGTCTTCGAGACGGTCTCAGAAATCGACATTTGGAAGTGTAAATGAAGTTAATAAACAACTTGTGTCTGTTACGACCTCTAGTATACAATCCAAGAGCAACTGACCAGTTCTCCGGGCGCCGCAATGTGTGACGTAATCGCGGTGTCGTGGGTTCAAGGGCGTTGTCCGCCGAACGAATACAGGGAACACACCGCAGACGGCATCAGGGCTTAAATATCCTGCTGTCATGTAACATCCAATGTGTGCAGCCTTAAAGTACCTTCCCGCGTGGGTTATATAACGTGTGTGTGTGTGTGTGTGTGTGTGTGTGTGTGTGTGTGTGTGTGTGTGTGTGTGAGAGAGAGAGAGAGAGAGAGAGAGAGAGAGAGAGAGAGAGAGAGACACGACTGTAGGCAAACGGAAATGCTGGCAAAAGAGTGTACGCTGTTCACTTTTCCATTTACGTAATAACTACGCTTACAGCTACCTGTTTTAACTAGCAGAGGTAAGATTTATGTTTAAAACTATTTAGAATGATCCTTGGCATCATAGAATTTGTATTCAGTTTTTGAAAAGGGAGATTCGACCGAAATTCACATAAGCAAATGAAAACGATCACATGGGTCCAACACCCTGTTCTACCGTGCGGAAAGAAACTGGTGAGCTTTAAAATTAAGCCTTTTTTAAAAATACGTGATGATTGTAGAGTTCACTTCAGCACAGCAGTGCTTTACGAGGCGCTCTATTGGGCACACGTTCGGATTCTCGTTCAACTACCATGTTCTAGATTTTCTGCAGTTTCGTTAATGTCTTCAAGGAAATGTTGTGCTGCTTCCTTTCCTGTTCTTCTGCACCAAGTTACCACGTTGACGGAACGTTAAACCCTAATCTTTCTTACTTCTACCATTCCAACAGGAAGCAGTGTGCTCTCTACTTCGCAACTGGCTGGACAATCTACTTCTTAGATAGGATGTAGTAACATGTGCGAATCAAAACACGAAACACGGATAGAGATGAGTCTCAATCAATGGAATTAAATATAGTAAGACCAATCGACGACTTATTCTGAGACACCTGATGAACCAGCGCCGAACCGACTAAAATACTAAGACTTGTGATGAAATCAGACATAGCAATGAATTTAATGAGCTTGCTCTGATAGTTCGCTCATTCCTTCTGATATAACTTGTCAATGTTTACAGAGTTTGACTCTGCTTCGGCATGACTACAAATATTAAAGTTTACTTCCATTTAGATGAACAGTCGCTTCCTCAAAACACAGTACACAACAGATTAAGTAATTATTTTTATGAACACCGCTGTTCTACTAATTCAGTGACCTTAATCTGGAAGTCGAGATCATGCATAAGAGACACAGAGAGCTCACCTAATAAATCTGACAAATTCCCGAAACGAGCCGTCTACATCCGTACTCCAGAAGGCAGGTTGCGGTATGTAGCGGAGCGTACTTCCGGTACAGCTATTGTTTCCCCCTTTTCGTGTTTCACGTATAGTGGGTGCAAGCAGGGCCAAGGGACAAAGGCGGTCGCGTGGGGTGTCAAACTGAGGCACCACAACAAAGATTTCTATTCAGGGCGTACCGAGAGAAATTGACACTGCTCAACGTATACGACAATAGCAAAACACATGGACCGACAAACAAAAACGTGTGCGAGATAACTGCGACTATGTTTACAAGACTCCGCTGATTTCAGCACCAAACGTTACCATAGCTGGTACAAACACCCAAGATTAGTGAAGAACGACATTACAAATTTGGAATGATGTAGAAATTTATTGAAATAACTTACAAAATCGGTAGAAGTGTCATTTCACCTGAAAGTATCAAGTGTCATTTTGTTCCTATGTGACGATCATTTGTGATGCGGCAAAGATCCCACCAGTAATCAATTTCTGCCCACATTCGTTGCAGCAAATTGGGAGTAACTTGTGCAACGGCAGCTTAGATTAGATGTTTCAGGTCTCTCAATTGTTTGGCAGCGCAGCAATATACACATGGCCTTTGATAAAACCCAGAGAAAAATCCAGCGTTGTCGAGTCTGGAGAGCGAGGTGACCATGCGACTGGCCCTTCACGGTCAATCCACTGACCTGGGAAGCCTCGACCTTCCGTGAGGAAATGAGATAGTGAACCGTCTGCCTGGAAATAAACCATCCCATCTCGGTGATCATCATCGAGCTGTGAAATTAAAGGTTTTCATGAAACCAAAACACACAGCTATTACGTTCCGCACCAGTGGAACTACCCGTTTTAACTGTGCACTGCGCTGGCGCTCCTAGTGGAGGAATGGGGTACTGATGCACTACGTGAATCGAACTTCATGTTTGCTACGAAATGACATATCTACCGATTCTGAGAGTCCTCAATAAAGTTGAAAGGTCCTTGTTGAGTCTATTTGTATTCAAACGTAAGTTTTTTCAAATTTATTTGACTTCAGAACAGCAGTCGAGATATAGTCGAAGTAAATTACAGAAAGTTTACATGGCTACTTTCGGTTCAGCTCAGCCACCATTATAAATGTAACAAGTATGAAAAGTCTGCTATTACTTATGAGAACCTGAAATATATGTAACATCTAAAAACAACAGCTTTGTCATAAACACTACTGTAAATTTATCATGCTAAATTGAACCTCATTATAAGGCAATAGTAAAGAAGCAAAATCGTTGCCATTGATCGCTGTGAGGCCTTTCTTTATCTACACAGCACATTAAAATCTTAACGTCGAATATGTTGGATTCGGAGTGACTTTTTCCAACTACTTGCAGAAGGAACCTGACACGTGAAAATCTTGTCTTATCAATCTTAGCAATTCCGTTATTCTGAAATATACACTGAGGCGCCAAAGAAACTGGTATAGGTATGCATATTCAAATACAGCGTATCTAAACAGGCAGAATACGGCGCTGCGGTCGGCAACGCCTTTATGAGGCAAGAAGTGTCTGGCGCAGTTGTTAGATCGGTTACTGCAGCTATAATGTGTTATAGTCGGCGCACGAGCGGTGGGACACAGCATCTCCGAGGTAGCGTTGAAGTGGGGAATTTAAGTATGACCATTTCACTAGTGTACCCTGAAAATCAGGAATCCGACAGAACATCAAATCTCCAGCATCGCTGAGACCGGAAAAAGATCCTGCAAGAACGGGACCAACGACGACTGAAGAGACTCGTTCAATGTGACAAAAATACAACCCTTCCACAAATTGCTGCAGATTTCAGTGCTGGGCCATCAAGAAGAGTCAGCGTGCGAACCGTTCGACGAAACATCATCGAGATGGGCTTTCGGAGCCGAAGGCCCACTCGTGTACCCTTAATAACTGCACGACACAAAGCTTTACGCCTCGCCTGAGCCCGTCAACACAGACATTGGACTGTTGATGACTGGAAACATGTTGCCTGGTCATACGAGCCTCGTTAGAAGTTGTATCGAAAGGATGTAGGTGTTCGGGTATGGAGCCGTCATGAATCTATCGACCCTGCACGTCAGCAGGGAACTGTTCAATCTGGTGGACGCTCTGTAACGGTGTGGGGCGTGTGCAGTTGGAGTCTAGATGTGACGAGTGCCTAAGGATCCTGTCAGATTACCTGCATCCATTCATGTCCATTGTGCATTCCGACGGACTTGGGCAATCCTAGCAGGACAATGCGACACCCCACTCGTCCAGAATTGCTACAGAATGGCTCCGGGAACACTCTTCTGGGTTTAAACACTTCCGTTGACCACCGAACTCCCCAGACATGAACATTATTGAGCATGTCTGGGATGCCTTGTAGCGTACTGTTCGGAAGAGATCTCCACCCCCTCGTGCTTTTACGGATTTATGGACACCCCTGCAGGATTCATATCAATTCCCTCCAGCATTACTTCAGACATAAGTCGAGTCCATGGCACGTCATGTTGCGGCCTTCTGCATGCTCGCGGGGGCCTCCACAATATTAGGCAGCTGTACCAGTTTATTTGACTCTTCAGTGTGTATCACCCAAGTATGAGGTCGAACCGTTAACTCAAATAACAGAACGTACCTCGATGAAGTTAATATCCACCCATGAATATTGCTTATCATTATGTGTATATATTGTCTCCCAACCAGTTAGGTTATATTTTTTTATTTCCCTTCCGCCTTTTCTTATGAAAATTGAAATAATTTGCAAATCATGCGCTGCATATGTTATATTGTACACGAATCTGTGGTCATTCAGTTCTCTGGCTACATGGTTAATGCCGAAGGCCAACAAATTTTATATATACATAAAGTTCCTTTATAAAAAAGAAAATAAACTTAATATGAGTGGTGTTAACAGAAGGAACGAAACGATACTATTGGTTTAACTGAAGTCCTTATTCGAAAGTAATCCCAGACGCCTAAGAACAATATTCCCACTGTTTCACGAGCCGAAGGATTCCCTGTTCCCAGAATTCCTGTGGCTATGGCAGGGGCCAGTCTTCCACTGTGTCCTTCAGTTCGTCGTCAGAGCTTAAGCACTTCCCTTTAAGATGTTTTATTTAGCGATTTTGCGGACCTAATGCATTGAAGTCTCGGGGCGACATGTTCAGGCTGTAGGGCGGATCTCCCACTTGCTCCCACTTGAACTTGGCCATTGCATTTTGCGTGACCTTTGTGACCTGTAGATGCGCGTTACCGTTGAGCAGAATCGCCCGTTCCGTGAGCAGTGCAAGACATTTGCTCTTGATCGACTTGCGTAGTCAACATAGCGTCTCACAGTGTACGTCACAACGGTTTTTCTGCATCTAGGAATTCTTTGAGTATCGGACGTCGGACTTCGAAAGAGATAGTATCACTTTGTCTGCTGCGTGCACAGCTTTAAATTTTTTATCTTTGCGTCCCTAGATGTCTCACTACGTTATCACAAAGTGGCATATGCAAATTCCAAACGGTTTGGTTGTTACGACAGTCCGTGAGTTTTCGTTTGAATACTCTTTGTATTTTGATTCATTCCACTCAGTTTAATAGATAGCACACTTTTATTGAACTTAGAACAATACAACAGGTCTAGTTCTTTCTGCTTTCACCAAAAGCTCGTAAGGATCACAGGAAAGTGGAAGTGAATTGTTTCTTCATTTAATATTTGGCATTGAAATAAAATCCAGGAATTTTATTCAGTTACAGAGGAATATGAAAGTACGAGGATGTTCTTAAAAGTAACGCCTCCGAATTCTTTATTCTGTTCTCAGTATCGGTTGAGGTATTACATATGTTGCATATTACTCGGTCGACTTTGTTGCAACCCTCTGTCGCTAGATGGCTCCGAATTGTAGTGTCTAACACGGCGGTGTGTAATGTAACTTGTCAGTGCCCGAGAAAGGGCGTACTGTAATCGATTTTCGATCCACACATGGATCACCCTCTGCTTCAGCATGAGAAGCCAGACCAGACCACGCACGACCGCTGCGACATATGCAACATTCATCGATCATCCTCCGTACATTTCCGATTTGGCCCCATCCAATTTTCATCTGTTCCCAAAACTTTTGGAACAACTTCACGTCTCTGTCTGAGCTGATGCCCGTTCACAGTGCAAAAACGAAATTGCGAATATCTGTCGAAATAACAAAGAAAATGCACCTGACATCTCTTAGGAGAGACGCTCTGCACATTCAACAATCGGCTCTGAATATGGACGATCCGTTCTGCTAAACTGATAACACGTCAGGTTAGGCGTACGCACTTTCAAGATAAGCACGGTATGGGAAATAATGATAGCTTATATGAAGAGCCTTTCACTCTGAGCCACGCTGGGAATTCCAGCTAAATGTGTTGGGCATTTGAAGTACTGAAGATTATATGGAAAACATCTCATGATTTAATATTAAGTGATTTAATAAACCGGTTCGTCAGAAACTAGAAACGTACTGACTGAAGAAGATCAGTCCTTATTAGGACGTAGTATACTGGAGAACTGTGACCAAGTTAGTTCAAAGAAAAAAACACCGAAGGGGGGGGGGGGGCGGGGCACACTCTGTATTTGTTTTACTTTCATAACCATTTTCAACCTGGCGCACATACCCCCTCTAGATCCAAACCTGGCGCTGCTAAGCGCAGTTTGCAAGGGCAATCTGTTTTACTCTGTGTGACGAACTGCGCTTCGCAGCACTAGTTTTGCGAGTCACCTAGACAGTTTTTCGGTTGTTTGGTATTTAGCTAGAACCCCGTTAGTGTCATCTTTATTATTATCTGATTTCTCTGAGTGCCAAAATGGATCACTCAAGAAGTCTTAACATCCTGGTAGCTTTCGCACGAGCTGCTGCTTCGTCGTCACAACTGTCTAGCAGTAAGCGTTGCACCTCACAGAAAAGCCACAAATGGCTGAATACAATCTGACCTTCTGTAGTTTTCACGTCCGTCGGAGTCCTTATGTTTCTTGGACGGTACCGAAATATATAAACGTTTTAGAGAATTTTTAGTAGAAAGATTATCTTAATGTAGTTTTTTTTTCAGTCCTGAGACCAGCTCTCCATGCTACTATATCCCGTGCAAACTTCTTAATCTCCCAGTACTTACTGCAACCTACATCCTTCTGAATCTGCTTAGTGTATTCATCTCTTAGCCTCCCTCTACGATTTTACCCACCACGCCTCCCTCCAATACTAAATTTGTGCTCCCTTGATGCCTCAGAACATGTCCTACCAACCGGTCCCTTCTTCTAGTCAAGTTGTGCCACAAACTCCTCTTCTCCCCAATTCTATTCAACACCTCATTAGTTATGTGATCTACCCATCTGGTCTTCAGCATTCTTCTGAAGCACCACATTTCGAAAGCTTCTACTCTCTTGTTGTCCAAACTATTTATCGTCCATGTTCCACTTCCATACATGGCTACGCTCTATACAAATACTTTCAGAAACGACTTCCTGACTAATCTATACTCGATGTTAGTAAATTTCTCTTCTTCAGAAACGCTTTTCTTGCCACTGTCAGTCTACATTTTATATCCTCTCTACTTCGGCCGTCATCAGTTATTTCGCTCCCCAAATAGCAAAACACATCTACTACTGTCCCATTTCCTAATCTAATTCCCTCAGCATCACCCGACTTAATTCGACTACATTCCATTATCCTCGTTTTGATTTTGTTGATGTTCATCTTATATCCTCCTTTCAAGACACTGTCCATTCCGTTCAACTGCTCTTCCAAGTCCTTTGCTGTCTCTGACAGAATTACAATGATGTCATCGGCGAACCTCAAAGTTTTTATTTCTTCTAAATGGATTTTAATACCTACTCCGAATTTTTCTTTTGTTTCCTTTACTGCTTGCTCAATACAGGGTGTTACAAAAAGGTACGGCCAAACTTTCAGGAAACATTCCTCACACACAAAGAAAGAAAATCTGTTATGTGGACATGTGTCCGGAAACGCTTAATTTCCATGTTAGAGCTCATTTTATTACTTCTCTTCAAATCACATTAATCTTGGAATGGAAACACACAGCAACAGAACGTACCAGCGTGACTTCAAACACTTCGTTACAGGAAATGTTCAAAATGTCCTCCGTTAGCGAGGATACATGCATCCACCCTCCGTCGCATGGAATCCCTGATGCGCTAATGCAGCCCTGGAGAATGGCGTATTGTATCACAGCCGTCCACAATATGAGCACGAAGAGTCTCTACATTTGGTACCGGGTTTGCGTAGACAAGAGCTTTCGAGTGCCCCCATAAATGAAAGTCAAGGGGGTTGAGGTCAGGAGAGCGTGGAGGCCATGGAATGGGTCCGCCTCTACCAATCCATCGGTCACCGAATCTGTTGTTGAGAAGCGTACGAACACTTCGACTGAAATGTACAGGAGCTCTATCGTGCATGAACCACATGTTGTGTCGTACTGGTAAAGGCACATGTTCTAGTAGCACAGGTAGAGTATCCCGTATGAAATCATGGCGGTGAAGCAAGGAAGTACAGTACATACTGACGAAACTAAAATGAGCTCTAACATGGAAATTAAGCGTTTCCGGACACATGTCCACATAACATCTTTTCTTTATTTGTATGTGAGGAATGTTTCCAGAAAGTTTGGCCGTACCTTTTTGTAACACCCTGTATACAGATTGAATAACATCGGGGAGAGGCTACAACCCTGTCTCACTCCCTTCCCAACCGCTGCTTCCCTTTCATGCCCCTCGACTCTTGTAACTGCCATCTGCTTTCTGTACAATTTGTAAATAGCCTTTCGCTCCCTGTATTTTACCCCTGCCACCTTTAGAATTTGAAAGAGAGTATTCCAGTCAACATTGTCAAAAGCTTTCTTCAAGTCCACAAAGGCTAGAAATGTAGGTTTGCCTTTCCTTAATCTATTTTCTAAGATAAGTCGTAGGGTCAGTATTGCCTCACGTGTTCCAACATTTCTACGGAATCCAAACTGATCTTCCGCGAGGTCGGCTTCTACCAGTTTTTCCATTCGTCTGTAAAGAATTCGTGTTAGTATTTTGCAGCCGTGGCTTATTAAACTGATAGTTCGATGATTTTCACATCTGTCAACACCTTCTTTCTTTGGGATTGGGATTATTGTATTCTTCTTGAAGTCTTATGGTATTTCGCCTGTCTCATACATCTTGCTCACCAGATGGTAGAGTTTTGTCAGGACTGCTCTCCCAAGGCCGTCAGTAGTTCCAATGGAATGTTGTCTACTCCCGGGGCCTTGGTCTCTTAATACAGAATGTATTGAGATATTGAATGCGAGTACTTTTTATTAAAACATGCTTTTGCAACTGCTCCCGACAGCTCGTGAAATGAAGCTCTGCCTGAAGAAAGCTTAGTTGCTTCAGTGCTTCACTAGGTAAGTTACCATTGAACTACACGACAAAGTTCACTCCCTTCGCGTATCACCACATGCCGTAAACTGTTTTTCAAGATTTATGCACTCTCAGTGATATCCTTGTGACGCGGAACACATTATCTACAGCCGCAGGAATCTTAATTGGTTACCTTGTTAGCATGTTTAAGCGATTGAGTCCACACCGAACGACGTATGCTCACTGACCGCCTACGAGCGGCCACTAAAAACACAAGCAAAAGTAAATGTAGAATGTGAGGTTCACGTGGCTCAACGCGTTTCGTAATTAAGTTGGTTGTTCCGCTTTCTTCAGTTCGGAGCCTGGTTGGGCGCAGCTCTCTACATTAGTCACCTTATACACGTTCCTTATCTCTGCAGAGTTATTGGAACCTACATTCATTTGAACCTGCTTACTGTGTCCAACATCTGGTCCCTCTCCACAATTATTACCCCGCACACTTCTCCCCAACACATAACTCACGAGTCATCCTCCAGTTTCGCTTCCCACTTTCACAAAAAAAAATCTTCCAGAAGTTAAATTACTTTACAACGTAAACGTTTTTCCGCTCCTTGACTAAAGATCTTTTTGCTATTGCCAGCGCACTTCAGACGTGTGAATTACTTATCGACACTATGACATTACATACGTTTTCAAGTCCTGACTTCCACGCAATATCGTTGATTCTGTTACTGTCTATTTGCTTACTGGCTATATTGTTTCCGTTATTTTCGTAGTCATCAGTGTTCTGACACTTTATTAACAATGGTCAGGAATAAACTTAATCTGAAGCTGAAACTTCGCGACAGCAATTATGTCAGATGATCAGCGATACTGTATCCTTACATTTGCTTGCTGACAATTCTAACAGCGATGTTATTGGGTTATATTGAATCGATAGCTGTGGTGTTGTGTTACTTAAGTTTTGTCTCTGTATTATGATATATCCAGGATCTTTATGGATAATGTCAAAGTTTTTGATGAAGTTAGGTCAATTTGTTCGATGAGGATTAGATCTGGTTATTTTCTTGTGTGTAAATAACAGCTCGATTTTCTTCAACATATTAATTATGGGTCCAGTATCGTGCCTCGCCATGAGTGAGTGCTTCCTCGAGGCCTGTCAGTTGGGAAGATAAAATTGTAATACTCCGTTTTTGTAGGATTTATTATGCCCGTAGCCTTACCGAAACTAACGATCTATGACACTTCATGTTGTCCAAGCAGTAGGCACCAAGAACTGGTGAAACATTAATAGCGTGCATTCAGTAGTTCGGCCACGCTGATTCCATTTCTATGCACAATATTTCCATAACCGACACAAACCACCTCTCCAGGCGCTGAGTGCTATGTTGTGCATACTCATTGTGTAGGCTCCAGCCGTACCAAAGACAGGCAGCGAGAACGCGTAGTAATGAGGATTGCTGCGCTTATAGACTAGCGGGTCGATCGTCTAAATACCGCGAACAGAAATGGAATCAACAACCCGACTGAACAAACAAAATCACGCCATAAATTACACGGGGAAAACGTGAGTGATTACATGTGAAACATTTTGTCTCTACACACCCATTGGCTTTTGGTCGGCGAGTGCAGGAAGTGGGCCTCGTCCTCCACATTCACTGTGACAACTAAAAACGAACGAGAGCGAAACCTACACATGCACAGGTGAGCTCTCGGCTCGCGAAGCGTCCCCTGACGACCAGACGAGGGAGTGGCAAGGTTGGGACGTGGTCCTTCCCACGGCGGCTCGGGGCGAGGTAGCAGAACCGGCCGCGGCGGCAGCGGCGACCTTGCGACAGACTGCTGATACCGCGATACCGGTTATAACCGGTTCGCCCGTCAGCCTGCGCGTAGACCTGGAGCGGGGCCACGTGGTGCACGTGACCGTCTGGAACCTCTCGCAGGGACCGCGACTGGGGTCAAATTGCCTTATCTGTGACACCCACCTCGTTAACTCATGTTGCGGGACATTGCAATATGAACAGCTCACTCTCTCTCTCTCTCTCTCTCTCTCTCTCTCCCTCCCTCCCTCCCTCCCTACTATTACCACTACATTCGATGGTGAGCGTCTCACTGCCAAGCAAGGTGGCGCAGAGCCAATAAAAACGGCCGTGTAACTGGAATCAGCTAGCTTAAAATCCGCATTCATCCCATCGGCAAAAGTAGAAGAAACAGTCTCAAACCATCTGTGTTATTAAACGGCTGCAACTGCCACGCGGGCTCATTTGTAGGTTGTCTATTCAACAACTTCGAGACGTAAAAAACTTTAAATACACTACTGGCCATTAAAAATTGCTACACCACGAAGATGACGTGCTACAGACGCGAAATTTAACCGACAGGAAGAAGATGCTGTGATATACAAGTGCTTAGCTTTTCAGAGCATTCACACAAGGTTGGCGCCGGTGGCGACACCTACAACGTGTTGACATGAGGAAAGTTTCCAACCGATTTCTCATACACGAACAGCAGTTGATCGGCGTTGCCTGGTGAACCGTTGTTGTGATGCCTCGTGTAAGGAGGAGAAATGCATACCATCACGTTTCCGACTTTGATAAAGGTCGGATTGTAGCCTATCGCGATTACGGTTTATCGTATCGCGACATTGCTGCTCGCGTTGGTCGAGATCCAATGACTGCTAGCAGAATATGGATTCGGTGGGTTCAGGAGGGTAATATGGAACACCGTGCTGGATCCCGACGGCCTCGTATCACTAGCAGTCGAGATGACAGGCATCTTATCCGCATGGCTGTAACGGATCGTGCAGTCACATTTCGATCCCCGAGTCAACAGATGGGGACGTTTGCAAGGCAACAACCATCCGCACGAACAGTTCTACGTCGTTTGCAGCAGCATGGACTATCAGCTCGGAGACCATGGCTGCGGTTATCCTTGATGCTGCATCACAGACAGGAGCGCCTGCGATGGTGTACTCAACGACGAATCTGGGTGCACGAATGGCAAAACGCCATTTTTTCGGATGAATCCAGGTTCTGTTTACAGAATCATGATGGTCGCATCCGTGTTTGGCGACATCGCGGTAAACGCACATTGGAAGCGTGTATTCGTCATCGCCATACTGGCGTATCATCCGGCGTGATGGTATAGGGTGCCACTGGTTACACGTTTCGGTCACCTCTTGTTCGCATTGACGGCACTTTGAACAATGGAAGTTACATTTCAGATGGTTACGACCCGTGGCTCTACCCTTCATTCGATCCCCACATTTCACGACTGCATGTTGCAGGTCCTGTACGGGCCTTTCTGAATACAGAAAATATTCGACTGCTGCCCTGGCCAGCACATTCTCCGGTTCTCTCACCAACTGAAAACGTCTGGTCAATGGTGGCCGAGCAACTGGCTCGTCACAATACGCCAGTCACTACTCTTGATGAACTGTGGTATCGTGTTGAAGCTGCATGGGCAGCGGTACCCGTACACGCCATCCAAGCTCTGTTTGACTCAATGCCCAGGCGTATCAAGGCCGTTATTACGGCCAGAGATGGTTGTTCTGGGTACTGATTTCTCATGATTAATGCATCCAAATTGCGTGAAAATGTAATCACATGTCAGTTCTAGTGTAATATCTGTCCAATGAATACCCGTTTATCATCTGCATTTCTTCTTGGTGTAGCAATTTTAATGGCCAGTAGTGTAGTTCATATAATTGACCGAACTTAAAGGTTTAAAATGTTTTCAATGTACTCATTATAGGTATAATCTTACGTTTAAGATTTAACACAGTAAGGCAAGTGTTACAGTTAGAAGTGGTACTGTAACCCACTGCGTGCAAATACCAGGACTTTATTCACCCAGTATTTGAAATGAGACCAGTTAGCGACTTACAACAAACTTTTCACATAATTCCAAGCCTTTTCTCGGTGGCGTGCACACACACGCACACAATAACGAAAGAAAAAGGTTTATCGCTTACAACGTTTTCGCTGCTCATGCAGTAAAACTTCGAAACCAAGCAATATGTTTTAATTTATTAGTTCTTTACTACTATCTCTGTTTGAATCCATATTATAGACACTATCCACATACGCCGCTGACTGCACTAGCAAACTTTTATCATCGTACGACACACAGTGCAGGAGATATGAAGTAAAACATTGAGATACCTGCGAAGCTAGCTAGCTGTTTTATACATTGGACTTCGATTCTCTAAGCAGTCGATAGTACGGAGGAGGGTTAGTCGTTTCTTTCAGAGCTGGGAAAAGTTGGTTTGAGCTTAGCAGCAGCCACAATCTAAAGATAAAATAATTAAAACTCTTCGAGTTACCACAAATTGTAGCCGTGTACTGCTATACTATTACCGGTATGTCGTCTAAGAAGTGGTATTACTGAGTTATAAAAGGAAAGCTAATGTGAGGTATCGTAAATTTCTTTTTATGAACTGCGCGTGAACCCATGACAGTGCTTTGACTGAAATGGAAAGCGACATCCTTGTAAACATAGTGTCGAGAACTTTGACAATGTCACATTTGTTGTTTACAAACTGTCACTTGCATCTCTCCGCTTTTTCTTCAAGATGAAAGTCGTGCAACATCTTTACTATCCTCGCTTCACCCCTCCTGTCACCCACCCCCTCACGGGGACGCAACTACTCTTACGTCCAGAAGAAAAAAATTATTCATTGCCACTATAAGTGAAACTTAAAGTGATTACGCGTCTTGAGTGTTGATTAGAAATTTATCTTTTTCGTAAGTATTCAATACTTAGACGACGTTGCCTACAACTGCTTCCCGTAAAGTGAACAAGGAAGTCAAAGCAGTAGGGAAGGGGGCGGGGGAGGTGATATTGTTTAACTTGTGTGCAATTTATTTTCAACTAACATACGCTCTCAATGCAACAAAAATGTATTCTTTACGAATATGATGTAAGTTACTGCCAATACTAGTCAAATTCTGTTTTGATGAGCTGCTGAAGAATTAGTGTGTCACTTTAACACCTTTAATCTGGCCACCGACTGTCAACATGTGAGGTACGGTTCTTACTAAAAATCTTATCTCAACCCTAACTTTGCCATTTGCGTTGTAACGCTATAGAATTTGAATTCTTCAACAACGATCTTTTTTTCCTGACTTAATCAACAAACTATTTTTCATATACCTTATCAAATCTATCACTGATTGTCCTTCTGAAGTACGTAGCCTACACTAGATATACTGAATAATCACGCTGACACTTCAAAACATTGTATAGTATACGGGTAAGTCCAGTTTGTTTCTTTCCTGTCCCGTTTGCATATGGCTCGGTACAACACACACTGGTTGTCTCGCTACGCGAAAAACACGGTGACGATAGCAGAATAAATTTAAGCTTTTGAAACACTCCCCCTCAACGACAGCAGAATAGATTTCAGGTTTTGAAACACTCCCCCTCACGTTTAAGAGCTTTTCGCTAAATAAATATCACATGCCTTCTAACGATTTCCATTTCTGTGCTCTAAGCATAGCTCTACATTTTCCAACCAAAAGAATCCATTAATATAAGGACTAAATCTGTAGCAATGCTATCAATATGCATCTGGATTCCGTTAACAGGGACATGGTCGTCCATCTCCCTATTGTCCAACTGAGGTAATGCCCCGAGTCTAACGACCTAGTTGTCCGCATGGCGCTGAAATCTATACACAGTCCTCCTCCTGCATTCTTTACCCCTCTCCCTCGAAGAAGACTTCACCAGGGTCCTAAAACATCCAGCTGTACTCAGCAATGGATCCAAGAAAAAATAACGGTACTCGAAATTTTGCATTTTTTAGAAATCATGTCTGCAATGTAAGTCTCACATTCTCTTTAAGTGGAGCCACAGAACGCCCAGACTATTCGTGTCTGAATGAGGATGCGAAACCCGCTTCACGTTGAACAGGTTCTGTTTCTAGTACTGTACCATACAGCTTCATCGACAGGCTACAAAACTAAATAATGAGCGGTATCGTCTGCACTTTACCAGAATTCACCCAAAACAGACTGCTTCAATTAGTTTTCTCCATAAACCATTTTGAAACTCTTCATGGCATTTAACACAGTTTGCTCTCATAATCGCGCCCGAGGTACTAAACAAATTTCAAAATAAATTTTACTGATATATGTAGAAGGGCAAAGAGGTTTGTCTACTTCAGTAGCCGGCCGGTGTGGCCGTGCGGTTCTAGGCGCTTCAGTCTGGAACCGCGTGACCGCTACGGTCGCAGGTTCGAATGCTGCTTCGGCCATGGATGTGTGTGATGTCCTTAGGTTAGTTAGGTTTAAGTAGTTCTAAGTTCTAGGGGACTGTGACCTCAGATGTTAAGTCCCATAGTGCTCAGAGCCATTCTACTTCACTACGTTTTTGTGAATACCATTCGTTGCTAGAGAGACATCAAGATGATAACCTGTGCTGTTCTATTACCTGTTTTTTGCGATAAGCCACGCGAGCATTTCACGTTCTTTATGAAGAACCAGGAAAAAGTGGAGATATCAGTAATTTTAACGAACAGAGCGTGACAGCCATATCTAATACATGCAGGAAGAAACACACACACACACACACACACACACACACACACACACACACACACACACACAAACCGCGCGCGCGATTTTCCCTATGCCGTAACCAGTTTCGGCCAGCCAATGATCACAGAACGATTCCGTAACGATTCTTTGTTTCCTCATTAACTAATGACAGTTGGAACATGACCACTAACTGGTCGAAACCGGCTACGGCAATGCGAAATCCCCATGTGATGTGTCTTATAAAATTTGAGAAACAAAAGGATATAGTCTACCGATCACACAGTCACGATAAACAGTAAGTCATTTTTCCAGATGAACCTTTATCTCAGGTTCTGATCCATCTCGAGTTAAAAGTTGCAATTGCGGCTATAATTGGACATTACAGGCGGTTTTTTATTGGTAAAGTTACCGTATCTCTGAAAGAACTACCCCACAGGTATACGAACGGGACTTGGATGAGGTAACAGGGTGGAACAAACCTTTCTAATCCACGGAAGGGGAGGGAAAACTCTTGCTCCTTGTTTCAGTTCCAACGTAATAGGTATACAAGTTTTATTTCCTGATGTTATAAGAAAGCGAAATCCAGTATTTGGTTTTCGACGCCCCTGTACAAGTGTTGACACATTAACTCTATCTACAGTAGGTTTTCTTTCCACGTTTGAAGTTCCGCTCTTCCGAAATACTGGCATCTGCAAATTAATTTTTGGTTCATTTGTCAAATTCTCGAAATATTTTAGTTTAATCTGATATATTTAGACGACCGAACAGTTTTTTGGCCAATTTTGTCCTATAAATTTTGCAACGATGTACAGAACAGTCTTACAAAATGCTCAGGGCTCAGACTACAAATTAAACCCCTAGTTGGTCCCATCATTCCGCATGTGCAACTCTGAGAATGCTTTTCCTACATGAAGGAAATTAGGCGTAGGAGTTATCTGAATTGAAAGTTGAACTGATGATCCTCGTGAATCTTGCTTGGTGAGCAGTATCCCAAGCTCGATAAGAGCAGCAGGATTCTACATTCAATAGAATCACTTCTAGTAAAGCACTATTTTGGTCGAAGCAACAAGAGCGTATGGCCACGTACAGGAAGATGTGTCGAGGGAGTTGGGTTGAGACAGCGAAGCACTGTTCAAGCATCCCTGGTGAGAGAGCGAAGAAGAGCCGTGGCACTGTTCGATTAGCTTCTCTTTGACTTGTTTCAGCTGACTGAGCCACACGTTCGAGACATTTTAGGAACTCCTGAAATGATATTGAGCCGGTCCGTGGAAGAAACATCCAATGCCGTCGACGCCCGGGCTGTAGACGACTACGACAACCTGTACTCTCCGCTACCACGCCAAGGTCGAGTATTGTGGCAGAGCGCTGTGTAGCAAGCGTGAAGATACCTGTAGATGTACACAAATTTCGCAAGCCGCTGGATAGGCCGTAAGACGTCTGCACATCACAGATTCTTCAACGATGAAGTGTAGGAGAGCGTCGTCGTCGTCCGACCATCCGCTGCAACTTTGAGTCGCATGGACATCGTACTTTGCAGTAGTGGCAACGGGCGAAGCCTTGGGTGGGCTTTCGATCGCCGTAAGTCGATCTTACGGTCGATATTCGCACAGCTGGTGCGCGCTGAACTGTAAGTCCTTCGCCCTTTGGGCCGTAGGATATTTTTTTGTCACAGGTCTTCTTTTACCTCTGGCAACGAATATCTAGTTTAAGTGAGAAATGCCAAGACGCACTGCGCTTCAGAATCTGTAGAACCAACTGTACATGGCCGGGCAAGTCAGTTCAAAAGCTGGCGGAAGGCAACGATATAGAACTTCGCATAAGACAATGTCTAGTAATGCACTGCAGCATTCAAATTAACCAACAGACTGAAGGCAACCTTACTCACACTCAGCTGTGACCATTTAAGGTGCGATTCTCAAGTTCAGCTCTTCCTCGAGAAACTTTCTTTACTGCTTTGTATGTGGTTAATATTAACTATTTCGTCTTGTCTATTTTCACATACTTGCTCTGTCATATATGAGGAGAACAATATTACGAAAATTAACTTTCATCTTTTTTTAAAATTTTATTGATCCTTTAAAGAACAGAATAGTAGAATTTAGTTTTCTTCCTCTTCTTGTATTCCCAAATGTCCTTATCCTGTCAACAAAGATCTGTGGTCCTTGTGTCAACAACGACTTTCCGTGAGATCCTCTTTGGTGTTTTTCCCCATCGTACTTTGGTTTGTGGTGATTTTCTTTGTTATTCGTGACTCGTCCAATAATGTTATACAAGACTGCAATGGAGCCAAGTCGTTCGCTCAGCAAGTACACTACTTCTGCACATTTGCAAACCAGATACAGTTTCTACATCTCTGCAAATCCAATCTGAAACCCACCATCACAGAGCGTACATTCCATCGAATCTGTTACTAGAGTTTCTTCCCATTCCCTTGTTAGCTGTCTCATACGCAAGTTACACTTTGCTGTGCTCCACAATTATCGTTGATTTAGTGAGATAAACTGTGTGTGTGTGTGTGTGTGTGTGTGTGTGTGTGTGTGTGAACCCAAATATCACCCACGATCATCTGCACAATCACACTAGCTCACATTACAGAAGACAGCATTAAAATTGTCCACGTGTTCTAAAACTTACGTAAATCGAAGAATGACAAGAGGGAATCTGAAACAGATTTGCCAGAGTATGTGGCTAACAGATCAATTACAAAAAAACCGGATGAGCTAGTCACCCTGAAACACACTAAAAACGTCGCCCTAACATTTTATGGAACTCATGACAATTTACGTTTGACAATTTACGTTTGATTGTGAATGGAAATAGACGGCAAATCTGTTGGCAAATAACCAGCCGCCCTTTGGTCCTAAAATAAAACATATTCTAGTAAAATGTGGCGCACTGTGATCTGTAAGTACGTAAGTACATTGGGTGGGGAGGGGAGGGGGGGAGTCTCCCCTCACGAGAGCAAGAAGCCTTGAATCAAAGGGCTGGGGGCTGCGCGACCAGTAAGACGCATATCTCAACACGCCTCCGCCTGTGCGGATGTAAGGAGGTCGCGTTGTGGATTTAGCTAGTCGCAGTTTGTTGTCTATCACTTTGAGCCACTCATCTTCCCATCGACGCACGACACTGTACCTAAACAGCGAGACGAGGGTATACAGGGGATACACTGAAGTATCTGAGGATCACGACACGCCTCCTTGACTGCTATACCCGCCTCTCATTCAGCGTAATACCCATTTGCCCTTACACACAGCTACCCATTTGCCCTTACACACAGCACGAAGATACCGCCTTCCCCAGTTTTGTAGGTGGATGAGAGGTCTTCAATACTCTGGACTACTTTACTTGCTGGCTGCACGCGGTTTAGAGAGTGAAGGGCGTTCAGGGAATGTGAACAGAGGAGGAAGTTATACTAGCGCTACAGTGTTGGTCTTTTGCACGCTGGTGTAGACTGCGTTGCAAAACCAGCTAAATGCAGAATAATATATTTGCGCATTTACTTACCTATGTGTATCGTTTTGGACCTTGGGTCGTAACAATTTCCTTGAAGTTTATTGATTTAGTGTAGACACTAAATAGTACTGTAATGAAAAAGAGTGTTATTTAAAGACGGTACAAAAGGAGTGCCGTGGTCGGCCGATCTGCCGTTTAGCAGGGGAGGGAAGCCTGTGGAGGCGGTCGGTGTCTGGTGGCGGCTCTGCACGTGGCTATAACGGTGAGACAAGTTCCCCGCCGGTGCAGCAGAGTCCGGCTACCAGCGAGCGGCGCACCAAGGACACTGGAGTTTCACTCTCCACACCCGCAGCTGGATGCCGGCGCACGGCTCGCCATATTCTCTCCCCCTCCTTGCTCATAACTAACACTGAAACGCTTCTTTCGACAGAAGTTTCCGTGGCGTTGCGCGTGACAAATTACCTCACGTGCTGCCCTGCAGATTTACTCAAACTTTTATTTTAATAAATACGGCAGCTAGCCATTTTGTAACATTTTTAAACTAATATGCGGTTTCGGATTTCACCCATCTTCGATTAGCGTATTACCTATTTTAGCCTTCAGTCACTACATAGTTACATCATCAACGCCAAATTCGACGCTGTAGCTGGCCTGCCCAAAATTTTGTTTAGCTACTACAGAAAACAGACGCGTATCCGCTATGTTGCCGAGTGACATTTTTGTTTACATTCGAAAATACATCTGTGGTCAAAGATAACATTTTGCTCAGAAGTTCTGCACGACTGAAAAGAACATATTGCTTAACACGAATGTACTGAGTCTCTATACGGTTATTCACTAAGTGCATTAGTGACTTTAGGTTATATGGAACATTATAAAAAAGTAATACAGTAGATTTTATATACAAAAACAAAAATTATTACTTTTTCCTTCTCTCTCTCTCTCTCTCTCTCTCTCTCTCTCTCTCTCTCTCTCTCTCTCTCTCTCTGAATACAGACAGAACAGATTTACATTATGTAGAACTACTTTACGCAATGGACGGGCTCACAATGGATTAGGTTTTTTCATGGCTGCGCCTAACGAGTGAATATGATTAAATTATGGAAATTCCTTAAGAAAACTTTGTTTCGTAGTTATGTTTGGTCGTTTAGAACGTCGTTTGGGGTTGCACATTTGAGAGAATAAATTTCGATCTCTTAAGTAAGATGATCATTTTTTCCTTTGCGGGCCAGGTGGGGTATTTGTAAGTTCAGAGCTGTGACCACATCAGAACCTGCATGCAAAATTTAATATCTGATTACAGATGTGTTTTCAGATGTAAACAAAGGGGTCAGTCTGCAACGTAACGGATACTTTGCTGTCTTTCTGCAAAATAGAGGTAAAGAAGTTTGTGCCGCATCCGCAAGATCTAGAATCGGAATAACAACAAGCACAGTTGGAAGTGAGCACACCTAAACAGCAATACCTTGTAAATATGCTACTCGCGAAGTGTAGTACCTAAACACAATTGTTATTTTGTACAGGGCAGTTGCAGCACCCAATTTGAGGTAGTGACTGAAGACTCATCTGTATTACGCAAACTGAAGATGGATGAAAGCCCGAAAAGCCTATTCGCTTATATAATCATACAGAAGTGGCTGGTTGCTGTATTTATTAAAATAATATAATCCACAGCCACAGAGATCAAAGGCCAGTATAATGGATAAGTAATGACACACTGTTATTGGAGGACTAATATCTCGCACTGCTACGAAACTACTGTTGTGTTGGTCTTCAATCCGAAGACTGGTTTGATACAGCTCTCCATGCTGCTCTGTACTGTGCAAGACTCTTCATCTCCAAACAACTTCTGTGTCTCTCTGAACCTACCTTTGTTTCCCCTCTACGGTATAATTTCAAAGCTCAATCCTCATTTTGAAAGACAACGTTCTACACATATATGAAAACGTTTGCGGTAGAAGTCTAGGAAGGAACTTGATGATGACGTATATCTTCCAGATGCTCCAAAATTGGACGAACAGCTTACGTAAAACGATGCCAAAATTAATAAACAAAGTGTAATACCTTAAGTATCACTGTAACGGGAATTAAGTCAATGAATTAGTTCCCATTGGTTCTGAACGACAGAACGGAGTATTCCCAGACTCTTCCTGGCATTTTTGCTCAGTATCTTTCATCGGAAAATTATCTCACTTGTTTCAAATACTACATATACGTAAGCGATTTTTTTTTACTTAAATTCCTTCTCCACTCAACGATTAGGGCCAGACAGTATATACAAAATATTTTCTGGAATATTTTAAATATAGTGAGATCACCAAACGCGGTGGTCAGAAACAGTCTGACAAGCTCGCAAGGATGTTGCAGAGTACGTTAAACTGAGAAATAATTGTTAAAATTCGTTACGTTGCGCCGTATCCCCGAGTTATTAGCACTGATGTTAGCAAGTCAGGCCGTTGCGCGCACACATTCAAGCGACCCGCCATGTACTATCAATGTTAGATGTTCCCAAAGCGTAGATGAAAGGTTCCAAATCTTTACATCTGTCTAAGAACTTCGAAAGTCCTGGTACTCAGATGGAACACCATCTACTCAGTGATTATTTCAATTTTAAATGAAAACTAATAACACAAAAATTATAAAATTTTTGAAGTATAATTATTTTCATCAAAATATCGAAAATGCCATGTTATTAATACTTTCTGTGGAGCAGTTATTCACTTCCTGCGGACAACCAGTGTTCCGTAGAACACCGTTTGGGAAAGCCTGTCGTAGATGATAGCGCACGATACAGCTCAGCCTTTAGCTGGGGTTTCCTGCTTACTACCGTCCCACGTCCAATCTTCGTGCCTCTTTTTCTGTTTTACGAAACCGAACGAAGACGACGTCCGACGACACCATCTCTGGCGGTTTTCTTGAAATTGCGTGCTCAACGGCCTGATTGGCTAACTTTGGTACTAATTAACACGGAAACGGTGCAACGTATCTATTTTTTCCTTAATAATTATTCTCAGCACAAATTACCCTGAAACATCCCTGAAAGCTTTTCAGACTGTTTCTAACCACCCTGTATGTTTAATACGCGACTGTATCGACGTTTCATTTCTATTCCGTGTCGACATGCACGCTTTACCGCCAGATATTTACGTAATGTAATTTATAGTCAATGATTATAGATCCAGATGCACATTGGTTTACATTCGCCAGCATTTATAGGCAGTGGTCACCTATCGTAGATCCCCGTTATAGCCAACTTTCACAGAAATCTCTCCAACGTACTCAATTTTTTCTCTTGACTGTCCCTAAACCACAAACTTTTTCAAACTGTGTGTTTTACTTTTCAAAGAATGTATTCTCGCCATGGTTTAACATTTAATTTTTCCCCTGCGCCAAAATCTCTCTCCTTTGTTGTTACACTGGTTGCTAACAGGTTTGCATTTCTTTTCAAGGACCGTAACACTTATTTAAAGAGCTAGAGATCTTCACTGTAGCCTCACAATATGTATTTTTTCACTTATGAAATATGTTATTAACACTCCGAACGAATTCAAAAGTAATTGCAGTGTACATGGCTACAACACTAGGAGAAAGGATGATCTTCACTGCTCCAGGTTAAATCTAACTTTGGCTCAGAAGGGGGTAAATTATGCTGCCACAAAAGTCTTTGGTCACTTACCTAATAGCATCAAAAGTCTGACAACCATATAGCATTTAAAAGGAAATTAAAAGAATTTCTTAATTGCAACTCCTTCTACTCATTAGATGAATTTTTGGATATTCTAAGTATGTAATTTCCCCAACGCCCACAAAAAAATTAAAAATATTAAGTGTAATGTAATATATTGTGTAATGTAATATATTGTGTAATGTAATATATTGTGTAATGTAATATATTGTGTAATGTAATATATTGTGTAATGTAATATATTGTGTAATGTAATATATTGTGTAATGTAATATATTGTGTAATGTAATATATTGTGTAATGTAATATATTGTGTAATGTAATATATTGTGTAATGTAATATATTGTGTAATGTAATATATTGTGTAATGTAATATATTGTGTAATGTAATATATTGTTTAATGTAATATATTGTTTAATGTAATATATTGTTTAATGTAATATATTGTTTAATGTAATATATTGTTTAATGTAATATATTGTTTAATGTAATATATTGTTTAATGTAATATATTGTTTAATGTAATATATTGTTTAATGTAATATATTGTTTAATGTAATATATTGTATAGACACCTTTTATTAACCTGACACGTTCCACATCATTACGAAGTGTCGTATTCATGATCTATGGAACACGAACTAATCCACTCTATTTCGACTCAATACCTTCTATGGCCTTGCACGCTCATTTTCCACGTAAACATGCATCGACAAGCGCGCTGTATCGACTATGAAACATCACTGAATATGAAGTTTATCAAGATAATGAGGTCTGGAAAGCAAAACCCATGTCCTTCCCGGATGTGCCTCCAGCGTCACCGGAATCTCTCAAGAGGAACAAATATCTGACGGAAGCGATTACTGCACAGAGGTCGACGAAGGTCACACGCAAGGTGAGAGCTGGCTCTGTCAGTTTTCGACTAAAGACACGGAAGTTTACAAACGAAGGGTGCGTGTCCATAGTTTCAATGCTATTTCAATTGATGAATTGATCTGAATAAGCTGATACGGGTAAATGTCCCACGAGATACTTCCCCACAACGCAGCAAAAGTCGCGCGCAAACTACCGCCGTTAACGCGGTCTGCCGCACGCAGTTCCGCCTTACTAACTACATTGACTTGGACGAACCATTGTGCAGCGACGGGAACAGAAGACCATGTGGGAACATGACGGCCAGAAAGCGGCATGCGCGTTACGTAAGTCGCGTCGGCTAGGCCCCTATTGATCCCAGGCCGGCCGCTCCGCCAAACACCAACTTTCTCCCTTAAGCCTGATATCGACTGGCCCCTACGTCACCTGTTTACCAAAACAATTCCGTTTCTCCTACAGCAATGCCAAAACGTTGACATTACGAGGGCAGTCATCGTCGTTTTCGTTCCAAAATAACGCTCCTCATTCACATTTCACATTACGCTGGATGTCACTTCCGAAAGAAAGATAATAGGGTATTATCTCCAGTATCATTTCTGATCACTTTAACTTCGTTAAATGTACGAGACTCACTGAACACTTTCTGGTTGCCTTCTCTATTATTTCCCTTTTAAAAAGAGACTGTCAGATACGAAAGCAGAAACCAGCGTACTTCGCTGATATGTAATTAAGACCGTTGAAGTGCTTTTTCTACTATTTCTTTTTTACACACGTACGATGAGTGGTCGTAGTAGTTTATCAGCTCGAAATAAACAAAGAGTGATCTTGAAAGTTTGCGATGTCATTAGTCCTTTCCTACGTATACACGCTTCGACACTTTTTCCACCAACGATGGGTGACTTCACAGAGCCCTTGGTTGTGGCCGGCCGGAGTGGCCGAGCGGTCCTAGGCGCTACAGTCTGGAACCGCGCGACCGCTACGGTCGCAGGTTCGAATCCTGCCTCGGACATGGATGTGTGTGCTGTACTCAGGTTAGTTAGGTTTAAGTAGTTCTAAGTACTAGGGGACTGATGACCTCAGAAGTTAAGTTCCATAGTGCTCACAGCCATTTGAACCATTTTGAACCTTGGTTGTGAAAGTCTTCATTTCGGCCCTTCAGGAACGCTCCACCTCAGAAGTTAGGTCGTTGGTATTCTGGAAATTGCTGCCACGTAGTAGTTTCTTCCTCCATGTAAGGTGTAAGAAGTCACAGAGTGCCGTGTCAGTAGTACAAACACTCTCTCTGAAACCTCCCGTAAGCTCGAGAGTTCCCTGTTATGCTCCTGTGACGGCTTGCCCTCTTACCAGCATAATCTGTTAGGACTACAACATGGTAGTCCAAAAAACTCTCAGAGTCAGCTCCGTGTTCTTGACTTAATGCGACAATCACTGCCGACCAACCGCCGTCTCATCCTCTACCAATAAGCGTCACTGTATGCGGTATGAGGGGGGGGGGGGGGGGGGAGGGGCATGGGATCAGCAGGCCACCCTTCCCGGTCGTTGTGGGCTTTCTTGACGTTGGAGATGCTGCTTTTCACCGAAGTAACTCCTCAACTGGCATCACGAGGTCGAGTGCACTCTGTTCCAATCCCCCCCAAGACGCGCTAACCACTGAGCTACTGAGGTGAACTAACGACAATTCCGTCTTCGCCATTTTCCATAGCGTTTCCACTGATTGCTTTGCTACTTTATCACGAGTACATGATAGACGCAGCTCTCTTCCACTGAGGCTCTCCATCCGAACAGGTGTCGGAAAGGCCAACGGTACCGACCGACCGCCGTGTCATCCTCAACCATAGGCGTCACCGGATGCGGAAACGGAGGGGCATGTGCTCAGCACACCGCTCTCCCGGCCGTTATTAGTTTTCGTGACCGGTGTCGCTGTTTCTCAATCGAGTACCTCCTCAACTGGCCTCACAAGGGCTGTGTGCTCCCTGTTTTCCAACAGCCCTGGGCGGATCCGTACGGTGTGACACATCCAAGTGCTAGCCAAGCCAGACAGCACTTAGCTTCGGTGATCAGACGAGAACCGGTATTACAGCTGAGGCAAGGCCGTTGGCTCCATCGTACCTAGGCGACTAAAAACGTGATCTGGATTAAGCTGACTCAGATACAGCATTTCCGCAGTTGCCTAGTTTGCGCGGGATTTTTGAAGGGTGTGAGCAGTCGCGGAACCAAAGGGACGGTGACCTTTCTCAGTTTCAAAATGGTGAACAAGATGCTGAAAACTGATCCGTAACTGCTTTTCACCTTTTTTCATTATTACCTCGTTTGCCATACGCTGGTCTTCGAGCACCAAGGGCCCCACTTCCACAGCTACACTCCGAAAGCCACCATTCAGTGTGTGGAGGAGGATATTCTGTGTATCAGTGTCACTCCCGCCTTTTTCTGTTCCAGTCGCGAATGGACAACGAGGACAGTGATTCCTGTTAAGTCTCTGTGTGGGCGTTCTGATTTAATATTCATGGGCCTTTCACGAGACATACGTTGTTGTTGTTGTCTTCAGTCCTGAGACTGGTTTGATGCAGCTCTCCATGCTACTCTATCCTGTGCAAGCTTTTTCATCTCCCAGTACCTACTGCAACCTACATCCTTCTGAATCTGCTTAGTGTATTCATCTCTTGGTCTCCCCCTACGATTTTTACCCTCCACGCTGCCCTCCAATACTAAATTGGTGATCCCTTGATGCCTCAGAACATGTCCTACCAACCGATCCCTTCTTCTGGTCAAGTTGTGCCACAAACTTCTCTTCTCCCCAATCCTATTCAATACTTCCTCATTAGTTATGTGATCTACCCATCTAATCTTCAGCATTCTTCTGTAGCACCACATTTCGAAAGCTTCTATTCTCTTCTTGTCCAAACTATTTATCGTCCATGTTTCACTTCCATACATACGTAGGAGGAAGAAATGTATTTGTTGACACTTCTAGGAACGTACGCTCTTGGAAGTCTAACGGTGGACCTTAACTTCATGCAGAACGCTTCTCCTATAGCGCCTGCCGCTAGAGGTAGCTGATCATCTCCGTGGTGCTTTCGAGCTTACTAAATGAACCTGTGACGAAACGTTCTGCTCTTCTTGGATCTTTTCTATTTCCTTTGTCAGTCCTATCTGGTACATATCCGATACTGACGCGGAGTATGGAAGTGTTGCTTGTTTTGCAAGCTACTTCCTTTGTTGATGGACTACATTTCTTGAAAATTCTTCTGAATCTGAATCGTAGCCAGGTATCTGCCTTACCCCCAATTAATTTAATGTGGTCATTCCACTTAAAATCGCTCTGTACGCATGGAAGTAACTGCTTCCATTAATTTCTCTTCAATTGTGTAATCAGGCAATATACGGTCTTCTCTCTTATGTATCCGCATTACGTCAAATTTGTTTACCTTGACGGTCAATTGCCACTCCCTGCAGCAAGTGTCTGCTCTGCACGTCTTCCTGCAATTCGCTGCAATTTTCTAGAGGTGCTACTTCTTCGTATCAACAGCATCGTCTGCGAAAACAGTCATTTATACATACTGTTAAAAGTAACAGCCTTTTAACATTCCCCGTGGGCACGCCCGAAGTTTCTTTTACGTCTTAAGACTTCTCTCCGCTCAAAATGACAAACTGTGTTCTACTTGCTAGTAACTCTTCGATTCAGTGGCACAGGTGGTCTGATATTCTGTACCCTCGTGTATTGTTCTCTAGGCGGCAATGCGGAACTGTATCGAAAACATTTCGAAAGTCATGGTAGACGCCATCTATCTGAGCGCCGGTATCTACTCATTTCTGGGTCTCGTGGATGAACAGAGCGTGCTGGGTTTCACATGATTGTTTTCGGAGCCCATGTTGGTTCCTACGGAGAAGATTTTCGGTGTCCAGAATTGTCTTGATACGCGAGCATAAAATGTGTTCCAGAATTCTTGAAAACGGAAATGATCTGGCTTTTTCCAATAATCAGGAACACTTCGCTCCTCCAGGCACCTATGGTACACTGTTGCTAGAAGACAGGTACGTTCTTTCGTGTACTTCGTGTAGAACCTTGGTATCTTGTCAGATCCTGTGGCCTTTACTGAGTGGTTCCAATTGATGATGTATACCTTTGTCACTTATTTCGACATCTGTCATTTTGTCGTCCGTGAGACGACTTAAAGGAGCAGGTGAAGTGTTATCTTCCTTTGGGAAAAAAGGCGTTTGGTATTTTGGACTTCTCTGGGTCACTGTTTCAGTGTCATTACGGTTACGGCGTATCTGAGCAGACTGATGGCTTCGATCAGTTTACTGATGGCTTCGATCAGTTTACTGATTTAATATAAGACCAGAATTTCTTAGGCTTTTCCATCAACTTGGAAGATAGAGTTTCCATTTGGTATTCACTGAACACTTCAGACATGAACAGCCCTCCTTACGCTCATTTTGGCTTCGTTTAATTTTTTATCACATGCGATTCATTTTTCTTCGCACACAGATGGCATGCTACTTCGTCATTCAGAACAGTTTCACCACACTGGAAACAACTGTGCCTGTGTCTTGGTATTGTGCTTTGTTGCCGTACACTTCCACTAACTCAGCATAGATCGTTGCAGCGGTGTTTCCTTCAAATGCAATAAACTGTTTATTGATTGGTGCCCCGTTTTATCAACGGCCTGAGCCATTTTGAGTTTGGCTGTTCTAGCGATAGAGCGATTTCATTGTGTATCATATGCACATGCGAACACAGAAAATTACTTATAACAATTTTTCCCTGGTGATAACTACAAATACATGCCTACGACCTGCTACGTCACTCTTTTAGATATCTCAAGTTCTTCGCAGATGATGCAGTACTGTACTCACAAGAAGTGTCGTTATGAAGTTGTTACGAAATGCTTCCACTTGCAGCTAGTGTAAAGACTGGCAGCTGACACAAAATTAAAAATCCAATGTACTGTTAGTAAATAGACGAAAATACACGAAATCGTCTGAGTACAAGACCCGTAATAAATTATTGGACTCAGTCACAACTGTCATGTATCCAGGAGTATCTCCTGACAGCGATTAGAGACCGCTCCTGGTCTTTCTGCTGTACTGTTCTATTATTTCTTCCCCTCTTGTGATGTTTTGAAAGTAGAGCACCAGCTATAACAAGGATATTAATTATAATATAAATAGTTTGTATTCCTTCATACAACATTTGTAAGCCTTCATACACAGTCAGACTTACTTAAAAATTAGTTTAGCAACATGGAAAAACATAAGAACGATTTCACTAGTACTTTTTTTAAATTACATCTATTCGTACGGAAAACATATGGCAGACGTGTTTACAGCAAGAACTCTGAAACAGCTTAATTCACCCACTGGTGTTCTATGAAACTCACGTACAGCCCATACTTAAGTACTGTTTATTGGTCTTTGACGCTTACCTGGTGAGATTAACGATAGACAAGAGCAATCGTAGCTGGAAATGGGGGAAAAATTCCGCCATATCACATACCCTCGACTTCACAGAGTACCGCTGTGTGTACAAACACACTACTGGCCATTAAAATTGCTACACCAAGAAGAAATGTAGATGATAAACGGGTATTCATTGGACAAATATATTATACTAGAACTCACATGTGATTACATTTTCACGCAATTTGGGTGCATAGATCCTGAGAAATCAGTACCCAGAACAACCACCTCTGGCCGTAATAACGGCCTTGATACGCCTGGGCATTGAGTCACAGAGCTTGGATGGCGTGTACAGGTACAGCTGCCCATGCAGCTTCAACACGATACCACAGTTCATCAAGAGTAGTGACTGGCGTATTGTGACGAGCCAGTTGCTCGGCCACCATTGAGCAGACGTGTTCAATTGGTGAGATGTCTGGAGAATGTGCTGGCCAGGGCAGCGCTCTAAATTTTTCTGTATCCAGAAAAGGCCCGTAAAGGACCTGCAACAAGCGGTCGTGCATTATCCTGCTGAAATGTAGGGTTTCGCAGGGATCGAATGAAGGGTAGAGCCACGGTCGTAACACATCTGAAATTTAACATCCACTGTTCAAAGTGCCGTCAATTCGAACAAGAGGTGATCGACCCAAGTAACCAATGGCACCCTATACCAACACGCCCGGTGATACGCCAGTATGGCGATGACGAATACACGCTTCCAATGTGCGTTCACCGCGATGACGCCAAACACGGATGCGACCATCATGATGCTGTAAACAGAACCTCGATTCATCCGAAAAAATGACGTTTTGCCGTTCGTGCACCCAGGTTCGTCGTTGAGTACACCATCGCAGGCGCTCCTCTCTGTGATGTAGCATCAAGGGTAACCGCAAACATAGTCTCCGAGCTGATAGTCCATGCTGCTGCAAACGTCGTCGAACTGTTCGTGCAGATGGTTGTTGTCTTGCAAACGTCCCCATCTGTTGACTCAGGGATCGAGACGTGGCAGCACGATCCGTTACAGCCATGCGGATAAGATGCCTGTCGTCTCGACTGCTAGTGATACGAGGCCGTTGGGATCCAGCACGGCGTTCCGTATTACCCTTGTGAACCCACCGATTCCATATTCTGCTAACAGTCATTGGATCTCGACCAACGCGAGTAGCAATGTCGCGATGCGATAAACCGCAATCGCGATAGGCTACAATCCGACCTTTATCAAAGTCGGAAACTTGATGGTACGCATTTCTCCTCCTTACATGAGGCATCACAACAACGTTTCACCAAGAAACGCCGGTCAACTGCTGTTTGTGTATGAGAAATCGGTTGGAAACTTTCCTCATGTCAGCACGTTGTAGGTGCCGCCACCAGCGCCAACCGTGTATGAATGCTCTGAAAAGCTAATCATTTGCATGTCACAGCATCTTCTTCCTGTCGGTTAAAGTTCGCGTCTGTAGCACGTCATCGTCGTGGTGTAGCAATTTTAATGTCCAGTAGTGTAGTTCTGGAACACAACAACTAGCATAAACTAAAACAATGTGCTACGCATTCATGACTCTGTATGGTACGTCGATCCATTTAAACAGTAAGTCCAAATAGGACAGCCTATCGACGAATCTAGTACAGACTGCACGAGATAATACATCAGAAGCTGAACACGCCCACAGTACAAATGTTCAAATGGTAGAAATAGTGGTACTACACAGAGGTTTTATTTTGTTATGGCTTGACTTGGTAACATCTAACGAAGTGTCATTGAGAAACAGAAGAATCAGTGTGCCGATGGAAAAAGACAGGCAGCTTCCGGGCAGTTTATAGCAACCAACGACTACGGCCTTAAACCACCTTACACACGAACACCTATGTGATCGAGGTTTTGCATGTGTGTTGTACTCAGGAAGCAGCAAGTAAATTAATTATCCTCTTTCTCTGACTGGATATCTTAATGGTAAGGCAGCTTTAAAAATCCAGAAATACATTCTTAAGTCCTGACCTAGCATAAAGTGTCCACTCGTTGTAAATCTTCAGCTTGAGTGTGGTTGGCACGAGGCGGTATGTAAGTACTGCGCGGCAAGTTGGGAATTTGGGTCGGACGGACACCGTGCTCGGATAGCCGAAGCAGTTAACGCATCCCTCACGTAAAGCGGGAAATTGGGTTCGAGTCCCGGTCCGGCACAAATGCACTTATTGCCACTATTTTCATTTCAGTGCCCAACAGCGACCAATGTCAGAATTTATTTCATTTCATCAATTCTGCTTTAGCTTCTCACTGACACTTCAATGTACTATTTACCACCATGGAACGTTACAGACTTCCAACGTCTGTTACTGATGTTACTAGAAATTATATTACGTTATTTTCAAAACCGAACACACCAGACATGACAATTCTAATTGCTTTTATTTAGCTAAATATATTTGGAATAGTCTTCCAACTTTAGGCATTACATGCATGCTGCAACTACATCTTACAGTTAATTTGGTTCATCTCTACTTCAATCTAAATGTTCTTTCGCGTGCTGAAATTCGTGACCGTGCTGTCATCGGTATGGAAAGCATTAAACTATGCATATGACTTATGCCCAATTCTAAGCCTGCGAAGGAGATGTACGACTGTCTACTAGGATTTCATGCTGCTTCTTGTGCACCGATTACAATATTTACAGTTACTATTACGACCAGATGTGACGTCCATGCCAACGACAATCTTGGTCCGAATACTATTTACATTTACACATCTAAGTATTGCCATAAGTGAATGTAAGAGCCAGAAAAATACAATCAACCACGGGGTAGAAATTTGGACCTTTTATTCATTACCAAGGTATTCATCCGAAGGTGACAATACGATGGCAAGAAATGGGTAGCAGTACTCAGTACCCAACCGTGGTTTAAATCTTCAGCACAGAATCAGATGCTAATCTGAAAGCTACATTGTTTGTGTGTGAAAGAACATACAATATTCTTATACTATAGTGCACTGTGCTCCCTTTTATGGAAGGGAACTTCGCACACAAGAGAGAAGCATTTGACACTGTGACTGCATAGAGCCTGTATGTCCCATGGGAGCTGGAGGGGGGAAGGAAGAGAGATACTGTCCCGATAAATTACATACGGCTTCACTCAGTTTGCTGCAAGCAAGTAGCACATAGTGTGGTTTACAGCAGTTCTTAGTGATTAGCGTGTGTTCTTGGTCTTACCTACCGAAACTGTTATGCTGCTGTTCCTAACAAGACGCCTAGCGTGCCGTAAACAAAACGTTCTACGTTGTGAACTAGTCTAACGCGAAATTTTTGTTGTTATCACTAGCCGAGGCACCGCCAGCAAGCAAGCTACAAACTGCACTGGTCTAAGCAGCAACGCCAGCTGTTTCGCTGGTCGCCACGTGTCTGTGGGCCTACTTACTCCCATCGATCCGCCCGGCTGTGAAATCAATAGGGCGAACAGATAAAGGCGGTGGCGTTTCGCGGTACGCAAGTTGCCCTTTAGATCGGCGGCCGCTCCTTTACTGTACAGCTCGGACAGGTGAGAGGGGAACGGCTCTCCTTTCGAAGCGCTCACGTGACGCCTGGTCCTGGCTTCAGACTTAACTCACCGACAGAGGCTCCTGCAAGTCCAGCGTGTGCCTCATCGCGGTGGCTGTCCCAGCGACACTAGGTCACCTCCACTCCACCCTCTGTGCCGGCCCGCGAGAGGCGGTCGCCATGGAGACCGGCCGTGACGTCAGCGTCGATACGCAGACACGCCGCCTGCCGCCGACAAAATACGAGCGCGCCCGGTCGCGAAAGTGACACGGGAAGGACATCCGACCTGTCCATTGATAACAAGACACTGCACACGTGCTGTCAAGATCATGGGAGTCGGCGAGATGGTATCGCTGGAAATCAGTACGAGCAACAATAGGGGATTGTTGGTTCGCCTCGACGTAGACTCGTTGTTTCTTATCGCTAATCCAGTTTCAGCGACCAGTAATCGCCCCCCCCGCCCCCTCTCCTTTACCATGTCACGATTCTTTAAATAATCGAACTACGTTCCTAAGAGAAACTAGCTTCTCAGGCAACTGAATGTTAATGACGTCAAACCTAGGCAAATAATTTATTTACGAAGTATTACCACTTTTAACATGCAAGTCAGACACATGTCATACTGAAGCAACCGCCAATTGCAAAGATTAACGAATCAACAGAGCTCACTGGTCACTTATTGCTTCCGTAGTCCTCATTTGAACTTAAGATCTGACTGTAAGACATGAATTTGCGATGTATAGCGTGATCAAAAAGTCAGTATAAATTTGAAAACTGAATAAATCACGGAATAATGTAGATAGAGGGGTACAAATTGACACACATGCTTGGAATGACATAGGGTTTTATTAGAACCAAAAAAATACAAACGTTCAAAAAATGTCCGACATCTCATCAGAATAGCAATAATTAGCGTAACAAAGTAAGACAAAGCAAAGATTATGTTCTTTACAGGAAATGCTCAATATGTTCACCACCATTCCTCAACAATAGCTGTAGTCGAGGAATAATGTTGTGAACAGCACTGTAAAGCATGTCCGGAGTTATGGTGAGGCATTGGTGTCGGATGTTGTCTTTCAGCATCCCTAGAGATGTCGGTCGATCACGATACACTTGCGACTTCAGGTAACCCAAAAGCCAATGATCGCACGGACTGAGGTCTGGGGACCTGGGAGGACAAGCATGACGAAAGTGGCGGCTGAGCATACGATCATCACCAAAAGACGCGCGCAAGAGATCTTTCACGCGTCTAGCAATTTTTTTTCTAATAAAACCCCATGTCATTCCAAGCATGTGTGTCAATTTTTACCTCTCTATCTACATTATTCCGTGGTTTATTAAGTTTTCAAATTTCTACTGACTTTTTGATCACCCGGTACATTGCCCTTCCAAACCTCCAACGGCAACGAACAGTAGCATAAGATTGGATGAAACACACTGGATTTTAGAGTTACCAAATGATGAAACAACTTACCACGCAACTGACTAAAACCTAGAAAACCAATCTGCGTCAACCATGGTCAACGCGGACCAGAAATCTATAATCTAAGAGAGGAACGAAGAAATCAGTGAACATCCTTCCGTGATCGTAATAAGGTAGGTAAAACAGATCCACAATCAAACCCCTGGGAGCCAACCAACCAAGTAAAACATGGAGCATCCTCAAGCGTATCAGAACAGACCACGCCGTGACCAAAGCAACGCTACACAAGTGGGGAAAAAATTCATTGGTACCTAGAACGACAATATATGTACCAATTAACTCGCTCGGGAGTCTGGTAAGCCGTTTGTAGGCCAATTGAGGAGCTACGTGAATGAGAAGTAGCGAAACCGATCACGAGAACTTACAACGGCCGGGAGAGCTGTGTGCTGACCACATGCCCCTCCGCACCGGAATACGGTGACGGCTGAAGATGAGGATGGCACGGCGGCCGGTCGGTACCGCTGGGGCTTCAAAGACCTGTTCCCATTTTATCTTGTTTTGTATCAACTTAATTGTATCTATTGTAATATAAATCTTTAAGCCATACGCAAAGTAATTAAATACTAAATTTTGTCGTACATTCGTAGGTATATTTATATTCTGACTAACATTTATTGCGAGTAGACAGCTGTGAGAAGTAACAAATAAAACTCAATGATGTGAAGTTTTGCGTAAAGTTTGTTGGAAGTCATTAAATGCTCTCGTTTGTCAATACTGGATGAATATAGTGTGTGTGACAATTATAGGTTCACGGACCGCAGAGAGAACAAATACGTCGGTATTAGAGTATAGAAAACCAGATTATTCTTTGGAAAGTCTGATACTGAAGCAAAAACTGACATGCTTTAGGCACATCGTGAGCAAACATGATCCGCTAGAGAAGACGTTAACGTTGAGGAAGATCGGAAGCACAAGGAGAAGAGGGCGGTATAGGACGAGATGGATCGATGACATCGCAGTGGTAATAGATTCCAACCTGGAAAGTCTGCGGGAGAAAGTGCAGGGCGGAGGATATTGGCGTGCCTTAGTTCGCGGTGTCACGGAAAGTCGGAATCGAGTGAACGAAGCGCGGAACAGTATTTAAGTGCACAGGGCGGAAGAAACACTTCTTATGGCAACGTATTGTGAAAAATAGTTTGGGGGAAAAGGAATCATCTACCCAAGGCGGATACACAAATCCGCACAGATCTGACTGGTAAACCTTGCGAATAGGCGCCTGCTACTTCAAAGCGTTCATTTTGCAATAGAAGCGAACACGGAATACATGCTATGCCCTGATAAGGCTCGCCGATAGTCAGTAAGAGCCGTAAACCCACATTTTCATAAAACAGACGTTCCTTACGATCAACAGTAAACTCAGTAACAACAAGGATGAATTGAAGGTGGCGTATCGTATAAGGAAACAACAACATGTTAATGTAGCGGCACGTTGCTTCTACATTGCTACTGTTGTCTTCAGTATGAAGACTGATTTTGTTGCAGCACTCCACACTAGTCCGTCCTAAGTTTGTTCATAACTTTTGCAACCGACACCTATTTTAAACTATTTACTGTTGTATAGACGGTTTCCCTCTACGGTTTTTATCTGCATATAAGAAACAGAAGAAGTAAAAAGCTACGTTAAGTATGAAACTTCTTATAACGACGTTCAAAATTGACATTTTTCACGTCCTGACAAGCTTTGTATATTTCTGATGGCAATGTATTGTTGAAAATAGTTGGGGAAAAAAGCATCTAACCAAGGCGGATACATTTTCCAAGTACGGAAAAAAAAAAATCAGGGAAAGAGCTTAGGAGGGCAATGAAAACTGATAACATTCAACATTAATCACTGATGTTCAAACGAAAGCAGAATTCCGTTTTGAAAAATAAAACCGTTTCAGCTGTAACATCCTTTTATTCTTGAGCATTACTGGTTTCACAGCACTTATAGATGCACCTTCAATTGCAGATTCGATTCAAATCATAATATGCATAAAATGTATTACGGGAAAACCCACCGTTCACAGTCGGTCGCATGCCACAGACTACCCACAAAAAAGACGAATGTCCTGAAGGTAATAATTCCAATTGGTAAGAAACTGCGAAACTGAAGTTTGATGAGGCCTTGAACAATCTTATAGTCCAATCCTATTACAATGTGTGGCGTCTAGCGAGTTGGCGCAAGAAACAGGGTCTATATAAAACAGAGCAGCAGGAATACTCACAGATTCGTCTGTCTGAGGGCAACAGTTACGAAAACGCTGAAAAATCTCAATGTCTGTTACATATTGCGAAAAATTGTTTAAATTACAAAACCAGCAGTAAGAAATCTTAGTTTAATAGCAGCACGAACAAAGGCATAGAAGGGGTCTTACTTCCTATGCTCCAGTTCCGAATCTAAAGAGGAATAACGCTGATATGTTAGAATGAGGACTAGGGCTCATTGGTAGGATACTGGGAAAATGCGACATGTCACGTAACTGGGGTGCCGTCAACCGTTGCACTGGCCGTCATTATGACACACTAAGATAACAAGCAGCATGCCAGCCGCTGGTTTGGTCGTGGCCAGATCGCTGTGTAGGTTTACCCTGTCTTCGAGGTACCACAGGCACTGATAGTTTAAAGTGGTATCGTGTGATGGGTTTACCGTGAAAGCTCGTTCCAGGGGAAAAACTGTCACCGGGTACCGTCAGCGATATTACGGGCATATACACTCCTGGAAATTGAAATAAGAACACCGTGAATTCGTTGTCCCAGGAAGGGGAAACTTTATTGACACATTCCTGGGGTCAGATACATCACATGATCACACTGACAGAACCACAGGCACACAGACACAGGCAACAGAGCATGCACAATGTCGGCACTAGTACAGTGTATATCCACCTTTCGCAGCAATGCAGGCTGCTATTCTGCCATGGAGACGATCGTAGAGATGCTGGATGTAGTCCTGTGGAACGGCTTGCCATGCCATTTACACCTGGCGCCTCAGTTGGACCAGCGTTCGTGCTGGACGTGCAGACCGCGTGAGACGACGCTTCATCCAGTCCCAAACATGCTCAATGGGGGACAGATCCGGAGATCTTGCTGGCCAGGGTAGTTGACTTACACCTTCTAGAGCACGTTGGGTGGCACGGGATACATGCGGACGTGCATTGTCCTGTTGGAACAGCAAGTTCCCTTGCCGGTCTAGGAATGGTAGAACGATGGGTTCGATGACGGTTTGGATGTACCGTGCACTATTCAGTGTCCCCTCGACGATCACCAGTGGTGTACGGCCAGTGTAGGAGATCGCTCCCCACACCATGATGCCGGGTGTTGGCCCTGTGTGCCTCGGTCGTATGCAGTCCTGATTGTGGCGCTCACCTGCACGGCGCCAAACACGCATACGACCATCATTGGCACCAAGGCAGAAGCGACTCTCACCGCTGAAGACGACACGTCTCCATTCGTCCCTCCATTCACGCCTGTCGCGACACCACTGGAGGCGGGCTGCACGATGTTGGGGCGTGAGCGGAAGACGGCCTAACGGTGTGCGGGACCGTAGCCCAGCTTCATGGAGACGTTTGCGAATGGTCCTCGCCGATACCCCAGGAGCAACAGTGTCCCTAATTTGCTGGGAAGTGGCGGTGCGGTCGCCTACGGCACTGCGTAGGATCCTACGGTCTTGGCGTGCATCCGTGCGTCGCTGCGGTCCGGTCCCAGGTCGACGGGCACGTGCACCTTCCGCCGACCACTGGCGACAACATCGATGTACTGTGGAGACCTCACGCCCCACGTGTTGAGCAATTCGGCGGTACGTCCACCCGGCCTCCCGCATGCCCACTATACGCCCTCGCTCAAAGTCCGTGAAATGCACATGCGGTTCACGTCCACGCTGTCGCGGCATGCTACCAGTGTTAAAGACTGCGATGGAGCTCAGTATGCCACGGCAAACTGGCTGACACTGACGGCGGCGGTGCACAAATGCTGCGCAGCTAGCGCCATTCGACGGCCAACACCGCGGTTCCTGGTGTGTCCGCTGTGCCGTGCGTGTGATAATTGCTTGTACAGCCCTCTCGCAGTGTCCGGAGCAAGTATGGTGGGTCTGACACACCGGTGTCAATGTGTTCTTTTTTCAATTTCCAGGAGTGTAGATGGCAGGAGCCTTGTCAGCTGTCACGGACAGTAACAGCGACGTACAAGCTACAATGCAGCCGAGTCAATCGCATACTTGTAATAGGAAGGTTGCAACGCCACATTAATGTAACGAAATGCAGGATGACCTGCGAAGGAAGTAACACTGGTGCAAGGACTGGCAGTGTAAGATGTCTTACACGAATGTAACTGTTCCATTACTCTACTTGCAAAGAGTGACAATCCTAAAATACTTTTGAGTAACCTAAAGCAGCATGATCACATAAAGCAAACTACAGGTAAGAAATAGGTGTTAGGCTGAGATTCATTGGAAGAGTCTTTAGGAAATGTAATTCACCTACGAAACAAGTCGCTCACAAAATATTGGTAAGATCGATTCTTGATTATTGCTCACCAGTCTGGAACCCTTACGAAGTTCCATTAATAGGAGAGAGCGACAGGGAGAAGGTCCAAAGAAGGGTGTATCATTCGTCATGGGACACACACACACACACACACACACACACACACACACACACACACACACACACACACACCTGTGGGGCAACAACTACACGCAGGATGTCTGCTTCTAAGAGTGTGAGAGAAGGTACCTCTGTTAGCGTCATCATGACGGTGCCCGGGAATAGCGACTGTCGGGAACCCAACGTACAAACTCTTGTCTCCTCCTCCTCCCCCTCCTCCTCCTCCTCCTATCAAAGTAGTCAAACTCCACGTTCGAACCATGGAAAACGCTCGCAAGCACCGATGAGTACTGGTATACGGCCGAACGTCGAAAATGGCACGAGGCGATGCATTCCGCTTGCCAACAGTGTCAATTTAGGCAGTGCGTAGTGAATCATGGACCGATAGAAAACCGTAATAAAAGAGAATGGAACAGTCTGAAATGCACTACAAAAGAATATTGAAAATTATGTGAACTGATAAGGTAAGGAATAAGGAGGCTTTCCAGAGAATCGGCACAGAAAGGATCGTATGGAACACACTAATAAGAAGGGGCAGGATGATAGGACATGTGTTAAGGGGTCAGGGTGTAACGTCCATGGTACTATAGGCTACTGTAGGGGTGTAGAAACTGTAGAGGAAGACAGATTGGAATACATACACCAATTAACTGAAGGCGTAGGCTGGAAGTGCTACTCTGAAATGAAGATAGCGCAGGAGAGGAATTCGTGGTATGGCATGCCGCATCAAACCAATTACAAGAAGAAGCGAGAAAAGAAAAGACTGAATAAATGAGGGTCTGATAATTCGTCCACCACCACCACCACCACCACCACCACCACCACCACCACCACTGACGAACAATTGTGTGCATTCGTTTTTGGTTGCCTACAACATCCGTCACGGGATCTGTACCTTCAACATGACTATGCAGCTATCCATCCCTTCTGCACTGTTTGCATTGTCCGAGAACCACTCCACGGACACGAGGATGCTTATGGGTGTCGTCCTAGGTCAACACGTATCAAACAAACGGGGTACATGGAGATTGGGTGCATTTGGCCCAGCTACGAGCTATTTGTTGTCTACAGTTGAGTCACGGTTGACGATTGACTCCCTAGCATTTTACACATCTCGTGGAGCATATGGCGCGTCGTCTTGCGACAGAGCGAAAATGGGTGCTGTGCGCTACTTGGTAGGTGACTTTGTCGTCCATATATTCACGATAAAAATCTTCGTGTAGCTGCATTCTTTTCCCTCTAACTGCTCTGAAAATTGGCAGTGTAACCGTCTGCTGGACATACAGCAATATTTTTCACCTATGTTTCTACTGAAAGTTACCACTAGTGCATACGATCATGAATAAATTAGATATGGCGAAGTTCTCGAACAGATTTAGCGTAGCAACATGGCCTGAAATCCTCAGTGAGGCTGGTGGCATCTCTGCCCTGTTAAAAAAGAACGGGTGTCAGCAAAACCATTACACACATGTTGAAATCCTTGTGGCTCTACGCCTTCAGATTATCAGAAGTACAGAAAACCGTTTCGTCTAAAAGGTACACCATGGACGACACACAGCGTTCGTCTAAAGACTTAAGATAGCGTCGCGCAACCGGAAGCGACGTCATTTCTCGCTGCGTGTGCGTCACATCCGCAGATATCGCCGCCCCGTACTTTTATGTCATCCGGGTAGCCTTCAGTTCTTCTGTTCTTTGTCAACAATGCACTATCAGCAACGTTCTGGGAAAATAAGTACAACACACGTCTAGGGTTGACGCTACCCTCGAATTAGAGACTGTAGCAAAGACTTTTTGGTCTGTACGGTGTACCATAATGTTGTAGACTGTCGCAAGCTCTAGCAAAAATGTTTCAATAGATAGCTTTGCGCGCGTACGGTTTCCAGCAGCTACGGACTTCGGTATGAAATATTGTCCTAGTTGGAATAAATGTACGATAGCATGCTGGAAAGTAATGCTTCCGAATTTTAAGTGAAAACTGTTAAAGGTTTTCAAATAAAACAAACGTTATTAACATCCTACACCTTTATTCTTCATGACTACAAATTTCTCAAAGCAATCACCCTGGCGTCGAACCCATTTCTCCCAGCGAGAGACCGCTTTTTCGATACCGTCACTAGAATGTGTGTGACTATCGACGGAGCAACCACCTCACCTGTGCTCTCGCCGCTTCGTTACTATCAAAGTGAAGTCCTCGAGGCTGATCGTTAAATTCTATAAACTGTTATGGGGGATGATCCATGAGAATGAACACAAGGCGCCGGCCTGCTGCAGATGTCGCAGAGCCCGTGTGTGTGGCCTGGCCGTGCCATGCTCAAGGAGAGGGTGCTCTCTATGTGTGGACCAAGTCTTCCAAGCCGTGCTTTCAGTTTTCTGAGCCGTTACAGCACTGTGTTTTTGAAGCACCGTCAGTCACGTTACGCACCACCATGTTACAATATGGGGCCCACTGGTGGTAAAGGGTTGCAACTTCCGTCAGCGAAATGGGAAAGTAGACCGTGTAATATGCACGATATGTAATACCTGAACCGATGTTGAAAACAATAGGAAGTTCTGAGCCATTGCTTCTCAGCACGTCCTCGTATTTGAAACGCAAACTTTTTGATTACGTCTGGATCCAATTGGAATCTAATTTCATTCAGACCTACATTAACAGGCAATACGACAGCGCTTCATTCAGTATGTTACCTGTTATTTGCTGTACAGTAGTGCCTGTTACACGAGATATCCTAAGTGCCGTTCTCTCATTTCGGATACACAATTGCACTCATCTCTGTAGCGAGATACGAATTCTTTCAAACAACCCCAAACCATCTCGTAAATCTGGGCAAGACTATACAATTCGCTGATCCATTTCTTCAGCAGATTCAGCGGGAATACTGTACACTTACGGGATGACCCACCACCCCCCGACACACACACACACACACACACACACACACACACACACACACACACACACACACCGAGACAGACACAGAGAGAGAAATATAAAGGGGACTGGGGACGGCTGTTCTCTGAGACAAAGGTTCAGGCTCTGTTCGGCCGATTTCTGACCGTACTGGCATGTCAGATGTCTTACGCCAGCAGGAAAATGTGCTAAGCGTCTTCACCATGCATCTAGCACTAAATACGAACCCCATTAGGAGGGCTTAATCTAGAAGTTTATATTTAATATGCATTTTCACAACTTTAACAACATTTTATACTGAAATCAGTGGCGGTTCGTAACGAAACATCTCTCAAAAAAAGTGGCTCTGAGCACTATGGGACTGAACTGCTGTGGTCATCAGTCCCCTAGAACTAACCTAAGGACATCACACACATCCATGCCCGAGGCAGGATTCGAACCTGCGACCGTAGAAGTCGCACGGCTCCGGACTGCGCGCCTAGAACCGCGAGACCACCGCGGCCGGCAAACATCTCTCAAACGTCGCCTTTGCGGACCCATGTTTACAGTAACGTTTTCGCTTCTATCATCTTACATTTTCATCTGTATCAGTTATCACTGTTAGTTATGATGCACTGTGTGTAAGAACCATAGAGATACGTTAAAGCAAGATCTTTCCTCGGCACAGTTATGTTCATATCAAAGAAATTTTACTTTTGTTATGGTGACGTGTGCAGTAATCTAAGAACCAAACTGATCTGTCGAATAATTTTATTTATACGGATTTTAAAGCTGTCTTGTTTCGGTGTGTTTGAGCTACTTGGTAACGGCGTCGCTACGAAAGATTTCTATTCCGGAAACATATCATCAGTCAAAAATTATCCTACGTTTGTGTAGGTTTATAAGAAGTCTGGTGCCTCTGCGGTTGAGTTGGAAAGTGGCCGTGATTATCTTTGCAATGATCGGTGTAAATAACGCCCAATGGGGGAAAAAAAAATCGCCTCTCAGCATTACTCAGACGCTTTTCTCTTTTAACCTGGCTGCCTTTATGCACAGTTTTGTTATAGTAGTTGTGGGGTGACAAACTACCAATGCAATGGTGGAGTTCGATGACCCATCACAAGAAAAGGAGAAAATATTTCACCAACGGACTTGATATGGGCAGAGCTTCCAAGGTCTCGAAACGGATTTTTCTTGGTGTGTCTCACGACGGGCCAAACCGTAATTGGCGATTTATTATAACGCAATTCGTTTGGTCCGATGGACTAAAAATTGCACGATACGGAGCCTTGATTGCAAAAAGAGGACAATATGAAGTTTAAATTGTTGTAGCCTCAACTCTGTTCACCTTTTGACTTGCACCTGCTCAAATATTTAGAGAAATTTATGCCTGGAAAATATTTTGAGGCCGCAGGTCGGTATTCTGCAGACTTTCCATAGCCCTTCACTGACGAAATCTGCCCATAGGGTAAACGTTAGACGAAGTGTATTTATCTGACAAGCCTCTACGTCGAAAAATAACTTTTTACAAAACACAATCAGGTTGTTTTTCGCCAGGCAGAAAACTCAATTTTAATCTTTAAACTTTAAAAAACAGTACTAGAGTGTAATTTTCAGTATTATCAGCAGACCACAAATAGACTTGTCTCACGAGTTGTTTATTCAAAGTCTTAATTAGTTCGAACGTCCAGTGCACTCTTCTTCATATGCGTGAATGTGCTGTTTTTCAGTATCTTGACAGCACGTTCCAATTACTTTTTTCCCTATGCCCTCATTTGCCAACAATGTTGTGCCAAGGCGACTGTCTTAACGACGTTTTCCTCTATGGATAGTCAAGGAATGCGTTATATATAGCTTAGGCAACCTTGACAATACTTCACCGTGGACAAAAGGAGTGGAACTAAGCGGTGATGAGTCCGGTTTCTATAATGTGCACACAATTTCAATTGGGAAGATGTTAACGGAAGTCCCTTGACCTGGTGTCACGGATTTGTGACAAAATAATTCGCAGAAAAAAAATGAGTACAGGAAACTTCGCTGTCATTGTCATATGACAGGATACGTCAGCACTGCATGAAAAATGGAGTATCTTCCATACTTTTGTACTACTTACAAGCTTGAGCTACACACAAATCCTGCCGTGCGGGATTAGCCGAGCGGTATTTAGGTTACGTAGTGTGTAAGCTTAGGGACTGATGATCTTAGCAGTTAAGTCCCGTAAGATTTCACACACATATTTGAACATTTTTGAACACAAATCCTGTTTTGTGAAGATCTTTTACGACCATACGTCCCTCGTGCAGTGTAACTGGGCGTTTTGTGTGCATGAAGCATTGCAGCTTGGGCACCAACATTCCCATGGTGACGCATTTCTACCGATCTCGATGACTTCATCACTGGTAGATGCGTTGGTTTCCATTTTTTCTGACGATTGTTGGCGTACTTTAAAGTGACAGGTCATGGATGTTGCAGCGACCATGCCGAAAGCTCTGAATGTATATAAATACATTACCTCTACTATGTGTGTTGTCCCCGGAGACCGATAACAGCATACTGTTAAACGTAGTGGCAGAGTAGCCCCACCTTTGTAGCTATGTATCACTCCGCGTTAACGTAGTAGGTTGTCAGCTTAATAACTGTGGCTTACCTGAAACAAGAAGAAAGAAAAAACTTAGCAATAGGTTAAACAACATACTGATAAGTAAAAACGTAAAATTATATTTTCGCCGTACTAATCACCACAGAACCATACTGAATTTTGCGATAGTGTCAAACCGCCCTCTGTATAAAAACAAACGTAATAAGGGCAAACTGATGACATTTATTTGGAGAATTCTTGAAAGTATAGTGTAGATGCGAAGTAGGAAGCATGTACAACGAGACTGGGTATCACCACCAGGTCGTATTTTAGGGGTGGGTCGAAAGGAATCAGATACGTAGCGCTAGATTTGTGAGCGGTAAATTCAGTTAGTTGTAGAGATGCAGTGGAATTTTAGGCACGAACGTTTGGTTAGGAGACTATTAATCGTGTCGCGAAACGCAGCTGAGCAAGCGTTACCTACGTCCGGAACGGAATTCACGTTGATGACTTGTTTCTCTCTTCCTGAAGTTCCGCAACGTCTCCAAGTGAACAAGATGTGTTTTTATGGGCCATTCGTTCATAGTCGACCTGGGAGTGAGGGCACTTTGGTCGGAAAGGTGCTGTCGTGATATTCACGACGACAGTCTGAACTACTTGACAGTATAGACACAGCGATCTTGAAATCAATCACAGTGCGATGAATTTTCCCCAGTTATCACTGCATTTTTTTACTGTAACGTCACCACGTGTTTCCGACAAATAATATCGCGGTCGGGTAGCACGATTTTACTACTGATTTATACGCAGACAGATCTTACTCTTTCGCTCTTGATGGCGACACGTGGGAAGCAACAATAATGTACTGCAAGGCACAATGAAGTGTGATAGGGCCGCCACTATTCACGACACAAACCACTACTAAGATCTGAGGGTGTTGAGAGATGGCGCGGTTTCAGATAATTGATGCCATTACAATATTTTTACGAAAGGCAGGAGGACTTTTATATGATCAGGGCTTAGTGCAAATGATTTGGCAGCTCCCTCCACATAAACGTAATGCATCCCTCCGAAGCAATTTGAGCTGGTACGATCACAAAAATAGCCGTGATGGAAGGCAGATGCTAGACATATTCATTCGAAAAATAAGAAGGAAGTTTTACTCAGCAAGGACCACGTCAGTCACAAAAAATTCTTGTGACCAGATGAATATCGTTCGTTGGTCCTAACCCTTACAAAGTTGGATTAAGGGATTACTCTCAGTTTCTTGCTCCTCGCGGGTTCGTTTGCTCAGTTGGTTGCGGCATAGAATTACAAACGAGTACCAATCAGAAGCGACTAATTGATGGCGCTGCTACATTCTGAAATTCCACGTTCCAAAGATCTGTCGAACAGCGTATTATATCCTCAAACACTCCATGCCGAGGCCAAAAGTGTTGAGACGAGCGTTATTGTTTCAACAGGCTGATTCCGTCGACATCATTCCGACAGCCCGAGGGCAAACGTCAAAGCCAAGACTGGAAACGTCCCATATCTCCCCTGTCAAAGATATCCAAAGCTGTTCACCCAAGTTCCGACAGATTAAAGATGAGCACCACCTCAGACTGAAGCGCCCTTCCTCGAGAGTTGAACCTCAACAATGCGCAGCGTTGTTAAGACACCTTGCACAATCTGCGACGCGCCAAAATGGTGAAACACCCAGCAATATTGTCTGACGGAATCGCCCTGTTACCAACATAACGCTCGCCCCGCACTGCCAATCGGAAGAAAGCTACGCTACATCGCTTTGATTGGGAAAAACTGCAACATCCTCCGTACAGCCCGGATTATTTCACCGTGAGAGTTTCACATCTTTGGCGACCAGGAGACAGACTTGCGTAGACATCAGTTTCAGTCGGACGAGGAAGTACAGAAGTGGTAGCGGTTGTGCATCCGTCGGCGGACGACCGCAACCTACGAAATAGGAATTGATCGTCTCGTCTTCCAGTGGGATAATTGTCTTTCGCGTGCTGTGATTACTTTTGAATGGAACCATACCATAGTCCCGTTGTGGTGGATGTCATTTGACTGACCCTCATACCACTGAAGAAAAGGGGAAGGGTTCGATTCTGGGACAATCAGTAACAGCTAAAATAACGTTTAAGGTACACTACTGGCCATTAAAATTGCTACACCACGAGGATGTGCTACAGACGCGAAATTTAACCAACAGGAAGAAGATGCTGTGATATGCAAGTGCTTAGCTTTTCAGAGCATTCACACAAGGTTGGCGCCGGTGGCGACACCTACAACGTGCTGACATGACGAAAGTTTCCAACCGATTTCTCATACACAAACAGCAGTTGAGCGGCGTTGCCTAGTGAAACGTTGTTGTGATGCCTCGTGTAAGGAGGAGAAATGCATACCATCACGTTTCCGACTTTGATAAAGGTCGGATTGTAGCCTATCGCGATTGCGGTTTGTCGTATCGCGACATTGCTGCTCGCGTTGGTCGAGATCCACTGACTGTTTGCAGAATATGCAATCGGTGGGTTCAGGAGAGTAATACGAAACGCCGTGCTGGATCCCAACGGCCTCTTATCACTAGCAGTCGAGATGACAGGCATCTTATCCGCATGGCTATAAAGGATCGTGCAGACACGTCTCGATTCCTGAGTCAACAGATGGGGACGTTTGCAAGACGACAACCGTCTGCACGAACAGTTCGACGACGTTTGCAGCAGAATGGACTGTCAGCTCTGAGACCGTGGCTGCGGTTACCCTTGACGCTGCATCACAGACAGGAGCGCCTGCGATGGTGTACTCAACGACGAACCTGGGTGCACGAATGGCAAAACGTCCGCTTTTTCGGATGAATCCAGGTTATGTTTACAGCATCATGATGATCGCATCCGTGTTTGGCGACAAACGCACATTGGAAGCGTGTATTCGTCATGGCCATACTGGCTTATCACCTGGCGTGATGATATGGGGTGCCATTGGTTACATGTCTCGGTCACCTCTTGTTCGCATTGACGGCACTTTGAACAGTGGACGTTACATTTCAGATGTATTACGACCCGTGGCTCTACCCTTCATTCGATCCCTGCGAAACCCTATATTTCACGACTGCATGTTGCAGGTCCTGTACGGGCGTTTCTGAATACAGGAAATGTTCGACTGCTGCCCTGGCCAGCACATTCTCCAGTTCTCTCACCAATTGAAAACGTCTGGTCAATGGTGGCCGAGCAACTGGCTCGTCACAATACCCCAGTCACTACTCTTGATGAACTGTGGTATCGTGTTTAAGCTGCATGGGCAGCTGTACCTGTACACGCCATTCAAGCTCTGTTTGCCTCATGCCCAGGCGTATCAAGGCCGTTATTACGGCCAGAGGTGGTTGTTCTGGGTACTGATTTCTCAGGATCTATGCGCCCAAATTGCGTGAAAATGTCATCACATGTCAGTTCTAGTATAATATATTTGTCCAATGAATACCCGTTTATCATCTGCATTTCTTCTTGGTGTAGCAATTTTAATGGCCAGTAGTGTATTTCGAAACTGAGCACAAGCTCCGATTGGGTAATGACGAGAAAGGAAATCAGCCATGTCCTTTTGAAACAATTGTAACGAAGTTCACCTTAAGCTACTCAAATGACAACTTTGATTTAGACGACGGGACTGGGATTCGAACCGCCATGCTGCAGATTAGCACTGATCGCCTCGTTCGGGCCCTCAGCTTCAAAGCTGCGCGGTAGGAACGTACGAGGGTCAGTCAAAAAGTAATGCCTCCTATTTTTTTTCTACGTTTAATTGTCAGGAAATTTAAATGCAATTACATAGGTTGAAAACCACAACATTGAGGATCATTTTGTCATTTTTCAATGTAATCTCCGCCCATCTCTACAGTTTTGGTCCATCTTTGAACAAGGGCATGTATCCCAGCACGGTAAAAATCACAGATCTGCTTCCTAAGCCATTGACGCACGGATGTTTTGACGGCCTCCTCATCTTCAAAATGAATCCCACGATGAGCTTCTTTTAGTGGCCCGAACAGATGGAAGTCTGATGGTGCCAGGTCAGGGCTGTATGGGGGATGAGGCAAAACTTCTCATCCAATTTTGACAATCTCGTCAGAGGTGTGACGACTGGTGTGTGGTCTTGCATTGTCATGCAAAAGAAGAACATCTGCCATTGATTTTGTTGGGCGAACTCGCTGAAGACGTGCTTTAAGTTTGTTGAGGGTTGTGACGTATTGAACAGAATTTATTGTGCATCCCTGCTCCAAAAAATCAACCAGAATCACACCCTCTGTATCCCAGAAAACTGTTGCCATAACTTTCCCTGCCGATCGCACAGTTTTGAATTTTTTCTTCCTCGGCGAGCTTGTGTGACGCCACTCCATTGACTGCCTCTCTGATTCGGGTTCAAAAAAATGCACCCATGTTTCGTCCCCGGTCACAATTTTTTTCAGAAACTCATCTCCCTCCAAACGGAAGCGCTGCAAGTGTTGGGAGGCTATTGTTTTCCTTTCCTCTTTATTCTGATCGGTTAACATTCTTGGAACCCACCGTGCACAAACTTTTGAGTACCCCAATTGTTTAATAATCGTGATCACACTGCCTTTACTAAGAGAAATAATGCGACACACTTCATCTGCAGTCACCCGACGGTCACCACGAATGATGTCATCAACTTGCTGAATGTTGTGTGGAGTCACTGCACTCACCGGCCTGCCGCTCCGCTTTTCGTCAGTCAACGGTGTTTGCCCTTCAGCTTCCTTACAACGACGAACCCATCGTCTAACAGTGCTGACATCCACTGTTACAACACCATACACCTTCTTCAGTCTTTCATGAATGCGTATGGGCGTTTCACCTTCTGCATTCAAGAATTCAATCACACAACGCTGTCTCAAACGAACATCGATGTCGGCCATCTTACAAACTTCTGCTGTGCTGCCACCTGTTGACACAGAAAGTTACTACTGCAGTGGATTGCAGAAGAAGGTTTGAGGAATGGCGCCAAATTCAAATTTTTCACTTAACTTAATTTCTTTAAGTAGAAAAAAAATGGGAGGCATTACTTTTTGACCGACCCTCGTAAATGTAGGGTTCCAACATTGGACACAGACCGAGGAACACGGCAGTACGAAGTACCCTCCGCCCTTCTCTACACAGTGCCTTACGGAGTCATTACCAGAAAAAGAGATTTTAAAATCTCACATCCTGTGTGTTTGGGAACGTGAAGTGAATGGTGAGCCGCTAATTGGCCGCGACGTGGGCGTGGCGGCTATCGCAGCGGGAAGTCAGTAAACCGCTGCGGCGCGCGCTCGTCGCGTACGGCGGCGGACGTTGTCCGTGCGCAGGGGTCACCTTGGCGGCGGACACGCCCCCGGCAGACGTGACGTCACGGCCGCCGCCCCTGTCTGCGCCTGCGCCGGCCGCGGCAGCGCGCGGGAAAGTCAGGGCAGGCTGCAACGTCCTGTACGGCCGCCCCAGCTGCGCCCGCCGCGGGGGTGTGTCGGCGGGAACCGGGGGAAATGAGGTCGGCTCGATAAGATCGGTCGGAGGCCTCGGAAGCCGGCTCACGCGACTCTGCGCCATTCTCTAGCGAGGGCAGCGGTGGCGGGGGAAAACGGCCTTAGCCTTCCTTCTCTTCTGCGCCCCTGGGCGCAGCAAGTAACGCGTTCCGAGGCTGTTCAGTGTCTGGCTGTGTCGCACTTGCGCCCCTTCGGGCACGAAATAAGAAAGCTATATTGCAAGTATTACCCTACTGTATCGAGTACATCGTATTAACCTACAAAGCCATCTTTCTCCCCGCGCACACCGAGAAGACCATCGGCGAGCTCGCTGTTATGTGAGAGATCGAATGAAACTGACTGGTTTTGACAGGTTTTTTGTTACTACCAACTTTAGCAGACAACATTGTTTTTATGCACGTACCATATCTATAAATAGGATAATTTCAATTCCTTTTATACCTAACATTTCAGCTATCACGAAATCCATAACTTACTTCTGCCGGTTTAATTCTCGTAAACGTAGTTTCACGGAACACAATGTTGTTTCCAGAATGAGATTTCCACTCTGCAGCGAAGTGTGCGCTGATATGAAACTTTCTACATCTACATCTACATGATTACTCTGCAATTCACATTTTAGTGCTTGGCAGAGGGTTCATCGAACCACAATCATAATATCTCCCTACCATTCCACTCCCGAACAGCGCGCGGGAAAAACGAACAACTAAACCTTTCTGTTCGAGCTCTGATTTCTCTTATTTTATTTTGATGATCATTCCTACCTATGTAGGTTGGGCTCAACAAAATATTTTCGCATTCGGAAGAGAAAGTTGGTGACTGAAATTTCGTAAATAGATCTCGCCGCGACGAAAAAGTCTTTGCTTTAATGACTTCCGTCCCAACTCGCGTATCAAATCTGCCACACTCTCTCCCCTATTACGTGATAATACAAAACGAGCTGCCCTTTTTTTGCACCCTTTCGATGTCCTCCGTCAATCCCACCTGGTAAGGATCCCACACCGCGCAGCAATGTTCTAACAGAGGACGAACGAGTGTAGTGTAAGCTGTCTCTTTACTGGACTTGTTGCATCTTCTAAGTGTCCTGCCAATGAAACGCAACCTTTGGTTCGCCTTCCCCACAATATATCTATGTGGTCTTTCCAACTGAAATTGTTCGTAATTTTAACACCCAGGTACTTAGTTGAATTGACAGCCTTGAGAATTGTACTATTTATCGAGTAATCTAATTCCAACGGATTTATTTTAGAACTCATGTGGATCACCTCACACTTTTCGTTATTTAGCGTCAACTGCCACACCATATAGCAATCGCTTTCTGGCAGATTAAAACTGTGTGCCGGGCCGAGACTCTAACTCGGGACCTTTGCCTTTCGCGGACAAGTGCTCTACCTACCATCTGAGCTACCCAAGTACGACTCACGCCCCATCCTCACAACTTTACTTCTGCCAGTATCTCGTCTCCTACCCTCCTGGTAGAGCGCTTGCCCGCGAAAGGCAAAGGTCCCGAGTTCGAGTCTCGGTCCGGCACACAGTTTTGATCTGCCAGGAAGTTTCACAATGTTGTCTGTTCGCTACATTGGCAGGGACAATATATTAGTCAATACCGGCCAGTAATTCGACATGCTTCGATTGTCTATAATCCATCAACCATATCGCCCTGAATCTTGAGTACGACGTGTGTTCGACGATACGTACAGCATGGCAATAATACTTCCCTTTCCCCTCCCCTTGTCCCAAGTCTCCTGCTTTCTGAAGTGGCGGCAAGGGTGTCGGCACCCTACTGACCACGTACAGCTGTCCTCAGTGCGACAGGTCGCTTCAACGTCGCAGTGTGCACTTGTTATGGTTCAACTGCCCTTTCCCAGACCTTTGAACTTACTGGCGCAGCCAGTTACAGAGAAATCTGCGGTTTAAGGTGGATTCCGAACCAAAGTTCAACTTCGCATTCTTAAGAATTACTGCCAGAGCTGAAAGTAGCGAAATCTACTGAGCACTGAACCCTGCACCTTTCAGTTTCTCTTCTGGTACCCACTGAAACTTAACTACTACTCTGTGTAAACCCTAATGCGTAATTTTTCAGTTGTTATTATGCGAGATGTTGGTCTGAATAAGTCGCACATATTTTAACTTGGGCTATGATAATTTCACAAAGTGCCTTCTTAAAGCACGACGCTTCTCCCATCCTATATACAAAACCTAACGGAATGTTAAAAGAACGCTCCTTCAAAGTGCAAGCCGATGTTACACAGTCAATAAATGTATGTGGTTATTACTCTTGTGTTTACAGATTTACTGGAACTACGAATTTCTTAGATGTTTGCTTTCCAGACGTTACATTTGAAGTCTTCTAAACGAATATCATGCAGACGATGTGACCCATGCAACTGTGCAATAGTTTCTAAAACATATCCACTGGAACAACTGGAAATTACAGTGATGGTACCGCAAATTAGGTGACGGGGAATTTTACAAAACGTACAGCTTAAATGTTAATATCAGGTTTCTAAACTAAAGATTTTTTCATATTGTCATAAGGCCCGTTGCAATAATAATTCAAAGGGGGTTCCTACTTTCTATACATTTTCGTTGAACTATGTTAATGGCGCAAAGCGAACTAACAACATTTTAATGATACAGCCCAAGAAATACAAGAAAACTCAGTAACAACGCAGGAAATACGCAAAAGGAAGACTATAGGAATCGGAATCGTGGATATACACTGAGTATTGGAAATTCAGCTGTACTATTTAATGCGCATTAGCTCCTCATTCTTTCGCTGCCACCGCGAGAAAAAGTTGGGCCCTGAATGATTATTACGCAACACACTCTGCGTACTTCGTTAGTTAACAATTTGAACAAATCAGACTGCAGAAATTAAGAAACAATTACACCGTATTAAACACGGTATCTGCTGTTTCCCGTTAGAGCTGGGCTTCATGCATTTGTGCCTTAAAGGAATTAGTACTATGAAGCGCGTGTCTATGTACTCCATCATCAGGTGGACAAATACATCCTATAAACAGCGAAATGCGCACACGGTATCTTGCAAAAGTAGGTAAACAGAGGAACAGTTAGTGTATCGTGTATCGTCTATCGAGAGGTAAGATGCTAAGAAGATTCTACATTCCTGTGACGTTTGATGTGCTGATCCCTGGACACGTGGCGTAATCATGAAACACGTTACTTCTCGATGTGTGCGGTAACGTCAGCAGAAGAAATACGGATACAGGAACACACTTAAGAAACTGCCTATTGGAAGTGAGTTTTCCTGCTCCGTACTGACAACGCGCTGTAGATCTGTACAAGGAAAAGGAAGTTAAATTTTCCGGACGACAAGCACACCGTAGCGGTACCGGGAAAGCCTGGAGGAAGCATCGTGTTTCTGCAGTTTATCTTTGTTCGCTACTGAAATTTTATAATCAAAGCCCTTCGTTCAGAAGAAGCAGCTCTAACAAATTTTTATATCATTGTACATAAAAATAAGTCAGCTTCATACCGTTTTAAGTAGTTCTTTGTGGGCTACAGAAAAAAGCGATTGCCACGTAAATATTGATTAGTTTGAAAATGGTACATAGTGTTTAGATTCCATTCAGCATTTGTGTGTAGACTGGTTTTCTGTACATATCGAACAGTCATTATGCATATCACACGCCGTCTTAGTTTGACAGCGAAACTACTTTTCTCAGGTCTGTCAATATCGCGTCAACAGCAAAGCAAAATATCTAACACACACACACACACACACACACACACACACACACAAACCAGAGAGAGAGAGAAAGAGAGAGAGAGAGAGAGAGAGAGAGAGAGAGAGAGAGAGAGAGAGAGAGCGCATCTTTTCATTGAGAAGAAATCTTTGCTCAGGTATGTTTCTATGTTTCTGAGAGTGACGACCAGCTGCCAGCCATTATACATTTCGCCTATCCTCTGCATGTTTTCCTGCATTTCGCTGAAGAATTTTTTTCTTGTACTCTCCCCGTGAACAACAGCATTACCTGCCAACACATACAGCTTTCGACGCTCGAGTGACACAGTTTTGCCACTCCTTTGCAGTTAAGCGAAATTTACACCATTTTTACGTCGCAGTATCCTTTTAGTTACAGTTACATTGTAAAGAACTGAAAAATCGTCCTTTCTGCAAAAACAGTAATTGCACGGCGTCAAGTACGCCAATAGGGTATTTGTTTTCTGGAAACTGTCTTAATTGTGTCGTTTTACGCTCCTAACATGATTTTTTCCCTCTTGAATTTCAGTATTTTATAACCACGGAAATTAAATTCAAATGATTTGAAAGCGCGCTAAAACGCGCTATTAGGGTCATGTGATGCCTGTGACGTCACTGGTTAGCTCGCTGCTCCTGCTACCATAAACCTCATTCAGTGATGTCTCGTTTTAGAATTTAAGTTTCGGAAAATGGGTTACGAATGGTTTGTAGTACCACACACTACAAATACATCTATAAAACTCCTGAAAAGTTAGTTTTTAGTGTTACAGAGAATGTGACGGCAAATTGCCACCACGTCGACGCAGAAGTTCACTAAATTAATTAAATATGTATTGCACTATGAAGTTGACATTAGTTTACCTCCGGATTTGCTTCCCCAGTGTTACGATGAAGGATAGCGCCAGTCAACTAAATTGAACTTACTGAAAATTGTCACTTTAACCAAATCTACATATATTGTTTACTAGCTTAGTTGTTAGGGCGGTAGACCGTCGAATAGTACAAGATTAGGATCACAGAACGCTGGTTCGAATCCAATCCGAAAGAATATTTTAATGTATTTGTAAAACGAATCGACAGTCCACTCCTATGAAAACCAAATCACAATTACGAAACTTCACCACACCGCTCAGAAACAGAATATTGTGTTTTCTTGCTGTTTTCAAGCGCTTACATTTGCAATCGCGTTCAATACTATATTCTCTAGTTGACGTGACCACATACTTGGTACTTTATTAGAAACAATGTTTTTTTTATCTTCGTACTGACCATCTAGGATACTTATCGTATAAACTTTCGTAGTTTAATCATTTCACATAAAGATGAAGTAAGTCTGCTACGGACGCTGACGATCCTTAAAACTCTCAAAGGTCAGAGCCCTTACGTTTATTTTCGTATTTCATGCAAAACTTTGAAAAGCATATGGCCCTCCCGGGATTCGAACACATGACCTCTTTACTTCTAGTCAGCTGCGCTATCCGCTGCGCCACCTAGTGCCAACTGCTCATATTTTATGTGCTGAGTGTTTTGTACGGAGGAAATCAGCATAAAGTTTTGCCAAGAATTATTTTATTGTGTTTTGGTCGTAAATCGTGACAGTCTACAATATAGTTGTAATATACAACCCCATTTACAGAAGTTCTACAATTCCTTAGTTATGAGCGCGTTTAATAATGTTTTAGGGTGCAGGGAAAAGAATGTCGTCGCACATATAGCCGCTCTAAATGGGTAGAGCATAAACGCATCAACTTTCGCTAAGTTTGTACTATCAACGTTCACAAAATTCCTTACTATTGTTACTTGAAAGTCGTAATTGCGTTTTCCAACACGAAATAGCTAAACTAACTCTTAGTCTGTGGCGTCACCAGAGCATCAGCCAATAACAGAGCGTTGTCGATCATGTGACTAGATGTTGATACTTAATGCTTTTTAAACTTTAATTACTTACTTACTTACTCACTCACTGGTCATACCGGACTCGAGAATCCATTACCGCAGCAATTTATTTTCGCCTTTTGTCGTTGTCTTGGGCTATTTCCTTCCATTCACCTTCGATACCTAGGCTCCTCAAATCAGCCTTCACATTGTCCTCCCATCTATGCCTCGGTCTCCCCACAGGACGTTTTCCTTCTAGGTGCCCTACCAGTACTCTGCGCGCTGCCCTGCCCTCATCAATTCGAGCTACGTGACCCGCCCATCGCAGCCTACGTGATTATGTCAGGGCTTGAATAGAGTTCGTTAACCTCTTCGTTATGCGGTTTTCGCCACTCTCTGCTAATGTCATCCCTTTTTGCTCCGAAAATTTTCCTCAAAATTTTTTTTTAAACTTTGATTAGATTTGAGAATATATTTTTTGAGAATATTGAACGTAAATGCCATTTAAATGTTATAACCAGAATAACAATCCGAACCATATTTTTAACATAGGAAAATGACCTATTGACCGAAATCTGGAAAAATCGGAGAAGTCAGTTACGCGTTGTTGTTTCTTCAGCTGCGACAGGCGAAAGCAGAGGAGTGTTGTAACGTCAAGAAAGCGTCCAGTTTCATCCAGTAAAACTTCCCCTACTAGGGTCATCAGTGGAGCGACGGAGCATCGTATACCAGAAGGAGAAGGTGGCTGAAGGACTAAGCGTCAACAGAGGAAATTTCCGAACCATCCTCTGCGCTCTGCAGAACACGCGTGTCAAGGGCGTGCGTAGCTTGCGTGTGCGTGGCCGCCCTGGAGCCAAAGACGCGCTCTCGTTTAACTCTTTCTTGACACCGTCGCTTCATGGCCGTAGCAAACAAACTCGTTCCGCTCGTTGCTAGAAATTACAAGACACGCCGCGAGCCGCTGTGGGACTCTCAGAACAAGGGAAGGCCCCGAAAACGGCGGCAGCACAACAGAACGACTCGGGGTGCTCTATGCACAAAGCTGTGTGGACAACAAGAGCTGCTATCAACAGCAAAGGTTCTAGCAACGAACCGCTGCTTACTCATCAAACAGGTATCTCCAGTCACCTGCTCATCTTACGCGACAGAAACAAGAAAGTGAGAAGTGGGTGTTGGTGCACTTTGTAGGGAATACGCACGGTGCCTTTTTTAAAATTTTATTGTACATTAGCCGCATCCGACTACTTGGTGCTGTGGCTCAATCTGATTAAATGGAAGAAGGAAAAGATGAAACACGTGTTTCTAATAATGTTTAACTTCACAATACTAGCTAGTGTGCTGGCATATTAGCAGCAGATATTCGGATGATTTTCTGAAACTGGGCAATGCTTCGCAATTGCAATATATGTATAGGTATTGTATACACATCGTAACTTCTCTAACCCCCTTCCTCTCTCTGCCCATCTCTTCCCCTTCTCTGTCTATTCCCTCCTCCCCCATCTTTCTCAGTTCTCTTACCCCTTTCTCTTTTTGAAGATTCGTTGCAGTTACTGCAAACGAAACAATGATTGGGAAATTAAGACGCTTAACCTTTTCCGACCCACTGGCTACAAACTTCTACATTAAATTGTAACGTCTCTTAGCTTAAGGAGAAATATTTTCTCCAGTGGAAACATCATGTACACATTTGTGAATGTTGACAACTGTTGGACTTCACTATAAATCAACAAGTCACTATAGCGGTGCACAGCAGCTTGTGACCGCCAGAATGCACGGAACGGGTTTGTTTGTTGTATCCCACCTTATAAAATAGTATTATTTTACCACATTGCATTGCAATTATTGAATGATCAGTTTCTTTATCACAACAGTGAATATTTCAATACTAGTTACTTTAGTCCATAAAAAAGGAGGCCAAGTGTAGGAAGTAGGTTTCGAAACAGGGGACATATTTCTGTTTAAATCCTGTATCTAAAATCATTAAGAAATCGTCTAAGAGCATTACAGCATAAAGAAAAATTATACTTCCCCAGAAAAAAATTCTGGTCTGAAAAGGTCAAAATGACTGATCGGCTAGGATCATTAGTATGTGGGAAATGCGAGAGACTTCTCCACCTGCTGCATGTGGAGTAGTTTCAAGTCAGTATTTAGCATAGTTTTAATCCACAAATGGGTGGCATTACAATGTTTCGGACCTTTCAGACTCTGTAGTAGTAGTAAATCGTTAAGTTCACAAGCTGTAAATGCAACTGTCTCTGCGCGTAAATTTATGGGGCTTCAGCAGCTAGATAAAAACACACAATGTGGTGTCAAAATTTTAATGGCGCGGGTGTAAGTGTATGAGGCTTCAGGAGCTATATAAAAACACAATGTGGTGTCAAAATTCCAAAGTTATCGGCGAAGAACTTCCTGATATTTAACATTTACATTTTATATTTCGATTTATATAGATTTCAGCCTCAGGTCACGAAAGGTATCATTTCAGGCTTCGGCTTCTTAGCCAGTAATCGGATGGTATGACTAATTTACATGGTAACTTCAAGTATAAGTAAGCAGGGCAAAAAGGGGTCATAATTCGAGAAACTACCCTGGTTTGTTCTGTTGTACTTCGGTAAGTAACTATGTAAGATATTCAAATAATTTTTTTTATTTATCTTCGTATCATTTAGGCCAATCTTTACGTACTATTTTCTCTTCATCGTTCTCTGACTGCAGGGGGCATGTTACGGTATGGGGGTGCTTTTGGTATTTAGGGCGTGGTCCCTTATGGAGCTTAAGGAAACGCTAAATGCGGAAGGATATGAACATACTTCACGACACTCTGTACTGCGTATAGTAGAACAACATTTCGGAAACGAATACTGCTTATATCAGCATGAGATACACCCTATCAACGCAGTATCTGTGAGAACGGTTTGTGGACAATAACATCCCTGAAATGTTATGGCATTCCCAGAATTCCGACCTGCACCCAAAGGTTTCTCACTGGTATGAGAGGGAACGTCTAGTTCGCGCCCGACCAACATCGCTACATTCTCTGGCTTCGATCCTTGACGCTCAACAGGCTGCCGTTCCAGCACAGATATTCATATATTTCATAGTGTCCCTAGCAGAATTAAAGCAGTCATAAAGGCGAAGGATAGAGATATCACACATTTATGTCCATTAACAGATATCCACACACTTTTGATCAGATAGTTTTAAGGTAATTATCGTGCCAGTATCATCTTTGGGAGGAAGGCAAGACAGTAGTGCCCCAGCTGTTCTAGTACTGGCGGCAGCTGCAGCAGAGAGGAATGCGCGGACCCCGTTATCCTTGGCAACCAGGCAGGTCAGCCCGCGTTCCACCGCCCACTCAGCAGGCATAACGTCTGCATGCCTTATATGGAGTACGCCAGCTTGTTATGACTAGACCGCGGATTTTAGGTAAAAACCTATTTTGTTCCTGAGTTCCTATTTGCATAAAACTGTGTACTTATGCGTTTCATGACTGTTTACACTTAATAGCGTTAATTCAATAGGACCTAAAAAAGCCTATTCCGACGTTAGTGCCTATTTTTGCCTATTTCGGCTTTAATATCCTAAAAAGCGCCTATTTCATCATATAAGACAGTGGTTCCAAGTTTTTCCACATTATACGACACATGGAAAAAAATATTTTCTGCCCAGCATGCAGCAAGGTGGCTAGTTGATAGGCGCTCATGCTTCGTATTTGTCTAACACTTTAGTCTTTTTTTATTTTTTTATATCGCTATCCCTGTTAATACCAAATACTCTTTATAGGTGTTTTATTATTCATATGTAAAAAATAGATCATGGATCTTTAGGTTAAAACCAATTTTTTTCCGAAGCTCCAATTTGCATATTAGTTGGTACTTATGCGTTTCATGACTAACTAAACTGAATACCGTTAGTTCTATAGGACCTAAAATTGCGTATTTCGACGTTCACGCCTAATTTTGTCTATTTAGGCATCAAAATCCTAAAAAGTACCTATTTCGTTAATCTGACAGAGTTCTTGTGTTTTCAAATATTAGAAAAAGGAAGTAAACCTAGGGCCTTACGCCTCGTCGAAGGCGAAAGTCGTTAGGGACTGTTTACAACTCCTTTGCTTGCCTTACTACCAACAGCACTCGGCACGTTTGAATGGCCATCCATCCAAGTACGCGCCAAGCGCGACAGTGCTTAACTTCGGTGAGCGAATGGGAACCGGTCAAAGATTTGAGTTACACATTAGAATCGAACGTGGGAGTACTAAATGTTAAATTTGAAAATATTTCGTTCGTAGGATTCTGGCCAGCTGTGTATTTTCGCAAAGAAACGGTTTCATAAGTCTTAAGCTTAGCACGGATTAAAAAATCACAATGTTAATTGTAGACGCCCTCTAAAGCTAAGTTACTGCCCTTCGCGCATTTTCTCGCTGCTGTCTACAGGCAGTCCTATCAAACTACTCTGTTTCGTGAAAGGTATTATACGTGAATTTTCCGGGTCGAAAAATAATTTGCCAGTAGTGAGATGTTTTCATCTGAAGCACCGGTCGATTCCATTCGCTTCTTCAGAAGAGGCGGCCATTAATAAGATGTTCATACTGTCAACACTGTGTATTTTGATTTATTTTTATTTTCTCTACATCAGTTTTATTAGAGCCTATTTTAGGTTTTATATAACCTAAATGAACTACTGAAGGAGCCTATTTTAGCTGCCTAAAACACTTTTTTACGACCTAAAAATCCGTGGTCTAGTTATGACTGACAGCGCTGACACCTCGTCCACCATGTGCGTCACATATCACGGGCATAGCTCTGTAACCAGGAAACTGCAACAACTTTGAGATGTCTGTATCCTAGGTAACACACTAAGGAGGCAAAAGTCATGGGGATACCTCCTAAAATTGTGCCGGACCTCCTTTTGGCCGGCCGCGGTGGTCTAGCGGTTCTAGGCGCGCAGTCCGGAACCGCGCGACTGCTACAGTCGCAGGTTCGAATCCTGCCTCGGGCATGGATGTGTGTGATGTCCTTAGGTTAGTTAGGTTTAAGTAGTTCTAAGTTCTAGGGGACTGATGACCACTGTAGTTAAGTCCCATAGTGCTCAGAGCCATTTGAACCATTTGAACCTCCTTTTGCCCGGCGTGGCATGCAAGGCGATGGATATCCGCTGCAGAAATATTAAACCGTGCTGCCTCAATGGCCGTCCACAACTGCCGGTACAGGGTTTTGTGGTCGAAGCGACCTCTCGATGACGACCCATAAATGTTCGTTGGTTTTCGTGTCGGGCGATCTGTATGGCCAAGTCATTCATTCAAACTGTTCAGAATGTTCTTCAAACCAGTCGCGAACAACTGTGGCCCGATGACAGGGCGCACTGTCGTCCACGAAATTCCATCGTTGTTTGGGAATATGAGGTCAATGAATGGCTGTAAATGATCTCAAAGAAGCCGAACATAACCATTTCCAGTCAATGATCGGTTCAGATGCTCCAGAAGACCCAGTGTATTCCAAGTAAATCCACACCGTTATGGAGAACCTTGCCTTGTAGAGAAGTTGGGTACATGGCTTCGTGAGGTCTGCGCCTAAATGGAACGCTTCCATTAGCTGTAACCAACTGAAATCGGGACTAATCCGAGAAGGCCACGATTTTCCTGTCTAGGATCCAACCGATACGGTCGCGAGTCCAGCAGAGGCGCTGCAGGCGATGTCGTGCTTTTACCAAAGGCATCCTTGTCAGTCGTCTGCTGCTACCCCAACCCATTAACGCCAAATTTCACCACAGACTCCTAACGGACACGTTCGTCGCACGTTCCACATTGATTTCTGCGGCTGTTTCACAAAATGCTGCTTGTCTGCAAGTGACAACACGACGCAAACGCTGCTGCTCTCGGACTTTAAGTGAAGCCGCCGAACACTTTGTTGCCCGTGGTGAGAGAGTGTCTCTCTGAAAATTGGTATTCTCGGCGCAAAAATTTGACATTGTGGACCTCAGAATATTGAATTCCCTAACCATTTCCGAAACGAAGCGCCCCGTACGTCCAGCTCCAATTACCATTCTGCGCTCAAATTCTGTTAATTCCCGTCGTGCAGCCATAACCATGCCGGAAACCTTTTCACAAGAATCAACTGAGAACAAATGACAGCTCCGTCAATGCACTGCCGTTTTATACCTTGTGTACGCGACACTACTGCCTTCTGTTCATGTGCGTATCACTATCCGATGACTTGTCACTTCAGTGTATCTTCCTGATAATGACCGTTACAGGTTTTGTGCTTACTAATGTCAGGAAGAATTTACTTTATTTACGAAGGAAGAAAGAGTAAGGTTTCACGATCTGTCGAGCACGAGGTTATACGAAATGAAGCACAAGCTTGGATTGAAAATGAAATCGGCCTGTCCTTTTCAAGGAAACCACCCTGGCATTTGCATTAATTTAAATCTGTATGTCCAGCCAGGGGAGTTTAACCTAAGTTCTCTCGAATGCGCCACCTCATCCCATTAGTATTATTAGCGTAATCTGTGAGAGTTATAGAGATTTGAACAAGCAACAGGGATCTTTATTTGGGTGTGACGCGATGCAGAAATTTTTTTTTTTGTTTCCACACCTCATTTTGTGTGAAGGGAGTGTGTCCTCTAAATCTTTGGCTGTCTTCACCGCAGGCTGAAGAATTATCTATCTCACTGTATCCATTGCTTGTACCGTTCAAAAATGAGGTATGTCGAATGTGGGAGCCATTCCGCCATGCAGCACAGCAAGACTCAGGTGGTGAATTTACTGGAACAGAAGGTGCTGTTCGTAGCGTCCTTATATCTACTCCCCAGGGATTCGTATCCTCCCTCCTGCAACGCAGCCCCCCCCCCCCCCCCCGTCTTCTCATTAAGTTGGTTCGGCATTTAAGTTTAGTAGGTACTTTCGGTGCAAGATAGAATAAAAGTAACCATGTTCATTGAGTTGGGATTAGCTGAAAGGTAAGTAAGACTTCTGAACCTGAACACAGCGTTTAGGCAGATGATGTTATGATACCGATGAAGGTTTTTATGTACTATGCGAGAGCAGTTCGTATTTCATTCACACATTCTGTAGGAGGAGAGTGAGGACCAGCTGATGAATGAGTAAAAGCGTTCCAGACTCCAAAGATATTAGCTGCACCTGTTACTATTATTCGTGCGAGAAGCAATCGTCATCGGTAATCCACAGCATCATGCGTCATATTTCTCGACTGAAAGGTTTGTTACACACCCTGCCCTATGGCAGGTGGACTGCTTTGTCGTCATCCGATCTGATCAGTGGTTCACCCGGCCAGCTAAAAAGAGTTTAATATGGAAACTGCATAAATGTACGGCTGTATTCTTTCTTCTGTGCATCAGATGGGAACGTGTCAATCTCACCCCGTTCAAAAATAATAAAGGAAGAAGAAAGAACAACATGAAACAGAACGACGAACCTTTGCAGCTGCAGGTTGATAGATAAAAGCGCAGTGCCCACGACGAACTTCAGCTAGAATATAGAGTGATTCAGAAAGGAAGAACAGGTTTCAATTGTTTATTACAGATAGACTATAAACGACAAACACATTGTGAATGTCACTGGATAGAGGAAGGTTCGAAGTTTAACATTCGCACACACTATAGACCATACACTCAATTTGAGCACCATGCGTCGCTCGAAACACATCGGAA